>NC_134398.1:144424664-145624664 GCF_050003625.1 Haematobia irritans | reverse complement strand
TTGGAAACTATATTCTACACCTTTAAATCCAAGTTTAGATAAAGTCTGAATGTTTTGTTGTCGCCCCATTGACTATCATGAGGTTTGCATTGAATGTTGTGGTTTTTTCTTCTGTTTGCAAATAAAATCGACAAAAAATACCATGTCTTGACATTATCATTAGTAACAATTTAAAATTATAAACTTGTGAATAAATATTGTTTTTTTTTTTTTTTGTATAACCCTTTCCGACCTATAGCCGATCCACGTGATAGATTTTCCTAAATTTTTCAATTCTGTTATTTATGTGTACATAGAACATTTTAAATTATTAAGTTTGTTCAGTTTGATCCTGTATCCTGTTTTTTCAGGATACGTACAATTGTTGCAGTCCGGTAAATTCCGGTAAAAGTCCGGACGTAAAAATATTAAAAAACACAAAATAATCACGAAGTTACTGTTTGCATACAATATTTAAAATGTTTTCTTATTGAAAACACTTGTTTGATGAAATATTCCACAATTTAAATAATTTTAATATATTTGCAAACTTACATCTTCCACTCATTTTTACAAATGCGCAAAGTACACTGCTGAAACCACAAAATTAATATGAAAAGCAAATATTTATAACAGTTCTTCACATTCTTAGACAAAGAGAGAGCATACACCATTATTTTTTTGCCGTTCTTATCGCAGTACGTCATATATTAAAGAAATTATAGAGACTTAAACTTACCCGCACAATTGTGCGTACACGGTCGGAAAGGGTTAACATATCAAATAAATACAAACTCAGTGGAATTCAGAGATGTTTTGGTAAAAAAAATAATTAGAAATGTTTAGAGGCGAGTGAAACTTCCAAGGCACAACCTCTAAAGCAATGCAAAGGATCCGAAAACGAAGTACTTGAAGTACTGAAGCAATTTTAAGGAAACTTTCCAAAAGTTTATTTATGATTTATCGCTCGACATATATGTATTAGAAGTTTAGGAAAATTAGAGTCATTTTTACAACTTTTCGACTAAGCAGTGGCGATTTTACAAGGAAAATATTGGTATTTTGACCATTTTTGTCGAAATCAGAAAAACATATATACACACAGAAAACAGATAGATTGAAAATCGATTATTGTAACGAAAATTCTACATTTACAATCACATCACAGTTGTGTCATTAATTTTACTTTATTTACAATCGTTATTTCGTTCCTTCTACCATTTGTTGTTTGTAATACAAGACAATTAGTTGTCTAAACTAAATGCCTCTCTTTTGAAAAAATTTGATAGAATTCGATAGGCACAACCAACCTTATAAAACCTTTGTAACTGTCATTTAGTAGTCAGCACTTTCGTTTGGTACTCACAGCCGAATTCCTTTGAATATATTTTTGAAATGTCAATAAAAATTATTACCATCAAATTTGAAGTATAGTGTGTTTTCGCCGTGCGAAACTGGCCTTAATACACTATATTCGCTGTGAAACGAAAATAATACACAGCAATATTGGCAAAAACAAATAGCTTCAGGATACTCAATGCTACGGTGCGCATCTTCAATATGGAATAATTTCATTGGCGGCTCTGAAAAAATCCATCTCTATATATGAAACCCCAAGAAAGTGACCATCGGGGATAGGTTCGTATGTCGTTTTTAAAACTCCACACTAATTTCTTTACTTAATTTATTGTGTGTTTTAGACATGCTATAGACAGTTCGGACACCATCTATAAATACTAATATGCGAAGAGTACCAAAGATTTAGCTCCATTATCTGTCGATTCCCCAACCTATTCATGCTGGAGGGTATACTTTTAAGGGTGAACATTTTTTATAATGTATTAATATATTTTATTTAAGTATATGTACCTTCCTATCATCTAAAAAATATAAATAAAATTCAGTATTTTGTGGGATTTTGTTATTCAATTCGGTCATGGTGCTTTAAAGTTGGGAGATACAACTAAATGAAGAAGGGAGCAACGACCAATTTCATCGTCTGACACAACCATATCCATGTATAGTATTAGTTGGGTTTCCCATCATTCGATTGAGTCGACCGAATTTGTTGGGTGTCACAACTGCCAACTGGTAGTTGCTACAACTGCCAAAAGGAGGTTGGCAATAAATTCGATTGTCACAACCAATCTGTATTCTCTGTGTATGGGAGCTATATCTAAATCTGAACCGATTTCAACCAAATTTGGCTCGCATAGCTACAATGCTAATTCTACTCCCTGTGCAAAATTTCAACTAAATCGGAGTAAAAGATTGGCCACTGTGGTCATTTGAGTGTAAATCGGGCGAACGATATATATGGGAGCTATATTTAAATCTGAACCGATTTCAACCAAATTTGGCACGCATAGCTACAATGCTAATTCTACTCCCTGTGCAAAATTTCAACTAAATCGGAGCAAACCATTGGCCTCTGTGGTCATATGAGTGTAAATCTGGCGAAAGCTATATATGGGAGCTATATCTAAATCTGAACCGATTTCATCCAAATTTGGCACGCATAGCTACAATGCTAATTCTACTTTCTGTCCAAAATTTCAATTAAATCGGAGTAAAAGATTGGCCACTGTGGTCATATGAGTGTAAATCGGGCGAACGATATATATGGGAGCTATATCTAAATCTGAACCGATTGCAATAAAATTTGGGACACTTGACTACACTACTAATTGTACTCCTAGTGCAAAATTTCAAACGAATTGGGGTAAAACTCTGGCTTCTGGGACTGTATTAGTCCACATCGGGCGAAAGATATATATGGGAGCTATATCTAAATCTGAACCGATTTCAATAAAATTTGGCACACTTGACTATAGTACTAATTGTTCTTCTTCTGGGGCCATAGAAGCCCATATCGGGCGAAATATATATGGGAGCTATATCTAAATTGGAACCGATTTCTTCCAAAATCAATAGGGTTCTATTCTGACTCAAAACAGGAACTCGTGTCAAATTTGAAGGCGATTGGACTTAAACTGCGACCTAGACTTTGATCACAAAAATGTGTTCACAGACAGACGGACATGGCTAGATCGACTCAGGGACCCACCCTGAGCATTATTGCCAAAGACACCATGAGTCTATCTCGTCTCCTTCTGGGTGTTACAAACATATGCACTAACTTATAATACCCTGTTCCACAGTGTGGCGCAGGGTATAACAAATGAACTTCCAAGGCACAACTTCTAAAGCAATGCAAAGGATCCGAAAACGAAGTACTTCCATCTTATGGCAAGCCCAAAATTCCTTGGAGATAACCCAAGTTTGCACTATTTCCGGATCACAAGTTGGGGATCCAAACTACTTTTTTGGAACCTCTGTTTTTGCTAAGTATTTGTCGAGAGGACTTTTTTTCGATAATTTTAAAACAATCGGAAGACTTACATAATCTTTCCAAAAAGTCGGTCAGAGGACTCTTATCTGGAGTCAATTTGGATTATATGAGTCTGTTAGGTTCATAATTCAAGTACATTACACCCTTACCAAGTACTGCTGTAGGGTGTGAATAAAAATAAATCTCAAAACATTGAATTTTAAAAAGAAACCTAACGAAAAACAACATTAAGATAATGTACAGGTGCACTAAAATGATGCGATTTCATTTAAGACTATTTATTATACGGAACTGGAATTTCTACCCCACCACATGGTAGATTGATCTAAACACCAAAACCTAATTTATAAAAGATTAATTATCGCATTTGATTAATTTTATGTTAAGTCATTACCTAAAAACAAAGGCTGTGCTTTTGAGGTTGACAAAAACACAAAGCTAAAATGTCATCGACTTTCTGTTTCATTTTAGGTGGGAAAACAAGAGCTATGGTTGAGCAGCGATAAAATTTGGTTGTATTTTTTGGAAAAATTGTATTAAAATTTCTATTTCCAATGCAATTCATTCTGATTCAGCCTAATGAGAGAAATTTCACTAACAAAAATTACCGTTCATTCTACACGAAAAAAAAAATTCTTTCCTCCCAAGCGAAATTTTTAGACAAACAAAGATCGTTTCCCATTTGTTTTTCGCTATAAGGAAGCTTATTTGGAAGAAAATTATATAATTTTTGTGATAAACGTTTATTCTTTTCCTGGATGTAAAAACAATTTCATAAAGACTAACTTAACAAAAAAAAAAAAAAACAATCTTTTCTGGCTAATTGCTTTTACCCTCACATCTTTCTCACTTCCACGAGGTTTTTTAGTTCTTAGCATCTTTTTCTATAATAAAAACAATGTAGAAGAAATTATTCGATTTTATAATTTTTTTAAATGTTACATTTCGCCTGGACGAAGAATCGAACCGCGGACCATGCAATTTGTAAGCCAACACACTATCCACTGGGCTACGTAGCAGTTATTGTCTTCAATAGACAATTATCGTTATAACTTATATTTATATAGCATAGTTTGCGGCGCCCACGAGCCGATTAAAAAAATTTTATTTAACAGAAACGTACATTTAGTTGGGCACCGTGGAGCAGTGGTTAGGTTAGGTTAGACAATTCAGTACAGTGTGATACCACAGTGGTGAACTTCTCTCCTATCACTGAGAGCTGCCCGATTCTATGTTGTCTTTTTATAGCCGAGTCCGAACGGCGTTCCACATTGCAGTGAAACCACTTAGAGAAGATTTGAAACACTCAGAAATGTCACCAGCATTACTGAGGTGAGATAATCCACCGCTGGAAAACTTTTTGGTGTTCGGTCGAAGTAGGAATCGAACCCACGATCTTGTGTATGCAAGGCGGGCATGCTAATCATTGCACCACGGTGGAGCAGTGATTGGTACATCCGCCTTGCATACCAAGGGTCCTGGGTTAGATCCCTGCTTAGACCGAAAAGCCAAAAGTTTTTTTTTTACATTATTCCAGATATGTTCGGAAGATTCCGAAAAGGTGTTCAATATTAAATACTACTATATTAAATTGTTACTATGAAATTGTAAAATGTGTCTTATTAAAGACATAAAGTCACAAAAGAACAAGGCTTGGCATAAACGACATGGACTGTGTTGTTGATTCAAAAATATTTTTTTTATTGAAAAAATTAAAATTTTGTACCAAACGTATTTTTTTTTTGTGATAACATTGAAAGTTTACGAAAAAACTCAAAAACTCTAACAAAAGAAAAACATTTTCGGTACACGTTTTCCAAACGTTTTTTTTTTCTTTGCTTGTAAGATGACATTCTCAACAAGAGAATGGTTATTGACTTTTGGAAAAATATTTTATTTATTTTACACATTTCGTGTCCTAAAATTTATTTTTTTACGAGAATATCAAATACACAGAAACTTTGCTCTTTTATTACAGTTTTTTCTTCTTCTAATTTCTTCTAAACGTTCAAACTTTTATCACCATAAATTTGTTACAAAATTTTTATTTTTGCAATTTATTATTTTTTTCGTTTATATTAGATACTTTTCTTTTCTGGCTTCATGTCTTAAAATGTATGAATGTGTCTCTAACCACAACTGATATGTTTATTTTGAACGCAAAATTCTGTAAAAATTTAAAATTTTTTGCTTTGAAATAGAACTTTACTTTTTTGAATGAATGTCATAAATGCTACCATTAATATGCCATAACATTAACTAAGAAACTCTATTCATAGGCTGTAATTGTCTTTAATAATAACTCTGTTAACACATAATTACACCCAGAGAAGGAATATGATCACCTCAAACATGTTTTAAGAGCAAAATGTTATTTTTGGGTGGTGACCATGTAACATGGTTTTCGCAACCATGTTATTTTTTCTGAAATCATGTATCTGGTTTCGGCAAGCAGGTTATATTTGACGAGAAAATAGCATTTTAGTGACAAACATGTTACATGGTCACCATACAAAAATAACATTTTGCTCTTGAAACATGTTTGAGGTGATCATATTCCTTCTCTGCGTGTAGATAATTTTTTTTATTTCATTGGATTGATAATTTACTGCGAGAAACACATGAATTACATCGTTGGATATTTTAGACAAGCCATGAAATTTATTAGCCATCATCATCACCATCATCATTGCAGACAATGTTGCTTGGTCTTAGAGTGATAGATTGATAGCAATAATTTAATGCCATAAGTGGCTATGAATGATGCTCAATGCACTTCATTGCATTTGCACAATGGGATAGGGAAATTACAATTTTTTTTATTGAAATAAGTGCTGAAGAAAAAAGTCTCATAGTTGCTAAGTAACAAATGTTAATTTATTCAAAATTTGAAAGAAACCAACAAAAAAAGGCAATGAAAAAAGCATTGCCATTTTAACCATACCGTAGTTCATTATTTCTAGGAACGTTTTGTTTTTTTAGTGTATATCAAAACATGGAGGTGGGTATCGATGATCGGTTTATATGGAGACTATGGTATATATAATTATTTTTACATGGTTGATAGAGGGTATATACTAATATTACTTAGCCAGTTTCAACCGGATCGGATGAAGTTTGCTCTTGGAAGAGGTTCAAGGAGCCACCGTTGTAGCTTCACGCCCAGTTTCGACCGAACACCAAAAAGTTTTTCAGCGGTGGATTATCTCTTCTCAGTAATTCTGGTGACATATCTAAACGTTTCAAAGCTTCTCTTGTGGTTTCACCGCAATGTGGAGCGCCTTTCGGACTCGGCTATAAAAAGGAAGTCCCTTGTCATTGAACTAAATATAGAATCGGGAATCACTCAGTAATAAGAGAGAAGTTTACCATTGTGGTCTCACAATGGAATGCATAGTCTAAGTTAGCCTGAAATATAGGGCTGCCCGAGCAATATATAATAATCGACCGATGCGGACGATTAGAAGGATTATTCTTATAATCTACAAAAATTTGGAGAAAAGTTTACCAAACATTTATCATTTTTTTATTTTGAAAATTTTTATTTCTATAGAAAATGTTGTCAAAATTTTATTTCTTATTATATTTCATGTTAGCCTGATTCTATAGAAAATTTTGTCAACATTTAATTTCTATAGAAAATCTTGTCAAAATTTTATTTCTATAGCAAATTTTGTCAAACTCGTATTTTTTTAATAGAAAATTTTGCAAAAATTTTATTTCTATAGCAAATTTTGTCAAAATGTTATTTCTATAGAAAATTTTGTCAAAATTTTATTTCTATAGAAAGTTTTGTCAAAATTTTATTTCCATAGAATATTTTGTCAAAATTTTATTTCTATAGAATATTTTGTCAAAATTTTATTTCTATAGAAAATTTTGTCAAAATTTTATTTCTATAGAAAGTTTTGTCAAAATTTTATTTCTGTAGAAAATTTTGTCAAAATTTTATTTCTATAGAATATTTTGTCAAAATTTTATTTCTATAGAATATTTTGTCAAAGTTTTTTGTCAATTTTATTTCTATAGAAACGTTTTTTAAAGTTTTATTTCTATACAAAATTTTGTGAAAATTTTATTTCTATAGAAAATTTTGTCAAAATTGTATTTCTATAGAAAATATTGCCAAATTTTATTTCCTAGAAAACTTTGTCAATTTTTTATTCTGTAGAAAATCTTTTATAGAAAATTTTGTCAATTTTTTTGTTGTTTCACGAACGTGGTGGACATATTCTCTGACAACAAAACTGTCCTAACTGAGCAATTTATAAACAAGCTAATTTGGCGTGTTTACTTTACCAATATGATTTCCCATCTCAAGTGCTAGATTTGTGAATGCCATTCGATCCTGGCAATAAAATAAATATGTGATGACAATCTAATGGACTTTTCCATTTGACAAATTTTAGAGAGAAAACCAGTGAGTAAAGTAGAAAGTCGGGCGGGGCCGACTATATCATACCCTAAACCACCCCTACTGAATTAGTAAACATAAGCATTTGTAGGGTATCATTGGTATAGGTTTTGGGGAACATAAAGGGGGGTACATGTTTATGGGTGTCTTGTCACAATCTGAGCAGAAATTTCTAATATTAGGAGCTATAGTTTATTTTGCACCAAAAGAGTTAGTATGCCACTAATATTGAGTCCATTATTAAATAAAAAAGAGGAAATCGGTCAATTAGTTGTGGGTAATAAATCCAAATTTCTGCAAATAGGGCAATAGATTTATGTAAGAGCTACATGCAAGTCTAACTACGATCAGCTAGTACATCAAAATTTTAAATTTGAATAACATAGGTTAATAAATAAGAGTGTTATGGCCAAATATGACAAAATCGAGCGATGCATATATATTGTACCTACATCTAAATCTGAACCAATTTGTATAATATTTTGCTGGTATGATTGATACCACAGAAGGTCACTTTATGTAAAATTTGAGTACGATCAGTTAATAAATGAGGCCCCTATGTGTCAAAAATAAGGTTTTTAGGGGCAAATTTTTCAAAATCGGGCGATACATATATATAGGAGCTATATCTAAATTTGAACCGATTTCAATGAAATTTTGCACATACAGTTAGCGCTATAGAAGATTACATTTAGCCAACTTTGAGTACGATCGGTTCATAAATAAGGGTTTTACGGCCAAATTTGACCAAATCGGGCGATACATATATATGGGAGCTATATCTAAATCTGAACCGATTTCGATGAAATTTTGCAGATTTAAAGGGTGATGAAAAAGTTTACTATGTGCAAAATTTGATGACGATCGGTTTGTAAAAAAAACGCAACGTGACTCCATTTGTCGAAATCGGGCGATACATATATATGGGAGCTATATCTAAATTTGATCCGATTTCTTCCAAATTCAATAGCGTTCGACCTTGTGCCCAAAAAACACCCTGTTCCAAATTTCATTCAAATCGGTTAATAATTGCTACCGGAATCCTGTGAACAACAAATACATGGACAGACGGACGGACGGACGGACACCAAGCGCTAGATCGACTCGGGAGGTGATTCTGAGTCGATCGGTATATATTTTATGGGGTCTAAAATCAATATTTCTGGTAGGCACATTTTTTGGCCGATCAAACTTATTATACCCTGACCACTATGTGGTTTAGGGTATAATTAAGGACTAAAAATATACTCTGGTATCTGGCGAATCTGAACAGTAAATATTGCAAAACTGTATTGTATCGGGAAAATTTTGTTTAATTATAGATTACTTCCATACATTTTTGTCATTAAAATCAAGAAAACATTTCAAGCGAAAAAATATGGCATTGGTAAAATGCGATTATATCGGTTATATGGGGACTATCGGTCCATGGTTTGATATAGACCGATCTCCCGATTTTAATTCTTGGGATTCTAGAATCCGTAGTTTTTATCCAATTTGCCTGAAATTGGAAATCTACAGGTATTCTAGGAAAATAGAGAGATGTGCCATGTTTTATATAGCCCCCATATAAACGGATCTCCCGATTTTACGTCTTGGGCTTCTAGAATCCGTAGTTTTTACCCAATTTGCCTGAAATTGGAAATGTGGAGGTAATCTAGGAAAATAAAGAGATGTGCCGAAATGGAGATTATCGGACCATGTTTCGATATAGCCCCCATATAGACATGTAGCCGCACTGATCATGAAAATTGCTTGAAATTGAATGCAAAATTTCCAGATTTTACTCCTCGTAATGATTTAAATAATTGTGGTGAAAATCTACAGATTTTAGTTTCAAATCAAGGCGTTATTTCATCATTTTCTTGCACACTTATAAGAGATCTTTATGATTCTTCTAAAACTCAAACAAAAACTGGTTCTTATAAATTTAGAATCTGATCTAGTATTCATAGGTAAAATCTTTACATTTATCCGTGGGAAGCGTACTGGTTGAACTGATCTGTTTGGGAAAATATCTGTCATCAAACCCCCCTGAAATTTTCAAAGGAAACTATTATATTTGATTCATTGTGGCCCGGCCGAACTTACTACTGTATATACTTGTTTACCATTAGATTTATACGTCCTCCATCAACTTCTATTCATTTTTCAAAGACTATATCATAATTTCTGTTTCCTGTATAGGAGAAATTTTTTTTCTATAGAAAATTTTGTCAACATTTTATTTCTATAGAAAATTTTGTCAAAATTTTATTTCTATAGAATATTTTGTCAAAATTTTATTTCTATAGAAAATTATGTCAAAATTTTATTTCTATAGAAAGTTTTGTCAAAATTTTATTTCTGTAGAAAATTTTGTCAACATTTTATTTCTATAGAATATTTTGTCAAAATTTTATTTCTATAGAAAATTTTGTCAAAATTTTATTTCTATGGAAAATTTTGTCAAAATTTTATTTCTATAGAAAATTTTGTCAAAATTTTATTTCTATGGAAAATTTTATTTCTATAGAAAATTTTGTCAAAATTTTATTTCTATAGAAAATTTTGTCAAAATATTATTTCTATAGAAAATTTTGTCAACATTTTATTTCTATAGAAAATTTTGTCAACATTTTATTTCTATAGAAAATTATGTCACAATTTTTTTTCTATAGAAAATTTTGTCAAAATTTTATTTCTATAGAAAGTTTTGTCAAAATTTTATTTTCTATATAATATTTTGTCAAAATTTTATTTCTATAGAAAATTTTGTCACAATTTTATTTCTACGGAAAATTTTGTCAAAATTTTATTTCTATAGAAAATTTTGTCAAAATTTTATTTCTTGTCAAAATTAATTACTTTTGTAAAAATTTTATTTCTATAAAATTTTATTGCTATAGAAAATTTTGTGAAAATTTTATTTCTATAGAAATTTTTGTCAAAATTGTATGTCTATATAAAATTTTGTCAAAATTTTATTTCTTGTCAAAATTAATTACTTTTGTCAAAATTTTATTTCTTAAAAAATTTTGTCAACATTTATTTCTCGTACATATATCATGTTTTCCCAATTCATACGAAGACTTAAATCTACACATATAAATAACTAATGAATGAATGAATTTTTTGATACTTCATAAAAAAATATTGGCCATTGTTTTGTGAAATTCGTGACCTCTTATTGCCACCCCATACTGATTATAGAATTTTTCTTCTCCATCATCTACTCTACGTCAGAATATTTTTCCTGCGAATTTTTCTCAATGAACTTTGAAATCTGTGGTCTTTTCAAAGTTTATGGATATGGAAGTGGTATGGCATAGAAACATATACCAAACCCAAATAAGCGTCCATAAATTATAATGGTTGAATTAAACTTTGAGAAGGTCACATGTGCTGCATATATAAGGTAATCGTTTGGAAATAGCGAAAATTTTAAACTAGAAATCATAAAATCGGTCAATTATTAAATGCACAAAATATTCATTTGAGAAAAACAAAATACATTTTCAGTGTATATAATTGCCAATTTAGCCTCCATGAGTTGTTTGGATTTTTTCAGCAATGATAAAATACACTTTTTTCTTCATGAAATTATTTAATTTTTCCTGTACTTAAGAGTGCTTTTTGTTTGCTTATGTCTTCCATTTGTATCACCATGAATCGTGCCACGAGAATATAAATTAAATTAAATGTTGTCCATTGTGTTTATTTCCGTTTTTTTTTCTGAATACCTTTTGTTAACCATATGCATTATTAGGCACCTAACCTTTGGTAAAAAAGATGTGTAATAAAAATTTGACTAATACTAATTAATCATGAGTTATCAAGGAAATATAAGACTTGAAATTATGACTGGGTTCTTTAGGTATCAAGGTGACTTGTCGTGTTTTTGATTCCTTAGTCATAGGAAGGTGAGAAGGGGGGAACATCTGCTTACTAAGAGCATTTCTGCTATACCCCCAGCAGTACCGCATGGTTAAGAATAATGACCTACCATCAAGGCGCAGTTTCGTTTACCATATATCAGATTTTCATGAGTACTACCGCATTTGTTCAAACTTACATCTTTCTGAAATTGGATAATCCATTTTTTGACCAAATTCAATAGAAATTAAGTTCACAGAAGACATCCATATCTCAGCTTGTTAAATGGATTCAGTCATGGCTAACTAAATGCGAAAAAATTTATTCATGTTTTTTGTTTAGTTCTTTATGCCAGACGTAGTCGTCATGCTTATGCATGCAAGATTATGTCACCAAATATAAACATTCGATTCATGGAATTGTGAAGTTATACGAGATGTGTTTGCAAAAGTTAAATCTTACATTTCAGGTACACTGTACAAAATATGGTAGTGCGAACAAAAAATATATTGCCCTTTAAATATGAAGCGAGTTTTGTTTAGCATGGGAGACACACTTCCCTGATATAAAGTTTCGTTTTTTGTCCAAAAGTCGGCAAACTTTCCAAAGAAGTTTGTTAGTTAGAATATTCGACTTAAAAATGGGTATCTTTATAAACCATGGTATACTTTTTACTTCAAATCGAGTTTTAATTTGATAATTTAATTTATTGTTAATACGTTTGTAAAAGTATTTGAAAAAAAAAACGCAGAAGGAAGGAATAAATTCAAATTTGTTTCTAAAAGAGAAAAGTAGGCAATTTTCGGCTTAAGGAATTTTGTTTGGAAGAAATCTATAAATCTTTTATTATAAACTGTTGATGTAAATTTAAACGAGTCTCATTAATTATACCTTTCACTATAGGATTCGAGGGATACTACACACAAAAAAAATATTGTTTGTCTTCAATCATGAAATTAATTGATCCAATTAATTTTTAATTGAAATGTCTTCAATCACAGAAATGATAGCATCAATTAAAAAATTAATTGAAAATCAATTAAAAAATTAATTGATACTATAAATTTGTGTGATTGATTTTTGGTTTAATTTAAAAAAATGTTGAATCAATTAAAATTTTAATTGAATATTTTTAAAAACTCAATTAAGACTTTAATTGGCAAAACGTTCGTGAATTTTTTTTTTGTGTAACTTTGTCATTCAGTTTGTAACGCATCGCATAAATATTCTGAGTCGTGCTAAAGTTCTATTCGTCCGTCTATTAAAATCATTCTAACCTTCGAACCGAATAAGCTAACGAAACTTGGTACAAGTCGCTTCCATTGATGTAGTTCTGATTTTGTTACAAACCTCTTTTAGGTATATGGAGGATAAACCGAACCCCAGATTTGATATTCGGAGCCTCTTGGAAGATAAAAATATCATCCCATGTGGTTTAAATTTGTTACGTTATGTCGGTGTATGCTTTCTAACAATATAATACAGCGTTGGAAAGACATTTAACAGGACTTGCTTCTTATGCTATAAAGGGTGATACGGTCAAAATTTGGTCAATATAAACTTGACGTATTTCTTTCAATTTTGCATTTAAAAAACCTGAACACCCCTCATTTTGAAGGTGTGTGTGTAGAATGTTGCTCCTATTTTGATTTTGGAATTCACTCTTCAGTTGTCAAAATGCCGTCCAAGCAAGAAGAGCGTATCAAAATTTTGCTCGCGCATCAAGAAAATCCGAGCTACTCGCACGCAAAGCTGGCAAAATCGCTAAAAGTTGCCAAATCAACCGTTACAAATGTAATTAAAGTGTTTGGGGAACGTTTGTCGACAGCCAGGAAGTCTGGATCGGGGGGAAATCGAAAACCGGAAGCCGCTGAGACGACAAAGAGAGTTGCCGGTAGTTTCAAGCGAAACCCTAACCTCTCTCTCCGAGATGCCGCAAATAAGCTGGGTGTATTGTCTACAACCGTGCATCGAGCCAAAAAACGTGCCGGACTATCGACTTACAAGGAGGTAGTGACTCCAAATCGCGATGATAAAAAAAATACGACGGCCAAAGCGCGATCCCGGAGGCTGTACACGACTATGCTGACGAAGTTTGACTGCGTGGTAATGGACGACGTCAAAGCCGACTACAAGCAGCTTCCGGGACAGGAGTTTTATACGGCAAAAGGAAGGGGAAAGGTAGCAGATATTTTCAAGCACATAAAACTGTCAAAGTTCGCAAAGAAATATCTGGTTTGGCAAGCCATCTCTACCTGTGGCTTGAAAAGCAGCATTTTCATAGCTTCCGGGACTGTCAACCAAGAAATTTACGTGAAAGAGTTTTTGAATAAACGTCTGCTGCCTTTCCTGAAGAAACACGGTTGTTCCGTACTGTTTTGGCCGGATTTGGCATCTTGCCATTACGGTAAAAAGGCCATGGAGTGGTACTCCGCCAACAACGTGCAGGTGGTTCCCAAGGACAAAAACCCTCCCAACGCGCCAGAGCTCCGCCCAATTGAGAAATACTGGGCTATTGTGAAGCGGAACCTAAAGAAGACCAAAAAAACTGCTAAGGACGAGCAGCAGTTCAAGGCAAACTGGCTTTCTGCGGCGAAGAAGGTGGACAAGGTGGCTGTACAAAATCTGATGGCAGGTGTCAAGCGTGAGGCCCGGCAATTCGGACTTGGAAAAGCGAAAGCCTAACTGAATATTTTTCCTGAATTTTATACTATTTGAACTTCAAAAAGAAATTTAATTTAATTTTTTAAATAAACGATTTCACCGATTTACACGCGTTTTCCCTTGACCAAATTTTGACCGTATCACCCTTTAATTGAAAAAAAAAATAGAAAAATACGACTATTGATATGAACTTAAAAACCTTTATAACTTTTGAACTAATTATTATATCATTATGATTTTTATTGAGTTTTGTAAGGAAGATTATTTTAAGAAATATTGCAATACACCATTCCCAAAATTCGTACAAAAAATACCCAAAATCCTCAAAGAATGGACACATTTATAAAAGAGTTATTTTTTGTAATTTGCATATTTCTCAGCTGTTTACCGGTACCATCTTGAAATCTTTTACCCTTTTGGGTTGTTTGCCAATAAATAATTTTTTTTTTTCATTTTTATAAATTGCCGATTTTGGGATGAGAAGATCTCATACACTACTTACACTTTTGACAAAAGTTTCCAAAGAAATAACATTTTGACAAAATTTTCTATAGTAAAAGATTTATGACAAAATTTTCCATATAAATAAAATTTTGATAAAATTTGCTATAGAAATATAAATATAATAAAATGTTCTTTTCCATAGTAATAAAACTGTGACAAAATTTTCCATAGAAATAACATTTTGACAAAATTTTCTATAGTAATCAAACTTTGACAAAATTTTCTACAGAAATAAAATTTTGACAAAATTTTCCATAGAGATAAAATTTAAACAAAATGTTCTATAGAAATACAATTTTGACAAAATTTTCCAAAGAAATAAACTTTTGACAACATTTTCTATAGTAACAGAATTATGGCAAAATTTTCCATGCAAATAAAATTTTGATAAAATTTTTCATAGAAATACAATTTTGACAAAACTTTCTATAGAAATAAAATTTTGACAAAATTTTCTATAGAAATAAAATTTTGACAAAATTTTCTGTAGAAATAAAAGTTTAACACAATTTTCTATAGAAATAAAATTTTAACAACATTTTCTATAGAAATGAAATTTTGACAAAGTTTTCTATAGAAAAATAATTTTGACAAAATTTTCTATAGAAATAAAATTTTGACAAAATTTTCTATAGGAATAAAATTTTGACAAAATTTTCTATAGAAATAAAATTTTAACAAAATGTTCTAAAGAAATAAAATATTGACAAACTTTTCTATAAAAATAAAATCTTGACAACATTTTTTGAAGAAATAGGTTAAGTTAGGTTAGGTGGCAGCCCGATGTATCAGGCTCACTTAGACCATTCAATCCATTGTGATACCACATTGGTGAACTTCTTTCTTATCACTGAGTGCTGCCCGATTCCATATTAAGCTCAATGACAAGGGACTTCCTTTTTGTAGCCGAGTCCGAACGGCGTTCCACTTTGCAGTGAAACCACTTAGAGAAGCTTTGAAACCCTCAGAAAATTCACCAGCATTACTGAGGTGGGATAATCCACCGCTGAAAAACATTTTGGTGTTCAGTCGAAGCAGGAATCGAACCCACGACCTTGTGTATGCAAGGCGGGCATGCTAACCATTACACCACGGTGCAATTTTGTCAACTGAAGAAATAAAAAGTTGACAAAATTTTCTAAAGAAATAAAATTTTTACAAAATTTTCTATAAAAATACAATTTTGACAAAATTTCCTATAGAAATAAAATTTGGACAAAATTTTCTATAGAAATAAAATTTAAACAAAATTTTCTATAGAAATAAAATTTAAACAAAATTTTCTATAGAAATAAAATTTTGACAAAATTTTTTTATTAATAAAATTGTGACAAAATTTTCCATATGTTAGAAATAAAATTTTGATAAAATTTTCCATAGAAATAAAATTTTGACAAAATTTTCTATAGAAATGAAATTTTGACAAAGTTTTCTATAGAAATAAAATTTTGACAAAATTTTCTATAGAAATAAAATTTTGACAACATTTTCTATAGACATAAATTTTTATCAAAATTTTCTATAGATATAAAATTTTGACAAAATTTTCTATAGAAATGAAATGTTGACAAAATTTTCTATAGAATAAAATTTTGACAAAATTTTCTATAGAAATAAAATGTTGACAAAGTTTTCTAGAGAAATAAAATTTTGACAAAATATTCTATAGAAATAAAATTTTGACAAAATTTTTTATTTTGACAAATTTTTCTATAGAAATAAAATTTTGACAAAATTTTCTATAGAAATAAAATTTTGACAAAATTTTCTTTAGAAATAAAATTTTAACAAAATGTTCTATAGAAATAAAGTTTTGACAAAAATTTTTATAGAAATAAAATGTGGACAAAATTTTCCAAAGAAATAAAATTTTGACAAAATGTTCTATAGTAACAGAATTATGACAAAATTTTCAATAGAAATAAAATTTAGATAAAATTTTCCATAGAAATAAAATTTTGATAAAATTTTCTATAGAAATGAAATTTTGACAAAATTTTCTATATAAAAATAATTTTGACAAAATTTTCTATCGAAATAAAATTTTGACAAAATTTTCCATAGAAAAATATGTTGACAAAATTTTCTATAAAAATAAAATTTTAACAAAATGTTCTATAGAAATGAAATTTTGACAACATTTTCTATAGAAAAAAAAATGTTGACAAAATTTTCTAAAGAAATAAAAATTTCTATAGAAATAAAATTTTGACAAAATTTTCTTTACCAGTAAAATGTTGACAAAATTTTCTATAAATATAAAATGTTGACAAAATTTCTAACTAATATTTTACAGTTTAAAACCCCAAATTATAACAGACTCTTCAAAGTGAAAAACATGTTCAAATCGAATTAGCCTATATTTGAAGCTTTTTATCTTTAATCAAAAATAACAATAAAAGATCAAGGTAATACTCAAAGATAAATATCCTAAATACTAAGGAAATATAAAACAAACTCTCGGTTAAATACAATTTATTTATTTGAAATAAAATTGACGTAATTGACGCAAAATTTAAATTTAACTTTTTATTTGTTTAATTTTCATGCTAACTGAATCCCCTCCCATATCTTACTTATTTCCGCATGATTTATTTAGTTGTTTTTCTTTTAATACATTAACTTAATTTATATAGTTATTTAGTTAGTTCAAATATCAAGAAAAAAGTACTTCCAGAGCGGCCATCTCACGTCTAGACTTCTTCATTGTCACTATTCCTATTATTTTTATTGTGCCTTGTTTGGTTGGCTAACATTGAGCAACGTCATCCAAAATTTTTAAAACTTCTATTTGTTTTGTTCCATATCATTCTTTTACTAGTGCATTTAGCTACCGGTGTTTAGCGTTTGTCGTATTTGGTCTGAACACCATCACATTCAGTGATTAGTGGGTAGGTCGGGAGCTAAGAGTTAAAATTTTTTTTATAATTCGTATGTTAAGATCATATTGTGATGATATGACTAACAAACATTTGTGTATGTAAAAGCGATTTGTATTCACTTTAAGGTTGAATACAAAATGTTATAAATAATATATTTCGACAATGACACACCATATTTGTTTGGAAAATAATTTTTTCATGCGAAAAAATTATGCTGCCAATAAGTACACTCAATTTTTTGGGAAGCAATCCATCTTCAAATCTAGATTGTATAAAATTAAAATTAGAATACAAATATGAGTAAAACAAGCGATGTCCACCCGTTTAATTCACGCTAACTTCCAATGGAGGTCGAAAAAGGGCCATATCGAACAACTTTTAGATATAGCTCTTATATAAGACCATCCATAGTTTAGCCTTCTTGAGTCGTTTAGGGAAGACATTTCATCTGATTTGGATGAAATTTGGTATGTAATGTTAGTATATGGAATTTAGCCACCATGCAAAAATTGGAACATATCGGTACATAATTATATATAGCCCCCATTTGATACATGGGGTCTTCTGAAGGAGTTAGGGTAAACTCTTTTATTTTCAAAAATTTTGATTGATGAACGACTCAGCATTTCACGTAAGCTAATATGTAATTATTTATCGCTTGGTATGAAAGTAGATCAAATCCATATTCGAATATCGTTTGGAAATGTGCATTGAAAAATATTCCATTCAAAACCTAGTTTACTTGGATTCAAAGATTTTGCTCTTCCCTTAACACACACAAAAATATTGTTTGTCTTCAATCACGAAATTAATTGATACATTTCTTCAATCACAGAAATGATAGTATCAATTAAAATATTAATTGAAAGTCAATTAAAAAATTAATTGATCCAATTGCAAATTAATTGATACTATTGATTTTGTGATTGATTTTTGTCTCAAAAATTTGTTGAATTAATTAAATTTTTAATTGAACATTTTTAAAACTCAATTAAGATTTTAATTGGAAACATTTTCGTGATTTTTTTTGTGAAGGATTTTGGTATTGTTTCCGAGCCAAAGAAGCGCCTTCTTTAAAATAAAGACATTTTGTAGCGACCTATTTGACTTTAAATCTAGGACCCATAAAATTAAAATTAGGATACCGATGACATATATCGAATTTTCATTCTCTTTTCCCAATATATTAATAAATTTATACACGTGCAAACAAATGGCAGTTTAAAAATTCAACTTATAACAGATACTTCAAAGTACACTTATAGAATAAGTTTCGAAATGTGTCATTAAAAGTCAGCCAATGAAACAAATTCGTTAACATAACGAATTTTCTGCCTATCAACGTAACGTTTCGTACTATTAACGAATATTTTCAATGTATTAATGAAAATGTTTCGTTATATCAATGAAAATTTTTCGCTGGCTGACTTTTAATGAAATTTTCTTTGTGTATACAAAGTGTATTCTTAATTCCAAAAAAAAAACTTTAAACCAAAGATGCTAAATTCTCAAAATAATTTTTAGCCTATATTTGAAGGGTTTTTATCTTAAATCTAAAGATTCAATATTTCAATTAACGATTTCTTTAAAAAATGTGTTTTTTTACTCGAAATAAAATTTTCCGTAGTTGAAAGCATACGGCTTTAACGGGGGAACGCAAAATTTCCAAAATTTGTGTCCTAAATTTAATAAAAAAAGAACATTTTGAAGCAAAGGTTATAAAATCTATTGTAATTAAAATTTCATTATTTTAATGAATTTTGTACTTAATATTTTGCAAATTTCCGATCCAGATATTTAGGTAGCGTAATCTTAAATATCCCGTAAATATTTTTTTGAGTGTGATCTACAACGAAATGTATTTTATTTTAGGACACAAAATTAACTCAATAAACACAAATTTTGATAAAATATTATTTAAAGAGTTATTGGAAGAAAATTTACTATTATTATTTGGATTTTTGATTGCTGTCTTTTTAAAAGTTGTATAAAATACAATTTCCATTTTTTCCGATATATTAACGACACGTTAAATGTTAATTCAAATATCCTAAATTGCAAAACATTCATCCATTGATTTGAAACAATTACTGGAGTGAGTGATTTTTTTATAGATTTTTTTTGAGACATTTAATAGCCTAGAGTTTAAATTTCGTTCAGAGCGGTGAAATTAATGGGTAGTGAATTCCAGGATGTGGTTAAAAAAAATAATTTGTATGCAATAACGTTCAATTTATTTTGCGAGGGTCTTACAATTTTTTTCCATTTATTCCAAATAGAACAAGTATATACGGCCGTAAGTTCGGCCAGGCCGAAGCTTATGTACCCTCCATCATGGATTGCGTAGAAACTTCATCTAAACACTGCCATCCACAATCGAATTACTTAAGTTGCGGTAACGCTTGCCGATGGCAAGGTATCTTAAAACCTCCTAACACCATCTTCTAAATTGTATGTAAGTCCATACGTGGTACATATTAAATCAAAAAAGATCGATATAATACGTTTGACAAATTAGACATAAAATTTTGACAAAATTTTATACAGAAATAAAATTTTAACAAAATTTTCTATAGAAATAAAATGTTCACCAAATTTTTATAGAAATAAACTTTTGACAAAATTTTCTATAGAAAAAATATATGGCTCGAGTGGCAACCATGATTATGAACCGAATAAAATTTGAACAAAATTTTCTATAGAAATAAAATTTTGATAAAATTTTCTATAGAAATAAAATTTTGACAATGATGAAAATTTTATTATGAACCGAATAAAATTCTAACAAAATTTTCTCTAGAAATAAAATTTTGACAAAATTTTCTATAGAAATAAAATTTTGGTAGATTATTTTTGGCTCTAGTGGCAACCATGATTATGAACCGATATGGACCAATTTTTGTGTGATTGGACCAATTTTGGTATGGTTGTTAGCGACCATATACTAACACCACGTGCCTAATTTGAACCGGATCGGATGAATTTTGCTCCTCCAAGAGGCTCCGGAGGTCAAATCTGGAGAATGTTTTATATGGGGGCTATATATAATTATGGACCGATATGGACCAATTCTGGCACGGTTGTTAAAGATCATATACTAACACCATGTTCCAAATTACAACCGGATTGGATGAAATTTGCTTCTCTTGGAGACTTCGCAAGCCAAATCTGGGGATCGGTTTATATGGGGGCTATATATAATTATGAACGGATGTGGACCAATTTTTGCATGGTTGTTAGAGACCATATACCAATATCATGTAGCAAATTTCAGGTGGATCGGATGAAATTTCCTTCTCTTTGAGGCTCCGCAACTCAAATCTGGGGATCGGTTTATATGGGCGCCATATATAATTATGGACCGATGTGGACCAATTTTTGCAAGGTTGTTAGGGACCATATACCAATACCATGTACCAAATTTCAGCCGGATCGGATGCAATTTGCTCCTCTTTGAGGCTTCGCAAGCCAAATCTGGAGATCGGTTTATATGGGGTCTATATATAAATATGGACCGATGTGGACCAATTTTTGCATGGTTGTTAGAGACCATATACCAACATCATGTACCAAATTTCAGCCGGATCGGATGAAATTTACTTCTCTTTGAGGCTCCGCAAGCCAAATCTGGGAATCGGTTTATATGGGGGCTATATATAATTATGTACCGATGTGGACCAATTTTTGCATGATTGTTAGAGACCATATACCAACACCATGTACCAAATTTCCGCCGGATTGGATGAAATATGCTTCTCTTAGAGGTTCCACAAGCCAAATCTGGGGATCGGTTTATATGGGGGCTATATATAATTAAGAACCGATATGAACCAATTTTTGCATGGTTGTTAGAGACCGTATACCAACACCATATACCAAATTTCAGCCGGATCGGATGAAATATGCTTCAGTTAGAGGCTCCACAAGCCAAATCTGAGGGTCCCTTTATATGGGGGCTATACGTAAAAGTGGACCGATATGGCCCATTTTCAATACCATGCGACCTACATCGATAACAACTACTTGTGCCAAGTTTCAAGTCGATAGCTTGTTTCGTTCGGAAGTTAGCGTGATTTCAACAGACGGACGGACGGACGGACGGACGGACGGACATGCTTAGATCGACTCAGAATTTCACCACGACCCAGAATATATATACTTTATGGGGTCTTAGAGCAATATTTCGATGTGTTACAAACGGAATGACCCTCCATCCTATGATGGAGGGTATAATAACAAAACTAAAAACTTTCACAAATGTTAACTTAGGTGGTTTTGTTTTGATAACCACATTTATTTGGATACTTGTAATGTACAATAAATGTTTTTTCTTTCTTATATCTAAGGAACGGATGATTGTTTTTGGTGTCCATGGAACAACACAAAAAACGTGCACTTCTTTTTGCCATTGTCGTATGTAGGCGTTTGATAGTGTGGAAGGTGGTAGCCAGTGTTCAGCGTGGGAGGTTCCAGGACGTGATACAACCCAGAGACAATAGCTCATATTTGGATATCATGTATGTCAACAAGAATGTAAGACAAATTTGTGGAGTTGTCATAACGACATTAAACTCCCATAATAGAAGGAAAAGTAGACGTACAAATGGATGGTAGTTGGTTATTGTATAAACGAAGCCTTTTGGGGATATTGATAATGTGATACAGCGTTAAAATGAGGTATGTATGTGGTATACATAACGAAAAGTGATTTTCCTGTCTTTAATCAATTTTTGGTTTTTCTGGGGAAGTAGAACAATATGTAATTGAAGATAAAATATTTTTTAATTACATGACTGTTTTTTATACCCTCCACCATAGGATGGGGGTATATTATTATACCCTCAGCCATTGGATGGGGGTATATTAACTTTGTCATTCCGTTTGTAACACATCGAGCTATTGCTCTAAGACCCCATAAAGTATATATATTCTGGGTCGTGGTGAAATTCTGAGTCGATCTAAGCATGTCCATCCGTTCGTCCGTCTGTTGAAATCACGCTAACTTCCGAACGAAACAAGCTATAGACTTGAAACTTGGCACAAGTAGTTGTTATTAATGTAGGTCGGATGGTATTGCAAATGGGCCATATCGGTCCACTTTTACGTATAGCCCCCATATAAATCGATCCCCATATTTGGCTTGCGAAGCCTCTAAGGGAAGCAAATTTCATCCGGTCCGGCTGAAATCTGGTACATGGTGTAAGTATATGGTCTCTAACAACTAAGCAAAAATTTTTCCACATTGGTCCATAATTATATATAGCCCCCATATAAACCGATCCCCCGATTTGGCTTGCGGAGCCTCTAAGAGAAGCAAATTTCATCCGATCCGACTGAAATTTGGTATATAGTGTTAGCATATGATCTGTAACAATCGTGCAAAAATTTGTCCCCATCGATTCATAATTATATATAGCCCCCATATAATCGGACCGCCAGATTTGGCTTGCGAATCCTCTAAGAGAAGCAAATTTCATCCGATCCGGCTGAAATTTGGTACATGGTGTTAGTATATGATCTCAAACAACTATGCAAAAATTGGTTCACATCGGTTCATAATCATATATGGCCCCCATATAAACCGATCCCCAGATTTGACCTCCGGAGCCCCTTGGAAGAGCAAAATTTATCTGATTCTGTTGAAATTTGGTACGTAGTGTTAGTATATGATATTTAACAACCATGCCAATAGTAGTCCCTATCAGTTCATAATCATATATAGCCCCCATATAAACCGATTCCGAGATTTGGTTTTGGAGCCTCTTGGAGGAGCAAATTTCATCCGAGTCAGTTGAAATTTGGTACATTGTGCTAGTATATGGCCGTTAACAACCATGCCTAACTAGGTCCATATCGGTCTATAGTTATATATAGCCCTCAGATAAATCGATCCCCAATCACAAAAAAATTGGTCCATATCAAGTTCATAATTGTAGCCCCCATATAAGCGACCCCCACACGCAGAGAAGGAATATGATCACCCCAACCATGCTTCAAGAGTATAATGTTACTTTTTCATGGAAAACATGTAACATGTTTGTGATTTCGGAAAGCATGTTATGTGTGACGAGAAAATAATATTTTTACGACCAAAGTGTCACATGGTCGCCGTGAAAAAGTAACATGTTGCTCTTGAAACATGTCTGAGGTGATCATATTCCTTCTCTAGGTGCATATTTCAATTCTGGCTCTCCACGTACCGTGCAAAAGTCCATATCGATTCGTAATTTTTTGTAGACTTACCTCTAAATAATGAGTCGATCTAAGCATGTCCGTCCGTCCGTCTGTTGAGGCCTTCAAAATAGTGGTTTACAACTATAATTGCATCTTCATTTGAGGTAAAACGCTTGTCAGCAAGTAAAAATCACTGGGAGTTAAATCAGGATAATAAGGTGGCTGCTCAAGCAACTCGTACTTTAATTCGTTGATTTTAGCCATTGTTAAAACACTCCTGCACTGGTGCGTTGCCTTGATGAACAATTATTTTTTTATGTTGTAAGCCAGGACGTTTTTCTCGTATTTGTACATTTAATTGATCCAATAGGTTGCAATAGTACTCTGAATTTATTGTTTTACCCTTTTGCAGATAGTCAATCAATAAAATACCTTTGAAGTCCCAAAAACCGTTGCCATAACCCTACCAGCCGATTGAATTGTTTTTGCCTTCTTTGGGGCACTTCTTACAGCTTCAGTCCATTGTTTGGATTGTTCTTTTGTCCCTGGAGTATAGTGGTGGATCCATGTCTCATAAACAGTTATGAAACGATGCTTAAAATTTTTTATTTCGCTTAAAACGATCCAAACAAGCTTGAGAAATATTCATTCTTATGCGTTTTTGATCGACTGTTAACAAATGCGGCACCCATCGCACGCATTTCTAATTTTGCGGATGGGTCTTTTTTGAACACATGTTTCTATATGAAGGAGTTGTCAGATCGAAATAAAATTTAACATGTGTTCATAACAGCGATGGAAGTTTCCAAAACACTTAATTTTTTCTGTTTATACCGCGCTTTTTGTGCTAGGCTAAGAAGTTTCCGGACTGACCTCGTACTCTCTCACATGTGGTAAAAACATAATATAATATTTGCATTTATCTTGTATCGGCCAAAAAGACTAAGAACTAATCGGACTACCCACTTGTTTGAAATTGATTTTTTTCTCTCATCTACAAAATAATTGATATGGGCAAATAAAACGATGGTTATGTTCCAATAATTAAAATTTTATCGAAGCATTCCATTATCCAATTTAACATTTACCCATGTTCCACAAAAAGAAGTCATTACATGTCCCGCGGTATTGTAATTGCCCATGTAATCAATGGTATATGGGTGCACAAAAGAAAACTTACCAAGCATTTGTGGCCAAATTTGCCAAACTGGATGCAGCAGCTGCTGCAGCACAATCAGCTACTGAAGTATTCGTTTGGCATTTACTGTGTATAACTAATTGTAACCAATTTGGAACAGATGGCATTGCAGTTGGATCTGGTGTATAGCTAAGGATGATATACGAAAATAAAATTAAATAATGTCAGCTCAGAGATAATCTTCGGCAATGGACAGAGATCAATGAGAATCGATTGATCACTTACCGTATAATCGAATTACAATGTTTGGCTTTTGGTACTGCAAATATTTCACATGTCTGTGAGGACTTCTCTAGCGAATCATCCATCTCTGGTATGGTGGACAAATCATCATTGTCATTTGCTTCAGCCTCTAGACTGGAAACTGAACTCAAAGAATTGCGAGCAGTCGCCAAGGCTCCCAGGCTCTTTAGCTCATGTGGAAGTTCAGATTTACCCTCAAATTGACTGACATCGAATTTAATCAACACTAGAAAGGGAAAAATAGGAGAGGAAGAGAAAACGAAGAAACAAGGTGCGAGAAGGTAGCATATAACGAATAAAAATAAAAATTGGGGGGGAGGAAAACTTTTGGGATGGGTGATTGCCAATAACCCCCCCGTGAAAGACCAACTTCATGGGAAGTTGGTCGAAAAACTTAAACCATTTAGCAAGATGCTTTAAACATTTCATACATCGAAAAATTGACTGTTTAGATTGGATTGATCGTGGTAGTGATTAATTTAATTCTTTGGTCAATATGTTAAATAGTCTAGGTCTCCTCTAACTCCCTTGTTTGTAACTCACATTTTTCCAGGGGGCCCAATTTTTTGGCCAAGCTAAACATCATTTCCGGTGTCCAAAATTCTGGGATGCGAGCAAATACTGAGCCAGCATCGGCAGGTAATTGAAAGCCGAGCTTGTGTAGCAGTAATACAAAGGGTTGATACATCATGGTATTGGCCTGTTCCGTATTCCATTGAACCACAGGGATGGACTTATTTTTGACTGGAAAAGAAAAGAAATTCAAAAGTCATAGAAAATACAGAAGGATGAAATAGCGGAAAAATAAGGCTATTATATAGGAAATGTTAAGACACACGAAGATAAGTAAGATTTTCCCGGCCGTCGTATATGAAGAAAAATTGAGAACATTATTGGAATACCAAAAGGTTCTCAAGGGATAAAATAAGAAAAAGTATATATTAACACCTCAACTTACATATAGAATGATAAGCTACCGGTTCCATGATATAAGATAAATTCTGATGATCTTCTCTCAAAGGTTTCGTTCTTAAAATCAATTTTACGTAGCAACATTCCAAGAGAAGCTTCTGCAGCCATTCCAAATGTTGTTTCTTCTTTTCCTTTATAATTAAATCACGAAGAATCTGTAAAACAAAAAAATACAAATAAATATTTAACAAGATTACTTATATGCCCTTTAAAACCTAGTTCTGATTTAGACTAACCTGTATATCATCAGATGGTTTACCCGCAACTGTAGTATCTTTGATATCTATACCAGATTCTGTGGTACCTGAAGTAGGTGTGGTTAATAGAGTCCGTTGATATTGAACATCTTCGTATTTCATGAGATCATCGTATTCTACAAGAGTTATGATATCCTAAAAATGAAGAAAATAAAAATGTAGAACATAAATAGCGAATGGAATGTGTTTTGAAATTTATTTTCACAATATAACATGATTTATTTACTACAATACAAATATGACCGACCATTGTAATTCAATAGTTTGTTGGCTTCCTTGTATACAAGGGGTCTTGGCATAGGCGCCATATAAAGGGATATGGAATAGCCTGTATATCGTTGGGGCCTATCGGTATAAAAACATGAAGAACTCTTTCCCAAGAATCATAATGTCTTGGACAAAAAAAATACTTATATTTCAGTTCATTCATGCTCTTTTAATGACCTATGACGATCAAATAATCCAACAGAATCTTAACGTGTTGGAAAAGGTTTGAGTTCTTTAGCAGTTTCCCCAATTTGTCTTGTAATTCGTTCTGATACCAGATCTAAATTTTCTTGTCATTACTTGCTTGACCGTGCTAGCTACCAACAACATGCGCCATCAACTCCCATAATAACCATGATGGGGATCATCCAAGGTGCTGAGTCCAACAGAATCTGACCATGTTGAAAACAGCTTGGTGGGGTAAAGCAGTTTCCCCAATTTGTCTGGAAATTCGTTCTGATACTAGATCTAAATTTTATCGTCAGTAATCACAACCTTTGAAGTTTGTAGCTATGGGTCTTCAACACCTATAATAACAAAGATGGTCAAATCACCAAAGACGCTGAGCCCAACAAAATCGTATCGTATTGAAAAATGCTTCATGTGGTTAAGTTCTATAGCATTTTCCTCAATTTGTCTATAAATTCGCTAAATGGTCTCGCCATTATCCACGGCCTTTGGACCTTCTATCTATTAAAAACATGGACCATCAACAAATTTCCTATCCTTATTGTAATTCCCATGGAATCTTGGAACATCATCTTTCCTACTTCCTCTCTTCCTAGACATCTATTACTTTTCAGTATGCTCAGTTTCCACTACGATGGACGAATTGTTTTTCTCTCCGCGTCGGTCATTTGTCTTCTCCATCCATGCACGAGAAATATATCACTGACTTTTTAGGCTCTGCTGCAAATCGTCCACCAGATGATCTATCTCAAGATTTTCAAAGAAACTTCAACGGGCTGACATTAAAGAGTATTGAAATCACACACTACAGAAGCGTGGAAAATGTATTGTTATGGCCGTGGGGACTGAACCGGCAGCAGAAAATTCTACTCTTAACAAAAATGTTATCTAGGATCAACGTTGATATATAAGATGGACGATATCCGGAAAGAACGTCGTGGGATCCTGAGACTTACCAAGGATATCGACCGGTTTGTTGTGGTAAACTATGTAGTGTCAGTGTCAACACCCCAGATAAGTGATACGCATACATACAGACCTGTCAAAACGCTGCCCTTGGAACAGCAACCGGTTGTCTCCGCAGTACTCCCCACGATCATCTTTATATGGAAACCAAGATCGTCCTCGTTCCTAGACTTAACTACATGTTGTCAAAGCGGTATCTCCATAGTTGTTACCGCAGTAGCCATCTACATCTCGTGGATAGACAAAACTCTACCAGAAATGTAAGGGGTAATATTCACCTTTTACAGCGCCCAGACAGCATACTAGACAGGTCCGAACATTATTCATGAGAAGAGAAGCTACAGAGTCTGACTACACAGGAGGAAAGATACTCAGGTAGTTTTTTCCCATCTACGTTCAGGTAAAGGCAGGTGCCTCATGTCTTACTAATCAGTGATTTGCATCGTAGTTGATTTGTGTCCCATTTGTAATCAAGGGCTATATGACAGGAGTCATCTTTTCGCTTGACCGGCAAAACCTGCGCTACTCACCATCAAATCACTCTGGACGCAGCTCATCTAAGTCGCAGATTTCCTCGACCTAGATACAAGCTGATCTAGCAAAAAAGCAACACAAAAATGGATGATTATACAACACACTGCTACAACATCACCAACAACCCGCTTGTAGACAACCATAGCAGAAAAAAATATTGCAAGCATCTGAAAGAATCTGATTTTGGATCAGCTTGGATCTGATTTTGGATCCAGCTTGGATCTGATTTTTATCCAAGCTGTAACAAGTCTGAAAGATCTGGAAAGATAATATTTGCATTTTTTGGTGGGGAATTACTACGAACGACGCCAGGCTACAATGGAGTTGAGGGTAAACTACCAGCCCCTGATTGAGGGTAGTAGGGTAAATCATGTCACTTCTGGGAGATGGTTATTTCAGAGGTGACATAGATTACCCCGCTGTCCTTGATCAGAAAGGTATTCTCATTACCGTGGAGACTGGATCATTTGGAGAATAACCTCTTCAGAAATATTTTACCAATAATCTGTAAAAGATGCAAATAGAATACAACTTGACAGATAAGAGGGATGATATTCAGCCAGAACGAAATATAATCCTGAGTCTGAATGAAGCTAGATTTCTGCGTCACACATTCATTCGTGTTGGTAAGCAGTACTGGCCTCAGAACAATAATAGACAAAGTGCAATCTCGACATCCGATCCCTCCAGGGATACTACCCTATGCTAAGAGTCAATAGACATTAGATTGTCATGCTAGATAGCAAATTGACTATGAAGAAGCATTTTAGGATCGTAACTGGCACAGCTCTATCGACTACGACGAAACTAGCAAGAATAATGTCACATATGAAAGCCCTGGACAGATAATCAGAAAACTATTGTCGAACTTAACATAGGCGCAAATACTTTACGTAGCTCCTGTTTTGGGTAACGTGTTGGAAAATAGTACTGGAGAGTTTGTACTCTCCGAATGATATCTGCTTATTGAACAATCTCGGATGTCGATCCCTCAAGGGGATCTGCTGATAACGGAAACGTCCGAGATATTTAACGAACTTCTATGCTGAAAACTATTGCTCAACCAAGAGTATGGAAAAGGCGGGGTATGGCAAGCTCGCGAAAGTTAACTGAATAAATGGCAAAGTGGACGGGACACAGACGACAAAGATAGATGAACCTACAAACTTACATAAAGAGCTGGATATGTAGACCTCATGGCGAAGTAAATTTCTATCTATGCCTGGTACTTAGTGGCCATGGGAATTTCGGTAACTACCTCCAAAAACACAAGATTCAAATGTATGTGAACTGTGATATGCGTCATGGCCGGAAGAAAGCTTATTCGTCATTGTAAACCGTATGAAATTTCAACATTAACGAAAGGCGAACCCTTAATCTATTCGAGTTTATAAAGGAAGGTGGAGTAATAAACTCTATTCGAAGTAATGCTACACCGGTCCCGGACTGGTGGTTCCTGTGTAGGACCAGTAGATGATAGTGAGCTATTGTAATGTCAAAAAAGCTATTTCGATATCCTGCAAACACAAATGACTTCCGAGAGAACGCATCTACTTATCTCTAAATGTTAAAAACTATATAAAAACTAACTGGCAGTCATAAAAACGTCATTTTTTACTTTTACTCACCTGTTGCAGAAGCTGTTGTATTATTGATATTCTGGATTTCTGTTTATTTCCATTATTATCAAAAAGTTTAACAATCTTGCCGACTACATCATTGTTCTTCTTACTTTGTACATAATACCAATAGAGAGTATCCATTTCTTCTTGAGTCCAAGTACTATGATATCGGAATTAATAAAGGTAAATTAAAAGTGAATTAGGAAGGGACAGTGAATTGTTACACAAAAAAAATTACAATCAATTTCGAATATTTTGAATAAATATAAAAAATTATGGAAAATATTTGAAATCAAATAGCTACTTTTCAACATTAACCAATTCAATATATCATAAGAAATTAGCTAAACTCTAATCATAGTCAAGAAAAACACAAACATGAAGTTATAATCAATGGAGAACCAATTTACCCTTCACCATAGGTTAGTTATCCAAAAAATCAAAATATACAAACTATGGTGCAGGGTATTGAACATTTTTAAATCTCTAAAATTCGCAAATTAGTCTTAATACAAAAAAAAAACAAAAACAATTATTTTAACATTATTTTATAGATTTCCTGGTATATTAATTTAATAACCTAACTGAACACTTCCCTATATGTATATGGCTCCTGCTAAATAGAAACTCTAAACAAAACCACTTGCCAAGACTGAATTCACAAGTTCCTGTTGTGTACATCTCCAAGTCCAATCACCTAGATTCTTCTCTACACTAAGTCTGACCCAACTCAAATGTATTCTGGAAAAGCTGTTTGTTATGAAAAAAAGCATAAAAAATTAGCCAATTTAGCAAGGATTTAAAAAGCACCAATGATTCCAAACGTATAACAATTTAAATTTAGCATGTTATTCTTTTTAAATCCCAGCCCTTAATATGGTTTTCTATACACTACGAGATAAAAAACAAATTATAAACCTTAAAAGGATAATTGATCTGATTAATATTTTTGTACTGGTATAAATTGAATGGATTACATGTAGAAATTCTTAGCTGGCCACCAATAATTCTTACCTCACAGCGGTTTCCATATTGTGCTCTTTCGTTAATTCCGTAAGCGAGGCTGAGGAAGCAGCCAAAGGACTTTTTTGTGGTGTATTTATAAATTTATGTATCACATACTCAATCAAATCGGACCAATCCTGTAAGAGATTATAACATAAATATCGAAGATGGACATTCTTTTCTTGGATCATACTTACATCACATAGTTCATAATCGGCTTCCCAAATTCGTGAGAAGGCCTTCAAAATCACCGGCTGGAAAAGTGCTGTACTATGTCCCAAATCACCACCAATATGATGCATCATGGTGAATATACAATCATTAACAAATTCACCATTGCTACTGAAATCGTCTAAAAGCATTCCGTAAAAGTGCATAATTTCCATAGTGGCAAATCTGAAATTCAATTAAATGAAATTGGGTTCCCTTTACTAAAAACAAAACTTATAGGTGGCATTCACTTTTACAATAAATATAATTCTAATCCCCTTTGTCATTAAGCTCCGTTAGTGCTACGTTAGCTAACGAATTTTTAACGGTACTATGGGCAAATCTGTCATACTGCCTAAATATTTATATATCAGTTTGGAACTTAACTGCAGAATTTTTTTAGTGAAAGTTAATCGGAGAAAAGATACCAGAAATTTATTTTCTGTTAAATGGTAGTTAAAGTCTAGCGGAGCAACATGAAAAAGGCGGTTAATATGAATTTATATTTTTCAACCTCGTTGAATAATTTGCACTAAAGTCTCATTTAATCAATCAATGGTATGGCTAATCCCAAGGCTCGCTTGACAACGAAAATAGCATGTATGTCCCCTGAGGTATGCAGACCTTGGACAAGGTTGAATTCCCTGTTTCAGCCCTGGTTCCGGGAACCGTCTACAGAGAAACCTACAGACGCCCCAAAACACTGCTTTGAGAATAACCTAAATCCCTATGGACTCAGTTTCTACGCCACTTAACTATTTTATTAACCATATCCGAAGGAACCACACCCATCAAGTTCGACTTTGAGAAGGACTTATGCCAAATTGGTCACCTATTCGTGAACAGCAGCGTAAATGGGATACAGGAGCACTGAGACTTGAAGCGGTTCAGAACTCAATGCTGGCCTATCGGTACAGTCTTGGCTAAAGATCACCTCTGAGGAAAGTATGCGCTGTCTATATTCCGGTTCAGTATCTCCAGGTACCTAAATAGCTATCTCTTACTTCTGAACCCAGTAATACACGGTGGCGGTCACTCGACTGAAATGTTTTCTTATCATTTCCGAACGAGCCCACCTCCATCAGGTTCGCCTTGAGGAAGGAATTAAGTTCAATCGGTTACCTATTGGTCGACAGCAGTGATGAAAGGATACAGGGGGCTTTGAGACTGGTATCGATTCGGACCTCAATACTAAATTGACCACCTCTGATTAGTAAAGAGGAGAGGATGTGCAATCCACAGTCCGGCCCAATATCTCTAGGTACCTACACGGCTATCTCTTACTCCTGAACCCATTAACATACGAATGCGGTCACTAGCTTCACATGGAGAGACACCTCTTTGCATATCCTTGCAATCCAACGGAACTGATGTCTATAACCTATGGACTCATCAATTCAAGGAAGCTAAGTCCCTACGCCTCTTAACTAGTTTATTAATCATATCCTATGAACCACACCCATCAGGTTCGACTTTAAGAAGAACTTAAATCCAATTGGTATGCTATTCGTCACCAGCAGCGATGATGGTATTCCGGCGGAACTGTGACTGGAAGTGGCTCATAACTCAATACTGAAATTACCACTTCTGACCAGTAATGAGGGGGAAAATGCTGTCCACGTGCTCCGGTACAGTCTCGGTAGGTACTTAAACAGCTATCTCTCACTCCAGAACCCAGTAATACAAGAATGCTGTTACTCGCCTCACATAGAGAGACAACTCGTGCATTTCTTGCCACTCCTATAGACGTGACACCTGAATACCTATGGACTAATAAAGTCGAGGTACCTTAGTTCCTAAGCTACTTAAATGTTTTTCTAATCCTTTCCAAATCAGCCAACCTGAATCAGTTTCGACTTTAGGAATGAATTAAGTTCCATTGGTAAGCTTTTCGTCCACAAAAGCAATAATGGGACGCAGGCGTCACTGATACTGGAATCAATGGTGACTATTCGTCACTGCATTTCCGTTGGTGAAAGCCACCGCCGATTAGTAAAGAGAAGAGGAGGTGCTATACGCTTTCCGGTCCAGTAGTCCTAGCAGCCACTTTCCAATCCAACGAACCTGAAACCTGCATCTCTATGGACACATCAAGTCGGTTTTGGGGAATATATATTGATTATCTCTATTCCACGTGAATATTTTAGTAATACCTTCAAACCTGATTTTAGGAAGGAATTAAGATCTATTAGAATCCTACTCGGTAAAAATAGTGATGAGGACAAAGAGAGGGCACTATGACTGGTTCACAAGTCAAGGGGTAATGCTAACTCATCGGAATAGCGTTGTCGTTTGTGGAGACCACCTCTGATTAGTGAAGACGGGTGGTATTATCCATGCTCCGGCCCAGTAGATCTAGGTACCTAAGCTGTCATCCCTCGCTTCTGAATACAGAAATATTGGAAACCTTTCACTCGCCTCACATAATCCAACAGGCCTGATAGCTGAATCACTATGGCACTGATACTGGTATACTCGTGAGGAGGTAATGCTCAACTATCGATAAAACGTTATCGCTGGCGGAAAACTACATGTGATCAATGAAACCGCAGTAGTTCTAGGTACTTAAATAGATATCTCACGCTTCTGTAGGGTAAGACTTCTATAACAGATAATTTGCATTACCTAAAATTCAAATAATTCTACGCCCTTTACATCACCCTTTGACATCATGACAAAATTATTCCCCTTTCCTGTCCTAATTTTAACATTTTTACATACATTTAACAACAAAAACTATTTTTTGAATAACAACAATACTTACTGTGCCACATGATCGATCATTTTAATATGAATATTCTCCTCCGTCTTTGAAACCCCATCCAATATCAAAAGCAACATATGGTTGGTAACTACCAAATCTTGTAAATATTGTTTTGGATGTAAACTGGGATTAAAGCGGCGCAATAGTAATACAAATAGATTGCGTAAATCCTCAGAACAACTAATTTGCAATTGCAAAAATCGAATACGCTCACGATCTTCAGCACTGAGGTGGGTTACCTTTTTGTATGTTTCAATAGCCTGTAGAAATTCTCGTATGGCGGTAACAACCAAATGCATACGACGCAAATATGGATTTGGATCACTTCCCTCTTGGCGCGAATTCAATTCGAGTTGTTCGCATAATGTAACACCCTCATAGGTTAAATAGCTGATGACATCGAAGGTCAATATATTATTGACATGTTCCATATCGAGTTCAAGTTGAGCGGCAAATTTCAGGAAATATGTAACCAACCAAAAGAAATGCGAAGTATCAATGGGTATGTTCTAGAAAAAGAGACATAGTTATTATGGTAAACAGACATAGAGATGTTGAAGAATTAATGATTAACATACCAAGTTTGTCAGGAGTTGAGAATGTAAATCTTCAACTAGATAACTGTAACCCTTAAGCAGAAAATCCACTGTAAATTCCTTTAGCAAATTGGCTATATCTTCATCCGTGGGTACATGTTGTACGAGACCTTTCATATTGATTCTATGGAATAGAGAATACTAGTTAATTTATATGAAGTAAAAATCGATGTATGAAGAAAAAATTGGGCTTCGGCATTGTTAAACTTTCTAACAAATCTTAGCGAATACTGAATATTTTTTAGTTATTTCATCAAACTAAAGCTACTTCATTGGAAAAATTTAAATTTGTCCAGCAAAATATTTCATGTATTCCTCAAATCAAGCTCCCTAATGTTACTATTGAACTATTGCCCAGATAGGTTTTCTGGTGGATATCTGATAATGGGAACGTATCATAAGCCAATAATAGAATCCCATGATAGATACACATTTTTTCGCCTTAATTGTGGTCAATTGTCTCGGAAATCCACGTAGAATTTTCACCAAGAAGTTGGTAAGCCATCACCCAAAGTAATTACGGAGGACGGTCCCCATAATGTCTAGTCACCGTGTATCAGTTCCTCCCCTAACCAATTCATAGAGATTAGTAGTAGAAATCCCGCATGAGATAAAAACAGGGCGCTTTTGTGGTCTCTTATTATTCAGTTATGCCAAGACAACATGACCGTTGTAAATTATGTATGTTGCATTTCTTCGCTATTAAGGTTCACCAGACTATCGATCCGCATGTCAGGATTTGCCTTATTATGCTCTCATATATCCAGTGCGTTAGCTTTGGATTCAGGTCCCATTTATAGCCCTCTGCTGTTCTGCACAGTACCCAACATCCAAAGGCTTTCTCAGTCCTCTTTTTGATGTGGCTCATCCAATTCAGTTTTTTAAAGTTACTCCTAAGTACTTTGCCTGACACTGGTATCGTCTTGTCCAAAAAAACTCCTTTAGATATATTGGGCAATTTTAGTCCTTCTAGTGAATAGGCAGCCTGACGAGTCAGGCTCACCTAGACTATTCAGTCCATTGTGCTAATATTTAGGGAAGACTGTTGGTGATGCCGCAACAACCCATGATCGTATACTTGAGGTGGAAATAGCTTCCGAGTGTGACATTATGATGGCAGTAACATGGTTTAAGAAGATTGGGACCCCAGAACAGATACAAACGCAAATCATTGCAACACCGATGAATGCAAGAGGATTAGCATCGTATGGGTGCCGGAATAAGAGAAAATTTAAAAGCAATGAACGAGCGAAAAGAGCTAGGACACCAGGGAAAGTAAACTTAGAGAACGCTAAGACAATAAAGAGACAACGCGGGCCAAGTTGGGTGAATGGGCACTACAGACACATAAGGCGGTTTGGACCAATGAAACGGTCAGAAGGGTACCAAAAATACTATGGGACGACACATTAAGAAACAGACTGGAGAACCACTCATGGAGATTATGACAATCAGGAGGACCGTGGGAATAATTACCGAGCACCGAGAATTGACAGCACATCTGTGGGGTATAGGAGCATCAGTGGATAGTGCATATTTTGAGGGCGAATTCTAGTACCGAACCAAATGAAGGTGCCGTTTTATTATTTAAGGTTTATGAAGTTTTGGCAAGTTATCCACAGCTCTCTGTAGCATCTTGGTCAATTTACCGTTTACAGTACATCCTTTTGACTGATGGAAATAGGAACGCTATCTGGTCTTCGACACGAGTGCTCTGATATCGTTTTTCACACACCTCTGAAATATCCTTATTACAAAACCTCTGGCACAATTTTCGAGTTTCATCCTGGGGGGTATTTGGGCAAACTCCTTTTGCTAGTAAACAACAATCTAGGGATGTTCGTAGAAATCAATCGGTATTTTGAATGTATTTTCGGGATTTTAGCCCCAAATAAAATGTTGCCACAGTTCTATGGTTTTGGATTTATGAGGATCTTCGTTCAGAGCCGTCAATATAGGACTCTTGGTTAATTTTTCGCCTGTTTGTGGTAACAAATCGGTCGATATCTTTTACGAGTGTTTGGATCCTAGGGTCAACCAGGTTCTTTCTTCGGATCTCATCGCTGTTGTCTGGAAAACTAGATGTGTACGTGGCGAAGTACGTGGGAGTTTATGTTCAAGGGATTTGTAGCAATAATCCGGAGTTTGCAGCAATAACAGGAGCCAGTATTAAGGTTACTGAATATGGAGACGTTGGGAAAGTGGCTACATAAAAGCAGCAATTGAAAGTGGGGGAATAACATCCCACATGCTACTGCCCGGGGGAACACCAGCAACCTTATAGCGAGAATACTGAACTGTTCTGGTCCTGGGTTTCTGGACGACTAGCTTAATAGGCAATACATGCTCATGGAATACGGATAAGGAACATTTGGGTAGAAGACATTCTTTTGTCTTATGGGAGGTTTGCATTCCTTGGACAAGAAAACTTCAAGGGATATATTGTTATCGATTGTTTAGGACTTTTGTAATCCAAAATTTCCAGTAATTTTATGACGCATAGATAATAGACAAGAAATATATTTTCTGGGGAGATATGGGAGTTTACAACTCAAGTGCGAAATGGCCTTAAGGACAAGAGATTAACTTAATCACCTTCAGTTTCATTATCAAAGCACTATTCCAAGAAATGTTTTACCATCTCACTTCCGAATTATACTTACAAACTACTCTTACTCCTTTTCACCAACTTTTTGCGTCTCAGTTCCTTTTTATCGCTAGCACTCAAAATTGTACGCTGTCCCTTTCTTGGCTTCGAATTGCATGGTGGCTTCTGATGTTGAGGTTTGCTCTGAGGACCATCGTCATCATTACTGGAGGTTGATATGGACTCTTGATTTTCAACTTGAGTACCATAGCCGCAATCCGAAAGTTCTGACTGTGAGGAAGGACATTGGCGTTTCTGTGGGCCACATTTTCCCATGGTTAATTTAACATGCGGTGAATGTGATGACTTTTGTGTGCACTGATTTGGAGAAGGTTCCAGTAATTCAGGATCATTTCCAGTCAATGGCAAAGGGGCGCATGATGGTGGTGAATGTTTGACAGGTATGGCTGGTGGTGCCATAATTTTGTCTGAATCAGACAATTTGGAAGTGCTTGGAGCAGGTTCAGCTGGTTGTAGTTTTGGTTTTAGCTTAGTAAACTCTAGAGGTTTCTTAGAATCATTGGGGGTTTCGGGCATCTCCTCGTTATCGGTTCGAGGAGAATTTGGTTCGCGATGTTGCACTTGTTCCCAGTTATTGCGCAGTGATACATCCTCATTTTCTTGGGTACCTCCCTCACCTGTTCCTTCGGAACTATCGATTTTATCAGCTGGTACTCGCAACATAGCGTCCTGATATTCTTGGCCCTTACGACTAACCTCTTGCAATGTAGCTTCTGTTTCTTCTCTCAAAGCTTGACGACGATCCTCTGAGCTAACATTTTTCTTTGAACCTCCACTACCTAGAAAGAGAGCAATATAGGATAAAAAAATACCCACAAACTATGAATCACCCCTCTTTCCTATAGTACTTACCATTGTCGGATGAATCCGAAGTAGGATCCGATGTCAACATGGGGCTAGAGTCACAACTACCCTGTTTCGGTGGTGACGTATTACTTTCATTATCTTCTGAGCTTTCCGATAGGGAGGCTTCAAACCACATATTCAAAAGCTTCTGCAAAGTACTCACATGTTGATCTTTATACATCAGGGCTATCAATTGCACCAGGGTTACGCCCCAAACAGCTCTCTGGGGACAAGTCATTAGGTATAGCAATACCTTGTCTATGCTCTGAATGAAAAGATTCCATAGTATGGAATTTTGCATGGATATAGCATGATTACTGGGCTGCTGACTATGTGAAGTGGAAGGCATTACATAGTTTCCCCTGGGCTCTGGAATATGCAGAATATTCCTCAGCAGTAAAAGACAATTATTGATCTGTTCACATTTTTTTGCCGATAGCTTGGAATCGGATTCTAGAATCCTTGTCATATACTCTACGACACATTTCGTACTCTTGGGATCGGTAAAAGCTTCTTTGCTAGTATGCAATAGGTTGTTCAGTTCGAACACAGTATATCTGCCCACCTCAGTGCGATACATTACATCCACCGAAAATAGACATTCCACGGGAGCGGTTAAATTCACCAATATCCGTATAACTGAATCAAATATTTCCTCATCTTTGGCATTCTCCAATAGCGGTAGCAAATCCGATTTAACGTTCTTTCCAAAACCTACCGCTCTACGAAATGTTCTGAGAGTTTGATCTTCGTGTGTCAACTTAAAATCAATCTCTTCCAATGTATCTGGAAGTTTGAGTTCAATCATTAAAATGTTCGATTGTAATCAATTTGAGAGTATCTATTTTTGGGCACTTACCTAAGACCTTCTCACTTACGACATAGGTTTCTCCCATCAGGGAGCCTAGAGAGGAGAATGCACTATATAGTTGTGGTGTTTCTAGTAACCAGTCCATTACAAAATATTTCTATAATATATATTCAAGTTTGTAGTTTATTATCTTCGTCTGTGGCATTCATTTGGAATAATTGCCGATGAAATGTCCGGTATAAATTCCTGAAATGATAGAAATGGGAAAACATGACATCGTAAAATCAAGTTGAACGGATATGCTTTTATTGTTGGGAATATTTATTTAATCAGATTTATCATGCCCATATTTGAAACCCCCAATTCTACCGAAGCTTCTAAATGAAGCAATGATTGGAGTCGACCTGAGGAGCGTCAGATGAAACACCAACATCTAAGAGACACTAAAGATTATTTCTCTTCAAAGTCGAGGCGTGCACGTGAGTAATATTTTACTCACGACAGAAAAATCTTACTCACGCACGATATTGTTTGATAGGACTCACGAAAAGAAAATTTGTACTCACGCACGAAAATGTCGTGACGCACAAAAGATATCGTGGCTCACGAATAATTTTATGAGTAATTTACCTTCGGGACGTGTCTGTAAACATTAGCATGATTAAAATCGAGAGCGTTCCATCCGATCCATATCGCTCGTATGAAAGCTGACAGATTTATTCCAATAACAGTTCATTTTATTGTTTAGGAGCTTACACAAGCATTTTAATCTATCGCATTCAGAAATAAAGTTTATCGTGATTGATGATCCATTGTGAGATTGTTCTTTTTTAACTGGAAGACCACAAGAGGCTATCGTTAGAGCCCTTCAGAATTTACATTTGACTAAATCTTTAGTTTCTCTTTACCCTGATATTGGCAGTATTTCTTCGTGCCCAAAAAGTGGTCGCGAAAAAACGGTAACAACACCAGAAATGATCCGAAAAGTGAAGGCCAGATTTGATACTTGCCACAATGATCGTGAGTAGAGGCGTGCACTTGACACGAAATTGTCGTAACTCACGCATTTGCAATAAAGAAAATATTTTTTGATCCAAAAAAGTCATTTTCGTTTATATCAAGCACTGTTCTTTTCTGACTTGAACCCCCATATTCATAAAAGTTAACGTAAACTTTAAACCTACTACTACCATACAAATTCCTTCGATAAACTATCTGTAAATTATTATGAATATGGACATACATCTTTAACAGGACACATTTTGAAGCTTCATGGTAAAAGTTTAAAATAGTAGTATGTAATGTCGAACATCTTTTCGTAATCTTCCGAACATATTTGGAATTTTTGGTGTTCGGTCGCAGTAGGGATTGAACCCACGACCTTTGGTATACAAGGCGAGCATGCTAAACGTTGCTCCACGGTGGCCAACTAAATGTATTTTTCTGTTAAATAAAGTTTCTTTAATCTGCTCGTGGGCGCCGAAAACTATGCTATATAAATAAAACTGTTTGCGTTCGATTCTCCGCCCAGGCGAAAGGTAAAATTAAAAAAGAAAGTATATAAAATCAAATAATTTCTTCTACATTCTTTGTATTACAGAAAAAGGTGCTTAGAACTAAAAACGCTCGTCGAAGTGAGAAAGTTGTGAAGGAAGTTGCAATTAGAAAGAAAAAAAATTATTTATGAAATTGTTTTTGTGTAAAAGAATAAACTTTTATCACAAAAAGTATAGACTTTTCTTCCAAACTTCCTTACAGCAAAAAGCAAATGGGCAACTATATTTGTTTGTCGAAAACTTTATTTAGGAGCAAAGAATTATTTTTTGCGTGCAAACATAAAACGCTTACAAGTTGAATTCATTTGCTATTTTGGTGGCACTTTTGATGTTAACTGTTTAATAAAGCACTCGATTTTAATCATGTTCATGTTTTCAGTCAGTACAACTTTCCTTTTGTGCGTGAGTCCTACCAATTTTTTTCTACAGACCTCGAGCTCGTTTTTATCAATAATTCATTAATTGGAAAAATCAAATACCGGTAGAATACAATAAAAACAAGTTTGTAACATAAAAAAATATTTTTTGCTCCAAAATCACAGTCCATTTCGTTTATATCAAGCACTGTTCTTTTCTGACATTAAGTCTTTAATAAGAACATTTTTGGAACATATGTAAAATTACATTATGTTCCAAAAGTTGTATTTTCAAGAAACTGACCAAGAAAAGCCATGTTTATATTAAATAAAGTTTCCTTACGTCGGTTCTTGGGCGCCCAAAACTAGGCTCTATAAATATAACTGCTTGAAGGTAAGCGTTGCTTGTGCGTTGGTGGCTATATCGATAATTGTCCCTTGATGACTGGTCTTGACCCGCTTTGGTGTGCCATGAGGGTTTTAATGGAATTTTGGTCAAAAAAGGGTATTGGTCAAAAAATTTGTTTTTGTGGTGCATCCTGTGTCCGTTTCTGATGAAAGTTGCAGTGCTGGACGCGTCTGAGGATTGTCTAAAGACTTCCTATACACAGCGACAAGATTTGGAGGGGTTTTAAACCGTATTTGTATGCCCTGAGGGTTTGTGGAGCTACGTAGCCCAGTAGATAGAGTGTTGGCTTACAAACTGTATGGTCGGTCCGATTCTTTATCGAGGTGAAAAGTAAAGCTCAAAATATATAAAATCGAATAATTTCTTCTATATTGCTTATATTACAGAAAAATGTAAGGGTAGATGCGATTAGACAGAAAATTGTTTTACAACTTGTAAAAGAATCTACGTATATCACAAAGAGTGTATACTTTTCTTCCAAAGAAACTTCGTAACAGCAAAAAGCAAATGGGAAACGATATTTGTATGTCTAAAATTTCGTTTGAAAAGTATTATTTGTTTTTTTTTATACCCACCACCATAGAATGGTGACGGGGGTATAATAAGTTTGTCATTCCGTTTGTAACACATCGAAATATCGATTTCCGACTATATAAAGGATATATATATATATATATATATATATATATATATATATATATATATATATATATATATATATATATATATATATATATATATATATATATATATATATATATATATATATATATATATATATATATATATATATATATATATATATATATAAGGATATATATATATATATATATATATATATATATATATATATATATATATATATTCTTGATCAGGGAGAAATTCTAAGACGATATAACGTTGTCCGTCTGTCTGGCTGTCTGTCTGTTGTAATCACGCTACAGTCTTCAATAATGAAGCAATCGTGCTGAAATTTTGCACAAACTCGGCTTTTGTCTGCAGACAGGTCAAGTTCGAAGATGGACTATATCGGTCCAGGTTTTGATATAGTGCCCATATAAACCGACCTCCCGATTTGGGGTCTTGGGCTTATAGAAATCGTAGTTTTTATCCAATTTGCCTGAAATTTGAAATCTGGAGGTATTTTATGACCATAAAGAGGTGCGCCAAAAATGGTGAGTATCGGTTCATGTTTTGGTATAGCCCCCATATAGACCGATCTCCCGATTTTACTTCTTGGGCTTATAGAAACCGCAGTTTTTATTCAATTTACCTAAAATTGGAAATCTAGAGGTATTGTAGTACCACAAATACGTGTGCCAAAAATTGTGAGTATCGGTCCATGTTTTGGTATGGTCCCCATATAAAACGACCTCCCGATTTGAGGTCTTGGGCTTATAGAAACCGTAGTTTTTATCCAATTTGTCTGAAATTGGGAATCTAGAGGTATTTTAGGACCGAAAATGGTGAGTATCGGTCCATATTTTGGTATAGCCCCCATATAGACCGATTTCCCGATTTTACTTCTTGGGCTTCTGGAATCCGAAGTTTTTATCCTATTTGGCTGAAATTGGAAATCTAGAGGTATTTTCGGGTCATAAAGAAGTGTGCCGAAAACGGTGAGTATCGGTCCATATTTTAGTATAGCCCCCATAAGAACGATCTCCCGATTTAACTCCTTGGGTTTCTAGAAACCGTAGTTTTTATCTGATTTGCCTGAAATTGTAAATATTCTGGTATTTTAGGCTCACAAAAACGTGTATCGGATTAAGTTTTTATCGGTCCATTTGGTAATGCCTCCATACACACAAAAAAATTTCACGAAAAATTTTCCAATTAAAATTTTAATTGAGTTTTAAAAAATATTCAATTAAAAATTTAATTGATTCAACAAATTTTTTAATTGAAACAAAAATCAATCACAAAAATAATAGTATCAATTAATTTTTTAATTGGATCAATTAACTTTTTAATTGACCTTCAATTAACTTTTTAATTGATACTATAATTTCTGTGATTGAAGACATTTCAATTAAAAATTAATTGGATCAACTAATTTCGTGATTGAATCAGAAAATTTTTTTTTTTTGTGTGTATAGACCGACTTCACTTCTTGAGGGTGTAGAAGACGCACTGATCTTGAAACTCAATGTAAAATTTCCAGATTTTACAGATTTAAGATTTCAAATCAAGACGTTATTTTATAATTTTCTTGCACACTTACAAGAGATGTTAATGATTCCTCTAAAACTCAAACAAAAATGGTTCTTATAAATCCAGAATCTGATATAGTCCTCATAGGTGAAATCTTTAAATTTATCTTCGGGAAGTGTCCTCAAGTCCTCAAGCCCTCCTGAAATTTCAAAAGAAACCCTAATATTTGGTTCATGGTGGTGGGTATTTAAGATTCGGCCCAGCCGAACTTAGTGCTGTATATACTTGTTTTTTTTTTGCATGAAGCAACCACACAAAAATTTGTCTCTATCGTTCCATAATTAGATATAGGCCCCATATAAACTAATACTCAGATTTGATTTATTGGACCAAAGGCACATTTATCGTCCGACACATTTTAATATCGGCAGCTGATGTGAGTATCTGTCAATTGATAGCCACCCTATAAGCAGAGATGGTCTGTATCAAACTTTTTTAAGTTTGCGACTATCAAAAAGTAGCAAAAGTCGCAAACTCAAAATACTTCAGTCCGCTCAGCTAAGCAGCGAAATCGATGATATCCAAGATGATGATATATGATGATTAAATACAATATAAATATTTTTTTGCTTCCATTTTATTCAGGAGCCCAACTAAATTAAATTAACAAATATTCACAATTTCTTTTATTCAAAATTAGGTTTTCTACATTAGGTTTACGTCATTTGCGACATAGATATTATACCGTCGTAAACGTATGTCCCAAAAGTCGCAGTTTGCGACAGGCCAACTCTGCCTATAAGTGGTCGAAATTGATCTACAACCATTGGTATATCTATATGCATATATAGGAGATTTCGATTATATTGATTTCGCAGATATGATTTTGGGAACCTCTTAGAACTTCATATGTCATCCGATTTTCTAATATTATTTCTTTAAGGAAAAATCGCGTCTGGGAAAATTTTAATTTTTATTTTGGTGACCGAATAAAATGGTGAACATGAATTAATTTATTAACTAATTTCAATAAAGAAAAAATTTCGCCAAATAAAATATTGAGAAAATTTCATTTACCCCCATTTTCATAAAGCTCCGTTAGTGTCCCGTTAACTAACCAACTTTTAAACCGTATTATGGACGAAGCTGTCATCTTGCCTATATTCCAGTTAGGAACTTAACTGACGAAATTTTTTCAGTTAAAGTTAATCGGAGAGAAGATATTTGCAATTTACTTTCTGTTAACTGGCAGTTAAAGCCTAACGGAGCTACATGAAAATGGCCGTTAATCAAAAACAAAACTAATTATAATTGAATTTTTATCAAATTGTCATTGCAGATTGATTTTTAGGAATTAAAATTTTATTTTCAAATTTATTTTCTTTTTTTAATTAATTTCAAATGTTTATTATTGTCATCACTTAGAAATTTTGTTTTCTACAAAACTCACTGGACCAAAATCGATAAGAAGCCCTTCTATGAACACCGTAAGTTTACAACTAATACTCAATGAGAAGAGATAAACAAAAATCCATATCACACACACACACACACAGAACGGCACATTTTAGAGGCATGCAAAACATGCGACATGCATATGCCACAAAGCAGCGCATACAAAATGTTCTAAGGATTGACAGGATAACATTCGGCAATGCAACCTGAAACCGTTATTCAATGTGACCCACGAGCAATATGACTTACAAGGGAATGCTAAAGTCGTCGCATACATGTGTGAGATATATGCATCAGGATTCAAAAGGAAACGAGCACCAACCATACAATTCATCCTGAACAAATATTATTAGCTCAACTAGGGTTAATCCCTAGGAAAATTTCATCATGCAAATATAGTGAAATGTTTTAGATTGTAATTTTTTACTTACGGTACGGTCATACTAGGTAATTATTATAAAGAAATCAAAAAAGGATTTTACGTGATAATTAAACCAGAAAACAATTTTTGCTCATTTTATCAAAAACGGTATCCACATATTTTGAAAATGGTGCTGGAAAAAAGTTTTTTATTTGTATTTTGGTCAAATTTTTGCCCAGTGTAACTATACCTTTAACTTTATATTGCTATAATGATACCAATACTTCCTCAATATTTTCTATATGAAAATATATATGAATTGGGGGAAATGATTGAGATTTGCAGCATCACCATTTTCTATTTCTGGCATACATGAATGGTCAACGTGCATCAAACTAATCGCGTGTATAAAGGATTCTATCTGGGATTCAATTTCATAAGATCGGCATGTGAGTCCTTTCAACTCTGCCCAGTGCATTAACTTTTTCCCATTTATGGTTGCAGATTTATTGTCGAGAATTATCCTAAATTCACGTGTTTCTATACATCAATCAGGCAATTATTGAATTCAGTTATTCTCGCTGGTGCAAGCGAAATGTCCAACTCAGTTGGCCCATAAGCATCTTTTATAATTCTGAGAATATTTCTCTGTATTGCAGTGTTAGTCGAACCAAATTCCTTTGAGCTTTCATAGCAACCCCAAAAATACTCTCAAAGAGCTTTTGTAATACATCCTCCAAACATCCTTGGAGCTTTGCGACCCTAAAAATATTCGCAACAAGTTGTAAGGAAGCGTCACGTTACTTAACATCTGTTCGAATAAAGAATTGGGCGCCAGATTGAGTTTAGTTGTGTACATGCCCCCAAACTGGGGTTGAACACACCCCCAAGCAAATGCACTTGTTAAAGAAAGGTGATAGCTGGCATGTGACAACTCAAATATATATAAGTAGAGTGTGTTACAAAAAAAATCCATCCCAAGATGTTGCATAAAACTTTTCTCTTATCCACACCGAGGGGCTTGAGATAGTAAAATCCCTTGCAAGCAAATATGTTGGTTGTGCAACATTTCAGATATTGTTGCAAAAATGTTCCCGTCTATTTTTATAACCTGCTAATTGTTGTGAAACTGACCACCCTTGAGAACTTGGTTTGTGTATAAAAATACACACTCCTGTAAACTTATCAAGGATGATATAAGTGGAACGGGGTCGAGATTTTGTTTTGATTCTTTGACTTATGTATTGTTGGTACATAACGTGCCTTTCATTGCTAAAGAGAACATGTTTTATTTTTTTAAAGACTGAAGGGACAATTTTCTTTTCTGAGGTATGACATTTTAAACAAACGACTTTTTCTTTTAACTCTTTAAAAAATTGGAGATTATTCCATCGATCGCCAAAAATTCAGGTTAATCAGCTGTTAATTAATTTATCAGTTGGAAATAAAATCTTACAGAAAAAACATATGCTAAAAAATTTTTCTATAGAAAAATTTGCCAAATTATATTTCTATAGAAACTTTTGTTAAAATTTTACTTCTCAAAATTTTATTTCTTAAAAAATTTTCTCAAAATTTTATTTCTATAGAAAATTTTGACAAAATTTTATTTCTAAAGAAAATTTTATTTATAGAAAAAATTTACACAATTTTATTTATAGCACATTTTATTTCTTTCAATAACCTAATAATCAAGTCCTTAATCTTCACACCCAATAAATTCGTACTAAAATTTTAAAAATATGTAAAATTTTATTTCTACACGCAATAAAAAAAAAAAACGTTTGGAAAACGTGTACCGAAAACGTTTTTCTTTTGTTAGAGTTTTTTGAATTGCTTCGAAAAGTATACACTTTTATCACCACAAAAATTCGTTTGTTACAAAATGTTTATGTTTTTAATAAAAAAAAGTTATTTTTGAACCAACAACACAGTCTATTTCGTTTATAACATATCAAACACTGTTCTTTTCTGACTTTAGGTTTTTAATAAGATAATTTAATATAATAGAATGTAATGTTGAACATTTTTTCGGAATCTTCTGACCATATCTGGAATATATGTAAAAGAAACTTTGGTCGAAACAGGGATCGAACCCACAACCCTTGGCATGCAAGTCGGACGTAGCAACCACTGCTCCACGGTGCCCAACTAAATGTATTTTTCTGTTAAATAAACTTTGTTTAATCGGCTCGTGGACGCCGCAAGTTATGCTATATAAATATAACTTATATGGATAGTTACCCAGCAAAAAAAGTGTCGCCAAAAAAGTAATGAAAATGTTCTTTTTGGATCCGGAAGTTGTGCAAAATTAACGCAGAAGCGATGAATTTAACATGGGCTTGTCATAGGACAGAAGTCCTCCATTTCAACAGCCGTTGCACTGAATTTGCATCACTTCTTTAGGCGTGATCCGAATTCAATGATTTGGATGTAAATTAAAAAATTCTGTAATATTTCATCAAATAAATAATTTGTATATAGCTGATGGCCTTAGCAGCCAATGCTACTTTTCCCTTTTTTATCATACATTTACTGTATGATAAAATAAACAATAAATAAATAAAAAAATTATAATTTGTATAATTTTTTATAATTTTTAATGCATTCTAACGCCTGTCGGAAACGTTTGACCTCAAATATTTTCAAAAATGCACAATTTTTTCAGATTGGATTTAGCATTTTTTTCAACAAAATTTAAATGAGTTGTATCATTTTATGAATTCTTACTCTATTTTTAACATATTTGAAACAAAAAAGTTAAAATTACCCATTAAAAGTATGAAAAACCCAAGTTATAAAAAATTGAATTAAAAGAACTTCATGGGTAGTTAAAATAAAGAACATCATTGGGAGTGCATCTTCTGGAAGTGCTTTTAAAGTTGTGCCTTTGGAAGAACTTCCAAATTTTTTTGCTGGGTAGCTATTGATGACAATAACGGCTACATAGCTCAGTGGATAGTGTGTTGGCTTACAAATTGCATGGTCCGTGGTTCGATTCTCCGTCCAGACGAAAAGTAAAAAAAAAATTTTAAAAATTTATAAAATCGTATAATTTCTTCTACATTTTTTGTATTACAGAAAAAAGTGCTAAGAACTAAAAAACTTCGTGGAAGTGAGAAAGATGTGAGCGAAAATGCAATTAGCAAGAAAAAAAATTTTTTTTTGAGTTAGTCTTTATGAAATTGTTTTTACATCCTGGAAAAGAACAAACGTTTATCACAGGAAGTATATACTTTTCTTCCACATACACTTCCTTTCAACGAAAAGCAAATGAGAAACGAACTTTGTTTGTCTAAAATTTCGTTTGGGAGGAAAGAATTATTTTTTTGCATGTATAGAAAATTAAAAAAAGAAAAAATCTTATTTCTATAGAATATTATGAAAAAATTATTTCTATAGAAATTTTTGACAAATTTTTATTTCTATAGAAAATTCTGACAAAATGTTATTTCTATAGAAAATTTATGTATAGAAAAACTTGACACAATTTTACTATTATAAAATTTATTTTTTTTTATGTCAGCCTTTCTTCAATAACTTAATTATCAACAACTTAATAATCATTTCCTTAATTGTAATAATATGTAAAATTTTATTTCTCAAAAAATTCTGATAAATGTTTATTTCAATTGAAATTTTCTCAAAATTTTATTTTTATGGAAATTCTGTAAAAATTTTATTTCTATAGAAACTTTTGCCAAAATTTTATTTTGTCAAAAAAAAAAAAAAAAAAATTCTATAAAAAATTTTATTTTTATGGAAAATCTTCCCAAAATTATTTCTTAGAAAATTGTGGCAAAATTCTATTTCTATAGTAAATTAAAAACTATTTCTAAGAAAATTTCAAAATTTTATTTTTATGGAAATTCTGTCAAAATTTTATTTCTATAGAAACTTTTGGTAAAATTTTATTTTGTAAAAAAAAAAATATGGAAAATTTTGTCAAAATTTTATTTTTATAGATAATCTTCTCAAATTGTTATTTCTTAGAAAATTGTGGCAAAATTTTATTTCTGTACAAAAATTTGAAAAACTTTATGACTATAGAAAATTTTGACAAAATTTTATTTCTGTAGTAAATTAAAAAAATGATTTCTATAGAAAATTTTGTGAAGATCATATTTGCATAGAACATTTTGTCAAAATTTTGCGTTTATAGACAACTTTGTCAAAATCGTATTTCTATACAAAGTTTTCTCGAAATTTCAATTCTACACTGAAAAAATATTATCGTGAGGTCAAAGATGTCATATCCTTAAAATACGAAGCAAATTTTGCTTAGCATAGAAGATGCATTTCTCTAATATAAAGTTTTTTTCCTTGTCCAAAAGTCGATAAACTTTTCAATGAAGTCGTATTCTTATTGTTATTCTCGGCTTTTTTGGCTCGGAATCAATACCGAAATTTTTAAAGTAAAGACAAAATCTTTGGAACCGGGAATGTTTTTTTTTCAGTGTATAGAAAATTATCTCAATACTTTACAGTGCATTCGCGGTAACGTGAACACCGCTTAACGTGAACACGCTCTTTCTTACACTAACTACTCCGTAACGCTGAAACATGAAATTTGACTTTAAAGGTAGATTCACAATGTCAAATATACTTACGAAATTTTTAACGATCTAATTTGGTTTTTTTCGTGAAACTTAATTATTAATTTAAATTGCTTTATGACTACATACCCAGTGATATTTTTTCCAATCTCTTTTTTTAATTTTTTTTTTATGAAATTAAATTAAGTTTTTAATATTACTAAAAACAAAGATATAAGACTATCATGGTAGAACGTGTAAAACTCCCGAATATGGCTATGTTTTGTTCTGAAATTCGCTGAAGTTCGCTAACGTGAACATTTTCGCTAACGTGAACTCTCTTGGTTTAATTAGTTCACTTGCACTGTATTTCTATAAAAAACGTTGTAAAAATTTTATTTCTATAGAAAATTTTGTAAAAATTTTATTTCTATAGAAAATTTTATCGAAATTTCTATAGCAAATTTTTTAAAAATATTTTTTTCTGTAGAAAATGCTAAATTTTGTCAATTTTTTCTATTGAAAGTTTAGTCTATATTTTATTTCGATAAATAATTTTGTCACGATTTTATAAAAATTTTCGAGAAATTTCTTTAATAGCAAATAAACAAACAATTGTATCGCTTGCCTACACTGAAAAAAATATTTACGTTAAGATTACCCAACCTAAATGTAAAGATGCGCAATTTACAGAATATTTGGGACAAATTTCTTTAAAATAATGAAATTTTAATTAAAAGAAAGTTTATAATCTTTGCTTCAAAAATTTGTTTCATTAAATTTAGGACACAAATTTTGCAAATTTGCGTCCCTCTATTAAAGTCGCATATCTTTCAACTAAGGCAAATTAAGTAAGGCTTAAAGTAAGGAGCCACATTTTTGATTTAAAGAAATCGTCCTTAAGTTAAGTGATATATTGAATCTTTAGATTTAAGATAAAAACGCTCCAAATATCGGCTAAGACTTATTTTGAGGATTTAGCACCTTAGGTTTAAAGTTTTTTTTTGTTGGAATTAAGAAAATATTTGTTACTTTGAAGTATCCGTTATAATTTGGATTTTTACTCTGGCATTTGTTTGTAGGTGAATAGCTTTATTAATATACCGCGAAAAGAGAATGAAAATTGAATAAGTGAGATCTGTATTTTATATTTGTATTTTATTGATCCTAGATTTAAAACCAGGTAGGTCGCTAAAAAAAATTCTTTATTTTAAAGAAGTCGCATCTTTGGCTCGGAATCAATACCAAAATCGTTAAGAGAAGGTCAAAATCTTTGGATCCAATTAAACTTTTCTTTGAGTGTAGGTATTTAGGTTTGTGCGATCTTAAAGAAAGTACTTAAAAGATTTCATTCATGTGCTCAATAAACTAAAACACACAACTATATTCATATAGACCGTTTCCTGTTTAGTTATTTTCAAATATTCATTTATTTTGAGGAAAGTATATATTTTTTTATTTGGCAAGTAGATGAAATGCATGAATGAATGGATGAATGAATATTATATTGTGAACTGGCCTCTTTCTAATGAAAGTGCTGTTTCAGTACACTCGTATTTTTATGTGGATTATTTAACTGAGCTTTTACTGTGTGCTCCGTTTTCTATTTGTCATTCAGAATTTCATGCGATTTGAAATTATAATTATTTGTAGTGGTCATTGTAAGAAAAATTGGACTGTATCGTTTCTCTGCTCTGTTGTTGAAATATATATTTACTTTTTATTGTTATAAAATTAATTGATTTTTTTTTTTTGTATTTCTAACGAAAAAATAAACAAAATTGCTGCGTTAGACGACTGTAAGACGAGTTGTAAGAATAATTGTTTCTGTATTCATTAATATATTCGATTTTTTTACATATGACAATATTAAAACTTTTTAAATAACCATGATCTGTTTATGATATGTTATCTGACAAGAATATATGATTTGGAACTGCATACATCTGTCTACTGCATGTGACACCAGCAGAACAAATGTTTTGTTACATGTACTATATATCTTTGGAAGATGATTAAATCATCAGTTTAGTAGACATATTTTTGCCAAAAATTCTATAAATGTCTACTACTGATTGTTGATATTATAAATGTCGATAGATTTTATGAGGTCTACTATAAGCGTGTGCAAATAAACGAGATTCCAAACCATGAAACACCTTATTTATATTCATATCCCTTTTTGGGTATTTCTGGGAAAAAAAAACAAAGCAAAAGTGAATACGAATTACAATCAAGTAAGCAAGTAAAGAAGGTCAGGGGCGACTATATTATCCCACTCACCACATTTCATGCCAAAGTCTCTTTTTTACACAAAAAAGCAAACTACGTTATGGAAAAAATTAACTATCTCGTGCGAAAATTCATCTAAATTGTATTCCAAATTTTGAGATTCATTAAATTAACGAAAATTTTCAGACATGTTAGGGTTTTAACAACCATTTCCGAAATTCATCCTTCTCGATAAGAAAAAATTAACTAAAAATAAAAAATCTTAGATGCCAGATCATTCCCATTTTAACCACGCTGTAGTTCATTCTTACTATTGTTGAGAAATGTACGAAAAACTTCTTCTCTTTAATTATTTAGAATTGTACTAATATGTATGTCATTGAAATTTTACTGCCATTTAGTTCATAAAAATTTTGATACATACTTGGAATACAGAAAAAAATTTTGGGCTAGGGAAAATTTCTTACAAATAAACTTAAATATAAACAGAAAAACTTTTATTTGAAAAATAAAGACCGAAAAAAAAAACAACAAAAAGATAAAACTTAAATATAAACTAAAACAAAATAATTTTTTTGCAATATATGTAAGTTAGTTTTGGCATCAGTTTTACAATTGACTTTTTTCTGTGTATGAGAACAATAAATTAATGTGGCTAATATGGACATATTTAAGAAAACTGGTCGAGATATATATTATCTATATTAAAATCTGAATCGATTTGGTTAATATTTCGCAGGTTCAAGATCCTTGATGGAGGATAATCTTGTACTCCATTTAAAAAAAACATCGGGAAATTTCACCATATATTTAGAACTTAACCGAGGGAGCCACCGTGGTTAGCATGCCCACCTTGCATACACAAGGTCGTGGGTTCGATTCCTGTTTCGACCTAACACCAAAAAGTTTTTCAGCAGTAATGGTGGTGACATTTCTGAGTGTTTCAAAGCTTTTCTAAGTGTTTTCGGACTCGGCTATAAAAAGTAGGTCCCTTGTCATTGAGCTTAACATCCCAGTAAAAAAAAACGTCGCCCAGTAAAAAAAAGCGTCGCCAAATTGACGCAGAAGCGATGAATTTAACATGGGCTTGTCATGGGCAGCCGCTGCACTGAATTTGCATCACTTCTTAAGGTGTGAGGTGAATTTAGTGTTTTGGATGTGAATCATGGATTTTTGTGATATTTTAACAATAAATAATTTTTAATTTTTTTTTTATAATTTTTAATGCATTACAACGCTTGTCTGGAACGTTTGTCATCCAATATTTTCACAAATTCGCATTTTTTTCTAGAAAGGATTTAAAACTTTTTTCTGCTAAATTTAAATAATTTGTACCATTTTATTAATTTTTAATATGTTTTTAACCTATTTGAAACAAATAAAAATAAATTTCCCTTTAAAAATATGAAAAAAGCGGGTTATAAAAAATTGACTCAAATAAAGAACATCTTTGGGAGAGCATTTTTGGAAGTTCTTTCAAAGTTGTGCCTTGAGAAGAACTTCCAAATTTTTTTGCTGGGATGTAATCGTGCAGCACTCAGTGATAAGAGAGAAGTTCACCAATGTAGTATCACAATGGTCTGAATAGTCTAAGTGAGCCTGATACATCGGGCTGCCACCTAACCTAACCTAACCTAACCTAGAACATAACCGATCTCGCTGGGCCCCCAATAAAATCCTGTGTCCTTCGTCTCTATTCCAAACACTCCATTTGCAACATATGTATGCCGTGGACTAAAGAGGAGCAAAGTTTCTTTTCTCATACTTTGAAGATGCGCTGTACGTCGTAAGCAATCTTTTTGAAATGTAAAAAAGTATTTCATGTAAACCAATATTCTACACCTGATTTATTATACTGAAGAAATTCAAAAAATTTTTGGAGGATCTATTTAAATATGATTAGATCTCAAAACTGGCCACTTTATATTTAAGCAGATCTACCCAGATATGATGAGACAGAATTAGATATAATTATATATAAGTCCACATATTACGAGATCTAACATCAGATCCAACTATATATAGGAATAGATATAATTATATCTAAGACATTAGATTTAGGCCAATATTGAGATCTTGTAAGATCTAATTAGTAATTAGATACGATTAGATCTTACCATTTTTCGGATCTACCCATATCTTTGTATCAAATTAGATCCCTCAATTTTTACTCTGGTAGGACTCATCCAAAAGTATCACACGGACAACAAGGACATATAATTTCGTCGTAAAAATTATATGATTGGCACTCAAATTTTTAGCGTATTATTTTTAAGTGCATGCATATAATGTTCATAAACTAGTATAACATGTTTGGGACATATATGTTAACCCTCTAGTGACCAATCTCGCCTTTAGGCGGGCTTCATTTAATAATGAAGCTTTTAGTAAAGCACTCCTTAAGACAACAAAAATGGGTAAAATAAAAAGAAAACTTAGTTGAAACTGTTCAAGAGGCTTTGCAGCATATACTGAATTTTACCGTATAAAATTTTCTTGTTTAGTTTTCTTGCTTTTGTGTCGTTAACATTGAAAATTTAATCAGCTGGCAAAAAAATTGGGGCATTAGAGGGTTAATATGTTAGAAGATATTATATTTGGGACATCACATTTTTATACACACCACCATAGAATGGTGATGGGAGTATAATGGGGATTCCGACTTTATGAAGTATATATTCTAAGACGATATAATCATGTCCGTCTGTCTGACTGTCTGTCTGTCTGTGTGTCTGTTGTTATCACGCTACAGTCTTCAATAATGAAGCTATCGTGCTGAAAGTTTGCACAAACTCGTCTTGGGTCTGCAGGCAGGTCAAGTTCGAAGATGGGCTATATCGGTCCAGGTTTTGATATAGTCCCCATATAAACCCTTATTTATCAACCGATCGTACTCAAATTTGGCTTACTCAAATCTTCTATAGCACTGACTCTATGTGCAAAATTTCATTCAAATCTGTTGTGATTTAGATATAGCTCCCATATATACGTAACGCCCGATTTTCAAAAATTCCCCCCTTACATAAATCTATTGCCCTTTTTGTAGAAATTTGGATTTATTACCCACTCTAATTAATCGATTTCCTCTTTTTATACCCTCCATCATAGGATGGGGGTATATTAACTTTGTCATTCCGTTTGTAACACATCGAAATATTGCTCTAAGACCCCATAAAGTATATATATTCTGGGTCGTGGTGAAATTCTGAGTCGATCTAAGCATGTCCGTCCGTCCGTCCGTCCGTCTGTTGAAATCACGCTAACTTCCGAACGAAACAAGCTATCGACTTGAAACTTGCCACAAGTAGTTGTTATCGATGTAGGTCGGATGGTATTGAAAATGGGCCATATCGGTCCACTTTTTCTTATAGCCCCCATATAAAGGGACCCTCAGATTTGGCTTGTGGAGCCTCTAACAGAAGCATATTTCATCCGATCCGGCTGAAATTTGGTATATGGTGTTGGTATATGGCCTCTAACAACCATGCAAAAATTGGTCCACATCGGTCCATAATATATATAGCCCCCATATAAACCGATCTCCAGATTTGGCTTGCGGAGCCTAAAATAGAAGAAAATTTCATCCGATCCGGCTGAAATTTGGTACATGATGTTGGTATATGGTCTCTAATAACCATGCAAAAATTGGTCCATATCGGTCCATAATTATATATAGCCCCCATATAAACCGATCCCCAGATTTGGCTTGTGGAGCCTCTAAGAGAAACATATTTCATCCGATCCGGCTGAAATTTGGTATATGGTGTTGGTATATGGTCTCTAACAATCATGCAAAAATTGGTCCACATCGGTCCAATTTTATATATAGCCCCCATATAAACCGATCCCCAGATTTGGCTTGCAGAGCCTCAAAGAGAAACAAATTTCATCCGATCCGGCTGAAATTTGGTACATGATGTTGATATATGGTCTCTAACAACCATGCAAAAATTGGTCCACATCGGTCCATAATTATATATAGACCCCATATAAACCGATCTCCAGATTTGACTTGCGAAGCCTCAAAGAGGAGCAAATTGCATCCGATCCGGCTGAAATTTGGTACATGGTATTGGTATATGGTCTCTAACAACCGTGCAAAAGTGGGTCCACATCGGTGCTTAATTATATATGGCGTCCATATAAACCGATCCCCAGATTTGGGTTGCGGAGCCTCACAGAGAAGCAAATTTCATTCAATCCGGTTGTAATTTGGAACGTGGTGTTAGTATATGATCTTTAACAACCGTGCCAGAATTGGTCCATATCGGTCCATAATTATATATAGCCCCCATATAAAATATTCTCCAGATTTGATATCCGGAGCCTCTTGGAGGAGCACAATTCATCCAATCCGGTTCAAATTAGGCACGTGGTGTTAGTATATGGTCGCTAACAACCATACCAAAATTGGTCCAATCACACAAAAATTGGTCCATATCGGTTCATTTCTATAGAAAATTTTGTTAAAATTTTATTTCTGTAGAAAATTTTGTCAAAATTTTATGTCTACTTTGTCAAACTGAATTATATACCTATTTAATCGATCTTTTTTGATTTAATATATACCACGTATGGACTTACATACAATTTAGAAGATGGTGCTAGGAGGTTTTAAGATACCTCGCCATCGGCAAGCGTTACCGCAACTTAAGTAATTCGATTGTGGATGGCAGTGTTTAGATGAAGTTTCTACGCAATCCATGATGGAGGGTACATAAGCTTCGGCCTGGCCGAACTTACGGCCGTATATACTTGTTTAATAATAGACTCATTTCAGACATTTCTGTTCAGATTGTGATAAATCTCCCATATACCCTTTAATGTTCTTAAATATGGAAATGTGGTTTTTCCCCCAAACCAATAGCATTGATACCCCACAAACAATGTTCACTAATTCAGTTGAGGTGGTTTAGGGTATGATATAGTCGGCCCGCCGGACTTTCTACTTTACTCACTTGTTTTAAATTAACATTTAAAATGTGTATGTATATAATTTTCATAGCATTTAAAAAATTATTAAAATACTTCTAAAAATATATTCCTTCCTGTGACAAAGCAAGGAAAATGGCATAGCTTTTAGTGCCGATTCTTAAGTATGTCTACACTAAAAAAATATGGTTGTGAGTCCAACGACTTCATGTCCTTAATATATGAATGCGAATTTTGCTTAGTATAGAAGACGCATTTCTCTGAGAAAAAGTTTTTTCCTTGTCCAAAAGTCGATACACTTTTCAATGAAGTCATTTTGTCTTTATAGTTAAGTGATTCGACTTAAATTCCGAACATAAAAGACAATTAGTTTGACTAAGGTAAACTTGGTTTAATAATTTCGAAAAATTCTTCAAAATTAATTAAATCGACATTTTTAGTTTATTTTAAAGGCATTTTTACTTGAAACATAGTATAATTTCTCCTTGTAGTCGAGTCCAAATTTGAAAATTTAAATTGTTGTTAACACGTTTTTAGTGAACTTAATAGCACGTGAAAATTTTGTTTCTTAGAATTAAGTACGCAAAACTCAAATTTAAAAGTTAATTGTGTCTTAAAGGTGACCTTACTTCTTCGCTTCTTTGGCTCGGAATCAATACCAAAATCATTAGTGTAAAAACAAAATCTTTGGATCAAGGCATGCTAGTTTTCAGTCTAAAACCAAAGGAAAATAATTGTAATCTTTCTTCTCGAACACAACCTTTTGCCTAAACTTATTTTCCACAGCCATAGCTTGAACCATAAGTTATTAAGTCAGAATCTTTCACGTTGTTTTAATTTCTATGGTCTCGTTTGCGTCAACCGCATATGGTAATGGTAGCTTGCTATTTACTCATCACCTTTACTTTCTAAAATGGTTATGGTAATTACCTCTCTTGCTTTGTAAGTTCTATTTTTAGATTGTCAATCGCTCTTTAATCTGTTGCACAACAAAATAAACATAAGAAAACAAATAAGAAAAGTCTAAAGTCGGGCGGGGCCGACTATATTATACCCTGCACCACTTTGTAGATCTAAATTTTCGCTACCATATCACATCCGTCAAATGTATTGGGGGCTATATGTAAAGGTTTGTCCCAAATACATACATTTAAATATCACTCGATCTGGACAGAATTTGATAGACTTCTACAAAATCTATAAACTCAAAATTTAAGTCGGCTAATGCACCACAATGTTAGTAAAAAATATGGGAAACATTTAAATCTGAAGCAATTTTAAGGAAACTTCGCAAAAGTTTATTTATGATTTATCGCTTGATATATATGTATTAGAAGTTTAGGGAAATTAGAGTAATTTTTCGACTAAGCAGTGGCGAGTTTACAAGGAAAATGTTGGTATTTTGATCATTTTTGTCGAAATCAGAAAAACATATATATGGGAACTATATCTAAATCTGAACCGATTTCAACCAAATTTGGCACGCATAGCCACAATGCTAATTCTACTCTCTGTGCAAAATTTCAACTAAATCGGAGCAAAAAATTGGCCTCTGTGGTCATATTTGTGTAAATCGGCCTAAAGCTATATATGGGAGCTATATATAAATCCGAACCGATTTCAACCAAATTTGGCACGCATAGCTACAATGCTAATTCTACTCCCTGTGCAAAATTTCAACTAAATCGGAGCAAAAAATTGGCCTCTGTGGTCATATGAGTATAAATCGGGCAAAAGCTATATATGGGAGCTATATCTAAACCTGAACCGACCTCAACCAAATTTGGCACGCCTAGCTACAATGCTAATTCTACTCTCTGTGCAAAATTTGAATTAAATCGGAGTAAAAGATTGGCCACTGTGGTCATATGAGTGTAAATTGGGCGAACGATATATATGGGAGCTATATCTAAATCTGAACCGATTTCAATAAAAATTGTCACACTTAACTACACTACTAATTGTACTCCTAGTGCAAACTTTCAACCAAATTGGGGTAAAACTCTGGCTTCTGGGACCGTATTAGTCCATATCGGGCGAAAGATATATATGGGAGATATATCTAAATCTTCCAAATCAATAGGGTTCTATTCTGAGCCAAAACACATATTTGTAACAAATTTGAAGTCGATTGGAATAAAACTGCGACCTAGACTTTGTTTGCAAAAATGTGTTCACGGACAGACGGACATGGCTATATCGACTCAGGAGCCCACCCTGAGCATTTTTGCCAAAGACACCCTGTGTCTATCTCGTCTCCTTCTGAGTGTTGCAAACAAATGCACTAACGTATAATACCTTGTTCCACAGTGTGGCGCAGGGTATAATTACAACAAATTATGCATACCAATGGGTTTTCAAGTCATCATGAGCGATATTGAACATTTCTATTAATCTCTACGACCGTTAACTGAAATTCTTTAAAACTCCCATTTACTGGAGGACACCTTCTAATAAAGATATTTCAGTTATATGGGCTAATACTCAACACCTCTAAGCTTATATTGAGTGACCTTTAAATCACTTTTGCAGACATATTCAATTATTCATACATTTCTGAACGTTCACCTATTCATAATGTATGAAAATTCTTATTTTTTTTTTAACCCGCCTTAATGTATGCACATAAATGTATGGACAAAATCAATCATAAGTCAATGACTTACCAACAATGTTCGTCAATGTTGCTGCTTCTCCAAATATATTCTAATGATTGTTGGGGGTATAAGGAATTTTAAAATATATTTTTTAGTTTTTTAATGTAATTTTAAAAAAGTTTTCCTTAATTATATGGAAATTTAACGTGGGGGTTTCGCAGTATTTCTTTATGCTCTCATAGAATTTAATATAAATTAGTTATTTATATTTGCTATGATCGTAAACTCTTAGTGGTTCATCAATATAGGGTTTTTTCCATAGCACTTAATTTTATTAAATATATAAATGTTAAATATTTAATTATTTTTCATAGAACTTTTTATAACAAATTCGTATTAATACTATTATTTTTTCAATGTTCACTTAGGACAAACTGAATTGTTAATGCTTTGCGATTTACGTTATTTGTTACATCCATATGTTTGAGTTAATTATATTTATTTCTTTTCTGCAATATGATATGAGAACTTATTCCAACCTCTGTCAATGTAAAAACACTACTCATTTGCTGATAAAGTTATCTATTTTTCCATTTCACATTAATGGGAGAGCTGGTTTCACCATTATTCAACTAGTCACGTTTCAGGAAACGTTTTTTATATAATTTCAATATTTTTTAGATTACTTTCACATATAATAATATATTTAAGATTTTTTATTATATCTTCTCGAAAAATATGTTTCTAGTTTTCACAAAAAAATCTCTTATACTTTTGTTTTTTTAGTTTTTTTTTTACTTTCTTTAAATACCATAGAAAAGTGTATTGGAAAATTCCACTGTTATATTCATATAGAATATTTTTCTTGAATTTTCTCCGTTAAGGTAAACGAAAATACATCCGTTTCACTACAAGTTTCAACTGTAAGTGTTCGCAAAATTGATTCTCTGTTATTGCTCAGTTTAGTTCTGTTTTTTGCCGCAATGTATCTGCAACCATCCCCCACCACTATATGCATTCAGAAGCACACACACACACACACCCACATATATCTATTGTACTGTTTATAACCATACGCTCGCATATTGTAGAAATACTACTGTAATGGGTCTGTTAAACCCAAACACCCTCCAACCCTTTTCGCTCGTTTTCCCAAGTTTTCTCTCGTGTGGCATTCTCACCGGCTTAGTGGATTTGTTATCTATTGACTTAGAACATGTGCAGAGCTTTTCTCAAACAATTCTCGAACTGTTGCATTTCTATTCAACCTACGTTCACGTTATGCTAAACGTTTTGTTTACCGTATGCCCCGCACCTCGTATAAACTGATGTATCAGTCAAATCATTGATTCGTAATTTAGTTTGTAACAGAGAGAAATCATAACATTTGATACATCGTAATAAATATAGAGCCCCTACATCAATGTTTAGAAATCGTAACATCGATTTGAAACGGAATTGCTGATTGATGTACAATAACCAGAAAGAAATATGTTGTGAGAAATTTGAATTGGTTAATAAATTGAATCGACTATTAAATGAGTAAAATATGATTATATTTGTGAAAAACGTGAAGCTAAATACAATATTTGGTATCCTTTTTCAAATGCTTCTGTTGAAAGAACATTTTCATTGTTCAACATAGTTCAAAACAAATTAAGGAACCAATCGTATGTTAATTTCAACCTCTAAAAACATTTTAGGAGTTAATATTCCTTAAAAGATGGGTGTAAAAATTTTACACATACACACAAGTGAAATCATTAAATTATTAACTTTCAACTATTTGTATACTACAACAGCGGAAGATTTAGAAATGTTTTAAAAATTTTGCGAATAATGTATAGATTTATTTTTCTACTTTATAGTGACTTATACACCGTCACTATAAAGTAGAAAAATAAATCTATACATTCACTTATATATTTTTAATAAATTTGACTTAAAATATTTATACCTTTATTTTGTTTTACCTGCTTTTTCAATTAATTAAACTAACGCTAAATTTAACTTAACCCTCTAATGCCCCAATTTTTTGCCAGCTGATTAAATTTTCAATGTTAACGACACGAAAGCAAAAAAACTAAAAAAGAAAAATTTATGCGGGAAAATTCAGTATATGCTGCAAAGCCTCTTGAACAGTTTTAACTAACTTTTCTTTTTATATTACCCATTTTTGTTGTCTTAAGGTGCGTTTTACTAAAAGCTTCCTTATTAAATGAAGACCGCCTAAAGGCGGGCTTGGGCATTAGAGGGTTAATGAAATCTTACCTTTTTTAAGTATGTCTAAAACATTTTATGAACTAAACGTTGGTACAGTAGGTAACGGATATAAGCACATCTCATATAAGAAAAAAATATATATTGTATTGTGGTTTTGTCGTCGGCTGAGGTAGACCAGTGGTCGTCCAGGATCAACTTTAAGGACCCACAAACCTTAAATTAAGAACACACGATCTGGTGGTATTTATACAATAATAGTAGTACGAACTTCATTTATTTGACCTTATATACGTATAATGCTTATTTTTGCAAGGTATGATGGGGAGTCGGTGATTAATTATGTAGCTTCTTAATAAAGATGCCGGTGGATCGGTTGTTGACGATTTGGTTCGGCTAAAGTCGTTGATACGGTGTCGGTGACGATCGGTTAGTGATTAGGTTGATGGTTAGGGATTGTCGCTGACGACTCGGCGTCGTTGACTATTCGGTTGAAGGCTCGGTTGATGATTCGGTGGTGGTGATGGTGGTTTGCTGGTCAGCCGTCGGTGGCTGTCCGGTGTCGATGAGTCGGTTGTGTTGGTTTGGTCGGCTGTCGGTGGTTGGCCGATGTTTATGATTCGGATAATGCGGCGATATGTTGACGATTCGGGCGATGCAGGATATATTGATGATTCAGGTGATGCGGCGATTCAGTGTTGATAGTGTATGTTGATAATCCGGGTGATGTGGCGTTTCGGTGTTGATTGTTGATTCGATGTTAGGTTAGTAACAAAACTACAAGCTACTTGCCGAACCTACTACTGGAAGCAAGCTAATAGCCGGAGCTATTAGTGTGGAAGCAAGCTAATAGCCGAAGCTATTAGTGCAGAAGCAAGCTAATTGCCGAAACAACTAGTGCGGAAGCAAGCTAATAGCCGATGCTACTAGTGCGGAAGCAAGCTAATAGGCTATGCTACTAGTACGGAAGCAAGCTAATAGCCGAAGCTGCTAGTGCGGAAGCAAGATAATAGCCGATGCTACTAGTACGGAAGCAAGTTAATAGCCGAAGCTACTATTGCGAAAGCAAGTTAATAGCCGAAGCTATTAATGCGGAAGCAAGCTAATCGTCGGAGAACGATTATTGCGGAAGCAAGCTAATAGCCGAAGCTACTAGTGCGGAAGCAAGCTAATAGCCGAAGCTACTAGTGCGGAAGCAAGCTAGTAGCCTACGCTGCTAGTGCGGAAGCAAGCTAATAGCCGAAGCTATTAGTGCGGAAGCAAGCTAATCGTCGGGAAGCAATTAGTGCTAAAGCAAGCTAATAGCCGAAGCTACTAGTGCGGAAGCAAGCTAATAGCCGAAGCTATAGTGCGGCAGCAAGCTAATCGTCGGGAAACGATTAGTGCGGAAGCAAGCTAATATCCGAAGCTACTAGTGCGGAAGCAAGCTAATTGCCAAAATAATTAGTGCGGAGCTAGAGTTCCTGTCGCTTAGTGTGAACTGACTGCGGTCGTGCCACTCGTTGTGTTCAATACCCTTCGGCTGTCGGGACTCCTTGCTCGTTGCCCAAAAACCCCGAGTTTATATTCTCCCACAGCCACGACGTAGATGAGAATTATACTCATAGCACGCAAAAAAATGTTGCCCAAAGTCAGATTGCCTCATAAAGTATTTTCCCCATACCCACCCAGACTGCATTGAATGACAGTGGGTATGTGGGGAGTGGAGCAGTGGGCATAGACATAGTGGCCACACAAAATACACACATACCAAACACATACCAAACGTGATACGGATCAGATGAAATTTGGTACATGGTGTTAGTATATGGTCTCTAACAACCATGCAAAAATTGGTCCATATCGGTCCACTTTTACGTATAGCCCCCATATAAACGGACCCCCAAATTTGGCTTGCGGAGCCTCTAAGAGAGGCAAATTTCATCCGATCCGGCTGAAATTTGGTACATGGTGTTATTATATGGTCTCTAACAAACATGCAAAAATTGGTCCATATCGGTCCATAATTACATATAGCCCCCATATAAACCGATCCCCCGATTTGGCTTGCGGAGCCTCTAAGAAAACCAAATTTCATCCGATCCGGCTGAAATTTGGTACATGGTGTTAGTATATGGTCTCTAACAACCATGCAAAAATTGGTCCACATCGGTCCATAATTGTATATAGCCTCCATATAAACCGATCCTCCGATTTGGCTTGAGGAGCCTCTAAGAGAAGCAAATTTCATCCGATCCGGCTGAAATTTGGTACATGATGTTGGTATATGTTCTCTAATGACCATGCAAAAATTATAATTATAATTATTTATAGCCCCCATATAAACCGATCCCCAGATTTGAACTCCGGAGCCTCTTAGAGGAGCAAAAGTCATCCCATCCGATTGAAATTTGGTACGTGGTGTTAGTATATTGTCTCTAACAACCATGCCAAAATTCGTCCATATCGGTCCATATTTATATATAGCCCCCATATAAGCCGATCCCCAGATTTGACCTCCGGAGCCTCTTAGAGGAACAAAATTCATCCGATCCTGTTGAAATTTGGTACGTGGTGTTTATATGGTATCCAACAACCATGCAGGAATTGGTCCATATCGGTCCATAATTATATATAGCCCCCATATAAATCGATCCCCAGATTTGAGAAGCAATCCCCTCTAAGAGAAGCAAATTTCATCGGATGCGGTTAAAATTTGGTACATGGTGTCAGCATATGATATCGGTTCATAATCATGGTTGCCACTCGAGCCAAAAATAATCTACCAAAATTTTTATAGAAAATATTGTCAAAATGTTATTTCTTTGTTAGATAATTTTGTCAAAATTTTATTACTATAGAAACTTTTGTCAAAATTTTATTTCTATAGAAAATTTTGTCAAAATTTTATTTCTATAGAAAATTTTGCCAAAATTTTATTTCTATAGAAAATTTTTTCCAAATTTTATTTCTATAGATTTTTTTTTCCAAATTTTACTTCTATAGAAAATGTTGTCAAAATTTTATTTCTATAGAAACTTTAAACTTAATTATATACGTATTTAATCGGCCTTTTTTAGTTTAATATATATACCATACCTTGCCATCGTTTAATATATATACCATACCTTGCAAGTGTTACCGCAACCCAAGTAATTCGATTGTGGATGACAGTCGTCAGTAGAAGTTTCTACGCAATCCATGGTAGAGGGTACATAAGCTTCGGCCTGGCCGAACTTACGGCCGTATATACTTGTTGTATTTCGTTCCTTACAATATAAGAAAATGTAGTACAAACATGATGTCGTTTTACTGTGTTTTGGTCAAAAAAAAAAAATCAAAGAAAAAAATGTGTATAAGCAAAAAAATGATAAAAGAACAAGAAATCTCTTATATTAAAATTATATGTTTATAAGAAACTTTTTTCTTATATGCAAAAATTGTCTATAAAAAAAAGAACACATATAAAAATTGCTGGAATTTCTGATTTTCTTATATCTATCCGTTACCCACTGTATAAAGTTCAATGACACATATGAACTAAAGCAAAATTTTCGTACGATTCCCAATGACACATATGAACTAAAGCAAAATTTTCGTACGATTCCCACAAATAGTAAGAGTGAACTGCTGTATGATTAAAATGATCATGATTTGGCGCCAATGATTTTCTTATTTTCTTTTAGTTTACTTTTTCTTCAATAAGAGAGTGTAATTTCGTGAACAGCAGTTAAAAAGCATTAAATTAAATTTAAATTATTAAACGCTTTGTGGAAATCTCAAAATGTGGAGTATAATTTAGTTCAATATTCGCACGAGTTACTTTATTCTTCCTATTACTTTTTTCGGTTTAAATATTATATTATTATATTTTATTGTTAAATTCAGTTTTTGAAGTGTTATTGTCACAAAATTTGGAAAACCCGTTTTGTATCTATTTATATTCCTAAAATTTTTGGGTATTTTTGAAAACAATCTAGGGCAACACTTTTAATGTAGGCTATTTATTATTCGTTTTTGCTCTTAATTCTCTACAACTTTCTCTGTTTGAAAAGCTTTTGTCGATTTATTTGTAAACAATTCACTCACGTGTACCCAAAACGTGCATCTGTAAGTTCTCTGAGAAATATTGATGTACTCGCACCAGAGCATAAGCAGTGCAAAATAGGAAGAACATTCTATTCTCTCACACTGGCTTCGATTGTTACTGCCATTGTTTCGCGTTTATCAATGCTGCCGGTTGTTATTCGCCGGGATGAATAGTCTGACTGGCATTTAGTGACGTTGTATAATTCAATTGTTTTTCTCATTGACTTTGAGGGCAACTCAATAATTTCGGGAAATACGAAAATAAAGTGTGGATAACAGAATTTGTTTAATGTCGATTTTAAATGGTGTTGCCATAATGTTACGTTGCGGTCACACTGCACACCAAAAAAAGGAAACTGTAAAACTAAAGTTAACTCTTATAGCAAGAATGAACTGCGCCGTACGAAAATTGAACTAAATTATACTCCACATTTTAAGATTTCCACAAAGCGTTGTTAAAAGAAGGAAAATTCAATGCTTTGGTGTATTTTTTAACTACAACTCACGAAATTACTTCCTCTCACAGACAAAAAAAATTATCTAAAAGTAAAGAACAAAATTATTGGCGCCAAATCCTGACCATATTGTAGTTTTTTTTACTAATCGTACGAACATTTTCTTTTGTGTTAGTTCATATTGAACTTATATGTGCGGTCATTGAGCTTTATACCCACAAATTGTAAAAATTAGATAACTATAAAAAAAAACACACATAAAAAATATTGGTAAAAATAAAAAGTGAAACTAGCGAAAAAAAATATTTTTAGTTTTTTGAATTTCTTCATCCAAATAAACTTCCAAGGCACAACTTCTAAAGCAATGCAAACGATCCGAAAAGGAGGTACTTCCGTCCTAACCTAACCTAAACTAATGAAGACTTGTAGAATGGTGGAATGCTTTCAGCATTCTCAAGTCATCTCCTCTAACATGATTTCAGATCTCACAAGAGAGGCAAAATCCACCTCTCTCATATCGTGAGATGCTCCATATATTCAAAAAGATATTGCACTAATTGAAGAGGCGATAACCGACTGGTAAATGGACAGTTTCACCTTCTTACTTAGGCCATTTTAGCGGAAGACATGTGATCACTATTCGTTATTACATGTGATGTAATAACGAATAGTCCCTTATCCCTTTATATTCTCTTCAGAATCACTTCTTGCCTTTGCCACTCACATCCCCAGTTATGATATATGTCCCACTTATATGGAAGCAAGTTACTGGTGGGTGGGATTATGTCCCTGACAAAAAGTAGGTAGAAGATGGAATACACCAGTTGTCACAATCTGATTGTCAGTGTTGTCATTGTCTACTCTTACCAAAAATTCGCAAGAAATTACATTATTCCTCTTCTATAGGCTTTGAACCAGGGATCCGGAACGGTCCATTTACCCCATTTTTATGGTAGACTTCTGCAAAATCTCTACACCCTCAAAATCATATATATTGGCCCAAGGTTAGGTTAGGTTATGTGGCAGCTCACTTAGACTATTCAGTCCATTGTGATACCACAGTGGTGAACTTCTCCCTTATTACTGAGTGATGCCCGATTCCATGTTAAGCTCAATGACAAGGGACCTCCTTTTTATAGCCGAGTCCGAACAGCGTTCCACATTGCAGTGAAACCACTTAGAGAAGCTTTGAAACCCTCAGAAATGTCACCAGCATTACTGAGGTGGGATAATCCACCGCTGAAAAACTTTTGGTGTTCGGTCGTAGCAGGAATCGAACCCACGACCTTGGGTATGCAAGGCGGGCATGCTAACCATTGCACCACGGTGGCTCCCAAACAAAACATTGTTTGAATTGTTCAAACATTCTATGTTTCATCTTAGGCATACACTGGTAGAAAACACATTTACTGAAAATTTCTTTGCGTGTATATATTTTTATATATATTATAAAATATATATTTTTAAGACACCAATTCCAAAATTTTTTAGACTTCTACAGAATGTCTTGAAATTTAAATCGGCTAAAGCCCTGCACAATGTTAATAAAAAATACGGAAAATTTCAAATCGGATATAAGTTTATATCAGGCGAAAGATATATATGGAAACTATGTCTATATCTGAACCGATTTCAATCAAATTTAGCAGACTAATTGTACTCCTTGTGCAAAATTTCAAGCAAATCAGTGTAAAACTCTATTTTCTGGGGCCACATATGTTAAGTGCATATCGGACGATAGATATATTTGAACCGATTTCTTCCAAAATTAATGGGGTTATATTCTGACCCAAAACAGAAACTTGTGCCAAATTGTTATATTTCCAACACTTTTGTAAAATCTATCACATCTATTTGTCCACCATATGATTAGTATTGTTGCACATCTCTATACAAACAGAATCCTTTGTAAAACTTGATGTAAAGAAGAAAGTGTTCTATGGAAAAAAATAATATTATGTTCTTGACATTGATTTTGCAATGTGACATTGCCACCTACGCCATAATTTTTAGTCTCTTAGCCGTATGTATGGTCATTTTTCACACAACGACAAAACACCAACAAAACCTATCGTATAAACGATATTATTAAAATCTACGTCACAATTTGTGATTGGTTCAACGTTGAGCCAAGGAATCCTTTAGAATGTAATGGAAATTTACCTGGGTAGTTTTTCCGATTTAATCCTAATGAAATCATATAACAACTGCTGCGTTTGTACAATAATACGCCATAGGTACTACATAACAATTTGTAGAAGGAAAGCCAATGAACGAGAAGGGGTGATTAACTGGTAACGGAGTACAAATTCTGATGCGCTTAAACTGACTCGAGTAGGACGAGATAAAAACTTCATAAGTGCCTTTGTTGTTTGGTGGTTTAGTAATCATTTAGATTATAATATAGTTGTAGCCCATTTTGGCTTAACTTATATAATTCGGTACACAGAAAAAAATATCACCAACATTTTTATACCCTCCACCATACACTCAAAAAAAAGTGATCTCTCTATTTCACTAAAGCCAATTTAACTTTATATTAGTTCATGGAATTATTATGTTTGGAGAAAGTTTTCTTTACTCTAATAATTTTTTGCGTACGTTAGTTAAATTAACTAAAATCGAGGAAAAAAATATATACAAATGAAGGATAAAGATTAACTAAATTCGTGTCTTCCACAAAATAGTTCAGTATTTCTTTAAATTTTCTTGAATTTTTCGCAAAATATTTACTTATTTTAATGACATCGGCGTGATGCCGATTAACCGAAATTTTTCTTCCTGGTGGGTTCACTGTTTTCTCAGTGTAGGATGGGGGTATATTAATTTTGTCATTCCGTTTGTAACACATCGAAATATTGCTCTAAGACCCCATAAAGTATATATATTCTGGGTCGTGGTGAAATTCTGAGTCGATCTAAGCATGTCCGTCCGTCCGTCCATCTGTTGAAATCACGCCAACTTCCGAACGAAACAAGCTATCGACTTGAAACTTGGCACAAGTAGTTGTTATTGCTGTAGGTCGAACGGTATTGCAAATGGGCCATATCGGTCCACCTTTACGTATAGCCCCCATATAAACGGACCCTCAGATTTGGCTTGCGGAGCCTCTAAGAAAAGCATATTTCATCCGATCCGGCTGAAATTTGGTACATGTTGTTTGTATATGGTCTCTAACAACCATGCAAAAATTGGTCCACATCGGTCCATAATTATATATAGCCCCCATATAAACCGATCCCCAGATTTGGTTTGCAGAGCCTCAAAGAGAAGAAAATTTCATCCGATCTTGCTGAAATTTGGTACGTGGTGTTGGTATACGATCTCTAACAACCATGCAAAAATTGGTCCACATCGGTCCATAACTATATATATAGCCCCCATATAAACCGATCCCCAGATTTGGCTTGCGGAGCCACAAACAAATTCATCCAATCCTGCTGAAATTTGGTACATGTTGTTGGTATATGGTCTCCAACAACCATGCAAAAATGGGTCCACATCGGTTCATAATTATATATGGCACCCATATAAACCGATCCCCAGATTTGAACTCCGGAGCCTCTTGGATGAGCAAAATTCATCCGATCCGGTTCAAATGTGGAACGTGGTGTTAGTACATGGTCTCTAACATCCATGCAAAAATTGGTCCACATCGGTTCACAATTATATATAGCCCCCATATAAACCGATCCCCAGATTTGACCTCCGGAGCCTCTTGGAGGAGCAAAATTTGTCCAATTCGGTTCAAATTTGGAACGTGGTGTTAGTATATGGCCGCTAGCAACCATACCAAAATTGGTCCATATCGGTCTATAGTTATATATAGCCGATCTCCAATCACACAAAAATTAGTCCATATCCGTTCATAATCATGGTTGCCACTCGAGCCAAAAATAATCTATTAAAATGTTTAAGAAAATTTTACCAAAAATCTAGCAAATTAAAATAATCTTATTTAAAGTTTTTTATTAACTTTGAGCTTAATATGAAAAACATTAAGCGAAAAAATGTTTTTTTGTTTTCGAAGTTTATTTCATTATTTGCAATATTATAAGTTGATACTTCTAAGAAAAGGGAGAACTTCCTCACATTGGGCTTTAATAGTATGTCATAACACGAAAATTAAACTTTTTAAAATATTGAAATATAGAAAATTCTTCTCTCCTCGAAAATTTTTTTCAAGTATTATTTCTATAGCAAATTATATCAATATTTTATTTCTATAGAAAATTTTATCAAAAATTTATTTTTATAGAAACTTTCCCAATATTTTATTTCTTTAGAAAATTTTGTCAAAATTTTATTTCTACAGAAAATGCAAGTACTTTTAGTTGGAGAGGAATATTTTGCAAAATCTAACAAAACATCAAGAATTATACCAATCTACCAAACAATAAAAAATCTACCAACTGTGGCAACCGTGGTCCAGAGTTATTTAGGTGTCAGTTCTGTTGAGTTAGTCATACACCTCATGAGTTCGTACGATGCCTACACCCTCAAAAAAATAGCTCCTGTAACATATACCCCAAACACATTTTGCTTCAAGCATATATACTTTTTCAGGATTGGTCCAAACACAATATTGGTTGTATTGTTCAAACATATTATGTTTTACCTTAGGGCATACACTGGTAGAAAAAAATTTTAATGAAATTTTCTTTGTGCCAATTGTGTCATTATTTTACTTGCAGCATACTCTCTAGTGTTGTAAATTTTGATTACTTTTGCCTACTCGTTACTATTCGTTACTTTGAATTGAGTACTCGTTACTTTTAAAAAAGACATTGTGGGCAATTTTTATACCCACCACCATAGAATGGTGACGGGGGTATAATAAGTTTGTCATTCCGTTTGTAACACATCGAAATATCGATTTCCGACTATATAAAGTATATATATTCCTGATCAGTGAGAAATTCTAAGACGAATTTTGATTACTTTTGCCTACTCGTTACTATTCGTTACTTTGAATTGAGTACTCGTTACTTTTAAAAAAGACATTGTGGGCAATTTTTATACCCACCACCATAGAATGGTGACGGGGGTATAATAAGTTTGTCATTCCGTTTGTAACACATCGAAATATCGATTTCCGACTATATAAAGTATATATATTCCTGATCAGTGAGAAATTCTAAGACGATATAACGATGTCCGTCTGTCTGTCTGGCTGTCTGTCTGTTGTAATCACGCTACAGTCTTCAATAATGAAGCAATCGAGCTGAAATTTTGCACAAACTCGTCTTTTGTCTGCAGGCAGGTCAAGTTCGAAGATGGGCTATATCGGTCCAGGTTTTGATATAGTCCCCATATAAATCGACCTCCCGATTTGGGGTCTTGGCCTTATAGAAATCGTAGTTTTTATCCAATTTGCCTGAAATTTTAAATCTAGAGATATTTTATGACCATAAAGAGGTGTGTTAAAAATGGTGAGTGTCGGTCCATGTTTTGGTATAGCCCCCATATAGACCGATCTCCCAATTTTACTTCTTGGGCTTATAGAAACCGCAGTTTTTATTCAATTTACCTGAAATTGGAAATCTAGAGGTATTGTAGGACCACAAATACGTGTGCCAAAAATTGTGAGTATCGGTCCATATTTTGGTATAGCCCCCATATAGACCGATCTCCCGATTTTACTTCTTGGGCTTATAGAAACCGCAGTTTTTATCCAATTTACCTGAAATTGGAAATCGAGAGGTACTTTAGAACCGTAAAGAGGTGTGCCAAAAATGGTGAGCATCGGTCCATGTTTTGGTATGGTACCCATATAAATCGACCTCCTGATTTGGGGTCTTGGGCTTATAGAATTTGTAGTTTTTATCCAATTTGCCTGAAATTTTAAATCTAGAGGTATTTTATTACCATAAAGAGGTGTACCAAAAATGGTGAGTATCGGTCCATGTTTTGGTATAGCCCCCATATAGACCGATCTCCCGATTTTACTTCTTGGGCTTATAGAAACCGCAGTTTTTATCCAATTTACTTGAAATTGGAAATCGAGAGGTACTTTAGAACCGTGTGCCAGAGGTGTGCCAGAAATGGTGAGCATCGGTCCATGTTTTGGTATGGTCCCCATATAAATCGACCTCCCGATTTGGGGTTTTGGGCTTATAGAAATCGTAGTTTTTATCCAATTTGTCTGAAATTTTAAATCTAGAGGTACTTGAGGACCATCAAAAGGTGTGCCGAAAATGGTCCGTATCGTTCCATGTTTTGGTATAGCCCCCATATAGACCGATCTCCCGATTTTACATCTTGGGTTTATAGAATCCGTAGTTTATATACAATTTGTCTGAAATTAGAAATTTATATGTATTTTGGGACCATAAAGAGGTGTGCCACAAATGGTGAGTATCGGTCCATGTTTTGGTATAGCCCCTATATAGACCGATATCCCGATTTTACTTCTTGGGCTTCTAGAATCCGAAGTTTTTATCCAATTTGCCTGAAATTGGAAATCTAGAGGTATTTTCGGGCCATAAAGTGGTGTGCCGAAAATGGTGAGTATCGGTCCATATTTTAGTATGGCCCCCATAAGAACGATGTCCCGATTTAACTCCTTGGGTTTCTAGAAACCGTAGTTTTTATCCGATTTGCCTGATATTGTAAATGTTGTCCTATTTTAGGCTCACAAAAACGTGTATCGGATTAAGTTTTTATCGGTCCTTTTGGTAATGCCTCCATATAGACCGGCTTCACTTCTTGAGGGTATAGAAGGCGCACTGATCATGAAAATTGCGTGAAACTCAATTTAAAATTTCCAGATTTTACTTCTCGGGTGAATCTACAGATTTCAGATTTCAAATCAAGACGTTATTTTACAATTTTCTTGCACACTTACAAGAGATGTTAATGATACCTCTAAAACTCAAACAAAAATGGTTCTCATAAATCCAGAATCTGATATAGTCCTCATAGGTGAAATCTTTAAATTTATCTTCGGGAAGTGTCCTCAAGTCCTCAAGCCCTCCTGAAATTTCAAAGGAAACCCTAATATTTGGTTCATGGTGGTGGGTATTTAAGATTCGGCCCGGCCGAACTTACTGCTGTATATACTTGTTAATAATATTTTCTTCGTTTTAAAATTTAAAAACACTATAGAAAAGCAAATTACATTATCCAGTTTTATTCTAGTGTTAGAAAATGTGGTGTTGTAGATATATGGGTCTCGTTAGAAAAAGATTTTCAACAATCATTCAAATTTTTAGAGCCAACTTCGTATTCACTATTCGGTATTTTTTCGTCAGGGTATATCTAGATGGCATTGTGTATTACTGATGCTTGCAATTTGCAAACTTTTTAAATCCACCATTTTGCACCATTGGTGCAAATGTTGGATATTTGCAGTGGATGCAAATATTTAGCGATAATTTTTCTCGTGAGACCCAATGTTGGAATCTTCCAAGGGTTTTTGAATAAGCTTGGGCCCTTCTCTGAAAACAATTGGATTGAAGCAGCTGAAGTCAACGACGTTATTATGTGACGTGAACCATGTGATTCTTTAAATGAAAGCTCCCACCTACACCCAATGCAATTTTTTTCAAATGCAAACGTTTTTAAGAAATCAGATAAATTTTTCACTTTCTTCAAAGATAAAGCCATATATCCTTTTCGTGTCATGTTAACTGATAAAAAAAGGGAGCCACCGTGGTGCAATGGTTAGCATGCCCGCCTTGCATACACAAGGTCGTGGGTTCGATTCCTGCTTCGACCGAACACCAAAAAGTTTTTCAGCGGTGGATTATCCCACCTCAGTAATGCTGGTGACATTTCTGAGGGTTTCAAAGCTTCTCTAAGTGGTTTCACTGCAATGTGGAACGCCGTTCGGACTCGGCTAATAAAAAGGAGGTCCCTTGTCATTGAGCTTAACATGGAATCGGGCAGCACTCAGTGATAAGAGAGAAGTTCACCAATGTGGTATCACAATGGACTGAATAGTCTAAGTGAGCCTGATACACCGGGCTGCCACCTAACCTAACCTAACCTAACTGATAAAACGATTTTCGAAAGCTTCAATTAATATTTTCCAAAGAAGTCAAGAATTTTACTTCCAAACCGCCAACTTACTTACCGCCAGAAGAAAAAAAAACTGGCATTGAAGATATTGAGTACTCATTTCCTAGTAACGAGTACTCACAAAATTAGTCAGTAACGAGTACTTGTAACCAAATACTCGTTACTTTCCCAACACTAATAATCTCTCTTTCTAAACACATACATGTTTATAGGGTATTTCTAAATTAATATATGTTTGCATCTAAGCATATTATATTTACAAACATTCTATGTCCCAAACATAATATGTTCTAACATATTAACATATATGTCCCAAACATGTTATGCTAGTTTATGAACATTATATACTTACACTTAAAAATATTGTGTTAAAAAATTTGAGTCCAAACATATAATTTTTATACCCAAACATATGAAAAATAGTCTTTTTCGTCCGTGTAGTATTATGAGGAGAATGTCCACACATCGGAATTCATAATGGATGGGATCAAAAGCGAGAGGAAACTGTTTAGGTAGCTGGAGATATCAGAACGTAGCTGAGATAGCGCCGTCCTGGAAGTAGAATGGATCGGGTGAAAGGTTACCCCCTGCACTATATCAGGTCCTGTTGGGTGAGGAGGAGGGAATGCTGCTTCACTGAGAGCATTTGGGAGTAATGCTGCAGATGCTATTGCGGTGTCTTAAAGTGACATCCAGTGCAGAATTCTGTACGGTCTGGATCTCGCTTATACTGGGAGTCCTACCGGGAGCCGCATAATCGATAAGTACACCCTCAAAAAAATCACTTCTGTAACATATACCCCAAACACATTTTGCTTCAAGCATATATATTTTCAGGATTTGTCCAAGCAAAATATTGTTTGTATTGTTCAAACATATTATGTTTCACCTTAGGCATACACTGGTAGAAAAAATTTTTAATGACATTTTCTTTGTGTGTATATATGTTTGCAGGATTTTCTTTGTGTGTATATATTTTTAGGCGCCAATTACTTCCATTCTTTTACGTGCAGCATACTCTCTAGGTCTCTCTTTCTAAATTAATATATGTTTGCAGCCAAACACATTATATATGTTTATAGGCTATTTCTAAATTAATACATGTTTGCATCTAAGCATATTATATTTACAAACATTCTATGTCCCAAACATAATATGTTCTAACATATTAACATGTATGCTAGTTTATGAACATTATATGCTTGCACTTAAAAATATTGTGTTAAAAATTTTTAGTTCCAAACATATCATTTGTACACCCAAACATATGAAAAACAGTCTTTTTCGTCCGTGTAGGTCTTTTGAATAGTCTTCTTATATTTTCGTCCACGAGACAATGTCTTCAAGATTTGTTCTCTACTCCAACGTTCTTAGCGTCCAAAGAAGAACAGATTATGACATAAAACATTCAAAAAGTGGATTAAAAAACGCTGATAACACCAGAAATTATCTGAATAGTGAAGGCCAATTTTGATTGAAATCCACGCCGCAGTAGTGCAAACTTGCTCGTGAGTTGAACATATCGCTAGAACGGTTAACCAAGAAGTTAATTGCCACCAAAATCTACGAATCTCCGCACTTTTGTGCCTCTGGCTTTTTGGAGAGTAAGGTTGGCACTACAAAATATGAAAGTTCAGCTTATCTCAAGACTGCGCTTCACCGGCTATCGGCCAAGTTTGAAGGCATAATTCGTGCCAAATGATGTCAACTCGAACAAATCTAAATTTATTATAAAGTTGGATGTGATTTCTGAAGTTTTTGCTATTGAAGAAAAAAATTTAAAAAAAATATATATAGAGCTTTTCCTTGTTACATATCAGCCATCCTGTATATGAACCGATATGGATATAATGATTATACCCCCATCCCATTGTGGAGGGTATAAAAATTTTCTATTCTATTTTTATACATCCAATGTATCGATTTGATGCTTTGGTCATATTACAACTTAACTGGTCAACCCATATGTTCCCATAGCAAAACGCCCTTACCTAGGGTAGTACGACATGTATATTTATATTTTATCCAAAATTTCGTATTAAACACCACTATGCTCTTGAATCCAATCACGAACGTAGGCAACTCTTGAATAAATTCCCGGATAATGTGGTCTTGCACAACCAAAACCCCACGAGACAACACCCACCAGAAGTCTGGATTCGGTAACTAAAGGACCACCAGAATCCCCTTGGCAAGCATCTTTACCACCTCGGGCATGGCCAGCACATAGCATTCGATCAGTTATACCACCAAAAATACTATATCGCATGGAACATTTCTCCTGATTAAAGATGGGAACATCAGCTTGACGTAGCCATTCACGTGACTCAAAAATGTTTTGGGTATTACCCCAGCCGCTAACATAGCAGTCAGTACCATCGGTTATGTTGGCCATAGATTCGGGTAGTTGGACTGGCTGTTTCGTTTCATCCAATTCAAATGTACGATTCAATTTTAAAAGCGAATAATCATAGTCCACATTGCTTATGTTAAATTTTTCATGTTGAACAATTTTCTCGACATCTATCAGTTCTCCACCTTTGTTGGGTACACTGCTGCCGAGGCGTACTTTAAGTTCATCAGCAGAGCGGCCACTGAAAGAGAAATTTGAGAAAATGTTTCTTATATCCTAAATAAGTGTCTGGTATCAGATAGTCATGATTCTTACTACGTGCAATGGGCTGCAGTCAGTATCCATTGATTGGAAATTATTGAACCTCCACATATGTGGCCTCTGGTTTGCAATGATACCTGATGGGGAGCATCGGTAATATTGATTTTTACACCACCAACTATTCTTCCGTCTGGTAAAGGCTTCATGGTTTCCCCCTGTGCGAATTGCCAAGCTTCAACTTCAACGATGATATTCACAATTCCAAATATCAATGGAATAAGGATCAAATTCCATAATTTCCACATCTTTAGCGTAACACCCGCGTTAAGTCTGCAACAATTTAACTGTGTATTGAATTCAATGCATTTTGGGGTTTTTATATGCCATCGGAGTAATGGGTTGTATGAAGTTTCTATTGGTACTTTTGTATTACACTGCATATGGCAACATTCATGATTAGAGAAGAACATAATTAGATGTAATTTAATGTCAATAATTAAATTTATGGGGGTGCAATCAAGGTATGTGGGTTCGACCCAGAGAATGATATCTGCTATTGAATTTGTTATATGGATTATGAGGTCAATATCTACCTTCGGTCCTATTAGTTAACGCCAATAGTCGAGTATTCACGACAGAGACGGTTCTTCTTGACTGAAATGCAACTGCCAATCTTTCACCTAAATTAATTCAATTTTATAATACCATAAATTAGCAAAAATCATGCATCATGCATATGTATAAAATTAAATTAATCACATAGCGGTTCTGGTATTTTAGATTGATATTCTAATGGATTATATGCGCCGCCGACAAAAATGGTCCGGCTTCATTCTCTCTTATAAATCAAATAGCTTCGTGACTTAATTGATTTCAAAACTAAGCATAGGCCCGGCCTATAGACCATGAACAATTTCGGCACTTTAACGGTATACCATATAATTCCATAAAAACCTCAAATAATTTTAAGCCCTTCGATTCGTCTATTATCATATTATTGAAGAATTACGCGCTAAGAAAAAAAAACTGGAAAACGGTTATCGCAAACGTTGTTCTTTTCTTGCAGTTTTTTTTACACCCTGCGCCACACTGTGGAACAGGGTATTATAAATTAGTGCATAGATAGACATATGGTGTCTTTGGCTATATTGTTCAGGGTCGGCCCCTGAGTCGACATAGCCATGTCCGTCTGTCTGTGAAGACATTTTTGTAATCAAAGTCTAGGTCGCAATTTAAGCCCAATGGACTTCAAATAACCCTATAGATTTTGGAAGAAATCGGTTAAGTTTTAGATATAAAGGGTGATTTGTTAAGAGCTTGATAACTTTTTTTTAAAAAAAAACGCATAAAATTTGCAAAATCTCATCGGTTCTTTATTTGAAACGTTAGATTGGTCCATGACATTTACTTTTTTTTCATTTAAATGTTGACCGCGGCTGCGTCTTAGGTGGTCCATTCGGAAAGTCCAATTTTGGGCAACTTTTTCGAGCATTTCGGCCGGAATAGCCCGAATTTCTTCGGAAATGTTGTCTTCCAAAGCTGGAATAGTTGCTGGCTTATTTCTGTAGACTTTAGACTTGACGTAGCCCCACAAAAAATAGTCTAAAGGCGTCAAATCGCATGATCTTGGTGGCCAACTTACCGGTCCATTTCTTGAGATGAATTGTTCTCCGAAGTTTTCCCTCAAAATGGCCATAGAATCGCGAGCTGTGTGGCATGTAGCGCCATCTTGTTGAACCACATGTCAACCAAGTTCAGTTCTTCCATTTTTGGCAACAAAAAGTTTGTTAGCATCGAACGATAGCGATCGCCATTCACCGTAACGTTGCGTCCAACAGCATCTTTGAAAAAATACGGTCCAATGATTCCACCAGCGTACAAACCACACCAAACAGTGCATTTTTCGGGATGCATGGGCAGTTCTTGAACGGCTTCTGGTTGCTCTTCACTCCAAATGCGGCAATTTTGCTTATTTACGTAGCCATTCAACCAGAAATGAGCCTCATCGCTGAACAAAATTTGTCGATAAAAAAGCGGATTTTCTGCCACTGATTTTGGTAATAAAATTCAATGATTTGCAAGCGTTGCTCGTTAGTAGTCTATTCATGACGAAATGTCAAAGCATACTGAGCATCTTTCTCTTTGACACCATGTCTGAAATCCCACGTGATCTGTCAAATACTAATGCATGAAAATCCTAACCTCAAAAGAATCACCCTTTAGCTCCCATATATATTTTTCGCCCGATATCTACGAATAGGGCCCCGGAAGCCAGAATTTCCCCCTGATTTACTTTAAATTTTGCACAAGAGGTGCAATTGATAGTGTCGTAAAGTTTGCCAATTTTGGTTGAAATTGGTTCTGATTTATATATCCCCCGGTTTTCACTCATATGACAACAGAGGTCAAAGTTGTAATCAGATTTAGGTGAAATTTTGCACAGGGAGTAGAAATAACATTGTAACTAATTTGGTTGAAATCGGTTCAGATTTAGATATAGCTCCCATATATATGTGTTTCTTATTTCGGCAAAAATGGCCAACATATCCAAATTTTCCTTGTAACATCACCGCTGCTAAGTCGAAAACGTAATAACTTTAATTTTCCTATACTAGTAATACATAGCTATTGACCGATAAATCATAAATACGCTTTTGCAAAGTTGCCTAAAATTTATCAGATTTAAATATTTCCCATATTGTGTTCCACCCAGACTGAAATTTTAAGTCTACAGTTTTTTCGAAGTCTAACAAAGTTTGTCCAGGTCGAGTTAGATTTAAATACATTTATACACGGATGAAAAAGACTGTTTTTCATATGTTTGGCTATAAACATTATATGTTTGGAATACAAATTTTTAAACACAATATTTTTGAGTGCAAGCATATAATGTTCATAAACTAGCATAACATGTTTGGGACATATATGTTAATATGTTAGAACATATTATGTTTGGGACATAAAATGTTTGTAAATATAATATGCTTGGATGCAAACATATATTAATTTAGAAATAGCCTATAAACATATATGTGTTTAGTAGCTTGGAGCGCTATTTAACAGGGAGCAATATTGAATTAAGTTGGTGGTTGTTGCTTGTTATTACAAAATTTACATTTTATTTTTCCTTGGGCAATTGATCAGCTACTTCTTTGATCCTTACAAACTGTGTGGTCCGCTGTTCGAATCCCCGTCCGGCAAAAGGTAAAATTAAAATAAAAAAAATTGAATAATTTCTTCTACAATGTTTGTATTACAGAAAAAGGTGCTAAGAACTAAAAAATGTCTTGGAAGTGAGAAAAATGTGGGGGAATATACAATTAGGCAGAAACAAAATTTTGAGCATTCAGGTCGAAAACCTATGTTGTTAGCACCTATATTACCTGTTTATTTTCATAATTCATTATTCATGATTGTAAATATATAAATAAATAAATAAAATTTTGAGCACAATATTGTTTGGGAGAATTTTTTTAAGCATATAATATTTTTGGGTGCAAAATGCTTCCAAACATATTATATGTTCACAAAATAACATATTGTTTTTTGGAAGACAACATTATTGAATTTGGATGCAAAAATACAAAATGTTTGGAACTTAGACTACCCAAACATATATTGTTTAGACCAATATGCTTTCAAACATATTATATATTGGAAGAGATCAAACATATAAATGTTTGGGAAATACCCAAAAATGTATATGCTTGAAGCAAAATATGTTTGGGAGTATATGTTACAGAAGCGATTTTTTATGAGGGTGTAGGGGAACAGAAATCTTTATATATTGCAACACATTTGACGGATTTGATATGGCGAAAATGTGGATCTCCACAGTGGTGCAGGGTATAATATAGTCGGCACCGCCCGACTTTAGACTTTCCCTACTTGTTATACCCTTCACCACTACTGTGGTACAGGGTATAATAAGTTTGTGCATTTGTATGTAACGCCAAGAAATAGTGGTCATAGACCCATCTTTTAGTATACCGATCGGCTTAGAATTAAATTCTGGGTCGATTTAGCGATGTCCGTCTGTCTGTCTATCTGTCCGTCCGTCTGTCTGTCCGTCTGTCTGTATATGTAATTTTGTGCACAAAGTACAGCTCGCAATTTAAGTCCGATCGTCCTCAAATTTGGCATAGAGCCGTTTCTTGGGACAGAGACAATCGCTATTGGTTTTGGGAAAAATCGGTTCAGATTTAGATATAGCTGCCATATATATTTATCCCCGATTTGGTCATAGTTAGCGTGTTTATCAACCGATTTTCTTGAAATACCGTACATCCAAATATTTTATGAATCTCGAAAATCTTGCAAAATATCAGGCAAATCGGTTCAGATTTAGATATAGCTCCCATATATATCTTTCGTCCGATTTAGACTCATATGGCCACAGAGGCCAACGTTTACTACCAATCTTCGTGAAATTTTGCACAGAGGGTAGAATTGACATTCTACCAATGCTTGGTAAATTTGATTGAAGTCGATTCAGATTTAGATATAACTCCCATATATATCTTTCGTCCGATTTGAACTTATATGTCCTCAAAATCCAGGGTATTGCCGTGATTTGCTTCAAATTTCGCACAAGGAGTACGTTTAGTAGTATCGGTAATTGTGCCAAATTTGGTTGAAATCGGTTCAGATTTAGATATGGCTCCCATATATATCTTCCGTCCGATTTGCACTTATATGACCAGGGGGGTCAAAGTTATACTCCCATTTACTTTAAATTTCGCATAGATTGCAGAATTATTATTCTAACTATGGTCAGGTCAGGTTATGTGGCAGCCCGGTGTATCAGGCTCACTTAGACTATTCAGTCCATTGTGATACAACAGTGGTACATGTCAAATTTAGTCAAAATCAGGTTCAGATTATATATAGCTCTCATATATACGTACACCAGAGTTGGGGAAATATGGTAGACTGTTACACATTTTAGACCCATTTCCAATGGAAGTTTCCTCCAATTAACTGGATAGCGTTAGCCGATTTAAATTTTAATTCTAGAGATTTTGTAGAAGTAAAAAAATTGTCTCTTTTATATAGCTTCCAGCAAATGTGAAGTGGTTGAGATGGTAACACAAATTTTTGGCCTACATAGGGATGAAGGGTATAATATAGTCGGGCCCGCCCGACTTTAGAATTTACTTACTTGTTTTTTTTTTATTTTTTTTTTTAAAGTTCAAACAACCTTCATCACCAAAACAAAAGTTTTGTTACAAAATTTTTGCAATAAAAAATACTTTTTATTCCAAAATCATAGTCAATTTCGGTTATATCAAGTACTGTTTTTTCTGCCTTTATATCTTCATTAATACACATTTTAAGGTTTCGTATTAAAAAATGTAATATATAATTTTATATACCCAGGAAAAAATTGGAAGTTGTTCCACAAACATCTCTTTTAAAGCTCATCCCGAATCCTCCATCGATTTTTTCCACTTCGGAAGCATACCTTTTGGACAAGTATAAGAAAGTACGAAATTTGGCTATTTTAAGTGAAAATTTCAGTTTTGGACAATTACATTTCACAAAATATAGAAAATAAATAAAAAGTAAAAAAAAAATAATAAAAATTAAAGTTCATCCCCGCTAGGATTTGAAACTGTGCCGTTTGTCTTTTTCACCTCCATGGAAGTTCTTTTAAGCAAGTTTTGCAAATTACTATAATTTTTTGTTGATTTTTAATGGAAAAAAATACATCGTTTGGCCGACTAAAGGGTACGTTTCTATTAAATGAAGTTTCTTTAAATCGGTTTGTGGGCGCCGAAAACTATGCTTTATAAATTTAACTGTTTGACTGTATGTGTAGCTTGTGCGTTAATGGCTATACCGATAATTGTCTGTTGATAACAATAACAGTTACGTGGATAGTATATTGGCTTACAAGCTCTATGGTCCGCTGCTCGATACCCTGTCCGACGAAAGGTAAAATTTTAAAAAATTATAAAATTTTATAAAAAATTCTTCTACATTGTATATACTACAGAAAAATGTGCTAAAAATTATATAAACCTCGTGAAAGTGAGAAAAATGTAAGGGAAGATGCAATTAGCCATAAAAAAATTTCAGCTAGTCTTTATGATACATAACCTGTAAAAGAATCAACGTTCACTACATAAAAAGGTACATACTTTTCTTCCAAACAAATTTCCTTACAGTGAAAAGCAAATGAAGTGATGGTTGCTTGTAAATATATTCTTGGTCGTGGGGAAATTTTATCAGTTTGAAACTTGGCATTGTACGAAAATTGGAACATATTTGTTCATAATTATATACAGCTCCATCTAAACCGATCCCCAAATATAACTCCGTATCCGCTTAAAATTTAGTATATGATGACAATATATGCTATCTATTTGTTCTGCAAAAAAGGGCCCATAATTATATAACACCAAAAAAATTCGTTTCTTACAAAATTTTTATTTTTTTTGATAAAAAAAGTTATTTTTGAACAACAACAGTGGTTAAATTGTAAGGGCCGATGTTGAATGTGAAACACACCTAAACGCCAATATTTTCCGAATTTTATTTGACATTGCTCTATTTCAGACTTACTCAATTTGAACCATAGAGAGATAAACAATCCAACAACGTGTTAAAGTTATCCAGACTTATTATGAAAATGGGCGTTCAAATCAAAATGCATATCGTGCACTTCGTGATTTTTTTGGTCAATTTGATCGTCCAAATGTGCGTACAATCGAAAAAATCGTGGAAAAATTCGAGCAACCGGGTCTGTAGAAGATGTGAGAACACCAGTGCATGCTCGTACAGCTCGTACTGCAGAAAATATTGCTGCTGTTCGCGATAGTGTGGCTGAAGAGCCGTCCACCTCAACTCGTCGTCGTGCCCAAAAATTGCACCTCTCACGCTCGTCGTTGATGAACATTATGCATAAAGACTTGCATTTACACGCTTACAAGGTGCAATTGGCTCAAGAACTAAAGCCTCTTGACCATTCCAAACGTCGTGAATGGCCAGAATGGTTCCAAGAAATGGCAACAGTGGATGATCAATTTTCGAAGAAAATCATCTTCAGTGATGAGGCACATTTTCACCTCAGTGGATTCGTCAATAAACAGAATTGCCGCATTCGGGCGAATGAGAATCCAAGAGTGATTGTCGAAAAACCAATGCACCCACAAAGAGTGACTGTTTGGTGCGGTTTATGGGCTGGTGGCATCACCGGGCCGTATTTTTTCCAAAATGAGGCCGGTCAGGCAGTTACTGTGAATGGTGTTCGCTATCGTGAGATGATAACGAACTTTTTATGGCCCGAATTGGAAGAACGAAACAATGGCTCTTTTTTCAATGACCGTGTTATCTCACGTAATGGCGATGTCAATTGGCCGCCAAGATCATGTGATTTGACACCGTTGGACTTTTTTCTTTGGGGTTATTTGAAAGAAAAGGTGTACGTCGTCGATAAGCCACATTGTTGGTATTACAGGAAAAGGTGTTAAGAACTAAAAACCTCGTGGATGTTTTTTTTGAGTTAGTCTTTACGAAATTGTGTTTACATCCTGGAAAAGAATAATCGTTTATCACAAAAAGTATATACTTTTCTTCCAAATACACTTCCTTACAGCGAAAAGCAAATGAGAAACGAACTTTGTTTGTCTAAAATTTCGTTTGGGAGGAAAGAATTATTTTTTTGCGTGTACTCTCTATAAATAGTGCAAAAATTGGTCCATAAAAATCATACAAAAATTAATTCATAATTATATATAGACCGTATATAAACCGATCCCCTGGTTTGACTACTTAGCCCCCCTGGAGATGGCTTTCTGTGTGCTGAAAGTATCAGACCTTCGAACATATAAAACTTAATTTGACGTCATCGTTATAATTCATACACACAGAGAACATATTAGTTGAAAATTGATTGTTGTAATAAAAATTCTGCATCTACAATGAAATCACAGTTGTGTCAATCAATTTACATTATTTACAACCTTAATTCGTTCCTACTACCATTTGACGATTATTATTATAGAGTTTTGTTTGTAATACAAGTCAAATAGTTGTCCGAACTAAATGTCTCTCTTTTTAAAAAATTTGATTGAATTCGATACGCGCAACCAACCTTAAAAAACCTTCATAACTGTCATTTAGTATTCAGAACTTACAATTGATATTCACAACCGAATTCCTTTGGAAATATTTCTCAAATGTCATTAATATTATTAAAAATTATTCAATGTTGAAGGAAAACGTGTCTTTTCAATTTAAAACAATAAAAATTACTGAAATCAGAGTATTTTCAGCTTCAGTTTATTTGAACTCTTGGTGGATTGCCTATCAAATATTTCATGAACAACTCGCGCAGTGTGAAACTGTTCTAAGTACACCATATTCGATACGAGTCATATAAACAGTTCCTATCTTCAATTGTTTGGGATCGAGTTTTAGATGTGGAACAATTTTATAGTGTTAAAAGGTAAAAGTTTGAACCATGTTACAAATTTAAAGCGGCTCTAATGGGAAAATTCATCTCCACGTCTTTCTTTATCTATGGAACACATAAGGAAGTGATGGTGGCGAGTATGTTCTTATTTATTTTTTAAAACTCCACACTAATTTTCTGATTTAATTTGTTGCGTTTTTAGACTGGCTATGTCATCCCATTTATCATGTGCTCAGTTCGGACGCCACTTATAAATACTTGTATACTAAGAGTTCCAAAGATTTAACTACCATTGCCTGTCAATTCTGCAATCAATGCTGGAGGGTGTACTTTCAAAGGTGTATATTTTTTAATTGTTAATGTATTGTAATTTTACGTACTTTTCTGTTATTCAAAAAAATATGAATAAAATACAATATTCTGAAGGGAAAAAAACATTTTTAATTCGGTTAAGGTGGGTGATATAACCATATAAAGAAAGGAGCAACGACCAATTCTATCGTCTAATACAACCAACTCTATATATAGTATTAGTTGGATTTTCCATAATTCGATTGTGTCGACCGAATTTGTCGGGTGTCACAACTGCTAACAGAAGGTTGCTGCAACTGCCAAAAGGAGGTTGGCAATAAATTCGGTTATCACAATCAATCTGTATTCTCTGTGTACAAGGAGATACAGACCTCTGGTCAGACATTCTAAAAATTTAACCTAACACTTTCAGGGAAAATCTTGACTGTCATCTACAATTATTTACTCGTTGTTATAACATTTGTCTTAGTCCATACACACAAAAAAATATAACCAAAATGTTTCCAATTAAAATTTGAATTGAATTCTAAAAAAATGTTCAATTAAAAAATTTGTTGAACCAATAAATAAAATCAATCAAAAAAATTAGTAGTATCAATTAAATATTTAATTGGGTAAATTAAGTTTTTAATTGACATTGGTGATTGGTACTAACATTTCTGTGATTGAAGAAATTTCAATTAAAAAATTAATTGGATCAATTTATTTCGTGATTGAAGGCTAAAAATATTTTTTTGTTTTTGATGGAGACAGATTAAATTCCTACACTCAAAAAAAGTTTACTTGGATCCAAAGACTTTGCCCTTCCCTTAAAAATTTTGATATTGATTCCGGGCCAAAGATGTAGTTTCTTTAAAATAAGGACATTTTTAGTGACCTATGTGGCTTTAAATCTAGGATCAATAAAATTAAAATTAGGCTAGAAATCTCTATCGAATTCATCGAATTCTCATTCTCTTTTCGCGGCATATTAATAAGGCTATTCACGTCCAAACAAATGACAATTAAAAAATTCAATTTATAACGGATAATTTAAAGTCCAAAAATGTTTTCTAAATTCTAAAAACACTTTAAACCAAAGGTGCTAAATAATCAAAATAAGTCCTAGCCTGTATTTGAAGGGTTTTATCTTAGATCTAAAGGTTCAATAGTTCAGTTGATTTAAGGACGATTTATTTACTTTAAGGAAAATTTGCCGTATTTTACAGACATACGACTTTAGCGGAGGGACGAAAATTTCCAAAATTTGTATCCTAAATTTAATAAAATAAACGTTTTAAGCAAATATTGTTAACATTATTTTAAATAAAATTTCATTATATGAATGAAATTTGTATTTAATATTTTGTAAATTGCACATCCTAAAATATAGGTGGCGTAATGTAACTTTATGGGGTCTGAGGTCAATATTTCGATGTGTTGCACACGGAATGACAAAGTTAGTATACCCCCATCCTATGGTGGAGGGTAAAAAAACAATGGCTCAAAACTATGACAATTTTTAGCTTGCAAAATTTATTTTTATTATTTTTTAGAATTGTAGGAAAATTTATTGTGCTTTAGTTTACATTGAATTTTTTTGTACACGCAAAAAAAAATAATTTTTTCCTCCCAAACGAAATTTTAGACAAAACAAAGATCGTTTATTATTTGCTTTTCGGAAATATATACCTTTTGTGATAAACGTTTATTCTCTTCCAGGATAATAAAATGGATAATAAAATGGATGAGCTTCGACACATTTTTATTGGCTCTAGTGTTGACATTATTTGCATTTCTGAAACGTGGTTTCATTCCAATATATTCGATGCCATATGCGATGTACCCGGTTATATCCTTTTCCGGATATATAGAGTAACGCATGCCGGCGGCGTGTGTATTTATGTACGGGAAGGCCTAAAATGCACTTTAAAGCAAAAATCCAATAATGACAACGAAATTGAATTCCTGCTACTTGAAATCAATGCCGACAGACGTAAAATCTTACTTGGCTGTGTTTATAGACCCAACCGTGGGATACAAATAGAACCTATAATAACAATCTTAAACGAAATATCTTTGTCATATACTGATATAATAATCGTTGGTGATTTCAACTGTAATATCCTAGTTGATAGCAGCCTTACAGATCGCATGTCAACTCTAGATCTACACTCAGTAAATAATTCAAATCCTACTCATTTCTCTGGTGCAACAAATACCCTTCTAGATTTAATGTTTGTTAACAAACTACATAATGTTCTTTTCTACGACCAGTTAATGGCTACTGCCTTTTCTAAGCACGACGCAATCTTCATGATATACAACACAACTTTCTCCATTCATAACCAATACATTACGTACCCCGATTTCAAAAGGATCGACTTTAACGAGTTAAACAATAACATGAATAGTATTGATTGGAACTCAATATACACGAAGGAGCAAATTGATGACCAAATTAACTTTTTGGAAAATAGTCTGAATAGTATATATAACTTATGTGTGCCGACAGTCAGAAAACGTATTACACATAAACCTCAACCTTGGTTCAACTGTCATATCAAAAGGCTCATAAATGAAAGAGATTTCTGTTATAAAAGATGGAAACAATTCAAATCTGCAGAACATTTGTCTATCTTTAGAAATGCAAGACGTGAAGTTAATAAGGCCATTCAAATTGCTAAAACACAATACTATAGCGATAAGTTCTCTAGCGCAGTAAATAGCAAACTGAAATGGAAAGAAATTAGAAACATTGGAATTGGCAAAATATCTTCAAAGTGTCCCACTGATATAGATCTGAATGCTCTGAACAAAACATTCGTCGGGGAATGCTCTCCACAACCCATGAACAATATTTCCTTTGAATACAGTGATCCAGAAAAGGCTAGTTTTTCTCCTTCCACTGTGTTAATCGAAACGAAGTTTTATCTTGTTTCAAAAACATTACTTCAAACGCTGTGGGGGCAGATGGTATCAGTCCAAAACTCATAAAAATGCTTTTACCAAATCTCCTTCCGTACTTCACATATGTTCAATAACATCTTGACTAAATCAATCTTCCCTGCGTCATGGAAACGATCACAGATACTACCGATACCGAAGACTAATAGTGAGTTCAGACCAATTTCTATTTTGCCATACCTATCGAAAGTACTTGAAAAGATCATGTATCAACAGATGAGCACTTACATCGAATCCATGCACCTATTTACACAACGACAATCTGGTTTTAGGCCAAAGCGTAGTTGCATCTCAGCTCTTATAGATGTGGTTGAATCAGTGAGAGAGAAAATAGATGAGAACCAAGTGTCCAGTCTTGTCCTGCTTGACCACAGCAAAGCATTTGACACTGTTAATCACACAATTCTTATTAATAAACTGGATAAACTATTTTATTTTTCAAACACTGCCTGTAAGCTATTGCAATCTTATCTTTCCAATCGTTCTCAATATGTTTACTGCAATAATACACGATCTAGTGAAATGAAAATCTACCGCGGAGTACCACAAGGGTCTCTTCTCGGACCTCTACTATTCTGTATATATATAAATGATTTGCCAAACAATCTAAAATACTGTAATATCCAAATATATGCAGACGACGTTCAACTCTACGCAAGTTCTGAATCCGGAAACTCTTAACCCTAAAAAATCTAAATACATTGTGATTACTAAGCGTCGACAGGAGATCAGTTCATTACATGATCTTATAATTAATGATACGGTTTTAAAAAGAGTTGATACTGCACTAAACCTAGGAATGACATTCAATAAAGAGCTAACTTGGAGTAACCATATTAATAATACAGTCGGAAGAGTTAATGCGATGCTTAGAAACTTATGGGCTGTCAAAGAATCCACACCCCAAAATATTCGTAAACTTTTAGCGAAAACTTATATCGTCCCAGTTCTGTTATATGGCTGTGAAATATATGCAAACTGTAGTGCTGCCGACTTCCACAAACTTAAAGTTGCCTTCAATAACATCGCAAGGTACATATTCCTGAAAAAGCCAAGCGAACGAATATCTGAATTTGCGTATACAATTTTCAACATGAGCTTTGAAAATCTATTGAAGTTTAAATCAATGATATTTTTACATAAACTCATCTATACCCGAGAACCAAATTATCTCTTCGAGAGACTTCAATTTGCCAAATCAAATCGTGGCAATCGAATAATCCAGTTCCGATATAAAAGCCTAATATCTGAAAGGCAATTTTACATATCCACCATTCGTCTTTGGAACAACCTCCCAAATAATATACAAACAATTGGTAACATGTCTAAATTCAAAAAAGAAATATCTCAAATATTAGCATAATTACCTCAATATATTGCAATATAAAAACATTTTAACATATTATTCACATTAATTTAACTTTTTTATAACCTCATATTCCAATGTAATTAAATCTTTGTTCCTAACACCATCACTTATAAGGAGAAATCCTTGTCGTGTTAGTAGAAATTTAAACAAATAAAATAATAAATAATAATAAATAAAAACAACTCAAAAAACAATATTTTGTGGCTAATAGCATTTTTCCTCATATCTTTCTCACTTCCACGAGGTTTTTTACTTCTTTTTTAAGATAAATTATTCGATTTTATAAAATTTTTACATTTTACCTTTCGCCTGGGCGGAGAATCGAACCGCGGAACATGCAATTTGCCATCAATAGAAAATTATCGTTATAAGTTATATTTATATAGCATATAAATATAACTTACGAGCCGATTAAACAAATTTTATTTAACAGAAACATACATTTAGTTGGGCACCATGGAGTAGTGGTTGGTACGTCCACATTGCATACCAAGGGTCCTGGGTTCGATCCCTGTTTCGATCAACTCCAAAAAGTTTTTTTTTACATATTATTTCCAGATTTTTATACCCTTCACCACTACTGTGGTACAGGGTATAATAAGTTTGTGCATTTGTATGTAACGCCAAGAAATAATTGTCATAGACCTACCTTTTAGTATACCGATCGGCTTAGAATTAAATTCTGAGTCGATTTAGCGATGTCCGTCTGTCTGTCTGTCTGTCCGTCCGTCCGTCCGTCTGTCTGTATATGTAATTTTGTGCACAAAGTACAGCTCGCAATTTAAGACCGATCGTCCTCAAATTTGGCATAGGGCCGTTTCTTTGGACAGAGACAATCGCTATTGGTTTTGGAAAAAATCGGTTCAGATTTAGATATAGGTTAGGTTAGGTTATGTGGCAGCCCGATGTATCAGGCTCACTTAGACTATTCAGTCCATTGTGATACCACTGTGGTGAACTTCTCTCTTATCACTGAGTGCTGCCCGATTCCATGTTAAGCTCAATGACAAGGGACCTCCTTTTTATAGCCGAGTCCGAACGGCGTTCCACATTGCAGTGAAACCACTTAGAGAAGCTTTGAAACCCTCAGAAATGTCACCAGCATTACTAAGGTGGGATAATCCACCGCTGAAAAACTTTTTGGTGTTCGGTCGTAGCAGGAATCGAACCCACGACCTTGTGTATGCAAGGCGGGCATGCTAACCATTGCACCACGGTGGCTCCCAGATTTAGATATAGCTGCCATATATATTTATCCCCGATGTGGTCATAGTTTGCGTGTTTATCAACCGATTTTCTTGAAATACCGTACATCCAAATATTTTATGAATCTCGAAAATCTGGCAAAATATCTGCCAAATCGGTTCAGATTTAGATATAGCTCCCATATATATCTTTCGCCCGATTTAGATTCATATGACCACAGAGGCCAAAGTTTACTACCGATCTTCGTGAAATTTTGCACAGAGGGTAGAATTGACATTCTACCAATGCTTGGTAAATTTTATTGAAATCGGTTCAAATTTAGATATAGCTCCCATATATATCTTTCGTCCGATTTAACTTATATGGCCACAAAAGCCAGAGTTTTGCCGTGATTTGCTTCAAATTTTGCACAAGGGGTACGTTTAATAGTATCGTTAAGTGTTTCAATTTTTTTTTTTTTTAAATCGGTTCAGATTTAGATATAGCTCACATATATATCTTTCGCCCGATTTGGACTTACATGGTCTCAAAAGCCAGAGTTTTGCCCTGACTTACTTCAAATTTTGCACAAGCGGTACTTTTAACGATACTATTGTATGTGCCAAATATGGTCAAAATCGATTCAGATTTAGATATAGCTCAAATATATATCTTTCGTCCGATTTGAACTTACTCAAAATCCAGGGTTTTGCCGTGATTTGCTTCAAATTTCGCACAAGGAGTACGTTTAGTAGTATCGGTAATTGTGCCAAATTTGGTTGAAATCGGTTCAGATTTAGATATGGCTCCCATATATATCTTTCGTCCGATTTGCACTCATATGACCAGGGGGGGCCAAGGTTATACTCCCATTTACGTGAAATTTCGCATAGATAGCAGAATTATTATTCTAACTATACATGTCAAATTTAGTCAAAATCGGTTCAGATTATATATAGCTCCCATATATACGTACACAAGAGTTGGGGAAATATGGCAGACTGTTACACATTTTAGACCCATTTTCAATGGAAGTTTCCTCCAATTAACTGGATAGCGTTAGCCGATTTAAAATTTAATTCTAGAGATTTTGTAGAAGTAAAAAAATTGTCTCCTTTATATAGCTTCCAGCAAATGTGAAGTAGTTGAGATGGTAACACAAATTTTGGCCTACATAGGGGTGAAGGGTATAATATAGTCGGCCCTGTGCTCTGGAACATTTCGAACAAAAATAATAAAATTAAACTAAACCTAAATAATTTGTTTACAACAAATTAGGTATGATTGACACCAATATAACGGTTGACTTTTTCAGTGTATCCCACGGAAAACTTTTAGATAACTTGGTGCCTCACTTTCCTCACATCAATTGATTAGCAAAGTAATTCCGCACATGTCTCCAATAAAAATTTCTTTTCCTATTTTAAGATATTGTAACAATTTTATTTTTATCAAAAATTTCCACTAATTTTCCTTAAATTCCATTTTCATTTCCAATAGAAATCTTAAACGCCACTCTTCGAACGAATCCAATCCCGGACATAAGAAACACGCGAATAAATTCCAGGATAATCAGGTCTAGCACATCCATAACCCCATGAGACAACACCAACAAGGACACCAGATTCAGTAACCAAAGGTCCACCCGAATCACCCTGGCATGCATCCTTACCACCTTCAATGTAGCCAGCACAAATCATGCGGTCGGTAACACCACCAAATTTCTTATATTTATCGGAACATTGCTCTTGATTGAAAATGGGAACTTCAGTGAGACGTAACCATTCACGGGATTCGGTAGCATTTTGAGTATTGCCCCAACCGGTAACGAAGCAAATATCACCATCCATAACATTATCCTGGAGTTCGGGTAATTTAACCGGTTGCTTTGTTTCATCGAAATCAATTTCACGAGCCAATTTTAGTAGGGAATAATCATAGTCCACATTGGAGTAATTGAATTTTTCATGTTGAACAATTTCAGCTACCTCAAGAAGTTCTCCACCCTTTGAAGATTCCGAAGTGCCAAGACGAACTTTTATACGATCTGGTTTACGGCCACTGGAAGATACAGTTTTTTTAGAAGATCGTTCTATTTTAAAAACACCCAAAGAAAAACTACTTTGCTCCGGAACGAAATTTTGGACAAACGAAATTATTCTCTTTGAGAGCAATTAAACCCGAATTTATGACAAATTTTGTTGGTTCGTTTTCACTGAAAGTTTTTAAGCATCAAAATAAATATTCGCTTGTCTAAAATTTCGTTCCTCTGAAAATAAAACTCTTCTCTCAGTGTACTCACTCTGTGCAATGGGCTGCCGTTAGGATCCATTGTTTCGATATAATTGATCCGCCACATATGTGAGACGATGTCTGTAGGGAAATCTGATGGGGAGCATCTGTAACATTAATTCTATGACCACCAACAATTCTTCCATCCAATCGAGGTGTTATTCCATTTCCCTCCTCTAAGGATCTTTCTGGTCTGGGTTTTGGTATCAGACAGGCAATACCATGGACCTCTATCACCAAAGGACCGAATAGTGTTAAGATTAATCCCAATATAGCAAATTTCATCATATCCGTATATTTGCGTTTTCTATGTCTCTTCGATTGGAGCTTCCGATTGTTTATGCTTTGGTGAATCTAATACTTCAGGTTATTTTATAGTCCACCTATTTCCCGGCAAGCATATCCAATAGTTTATTTAACCCATGTTATCTATAATCCCTAAGTGGGCTAGCTGCCTACTACTAAGCCATTACGTAGAGAGTGAGAATGAATAAAGAAAAACTTTGACCACCCATTGTGGAACCACTTCCGCTTATCATTCCACTGCAATGCAAATACTTCATTCTATTGACTTTAAACTTTAATTAGGACAGTCGCTTCATTGGATGTTCACACTCAAGGTACTTGACACAAATACTATGAATATTTCCTAATAGAGAGTTGATTTTTCCTTTTTTTTTGCGTTTGAGTAAAAGTGATTTCCAAGCATTGGACTCGTTCGAGGTAAATATTTGTGATAATCGGCAATAGACATGGGACATGTCTTTTATTGAATAGATCCAGAAGTACTCAATGTTGGAATTTAATTAGCATGTATTGCATTCCAATATATTTGAATGTTATGACAGATTATATTTGGAATGGAGGTTAGAATGGAATTTTATTTTTAGTTTTTTTTCCATTCAACAACAAGCTTCGTAATAGGAATTTTATTGTAAAAGTAGAAAAATATTTACCTAATCCGATATACATATATTCAGGAAGTTCTATTTAACAAGGTTTCTTTGTTATTCAAACATCGAGCTGAACATTTTGTATTTATTTGTATTGTTGGGGGAATTGTCCTTTGTAATAAGTACCTATTACATGCAGAGAAGGAATATAATTATAATATTTCTTCAATGTATGTAATAGGTACTTCTAAGATGTTTTTTTATTGTGTATTGTCTACAAAAATCCCCTAATTTCTGGTAATTCCCCAAGCCCCCAAATTTCGTCCCCATCCACAAACAAAATCCCCGATTTGGAGAAAAATCCCCAATACTGACAACACTGGGTATATGGGTCTCCACAGTTTTCATAAGTCACGACATTTCTAAGCGTTAGTGCCTTAGTCTGATCGTGAGTAAGCATAAATACCAAAACTATGGTGCGTGAGTCCTACCAAAATTTCGCGAGTGTGAGTAGAATATTACTCACGTGCACATCTCTACTATAATATGAAGGACAAGAAGCCCTCATGAAAAGAAACAACGCGCAATTCGCTGGTCTGCGAAACACGGGTCCCAGTGGGTGAAATTGTACTAAAATCACCATAGGTTAGGCATAGTGACAGCTCCTTATTACAGGCTCACTTAAAAAATATCATCAATTTCAATTTTAATGGAATTTTCAATTTATAATTTAATTGATTCAACAAATTTTTAAATTAAAACCAAAATTAATCACAAAATTTAATAGTATCAGTTTATTTTGTTAATTGATTTGGAGATTGATACCTATAATTTCTGTAATTGAAAACATTTCAATTAAACATTAATTTAACCAATTAATTTTGAGATTGAATCCAAAAATTATTTTATTCTGTCCAACATAATTATTACCGGAAATTCATAAAAAAAGAAACTCCTATAAAATTACAAGAAAATTTGTTCTAATAATTATGCATAAATAAATAATAATTTAATAAACAATCAATTGAAAAAGTAACTGAGTTTTACCAAAATCAATTAAATGGAACTGATTAAAAATTAATTGAAAGGGCCGAAGTAGTCATATAATTTTTTTTAATTAAGTATATTTATACCCTAAACCACATAGTGGTCAGGATATAATAAGTTTGATCTGTAGACCCCATAAAATATATACCGATCGACTCAGAATCACCTCCTGAGTCGATCTAGCGCTTGGTGTCTGTCCGTCCCTCTGTCCATGTATTTGTAGTTCACAGGATTCCGGTCGCAATTATTAACCGATTTTGATGAAATTTGGTACAGGGTGTTTTTTGGTCACAAGGACGTCGAATCAAATTTAGATATAGCTCCCATGTATATGTATCGCCCGATTTCGGGGGTCACGTTGCACTTTTGTACTAACCAATCGTCGTCAAATTTGGCACAAAGTAATCTTTTACATCACCCTTAAGTCTGCAAAATTTTATCGAAATCGGTTGAGATTTAGATATAGCTCTCATATATATGTATTGCCCGATTTTGCCAAATTTGGTCATAAAACCCTTATTTATTAACCCATCTTACTCAAACTTAGCTTAGTCTAATCTTTTATAGTGCAACCAATATGTGCAGAAAATCAAAGAAATCGGTTCATATTTAGCTATAGCTCCCATATATATGTATCGCCCGATTTTGCCAAATTTGGCCGTAAAACTCCTAGTTATAAACCGATTCTACTCAAATTTGGCTAAATGTAATCTTCTATAGCACTAACTGTATGTGCAATGTTTCATCGAAATCGGTTCAGATTTAGATATAGCTTCCTTATATATGTATCGCCCGATTTTGCCGAATTTGGCCCTAATAACATTATTTTTTACCATAGAGACCTCATTTATTAACTGATCATACTCAAATTTTGCACAAGGTAACCGTCTGTGATATTAATCATACCTGCAAAATATTATACAAATTGGTCCAGATATAGCTCCCATATATATGCATCGCTCGATTTTCCCAAATTTGGCCATAATACCCTTATTTATTAACCAATGTTACTCAAATTTCAAATTTTGATATACTAACCGATCGTTTTAGGCTTGCATGTAGCTCTTACAAAATAATATTGCACGATTTCTACAAATTTGGATTTATTACCCACAACTAATTGAGCGATTTCTTCTTTTTTAATAATGGACTCAATATTACTGCCATACTAATTCTGTAGGTGTAAAATCAACTATAGCTCCTAATATCGGACATTTCTACTCAGACTGTGACAAGACCATAAACATGTACTTCTTTATGTTCTTAAATGTCTACTAATTCAGTAGGGATGGTTTAGGGTATGATATAGTCGGGTCCGCCCGACTTTCTACTTTACTCACTTGTTTTAATATCTAATTAGTTCTGTGATTGATACTATAATTTTCGTGATTGAAGCAATTTCAAATAAAAAATTAATTTTCGTGAAAAAATTTCTGCGTATTCAGTCCATTGCGGTACCACAAGTGTTGAACTTCTCTGTTATCAATGAGTGCTGCTCAATTCTATGTTAAGCTCATAGCAGGGATGATAAATGATGTTGACGAAAAAGTACTACAAATGTATTAAAATTGTACTTTCCGAAACCAAAAGATGCTAAAATTACATAATATCACATTTAAATGTAAAAGTATACGTATATTTAAATATAGTCCGAATATAACATTTTTTTTTTTTTGATTTTCTAAACAAATCTTATTTTGCAAAATTTTATTTCTATAGAAATTTTTGTCAAAAATTTATTTCTATAGAAAATTTTGTCAAAAATTTATGTCTATAGAAAATTTTATCAAAATTTTATTTCTATAGAAAATTTTGTCAAAAGTTTATTTCTATCGAACATTTTGTCAAAGTTTTATTTCTATCGACAATTTTGTCCCAATTTTATTTCTATCAACAATTTTGTCAACATTTCAGAAGGCACCATAGTTCCGTAGAGATGATGGAGCTGATAGAAGTCCTACAATGGTTATGAAGACATGAAGCAAGTGTGGTTCTATGCGAACTTGATGTTATATCATGTACTCGGTACTCAATGGGTTAATACAGTAGTTAAGTTTGTTTAAGCAGCATTTTGCCATTGCTGAAACATCAAACAATTTTATAGTAAAAACATAATAATAATGATTGATGTTTGAGCAAACGAGACTGCTGTCCCTTTTTCAATGGCCTAAAATATCTGAAACAACTAACTTTTCTGTTGTTATTACTGACTTTTTTCTTTGAGTATATAAAAACCATGTAAACGATATTAAAATTGTTGTCCATACTTTATTTCTATAGAAAATTTTTTCAAAAGTTTATTTCTATAGAAAATTTTGTCAACATTTTATTTCTATAGAAAATTTTGTCAAAATTTTAAAATTTTGACAAAAATTTTATTTCTATAGAAAATTTTGACAAAAATTTTATTTCTATAGAAAATTTTGTCAAAATTTTATTTCTATAGAAAATTTTGTCAAAATTTTATTTCTATAGAAAATTTTGTCAACATTTTATTTCTATAGAAAATTTTGTCAAAATTTTATTTCTATAGAAAATTTTGTCAAAACTTTATTTCTATAGAAAATTTTGTCAAATGTTTATTTTTATAGACAATTTTGTCAAAATTTTATTTATATAGAAAATTTTGTCAAAATTTTATTTTTATAGAAAATTTTGTCAAAATTTTATTTATATAGAAAATTTTGTCAAAATTTTATTTATATAGAAAATTTTGTCAAAATTTTATTTATATAGAAAACTTTGTCAAAATTTTATTTCTATACAAAATTTTGACAAAATTTTATTTCTATAGAAAATTTTGTCAAAATTTTATTTCTATTGAAATTGTTGTCAAAATTTTATTTCTATAGAAAATTTTGTCAAAATTTTATTTATATAGAAAATTTTGTCAAAATTTTATTTTTATAGAAAATTTTGTCAAAATTTTATTTTTATAGAAAATTTTGTCAAAATTTTATTTTTATAGAAAATTTTGTCAAAATTTTATTCATATAGAAAATTTTGTCAAAATTTTATTTATATAGAAAATTTTGTCAAAATTTTATTTCTATACAAAATTTTGTCAAAATTTTATTTCTATAGAAAATTTTGTCAAAATTTTATTTCTATTGAAATTGTTGTCAATATTTATTTCTATTGAAATTGTTGTCAAAATTTTATTTATATAGAAAATTTTGTCAAAATTTTATTTTTATAGAAAATTTTGTCAAAATTTTATTTATATAGAAAATTTTGTTAAAATTTTATTTATATAGAAAATTTTGTCAAAATTTTATTTCTATACAAAATTTTGTCAAAATTTTATTTCTATAGAAAATTTTGTCAACATTTTATTTCTATTGAAATTGTTGTCAATATTGTATTTCTATTGAAATTGTTGTCAAAATTTTATTTCTATAGAAATTTTTTTTTCAAAATTTTATGTATATAGAAGATTTTGTCAAAATTTTATTTCTATAGAAAATTTTGTCAAAATTTTATTTCTAAAGAAAATATTGTCAAAATTTGTCACCAATTTATTTCTATAGAAAATTTTGTCAAAATTTTATATCCATAGAAAATTTTGTTCAATTTTCAATTCAATTTTCAATAGGAAATTTTGTCAAAATGTTATTTCCATAGAAAATTTTGTTCAATTTTTATTCTATAAGAAATTTTGTCAACATTTTATTTCTATAGGAAAACATTTATTCTTACAGAAAGTTTGTTCAAAATTGTATGTCTATAGAAATGTTTGACAAAATTTTATATCTATAGAAATTTTGTGAAAAGTTTACTTCAATAGAAAACTTATGAAGTATCTCTTTGCAAAATCTACCAACATCAAGAATTCTACCAATCTACAAAACAGTATAAAATTTACCATTTTTTGTAGAATTATACCAAGTGTGCCAATCGGCTCAGGGGCCGGCTCTTAGCATTATTGCTGAAGACAATCACTTTTGCAATGGCCAAAAATATCTGAAACAACTAACGTTTCTGTTGTTATTACTGAATTTTTCCTTTGTGTATATAAAAACCATGTAAACGATATATCCATAATGTAGCTTTGATATATCTATTTGTCAAAATTTGCTATAAAATAATAACTCTTTGAAATATCTACACTCATAGAAAACAGTCTACTGAAAACAGCAGTCGGTGTTTGCTGTTATATTTTTGCACTTCATGGTCTACCGAACAACAATTCGTAAAATCTTAAGGTTTTAAAATGTTACCAATTTTTTCAAAGAACCAAAAATAGTTCTTTTACTTTTCCAAAGAAAAATTTAAATGTTCTTTTTGGATCAGGGAGTGGTGCAAAATTGGCAAAGGAGCGATAAATTTAACATGGGCTTTTCACCATTTCAACAGCCGTTGCACTGAATTTGCATTCGCTTCTTAAGGTGTGATCCGAATTTAGTGTTTTAGTTGTGAATTGAAAAATTATGTGATATTTTGCCAAATTAATCATTTTTATAATGTTTTATGATTCGTAACGCTTGTCTGAAACGTTTGACCTAAGATATTTTCAAGAATTCGTAATTTTTCTAGAATGGAATTAGAATTTTTTTTTAGAAAAAAATAGTCAATTTGCACCTTTTTATTATGAGATGATGAGTTCTTAATGCTAGCCCTAATACAGAAAGTATGCCGTTAATAGTGAAAAGCAAATATTTAATGAATTTTTGCATAACCAAATCAGCGATAGTCTCTCCAATTCATATAGTTGGAAAACAATTCATCTTAAATATATATATATATATATATATATATATATATATATATATATATATATTTTTTTTTCAAAATATTGATACAAGATATCACAAAGTTTATTGCTACATCAACAAAGATTTGTAGTTATAGATGAAAAATGTTAGCTATTTCAGAAGCAATATTTGTTGCTATTTCTGCCGAGAAAATGTCCCTTAAAATAAAAAAATCATATTGAAATAAAATTTTGAAGATATTTATTAGTGGCAGTTTTCTATGAAATCATAAAAATGGTTTTCAAGAAATTTCTATAAATTTAGAAAATATTCCTCAAATTGTTTTTTTCTTTTTTTCATATTAAGATTATTAATTATATATTATTAATATCCAAATAAAAAATTCATTATACTCCAGTTTTGGTCTTGATCCAATCACGAACATAAGATATTCTTGAATATATACCAGGATAATTGGGTCTAGCGCAGCCATAACCCCAAGAGACAACGCCAACCAGCATACCAGACTCAGTAACCAAAGGTCCCCCAGAATCTCCTTGACAAGCATCTTTACCAAAATTTTGACAAAATTTTATTTCTATAGAAAATTTTGTCAAAATTTTATTTCTATTGAAATTGTTGTCAAAATTTTATTTCTATAGAAAATTTTGTCAAAATTTTATTTATATAGAAAATTTTGTCAAAATTTTATTTTTATAGAAAATTTTGTCAAAATTTTATTTTTATAGAAAATTTTGTCAAAATTTTATTTTTATAGAAAATTTTGTCAAAATTTTATTCATATAGAAAATTTTGTCAAAATTTTATTTATATAGAAAATTTTGTCAAAATTTTATTTCTATACAAAATTTTGTCAAAATTTTATTTCTATAGAAAATTTTGTCAAAATTTTATTTCTATTGAAATTGTTGTCAATATTTATTTCTATTGAAATTGTTGTCAAAATTTTATTTATATAGAAAATTTTGTCAAAATTTTATTTTTATAGAAAATTTTGTCAAAATTTTATTTATATAGAAAATTTTGTTAAAATTTTATTTATATAGAAAATTTTGTCAAAATTTTATTTCTATACAAAATTTTGTCAAAATTTTATTTCTATAGAAAATTTTGTCAACATTTTATTTCTATTGAAATTGTTGTCAATATTGTATTTCTATTGAAATTGTTGTCAAAATTTTATTTCTATAGAAATTTTTTTTTCAAAATTTTATGTATATAGAAGATTTTGTCAAAATTTTATTTCTATAGAAAATTTTGTCAAAATTTTATTTCTAAAGAAAATATTGTCAAAATTTGTCACCAATTTATTTCTATAGAAAATTTTGTCAAAATTTTATATCCATAGAAAATTTTGTTCAATTTTCAATTCAATTTTCAATAGGAAATTTTGTCAAAATGTTATTTCCATAGAAAATTTTGTTCAATTTTTATTCTATAAGAAATTTTGTCAACATTTTATTTCTATAGGAAAACATTTATTCTTACAGAAAGTTTGTTCAAAATTGTATGTCTATAGAAATGTTTGACAAAATTTTATATCTATAGAAATTTTGTGAAAAGTTTACTTCAATAGAAAACTTATGAAGTATCTCTTTGCAAAATCTACCAACATCAAGAATTCTACCAATCTACAAAACAGTATAAAATTTACCATTTTTTGTAGAATTATACCAAGTGTGCCAATCGGCTCAGGGGCCGGCTCTTAGCATTATTGCTGAAGACAATCACTTTTGCAATGGCCAAAAATATCTGAAACAACTAACGTTTCTGTTGTTATTACTGAATTTTTCCTTTGTGTATATAAAAACCATGTAAACGATATATCCATAATGTAGCTTTGATATATCTATTTGTCAAAATTTGCTATAAAATAATAACTCTTTGAAATATCTACACTCATAGAAAACAGTCTACTGAAAACAGCAGTCGGTGTTTGCTGTTATATTTTTGCACTTCATGGTCTACCGAACAACAATTCGTAAAATCTTAAGGTTTTAAAATGTTACCAATTTTTTCAAAGAACCAAAAATAGTTCTTTTACTTTTCCAAAGAAAAATTTAAATGTTCTTTTTGGATCAGGGAGTGGTGCAAAATTGGCAAAGGAGCGATAAATTTAACATGGGCTTTTCACCATTTCAACAGCCGTTGCACTGAATTTGCATTCGCTTCTTAAGGTGTGATCCGAATTTAGTGTTTTAGTTGTGAATTGAAAAATTATGTGATATTTTGCCAAATTAATCATTTTTATAATGTTTTATGATTCGTAACGCTTGTCTGAAACGTTTGACCTAAGATATTTTCAAGAATTCGTAATTTTTCTAGAATGGAATTAGAATTTTTTTTTAGAAAAAAATAGTCAATTTGCACCTTTTTATTATGAGATGATGAGTTCTTAATGCTAGCCCTAATACAGAAAGTATGCCGTTAATAGTGAAAAGCAAATATTTAATGAATTTTTGCATAACCAAATCAGCGATAGTCTCTCCAATTCATATAGTTGGAAAACAATTCATCTTAAATATATATATATATATATATATATATATATATATATATATTTTTTTTTTTTCAAAATATTGATACAAGATATCACAAAGTTTATTGCTACATCAACAAAGATTTGTAGTTATAGATGAAAAATGTTAGCTATTTCAGAAGCAATATTTGTTGCTATTTCTGCCGAGAAAATGTCCCTTAAAATAAAAAAATCATATTGAAATAAAATTTTGAAGATATTTATTAGTGGCAGTTTTCTATGAAATCATAAAAATGGTTTTCAAGAAATTTCTATAAATTTAGAAAATATTCCTCAAATTGTTTTTTTCTTTTTTTCATATTAAGATTATTAATTATATATTATTAATATCCAAATAAAAAATTCATTATACTCCAGTTTTGGTCTTGATCCAATCACGAACATAAGATATTCTTGAATATATACCAGGATAATTGGGTCTAGCGCAGCCATAACCCCAAGAGACAACGCCAACCAGCATACCAGACTCAGTAACCAAAGGTCCCCCAGAATCTCCTTGACAAGCATCTTTACCACCCTCCGGATAGCCAGCACAGATCATACGTTCCGTTACACCACCATATTTCTTATATTTATCGGAACATTCCTCTTGATTGAATATTGGCACCTCAGTTTGTCGTAACCATTCGCGTGATTCAAGAATATTTTGAGTATTTCCCCAGCCTGTAACAAAACATTGCGTGCCATCTTTTACTTCCTCTTTGAGTTCAGGTAATTTAGCAGGCTGCTTAGTATCATCGAATTCAATTTCATGAACTAATTTCAGCAAGGAATAGTCATAATCGATATTGGAATTATTGAATAGTTCATGTTGAACAATTTCCGCCACTTCGATTAGTTCTCCACCTTTAGCTGCCTGTGAGGTACCAAGACGTATGCGAAGGCGATCTGCAGTTTTTCCACTGTAATAAAAAAATTCATTTATTTTTTCTTTAAAAGGATATGCTATGACATGATGTCATCTCTTCTTACTTAGTGCAATGGGCTGCTGTCAGAATCCATTGATTAGAGATAATCGATCCCCCACATATATGACCGGTGGTCTGTAATGAAATTTGATGTGGGGCATCGGTGATATTGATTTTATAGCCTCCAACAATACGACCATCCAGGCGGGGTAACACGTCTTTGTCACCTTCGTAGAGTTTTCCTTCCCGTATAAGTGATGTTAGGACATTTCTGCTTTCGACGGCATTCCTCAAAAATACAAATAAAACCACCAAAATTATTCCAAAAATTGCTGTAGTCTTCATGGTGACTTTGTTCAAATGAGTGACGTCTGCTTCAATAGGTGTTTTATATTGGTTTTGTGAAACATTATGACTTCAAATGGTCGTAAAGCCTATGGATAGCATTTAGGCCTCCCATTGTGGCAAGGTCAGCTACCTTGTACTTATGTGTTATCTAATTCGCTTTTTGTAAACCTCAAATAAATAGGCGACATGTCAAACCACCTGGCACCATTGGGCCCTAATCATGTGTTTGGCTTGGTAATAGTGTGATGCGTTTACCGCCCATTTGTGTTCTGTGAAATTGTTTACTTTTCTCCAGATCGAGGAACAATTCGAAGAGGATGCGGTGGTCTGTTTGGAGTCGAGTAGGTTTAACATGGTAAGCGAACACTGAAGTGCGTCCCGTGGTCCCTTAATACAGATGGGGCGCACGTCAGCCATATTGTTATAAATTCCAGGAAAATAGATTAACCACGGCAAATTTTGTCAAAATTTTATTTCTATAGAAAATTTTGTCAAAAGTTTATTTATTTGGGCAAAGCCCTATAGACTGCAAGATGATTGGATGGACGCACGTTTCGGAATTAAATTTGACAAACATTATTTTCCTCTGTTGGTTAAGCTACACTTGTAGTTTAGTCAATGTATGGTTTTAAGCTGCAATAAAAACAACAACAATGCTTAAAGAACAAAACCAACAATAACAAAACAAAAAGAATGGAAAAGTTTATTTCTATAGAAAATTTTGTCAAAATTTTATTTCTATAGAACATTTTGTCAAAAGTTTATTTCTATAGAAAATGTTGTCAAAATTTTATTTCTATAGAAGATTTTGTCAAAAATTTATTTCTATAGAATATTTTGTCAAAAGTTTATTTCTATAGAAAATTTTGTCAACATTTTATTTCTATAGAACATTTTGTCAAAAGTTTATTTCTATAGAAAATTTTGTCAAATTTTTATTTCTATAGAACATTTTGTCAAAATTTTATTTCTATAGAAAATTTTATCAACATTTTATTTCTATAGAAAATGTTGTCAAAATTCTATTTCTATCGAAAATTTCGTCAAAAATTTACTTATTTGGGATTGTCAAATTATATTTCTATAGAAAATTTTGTAAAAATTTCATTTCTATAGAAAATTTTGTCAAAAGTTTATTTCTATAGAAACTTTTGTCAAAAGTTTATTTCTATAGAAAATTTTGTCAAAATTTTATTTCTATAGACAATTTCGTCAAAAATTTACTTTTTTGTTGGGATTGTTCTCAAAATTTTATTTCTATAGAAAATTTTGTCAAAATTATATTTCTATAGAAAATTTTGTCAAAATTTTATTTCTATGGAAAATTTTGTCAAAATTTTATTTCTATAGAAAATTTTGTCAAAATTTTATTTCTATAGAAACTTTTGTCAAAACTTTATTTCCATAGAAAATTTTGTTAAAATTATATTTCTATAGAAAATTTTGTCAAAATTTTATTTCTATGGAAAATTTTGTCAAAATTTTATTTCTATAGAAACTTTTGTCAAAATTTTATTTCTATAGAAAATTCTGTCAAAATTTTACTTCTATAGAAAATTTTGTCAAAATTTTATTTCTCCAGATAATTTTGCCAATTTTTTATTTTCATTAGAAAATTTGGTCAACATTTTTTTCTATAGAAAATTTTGTCAAAATATTTTTCTATAAAAAATGTTGTCAAAATTATTTTTTTTTATAGAAAATTATGTCAAAATTTTATTTCTATAGAAAATTTTGTCAAAATTTTAATTCAGCAAACTGTAACAGCTTTTCCTTTTGCAGCCTACTGTTTTAGCATTTTTTCCAGTGTGTCTTCTAGCAATTTTTTTTTTTTTTGGATCTACGATAAGCATTTTAATTTCCCAAAACTTTGCTAAACATTTTTTCCATTTTAATTTTCACAAAAACTGCACGGTGGACATTTTGATTATGCTATGCATAATAAATTCCAGATTTATTCTTCATAAATAAAAAACAGATGATGACTTTCAAAACTAATTAAAAAAATACCGATATCATGATGTTACTAAAAAATGCAAAAGCAAATTAGAATTTGAAAATGGACTAATTAGTCTACGACATAGATAAAGTGGCGGCCAACAGATTTCGAGGCTCCACTCTCCTCTTCAATCAAAGTGATATTCTGCTTTTCCACATCCAATACCAAAGAACCTTCGGCTAAAGGAGATTTGCCCGTTTTAAAGTCTTGGAACTCAGGTAGTTTGCGAGGGCCCATAACAGGATCATTATAATGCCATAGTTTTAGAGTTGACAAATCAGCTAAAAATAGACATAATATAGAATTTAAGTGATAATCCTACATTGCAAGAAATATGAATACCTACCCTTAAAGCCTAAAATCTTGGCTAGCTTTTCTTTTAAACTCTTAGTTGTTTCTCCCTCGCTGGCCACCGCATTTACTTGGAACAAACTTGACCTTTCAATGGGATTAACAAATGTCACCGGCACATGGGGAGCCACTGTGAATGTTATGAATGGTGAGCCGGGTCTTACTTCCTCTCTTGTCTTCTCGGGAGCCTCAGGATCATCAGTGTATTTTATTTCCAAGGCATCTATATCAAGAGTATTCTTTAGGTACTCCAAGTTGTCCAGCAACACTTGACGTTCATCGAATTCTAAGGACACAGCCATAGCCGACAATCCTTTGCCACTTTCCACTTTTTCGCGAATCATTTGAGCGAAAGGCATAACACGTTTCATGAACTTTTTCACCACTTCCTTTTGTTGTAGGGCAGTGACAATTACTTTATTATCGGGAAGGGCATTGTTGGGTAAGTAAAGCTCACGCATGGTATCCAACACACAGGATTGCCATGGAGGATAGGTTTTAGCTACCCAAACAACCGCCCTATTTGGTTTAGCCGATGCGGGATCGACAGCCTTCTCTTTGCCACCTTTGCCCTTGACTTGCAAGAGATTCTTCAAATTCAAACGGAATGCATGGGCAGCCTCCATAAGGTATTCAGAGCATTTAATGTCCAATTCATGGATGGCACCAACCTCGGGCCATGTGGCATGCAGAATGGATTGCTTATTACCCAACAAACCCCAAACATGTTCGGCCACATGTGGACAGATAGGAGCCATCAATAACGCTTGACGGCGTATGAACTCAAACACCAAATCTGCATGCATACCCTGAGCTCCACACAACTCCCGATACTTATCTCGAGCCAATTGAAGTTCATAGAAACCAGAACGTAAGGCCTCCTTGAACAGCATTTTCTTGTAGTTCTCATCGGTCTGTTGTGTCTTCAGATTCATTTCGCTGATGAAGACCTTATCATTGAATGTGTGTTTTCCATCTTTACGCATAGCGGGACGGGTGGCCAACATTTCCTTAACCCATTCGATGAAAGTGTACAAACGCAAAATTCCAGCATCAGCTGTACTCTCAACAAAGTTGGCATCTTCCACACTATCACCAGCATCGGCCAAACACAAACGCATACCATCAGCAGAGAATTTATCTACGGCTTCGTGTAGGGTCAAGAAGTTACCATCAGATTTGGACATTTTGGCTGAGTTCAAAAGCAAATGACCATTAACCCTAACACCCTTGGGCCACTTGTTTTCGTCATTGGGCCAAATGGCAGCATGATTGTATAGCATGAAAGTTAAATGGTTTTGTATGAGATCTTTTCCGGATACCCTCAAGTCCATGGGATACCAGTATTCAAATTCACGGCGCATAATATCCAGATCGGTCTTCTTTATTTTACAATTCTTGGGATAAGCAGTTTCTTTGAAGAAGATATAATCCCATACCTCGGGGGTAACATCTTCCGCTTTTATACCCAATGGACTGGGTTTCTCTCCTCTAAAGGAGCCACCTTGAAGCAAATGAACTACAGTGTAAAAAGCCATGTATATGGTGGAGTCCGACAAAGATTCAATTAGCCATTGCTCATCCCAAGGAAGCTTGGTGCCCAGACCATAAGTACGGGAACAAGCGTACTCATGTAACCAATTTAGGCAGTGTTCAAAATTGTTCCTAGCCTCTTCATGGAATGTTTCCATTTGAGATAGAATTTTCTTGGCTTGTCCTTGCCACACGGGTTCGCCATAATTTAAATACCACTGATTACACAAGGCCACCACACACTGGTCACCCGAACGGGAAATGATTGTCTTTTCTGGTTCATAATAGATATCAGCCTCTTTGGCATCAACCAATTGTTTCTGCAAATCCTTTTTAACGTCCTGCACTTTTTTACCCTTGAATTCACCCACCAACATAATACCATCATAGAATCCCTTAAGGTAGCAGAGCTCTTTTGCCTCTGTGAGTTTGTCTTTATCGTTTTGAGATTGAATTTTGAATTTTTCATAGGCATGCTTGGCACACATATTACCCAGAGTGGGTACCTCAATAATGGGAGTGGGTTCAAAGGGTAAAACCATTTCATCGGTGAGACCATATTTTTGTCTGAAAGCTTCTTTCTTTTGCAAGTCCACCAAAGCAGCATAATCATCGGGAGAATCTGAAGGCACTGAGGTAACCACACCGGTACCTTTGTCTTCCTTAATCGAAAGCATGGGCAAGGTATAGATTCTCTTGTGACTAGTCAAGGGTGAAGACAGAGGTGTACCCATTAAATCTTGACCACTTAACTCTAGAATTTCTTCCACTTTTCCCTCAACGGCGGTAAAACCTTGGTAGGACATATTCCGTGCGGCACGACGAGTGCTAATCCATACTTCATTGGAGCGTGTAGTTTTCCAGGCTATATATTTGATATCAGGATGGAGCCAACAATTTGTCTGGCCATACATGGTTTCGGGTCTCAAGGTGGCAGCTACCAAATACACCGGCGATTTTATCGAACTATAGAAAAAGGATTTTTTTTAATGATTTATGACAGAATTCCATATTCTTACCTCAGCTTTCCTTTGTTCTCCAAAACTTTCATTTTGATTAGAGTATATTCTTGGGGTCCCACACCCTCACCCGTGGAACGATCATGATCCATACAAGGTTGCCCATCTTTGGGTGAGTAGATGGTATAACGTTTGCCATACATTACCTTACCACGATTCTTCAAATGGACAAATTGCCAACGGACAAAAGAATCAAAGAATGGATTTACATCTGTGGTAATGAAGGTGCGGCGCCAATCAACCTAAATGGGGAAATAAACATTAAATTGGAAATCTTCCATTTTTGTCTTAGTTTATGTACTCACATGAACACCGATTCTCTTCAAATCCTTTACAGCCAAGGGTGGAAAATAATCCAACCAATGATCTTCTTGGGCAAACATTTTGATTTCCTCATCGCTTAGACCCAAACTTTGCATAATTTGCCATTGATATTTCGCTGAACCTGTTTTGGCCACGGCTTTACTCTTTTTACCCTTGGATTTATCTTTCGGTACCTCTGGCTGGGCTACCTCAACAACCACATCGGCAGTAGGAGCTGGGAAGTTGGGTGGATAACCAAAATCTTCCATTTCTCGTTTTAGTTTATCAGCACAAGCTTTAATGGGCATGCCGGTACAATGGAAACCAAAAGGCCACAATACACGTTTCCCCTTAAGCCGGTGATAGCGAATGGCATATTCTGCTTTGGACAAAGAGAATGTGTGACCCAAATGCAAACGACCATTCATATAGGGAAATGGGAAGGTAACCATAAATTTTTCGTCCAATGATTTTCTTGGCTCTGCAGGAGCATCTGTTTCGTGAAGACGTTCATTTTCCCAACGTTTTTGCACTTCTTCTTCGATTTTTTGCAAGTATTCAACCTTGAAGGTTCCTTTTCGTTCAACGTTCGCCTACGACGAAAACAAAAATAATAATATACTCCATGTCATCGAAAGCAAATCTTATCGATTCTTGCATCAGAATTTTAGCAAAGCCGTTGAGAGTAACCAGCCACACATGCTGACCATAGGCGAAATTCTAGAGCACTTTTCAAGTATATTTAAGGAAAACTATCTTACCATTTCAAAGTGACTGAAACAAATCTAACGTTTAACACTAAATGAGCAAGAAATATTTACTGCTTTTATTTAAAATTTATTACTTTTTAAATAAAAAAAGTTCTTAACAACAAAAGTGCAACGTGTAGTTCCACTTGAAAACAGATGGAAAGGTATGACAGTTCATTCAGTGCAGCCAAGTTACCTAATACAGAACAGGGTGATTCAGATATAGTGATGCCAATATTTACACCAAATGATTCTTAACCATTTAGTTCGTACCGTAACGTAAATGGTTATTCCCAATGTTGCAAAATTACAGCTAAACATCAAACACATTGCTAGATTTTCAAAATTACAAATCTATGCATTTAAAATATCCATGGATTGTCATATATAGTGCACATATGTTTGATTCCATATCTAAATTCGACTTCAAAATCAATACTAAGATTAATGGTTTTTTGTACCATTTCTGTGTCCAAAATAAATTGAGGGCATGTCAAGTTAAAATTTTTGATTCTATTGGTGTGAAATCGGAAGATTGGTCTATAAATGACTTAAAGTATTTCTAGATTTCAAATTTGAAGCGAATCGGATGGAAATCGGTCTATATGGTAGCTATATCAAAACATAGACCGCTATACACCAAACTTGGACTATTTGCTTAGTGATCTACAATATCTTTAAATATCTCCTATGTAAACAATATCGGATATATCGAGAAATCATGGACAGATATATACCAAATTTTTACGAACCTAAAATACCTCATTTTCAGAAAAAGTGGATAAAAGTAGCGGCGTCTATATGATCACGATCGGTTTATATTAGGGCTATATCGAAACATAGGCCCATATAGCTTTTCGAAGTCAGCGTTTCCAGAATTGTTTCACAAAAAACCGCTAGATTTGCCCAAAAAATAGCTAGAAAAAAGCATTTTTTTTTTCACTTTTTTAATTGAAATTTAAAAAACTTAAAAGCTTGATTTCACTTAAAATGCATATTAGTTTAATTGTATTCATTTAATTCTACTTCTGTGAGACTGTAAAGAGCTTTAAAAACGTACTAACGACAACTTAAATCTCCAAATTCAGACTCTACTTCAAGTAAAAATTATCCTATATATCGAGTAAAATACGTCTTCAAAATAAAGTGTTGAAAAATCTCTTCTATTTCTGAACGCTTTTTTGGTTTGTGGTCAAGATACAAAAACTCCTCAAATTTAAAGACTTTCATTAATTTTAAGAATTTTTCAGAATTGACCCTAGCCTAAAAAAAATCTTTCATGTAAAGATACCCATTTTTAAGTTGAATCACTTAACTATAAGGATAAAACGACTTCACTGACAAAAAGACGTTGTCGACTTTTTGACAAGGACAACAGTTTATATAAGAGAAATTCACAAATGCTATTATAAACAAAATTCGCGTTCGTATTTTAAGGGTATAGGTTAGTTTAGGTTAAAGTGTCAGCCCGATTAAGTTTCATGCTCACTTAGACTATTCAGTCCATTGTGATACCACATTAACTAAAAGTACCTATTACATATGGACACGTCTAGTTTAATCGCTGAACCTTTTCGATTATTTTCTTTTGTTGAGCCAACCAGATTGTTCTAAAAACATTAGCAGCCTGCTTAAGTTAAGTTAAAGTCCGCCAGTAATCTAAAGCTATATGCCCCCAAAATTTGCTTAGCCTTACACAAAATGCAGGACACTCACACAAGAGGTGTTTAATTGATTCCTTTTCCTCCGCAACATGACAGCTCATAAAATTTTTGCAAAATCGCCTATCAGGCAGTGACCCGATATATCAGATATCAGGAGTGATATCTGACGTCTTGAGAACACTAGCTTATCTAGTGTGCGGTTTAAGTTTAAATTGGGCCATATTTGCTTGGTGTCGTTACAACCCTTGCAATTCTCCCATCGAACATTTGCCATCATAACAGCCTTCTCACGCAGTAAGAGCTTACAGGTAGCCAGAGGCATACCAACAGATTCTAGTTCCCCTGGAATATGTAAGGTAGTTCCCAGCCTTGCTAACTCATCCGCTTCGCAGTTCCCCGGTATGTTTCTATGGCCAGTTACCCATATTAGGCGAATATTGTACTGCTCAGCCATCTCGTTGAGAGAGCGGCAGTCAAGGACCGTTTTCGAGTTAAGGAACACAGAGTCCAAGGATTTTATTGCAGGTTGGCTGTCTGAGTATATATTAATGCCCAAATTTTAAGGATATGAAATCTTTGGCCTCACGACAATATTTTTTCAGTGTACAAAGCAATTCACAACTACTATTTTAACTTTGTAATAACATAATAACCATGGCTGAACAAGAAGGTTAAATCATGGGCCCATATGATTACAATTTTTTTATTTCGACAAAATTTTAAGATGTCAAAATCATATGTTTATGGTGATTGCAGCTCTCCAAATGGCACTGCACAGCAAATGCATATCAAACAAACTCGTGCATTCATAGTTGGAGAATTGTTCAAAGATGACTTGATTATCTTGATAACATATTCCAGACCCAAAATACCACGCACATCAGTTTTAAAACTGCATCATAAACTGTTTTTGTTAATAGATGGCGAAGATCCATTTGACTGACTTCCATTCTTAACTTTGGTGGGTACTATAGTCTTATTTGTCTCATATCGGCGTTCCTCGGATGAATTATCAACTTCACAATCACTCATAGGTGACGCAATTAAATTTGAACCTTTATTTTTCTATGGATTTGAATTATTTTTGAGGACAATTGAAAGAATAAATAATTGCCACTTTTACCAATGCCATACGATTCTTTTATCAGCTGATTTTGACTTCTTAAAATTGTAAACAACATATTGAAATTTGTTGTTTTTGTTATCGTGATTCAACCTCCTTATTCAGCCAGAATAATAACTTGAGGGTATTATACACTGGTAGAAAAAAGGTGACACGTGGCCATTACCGTTTGGTATTAATTGGTTGGTTCACGTTACCTTCTAATTTTGATATTACTTTCTATCAAATCATTTACATCCGGTATTATTATGGTATTAACTATCACATACCCGTAGCATATGATATGTCGCCGTTGCTAAAAACTAAGTTGTCGCCTTAATAGTTTAGTTTGTTCACGTTATGCGCTTTACAGACTATCAGTTATTCCGGACGACAGTGCTCGTGTCGAACATATCGATACCGTTGCATGTTTATGGGATCGATAACACATTTACCGATTATTTAGCCATCGCCGACAAGTCGTATCGATCCGACACACTGTAAGATTCTTTACAAACACCGACATTCCGTCTGTAAAGCGCATTAAAGTCATTGGGGTGACGATTCCAAACACGAAAAATTCTAACCAGAAACGAATGCTCTTATATAGAAGAGCGAATAATGGGAATATCAATCTGAATAATCCTGGTAGAATTGATAAAAGCAAATTCACGCATCAAAACTTCTGCTTGCCCATATTTAATTAATAAATTTATAAAAGTGCTATACAGAGCTCAAGTTGATGTAATTTCTAAAAGAACATTCTAACAACTCAGGAATTCTCCTTGCAGCTTCAGCATGGTCACAAATCCGTAAACCAAACACAAACAATTTTCTCCTTCTTCAGTTTTTGTCAGAATGTTGATTAACCGTTTTAGCAGTTTTTTTGTTCTTCAATTTATATTTGCATCATCAATCCTAATTTGGGGCTGCAAATCTTCCCATTCGAATCAAATATTCTTAAATGTGGTATGTACCGTGGTTTTAATCTACATGACCTACGATATTAGTTGCCTATGTTATCTTATATACTTTCAATAGTTACATATCAAAATCATAAATTGGATAGCAAATCTAAAACATTATCAAATATGAGATTTTATGTGCAATAAACCACTGAAATTTATCACGAACCGATATCCGATTGTAAAAAGTATATAAAAAGCAAAAACCAGACAAAATGTTTAAGTATTACGAGTTTAATAATTCGAAGGAAAAGATGTTAAACGTTCTGCTGGTGATTACGCCCCTACTGTGTACTGGTTTAGCCTCTGGGCCTGGTATGGCTCGATACGATGACTTTAAAGTGTATAAAATATTCATTAAGGATGATCAACAATTGAATCATTTAAAAGAAATTCGGGATTTATTACCAGTAAGTTATATTGAAGTTCATAGGTTTTGCTCAGTTTAAGCACAAAATAATATACTAGGTGCGCCACTTAAATGAAGTTATCGGAATCCAGAATAGTTATGATGTTGCTATTGATCCAGTTAATCAGCAGAAACTTGAAGATCTATTGAAATACTATGAAATGGAATACCGAATTACAATAAATGATTTACAAAAGTAAGTTAAGAAACAAACCACAACATATTCGAATATAAAAACGATTTTCATAGATCAAAAACTGGTATGAAGACACCGTGAATATGGTCCCAAATACAGGGATGTTAACTTATTTCTTAAACGATATTAAGAGCGGTAAAATTTGTGGTTTTTGAGTTGAAAATAATAATTAATACAATGTCTGACTGTTGTTAATCGTCAATGTAGTTCATTAACTCCTTTTAACAATAACTTTGTTTCAGAGTCATTGAGGATAGCCTACCTCGCACACGCCGTTCTGGCTTGGAATGGACTCAATTTCACATGTTGGAAGACATATATGATTTCATCGACAACTTGACACAAGCCTATCCGACAACTATTACACCCTACACCATTGGTTACTCTTATGAGAATAGACCCATTAAGGCTATTAAAATATCACATAAAACAAACAATAAGGCCATTTTCATTGAAAGTCAAATACATGCAATTGAATGGATCTCCTCAGCAGCCAGTACATGCTTCATTAATAATCTACTCCATTCTCATGACGAAACGTTACGTAATATGTTGACAAATTATGATTGGATTTTTGTACCAGTTGTAAATCCGGATGGTTTTGTTTACACCCATACAGTGGAACGTTTATGGCGAAAGAATCGCAAGCCTACAGGATTTTCAAATTCTTCCGGTATATGTTATGGTACGGATTTGAATCGTAATTTTGGATATGAATGGGGTGCTGCATCTTCTTGGAATTTCCATGAACCTTGTGATCATTGGTATGGTGGATCAGAGTCAGATACAGAACCTGAAGTTATAGCGTTACAAGCTTTTATAAAATCCTTTCCAGATAACTATATAAAAATGTATATACCATTCCATTCGTATGGTAATTTTGTCCTACTACCATATGGTCACACCATAGATTATTTCCCCCCAAATTATGAACAGATGGAACGAATTGCAAAAGGATTTGCCGATGCGGCCAAGGTGAAATATGGAACGGATTTTAAGTATGGTTCAACTGGAGTTCTTAATCGTAAGTTATTTCTATAAAGCCAACATGTTTGTTCTCTAAACATAAACATCATCTAATTCACGATAGACTATAATTCTTCCAATATTTTAATTAAAACATGAAGACATTTATGCGAAGAGTGCAGAGTGATCCAAGCCCGTGGACAGGTTTATCTTTCTACATCAGAAAATTAAGCCGACCCTTTTTATCGGCGGCGGCTGACACAAAATTTTTTCCTCCGGCGGCGGCGGCTTTACGGCTAAGCCGATATAAATTTGTCTATTCGGCGGCGCACAATTATCAATTATAAATTCAATTTGATGCTATCCGAATGGCAATGATATTAATTGTGCAACCAATCTTACAATCAAAAAGTTAAAAAAATTGGCAAAAAAACATATTATTATTTCTGATTTAAAACAATATTTGAAATTAATTGGCGGATAAATTTGAGTCGATATATTAGGCGGCGGCTGGTCGTCGGGGTCTAAAATTGGCGCCGCGACTCGGCGGCTTCATTCTCGCATAATGAAATAACATTAATCCTGAATATATCCATAACAATACCTTATACATTTTCTGTATTTTACAAGTCTCTGATATTACATTTTCTCTTTTAGATTCTGGCTTTATTTCCGGTTCTTCCAAGGACTGGGTATACGCCATGAAGAATGTAACGTATTGTGGTTCGATTGAAATGCGTGACTATGGTGAATATGGCTTCTTTTTACCACCCAATCAAATTGTAGAGGTATGTGCTGAAGTTACTGATGGTCTAATGGGAATGGTGAAGGCAGCCGAAAAGGAAAATATTTTCGAAAGAAATTCTGCCCATGGTCTCAAATTATCATCATCTATATGGTTTATGATAGTTTTTGTAATTATTCCAGCATATTTGAATGTATTAAAGAACTAGTGTCCAATTCATTTGTAATTAAATACAATTAAAAAATATGTGAGTCAGCCTTTGTTTTGAACTCTTTCGAACATATATTGATACAACTCTGGAATTTTCGCATAGAAAAATAGGAATGTTCTTCATTTGGTACAAATATGTTAACAATCCTATGGATGGGCTAAGGTTATATATAACCATAGTTTACGTGCATTTCTTATGGGAAGCCCAAAATCCCCGACGGAATACCGTGACGGCTAGCGGCGTGTCGCCAAATTAAAATCTATTCCAATTCCTTGGCGGAAATGGATTAGTGTTGCCACAGCTTATATAGCTTGTTTTATTTGTTCGTCGCGGTAAAATGTTTTGTCTACCGCCGTATTTACACAATACGTACGTACACAATACATGTACAAAATCCTCAGGGACCTTGCGCTTTTTGTATGGAATTTTATACGAAAACGCATTTTGATTTTTTAACGATTATAGATAAAAATTTCCTTGGAATACTTCCCGTGGATCATTAAGGAGTAATTTCAGTCTGAGGTTTAAGGTCAATAAATGGTTTTACAATGGTAAAATATTGATTTGTTATGTTGAGATAGATCTTTTAATTTTGCTATGTGTACAATTCCGACTAGGGAATAAAAACGTATTCCCAACTTGTCTCAGGGGGCGCTCTCTTTGAATATACCTCAAATAAAAAAAAAATATTTCTTAAATATCAACTACTCATCGAATTCATCATCAATTTTCAAGTAACATTATACATTTTCTTCGTAAAAAAAATATAAAAATGGTTTATAAACCCTCTTCACGGCTACAAGTTCGCTTTAAAGACGATTGCTCCAATGTTAAAGTAGCAAAACGACCTCTTAATGTTGGATCCAACATTGAGCAAAAACCTTGGTCGCCTACCAAACGAAGAGGCGTAAATTTGTCAAAACGATTAATTGGCAAACCGTCCTATAAAATTATACCCCCATTATTGGGTCCAAATGTTGTTGATTCCAAAAAGAGATCAGCTCCAGCTTATTCAATTGGACGCATAGATATACGGTGTCAAAAAATTTTAAACGAAGGTCCAGCAAAATACAATGTGTCTGGTATATACAATAAAGGGGCTCATAGGCCACCAGCATTTACTATTAAAAGTCGCACAAGTGATATTAAAAAATGGTTGGGACCGGCTCCTTCACGTTACGAAATTACATCAGCCTTAAAGGCAACCATTAAAACTACACCAGCATATACATTTGGAAAAAGACCTGCTATTATTAAAACCTTACGTCCTCCAGGTAAGTAAAGTAAATTAAAATAAGTTGCCAGAGCGATTCATACCAAGTAGCTGTAGATTAGGGCCTCGCATCGAAGAGAGCCTGATTTGTAATATAATGGAATGTGTCTGAAAGGTGACGCGCAGGTTTCAAGAGCAATATGTTATTTTTGGACGTGAACATTTTTGTAGCAGAAATCTGTTTTTTGTCAAACATACATATTTGCAGAAATCAGATATACAATTTCTGAGAAAATAATATGGGTGCGACAAAAATTGTGAATATATTTGGGGCTAGCCGAAAAATAACAAACATTAACAAAAATACGGTACCGTTACGATGCAATTTTGTCCAATGCGGATGGTATCGAATTTGTATCAGATGATTTGATGGCTGACTTATGCGTCGTTTATCTGAACGAAATATGTGTTTGTAAAGAATCTTACAGTGAGGCCATACAAATAGTAGGAAACGATCAGTAGGGTGTATATAGATCGGCTATAGTTTCCGTCACTTGCTGTATATAAATATATTTTCAGATAGCATAACAGCCAAAAACCTTTAAGGAAAAGGATACCAACTCTACCAAAGTTCTTTTCTTCAATTATTCTTCAGCTCCAAATATCTATACATTGCCGCCCACATTCGGAACGGCAAAGGAAAGTCAAATCAAAGCAGCCCCTGCATTTTCCATAGCCGGACGTGAGAAACCGAGGCAAATTCCAGTCCATGTTTTACCAGGACCCGGACAATATGAGGATAATAGTAAAATGTTTTGCAAACAATTACCCAAATATAGTATGCACATTAAACACAAGATTATCAGTGATGAGCATATGAAACCGGGACCAGGAGCATATTGTGCCGAGAGGGTAAATAAAAATATTTTCTAATTTCTTGTTTCTATATAAATTTTATTTTAGTTTATAAAACATAAATCTGTACCAGCTCCTACATTTTCTATACGCCATAGTCCATACGTGGGTGAGAAAAAAGCTTATCTAATACCAGAAAGAGTGCAACATGCAATGACATCAGAGTGGTCCATTTGAAGTTTATTGAGAAAATGAATATCGAAATTATACGTGTGTTTTGTATCCATTAGAAAAGGGGATTGTTTCACTATTAAATTTTTGGTTTATATCATGATGTAACTATTAAATGTGTATTTACAAGCAGCTGATCATAGCTTACGGATATCAGTGAACATATCTTTGGATAAAAGGTGAATATGACAATAGAAGACATAACGGTACCTTACAAATCGATTTCGAAAGCGAAATTAGTACTATTAGACTATGTCTGAGTACATATGTGTGATTCGTCTAGGGAAGATAGTTTATTACTTAGGGGTTCGAAGAACAATAAAAGTCTACTTTGAAAAAGACGAGTTAAACTTCAAATTAAACAAGTATATACGGCCGTACCCTCCACCATGTACCCTCCACCATGTACCCTCCACCATGGATTGCGTAGAAACTTCTACTGAAGACAAACGAATTACTTGGGTTGCGGTAACACTTGCCGATGGAAAGATATCTTAAAACTTCCTAACACCGTAATATATACCACATAGTCCATACGTGGTATATATTAAACTAAAAAAGGCCGATTAAATACGTATATAATTAAGTTTAAAGTTTCTTGACATTTTCTATAGTAAAATTTGGGAAAAACTTTCTATAGAAATCAAATTTTGACAAAATTTTCTATAGGAATAAAATTTTGACAAAATTTTCTATAGAAATAACATTTTAACAAAATTTTCTATAGAAATAACATTTAGACAATGTTTTCTATAAAAATAAAATTTTGGTAGTATTTTTGGCTCGAGTGGCAACCATGATTATGAACCGATATGGACCAATTTTTGTGTGATTGGGAATCGACTATATATAACTATAGACCGATATGGACCAATTTTGGCATGGTTATTAGCGGCCTGATACTAACACCACGTTACAAATTTCAACCGGATCGGATGAATTTTGCTCCTCCAAGAGGCTCCGGAGGACAAATCTGGGGACCGATTTATATGGGGGCTATATATAATTATGGACCGATATGGACCAATTCTTGCATGGCTGTTAGAGACCATGTACTGACACCACGTACCAAATTATAGCCGGATCGGATGAAATTTGCTTCTCTTAGAGCAATCGCAAGCCAAATTTGGGGGTCCGTTTATATGGGGGCTATACGTAAAAGTGAACCGATATGCCATTTGCAATACCATCCGACCTACATCAATAACATCTACTTGTGCCAAGTTTCAAGTCGATAGCTTGTTTCGTTCGAAAGTTAGCGTGATTTCAACAGACGGAGGGACGGACGGACATGCTCAGATGAACTCAGAATTTCACCACGACCCAGAATATATATACTTTATGGGGTCTTAGAGCAATATTTCGATGTGTTACAAACGGAATGACAAAGTTAATATACCCCCATCCTATGGTGGAGGGTCATTAGCGTAGCTAGACAATTTTCCTAGGGGGGGCTATAGCCCTCCTAGCTAAAAATTTATAGACTGAACTTATAGGTTCAATTAATGTTTTATTTCATAAAATTGAATAAAAAATTAGACATCAAAATAACTCGACAATTAATTTATAATAAAGCAACTAAAAGTAGTTCCACACTTTTCCCAGCAAAAAAATTGTGAGTTGTTCTAAAGGCACAACTTTAAAAGCACTTCTAAAAATGTCCTCAATTATTTTAACTACACAGGAAGTTTTTTTACTTCATTTTTTTTCATATTTTAATGTGTAATTTTTTGTTTTCTTTTTTTTTCAAATAGTTAAAAAAGGAGTAAGAATAAATAAATTGGTACAAATTATTCAAATTTTGCCATAAAACTGCTAAATCCATTATAGAAAAATCGATAATTTTGGAAATTATTCAAGGAAAAACGTTTCAAACAAGCGTCAGAATGTATTAAAAATCATAAAAACAATAAAAAATTATTTATTTGGGAAAATATCACAAAATTTTTTAATTCACATTCAAAACACTGAATTCGGATCTCACCTTAAGAAGTGATGCAAATTCATTGCAACGGCTGTTGAAACGGTGGACATTTGTCCTATGATAAGCTCATATTACATTCATTGCTTCTCCGCCAATTTTGCACCACTTCTAGACCCAAAAAGAACATTTTCACTACTTTTTTGGCGACGCTTTTTCGCAGCATTATTAAGATATTAATTTATGAAAGAATAGTTTTAATATTAATTACTATATTTTAATTAAATTGACTAAACTAAATCAATCAAAAGGTCAACCACAGCTTTATTTCATAAATATCTGACTTCAAACATTGCCATCGGCAACTGCTACCACAACCCAAGTAATTCGATTGTTCATGAAAGTGTTTAGCGGAACTTCGTGCGATTGTATATACTTGTTTAATTGTTATAAAAATTAAAAAAACTATTGACATTTATTGAAAAATGAAAAATCATAAATAGTGTTTAAAATTCTGGGGGGGGGCTAAAATTTTTCTGGGGGGGTCTAGGTTAGGTTACACATGTAGCGAGAGAGTATGTCGGCAATAAGACCGTGATAATTCTGACTCTTTGCATCAACATACGCGTGAATTTCTCTGCTAAACGATTCCATGTTTATTCCTCTACTAAGGGAAGCCGATCCATTTTTATTAACGGCGACGTCGGTATAACGGCTGAGTAGAACCACCCCATACATCCAGAGAAGGAATATGATCGCGCCAAACAAATTTTAAGAGCAAAATGTTATGTTTGGATGATGATCATGGAACATATTTGCCGCAACCATGTTATTTTGCCGACAATTATGTATCTGATTTCGGAGACCACGTATATGTTTGCCGAGAAAACAAAATTTTTGCGACAAAAATGTTCCGTGTTCACAGTTCAAAAATAACATTTTGCTCTTGAAACATGAAGCTCTGTTAACATGAAGTTAACAAGTTTTTAGACCGTACTATAGAAATATCCTATTGCCCATATATACCAATTTTTGGTTATAGTTAAGCAGTGAGAAGATATGTATTTTCACTTTATTTTCGGTTAACTAGCAGTTATAGTCTAACGGAGACACATAAAAACGGATGTTAGTCTGTATACTGATTACGAATGGCGAAAGTCATATACAATATTAAAATGTCATCGGAAAAATGCCTCCACTATTGAAAAGTTTTACCACGCCAAGTTACTAAATTAAAGAGTTCTTAGAGTATCTCTACTATGCTATTATTTCAAAACTATTTAGGCTTACCAAATATGGACCTTTCAAATGTATAAATATAAGATTTCATAAAAAACTGCTTTTAGATCTGCACATTTATTAGTTCTCAATTTGTTTACAAAATGCAAATGCCACAGATCAGCTAGAAGATGTTTTTGGTACATTTCCCATCACAGTTGTCGATGGCTATAGTAGAGCTCTTTTCTTTTAGCACTGGATGCCCTAAGCAGTCAAGGACTAAAAGAAACCAGAGTACTCGTTTATCCATGACATCTCCATATGCAATACTCGTACTGTCATCAGCACAGAAAACAAGTGATAAATATTTAGTGCTTCAATTATTTATGACACTGTTCCACTTTGAATTTCGTGTTTTTCGATAAATTAGTCACAATAAATTGCTATTGTGAATCTAAAGTGCACTTTATCGATCAATCTGGCAACACCGACGCGACTTGCACTGTTGAGATGTTCTAGATAGAACATCAGTGCAACGATGTTCTGGATAGCCCATACAAATGTTGCATCCAGTGCTAAAAGCCCTAGTGTTACTTAAGAGACTATGGTAGTTATAGGGATAAAATCGATCTTTTAACTATTCTTATGGCTCCTTGGTGCAATGTCAAGTAATTATAATTTACAATGGGTTGTTTTTTTTATACTTATCAATTCGGGACTAGATTTCCTTGGTTCGCTGTTTACGATAGAATAAAACATTTTCTCCTTTATTGAGTTGGTTTGTTTTTATTATTGAAAATGTTAACTTTTATTACAGTGTATAAGTTTCTTAATCATTGTTTTCGTTTTTTGTTTCTTCTTAGAATTTTCAATGAACACAACTTTGCACTTTTATTCTGTGAGAATAAAATTGCCAAAGATGTGTGTTAGTAATTTACATAATTTACAATTTATATTATTAATTAAAAACAGGGTTAAAATAAAAGAGTATAATTTTTCTCTTTTTTTATGAAATAAGAATACAAAATATTAATATAACATTAAACTTGGTTAATAATAATAAATTAATAATTTTTTAGTATTCGAGAAATTAGGGGAACTTGTTTTTAGAAAAGTAACATAAATAACATAAAACTGAATTAAATCTTTTTTTATATCCCATATATATAAAAAAGGATAGATAACTATAAAGAAAGGCATCAGCAAACGAAAGCATAACTTAGTATAAATGTGGTATAAGAATCTGGTAAGGAATGTGAGAGTGGGTTTTTTTTAACATATACCAGAAAAGCCATAATCTCGATGTTCACGTACATAGCCCAAATAAGGGGAATGCTTAATACCAAAACTGTAGGCTGGGACATTGGAGAGATTTATCTGAAATTATGAGAAAAAATGTAGAATTTTCATATACAAAACGGATTTAATTGTGAATACAAACATTTCAATAACCATTTCTTTTTTCGACTTACCTTTTCGGGGCAATGTGCACCGGGTCCTGGTTTCATATGATCGTCACTTGGTAACTTATGCTTGCCACCCATCGAATACATTGGAGGTCTACGCTTAATTGCCGTATACTCAGAATCATAAAAACCTGGACCGGGAAATAGGAGAGTTGGTAAGATGCGAGGCTTTTCACGTCCGGCCATAGAGAAAGCTGGGGCTGAACGTATATTACCCTCTTTGCTGACGCCCAAGACAGTGGGGATTCTGTAGACATTAGGAGCTAAAGAGCAGGAAAAGTATATTGAATGTGAATATTAAATAGATCATTGAAAAATGTAGGATGACAACAAACGCACATATACATAAACTTATGAAGTTTGAATATGAATGGGTTAATGTTGGGACGGGGTTAGTGATGAGCAGTTGGCCCACTTAGTTGTGTAGGCTTTCGATTTTTTTAACACTGTTTAGGGGTTAAGTAAAAATTTGAACATTTTTTCTTTGCAGCCAATGTTACCTGATTATTTCTTCTTGTATCGAACTTGCTTCGACTGCATACTTTACACTCGAGCTTTTGGCAGATTTTACTGTTGTCGTCATCGAACCATCTGCAGACACTATGGTATTACACGATCCTGTTGCTGCATTTGATTGTTGTATATCGGCACTACCCTTGGCTGCGATTTTGCGATTACCTTCTTCCTTATAGCCATTGCTTACGGTGCGAACAGTTGTTGTCACCATTTGACCCGTTTCACCGTTCACACCATTTAGTTTTTCAACTTTTTGAGTTATTTGAGTATTAGTACCGGATGTGAGAACATCATTCAAATTTAGTTTAGCCAATTGATTGTGGACATTATCATTCGACGAGTCTTTGCCATTTGTCAAAGTTTGCTTTTTAACGGTAGTCACAGTATTCTTTCGATTTGGCCTGGGGCTGCCACCATTCATTGTGTGAATTTCCGTTACTGTTGTCGTAGTGGTTGTGGTGGATGCATTTTGTTCTTGTTCCTTTTGATGTTTTTGCAATTGCTGCTTTGTGATGGTAGTTGTGGTGCCATTTTGTTGTTGTTTTTGCAATTGCTGTGTTGTTGTCGTAATGTTAGCTGTTGCAGTGCCATCCTCAAGAATGACGACATTGCGTACTATACGCGGTGAATTCGATACAAAAGCGTTTGCATTTAGGTGTGGTGGACCAAACGGCGTAGGTGATAGATTGAGTGATTATTTGCGAAAGCAAAAGACAAACGACAAATAAAATAAAAGAAATAAGTGTAAATTAATGCCAATAATATGTTTTGCGTTCGTAAACATTTTCTATATCAATAAATAGGAGGTGGGTGTGGGGGGGAAAGGGTTGCTTAGGTGATCATTTTTAGTAGGGAGAATAATTAATTTAGATTAGATATATGGATAAAAAAAATACTAGTGTATGTAACGGATATAACTACATGTCATATAAAAATGCCCATAAGAAAATTTGGCAAACGACAATGCCGTTTTCTTGTTTTCTAGTAGGAAAAATATTTCGTTTACGAAAAACTTTATAAAAAAGAAATAATTTGACAATCACGCTACATGATAATACTATTAAAAATATAAATCTTATAACAATAAAAAAATATGTGTATTTTTCTGAATTTCTTATATCCGTTATATACTGTACATAGAAATTAAAAGCAAAGCAAACTAAAAAAATCATTAGAACATAGCGTGAAATTAAAACGTGCCAATATAAGTTAAATGCATAAGCTTTTCTCCAATAAAATCAGTACAATGAATCCTCTAAGATGTGGACACCAGTCTACTTCAATGTAACTCATTTTAATTTAGTATAAGTTAATTTTTTATTAATTTAATTTTATATGATTTTATTTTATTTATTTTCAATTCTAGTTTAATAAGTTTAATTTAATATACGTCAGTTTATTTTATTTTATATTTTATTATTTTATTTAACTAAACCAAAAAAAAAAAAAACAAAATAATCCATCATGAAAGAAAACGTAGATTTATTTCCGAAAAATTTAACTACAATATTTTACTAATTTAATTGAAATAACTACTAATAAGAGCCACTGTGATGCAATGTAAAATTCACTTTAAAAAAATGTGAAATATTTTGTGTGAATTTACTAAAATTGTGAACTTCAAACTAATTCAAATAAGGAAAAATTCCACACATTTGGCAAAAATTAACTACAATTAATTAATGTTCGTTAACTAAAATAAAGTTAAATCGATTATTGAAATTTTCATTGACCTTTTTCTTCGGATAGCTTAATTTTTTCATTTCACGAAAAAAATATATATTTGTGTTCTATCATGGAATTAATTTTTAATTGAAATTTCTTCAAACACAGAAATTATAGTAACAATCACCGACGTAACTCAAAAAATGAATTGAACGAATAAAAAAATAAAAAATTAAATATTTTATATACATGTGTGCCGGACTGCGCTGTCCATCCCTCGGTGTATGATTACCACCACGGAACCGCTTTCGCAATACTTCGATGTGGACCCTCTATATTATTTATGTTTAGTTACATTAATTTAATATAATATTGAAATTAATGATTATTGCAACCTTATCTTAATTCAATTATGATTAATTTCAGTTTATTTGAATTTTGACTAATCTCTTTATTCATTTAATTTAAAATATTGTGTAAATTATTTGATCAAATTAAACAATAACAAGTACATACGGCAGTAAGTTCGGCCATGCCGAATCTTATGTACCCTCCACCATGGATTGCGTAGAAACTTATACGAAAGACTGTCATCGATAATCGAATTACTTGAGTTGTGGTATCTTAAAACTTCTTAACATCGTTTTCTAAATTGTGAGTTAGTCCATACGTGGTATGTATTAGACAATACGTAGAGAGCCAGAATTGAAATATGGAGGTCGCTTATATGGGGGCTATATACAATTATGAACTTGATATGGACCAATTTTTGTGTGATTAGGGATCGATTTATCTGTTGGCTATATATAACTATCGACCGATATGGACCTAGTTAGGCATGGTTGTTAACGGCCATATACTAGCACAGTGTATCAAATTTCAACTGACTCGTATGAAATTTGCTCCTCCAAGAGGCTCCAAAACCAAATATCGGGATCGGTTTATATGGGGGCTATATATAGACTGATATGGACCACTTTTGGCATAGTTGTTAAATATAATATACTACCACCACGTACCAAATTTCAACCAGATCGGATGAATTTCTCCAAAAGGCACCGGAGGTCAAATCTGGGGATCGGTTTATATGGGGGCTATATATAATTATGGACTGATATGAACCAATTCCTGCATTGTTGTTGGATACCATATACTAACTTCAGGTACCAAATTTCAACCGAATCGGATGAATTTTGCTCTTCTAAGGGGCTCCGGAGGTCAAATCCGGGGATCGGTTTATATGGGGGTTATATATAATTATGGACCGATTTCGACAAATTTTTGCATGGGTGTTTGAGGCCATATATTAACACCACGTACCTAATTTCAACTCAATCAGATGAATTTTGGTCTTCCAAGAGGCTCCGGAGCTCAAATCTGGTGATTGGTTTATGTGGGGGCTATATATAATTATGGACCGATATGGACCAATTTTTGCACGGTTGTTGGACACCATATACTTACACCATGTACCAAATTTCAGCCGGATCGGATGAAATTTGCTTCTCTTAGAGGATTCGCAAGCCAAATTTGGGGGTCCGTTTATATGGGGGCTATACGTAAAAGTGGACCGATGTGGACCAATTTTTGCATGATTGTTAGAGACCATATACTAACACCATGTACCAAATTTCAGCCGCATCGGATGAAATGTGCTTCTCTTAGAGGATTCGCAAGCCAAATTTGGGGGTACGTTTATATGGGGGCTATACGTAAAAGTGGACCGATATGGCCCATTTGCAATACCATCCGACCTACATCAATAACAACTACTTGTGCAAAGTTTCAAGTCGATAGCTTGTTTCGTTCGGAAGTTAGCGTAATTTCAACAGACGGGCGGACGGGCGGACGGACGGACATGCTCAGATCGATTTTTGATTGATTTTTTTAAAATTCAATTAAAGGGTGATACGGTCAAAATTTGGTCAAGGGAAAACGCGTGTAAATCGGTGAAATCGTTTATTTAAAAAATCAAATTAAATTTCTTTTTCAAGTTCAATTAGTATAAAATTCAGGAAAAATATTCAGTTAGGCTTTCGCTTTTCCAAATCCGAATTGCCGGGCCTCACGCTTGACACCTGCCATCAGATTTTGTACAGCCACCTTGTCCACCTTCTTCGCCGCAGAAAGCCAGTTTGCCTTGAACTGCTGCTCGTCCTTAGCAGTTTTTTGGTCTTCTTTAGGTTCCGCTTCACAATAGCCCAGTATTTCTCAATTGGGCGGAGCTCTGGCGTGTTGGGAGGGTTCTTGTCCTTGGGAACCACCTGCACGTTGTTGGCGGCGTACCACTCCAAGGTCTTTTTACCGTAATGGCAAGATGCCAAATCCGGCCAAAACAGTACGGAACAACCGTGTTTCTTCAGGAAAGGCAGCAGACGTTTATTCAAACACTCTTTCACGTATATTTCTTGGTTGACAGTCCCGGAAGCTATGAAAATGCTGCTTTTCAAGCCACAGGTACAGATGGCTTGCCAAACCAGATATTTCTTTGCGAACTTTGACAGTTTTATGTGCTTGAAAATATCTGCTACCTTTCCCCTTCCTTTTGCCGTATAAAACTCCTGTCCCAGAAGCTGCTTTTAGTCGGCTTTGACGTAGGTTTCGTCGTCCATTACCACGCAGTCAAACTTCGTCAGCATCGTCGTGTACAGCCTTCGGGATCGCGTTTTGGCCGTCGTATTTTGTTTATCATCGCGATTTGGAGTCACTACCTTCTTGTAAGTCGATAGTCCGGCTCGTTTTTTGGCTCGATGCACGGTTGTAGACGATACGCCCAGCTTATTTGTGGCATCTCGGAGAGAGAGGGTAGGGTTTCGCTTGAAACTACCGGCAACTCTCTTGTCGTCTCAGCGGCTTTCGGTTTTCGATTTGCCCCCGATCCAGACTTCCTGGCTGTCGACAAACGTTCCCCAAACACTTTAATTACATTTGTAACGGTTGATTTGGCAACTTTTAGCGATTTTGCCAGCTTTGCGTGCGAGTAGCTCGGATTTTCGCGATGCGCGAGCAAAATTTTGATACGCTGCTCTTCTTGCTTGGACGACATTTTGACAACTGAAGAGTGAATTCCAAAATCAAAATAGGAGCAACATTCTACACACACACACCTTCAAAATGAGGGGTGTTCAGGTTTTTTAAATGCAAAATTGAAAGAAATACGTCAAGTTTATATTGACCAAATTTTGATCGTATCACCCTTTAAAATTTCAATTGGAAAAATATTGGAGTTAAATCAGAGTGCCATAAATTTAAATATTTCAAAGTGATATGAAACTGTCTTAAATTGTATTCAAATAAGTATAAATAAACAATATTGAAATACAAATAAATAAATAAAATTTAAAACAATTTCATTTCATGCATATAAATTTGAAGTACTTTAATTTATCTTACTCTAATTTAAATCAATATTTTCCCCCCAAGTTTACTTTTAACTTATAGTAATTTGAAAACTCAAATTAATTAACTCTATTAATATTAATTTAAATTAAATTTAAATTCACTTTTGGTTCTTTTTTAAATTTTCTACACTTTCTTTCCTTATATGAATTTAAATTTAAATAAATTTATTTAATTTTTTAATAAAATTAAATTAGCTGGAAAAAGATTGAGTTTAAACTGGTATATAAATATATAGTTATTGTGACAGGCATGTCCATGGTAAGGTAGCTAACGTAGCCACATGAAAATGGGGGTTATTGTAGAATAATTTTAGGTTCTAGTTAAATTAAACATAATTTAAATTTAATAAAATTTTTATCAATTTTCTTTTGTTATTTTAGTTAGATTTTTAAATTTAGTATAGTATTACTTATATTGTTTTTAAATTAGTTTGAAGGAAGATTTTGACTTGGTACCAAAGGCTACTGATAATTAGCAAACAACCTATGTTACGAGTATGTTACTTTTTTACCATGTCGCAAGTATTTTTAGTTTAATAAAAATATTGGTTTTATGGATGGTCTACGCAGAGAGATAAAATTTAATTTCCATTTATTATTAATAAGGATAAGTGAAATATTGTAGTTATAGGAAAAAAATGCAATAAACTGTACTTCATAGGAATTATATTAAAACTTTATTATCGATTAGTGGTTATGTTACGCCACCTCATTCTAAAAGCTGAATTTTTGATAAATATTTAAATGACTGTTAGTGGAATGGGTTATTTTCTTATAACCGAAACTATTTCAAAGCCTTCGTATGGATATATCGTAGTATCCTTCTTCCACAAAGTGCTTACCGGGACTTTTCATACGTCTTTCACGTCTTTGCATTATACGATCTTCAACGTAAGGACCTCGTGGCAAAGCTGGATAATGGCACACATGCGCAATATAGATGATGAACAGGTACATTGATATATTTGTACAATATACATATATATGGTGTAAAAAGAGGAGGACACAATAAAAATAATAAACAAAGAAACACGATATATATACAGAAAAAATAAAATAATGTAGACAACAGATGATCATGGCAATGAAATGGAAAACAACTACAAGAACTACTAATGATGATAAAAAATTTTTATTTTTTTCAATGTAATTCTTACCTGGTATAACCGATGTCTTGTAACCAAAAGTATATGCAGGAGAATGTTCAGGATTATAGTTTTCTGGATGATAATGACCAGGAGCTATGCACATGCATAGAGAGAGAGAAGAATTAAATAAAATCATAGAGAGAATAATGTCATACAAAATGAGAGAATAACCGAATTTCACATATCATTGAGAGTAGTTATAGGATGGAGGGCATGCAAACTTCAGTTGTACAGTGGAGTCCTTGATTGGAGATCTTAATTCAATGTCATGTTGTTTACGTTACTCGGATTTATATGTGAACCCATTACCTATCCCCTTATTAAACAAATAAGTAAGTGATTACCCATTATATGCATAGAAAAATAAATGGTTTTAAGGTGGATACTATGTTCAGTTTTCGAGCCGAAAAGCATATTTTTCGGGAGATATTTTTGATTAATTAATTTTGGAAGACGAAATTTTAGGCAATCAACGCCAGCTGGATTTTTTCGATCCATAATTCCATAAAATAAAGATTTGACAAAAATATAATCGTCGTCATAGTATTTTTGTACTCCTAAGGTGCATATCAGTTCCAGTTTTTCCATTTTTTGTTAACGATTCAATATCTCAGTTAATTTAAATATTATTTCTTTAACCCCCATTTTCATGAAGCTCCGTTAATGTTCCGTTAACTAACGAACTTTTAAACCGTCATATCTACATATCTGTCATCTTGCGTATATATTCCATATGCCAGTTAGAAACTTAACTGCTGAAAATTTTTCAGTTAAAGTTAACCGGAGAAAAAATATTTCCATTTTTCTTTCTGTTAACTGGCAGTTAAAGCCAAACGGAGCTACATGAAAATGGCCGTAAATCAAAATTTTGTTTCTTTACTTTAATGAACAAAAATTAAAGTAAAGAAACACTACGCAAATTTTAAAGACTCTTTTCCTAAATATTTTTAATTAATGACATTTTTAAATCAAATGCTCATTACGAAGTTTCTTCTAGTTAAAATTTAAGTTTTATACTCCTACATATTATGTCAATATTGAATCAATTAAAATTTGAATTGATTTTTTTTTCTAAATTCAATTAAAGTTTTAAAATATTGGTGGTAATTAATCTGAAAGCCATAGATCTCCAAAAAAGGACTGTGATAAGAAAAATCATACGAAATCTGCAATTTTTACCTGGTGCATCGACAACCGTTTTAACTTCTGTTTTGGTACCAAAAGTGAATGCAGGTTTGTGATCAAGGGTGTGCTTTTCAGGTTCATAGGCAGTGGGTGCTAGATCATATCATAGAATAAGGAAGTGATATTTACATAAAAATAAAGATAAATGTGCCAATGAATGTATATAAGGAACATGCAATTTTAATGCGAATGACACAAAACTCCTACTTACCGGGTGTATCACTGACACGGCTCTGTCTTAATTTCATACCAAAAGTAAAAGCTGGCGTATGACCCTTAAAATCATACATCTCCGGTTTATAATCGCCAGGTGCTGGTGAATCACTGGTAATCTTAACCTCTTTGCGACCAACTATTGTGAAAGCAGGTGTATGATCTAAGCGTACCTTTTCGGGACAATAATCACCAGGAGCTGGAGTTTCACTGGGTTTGTGTAAATCATGACGGCCCGTAATTGTATACGCAGGTGTGTGATCCAAGCGCACATTTTCTGGGCAATATGTCCCTGGTGCTGGTGAATCACTTGTAATCTTAACCTCTTTGCGACCGACTATTGTGAAAGCTGGTGTGTGATCCAAGCGTACCTTTTCGGGAGCATAATCGCCTGGTGCCGGAGTATCATTGGTTATTTTTGGATCATGCTTACCAGCCATTGTGAAAGCTGGAGTATTGTCCAATCGATGCTTCTCTGGGGCATAATCTCCTGGGGCGGGTGTATCGCTAGGCTTGTGCAAATCATGACGTCCCTTAATTGTATAAGCGGGTGTGTGATCTAAGCGAACTTTTTCGGGGCTATAAGCACCTGGAGCGGGAGTATCATTTGCTACCTTAGGGTCATGCTTACCGGCCATTGTGAAGGCAGGGGTGTAATCCAAACGGTGTTTTTCCGGAGCATAGTCACCGGGGGCTGGAGTATCGATGGGCTTATGCAGATTGTGACGCCCTGAGATTGTAAAAGCTGGTGTTCCATCCAAACGATGTTTTTCGGGAGCATAATCGCCAGGTGCCGGGGTATCACTAGGTTTGTGAGGATTATGGCGTCCGGCAATGGTGAAGGCGGGAGTACCATCAAGCCTGTGTTTCTCCGGAGCATAGTCTCCAGGAGCTGGGGTATCACTTGGCTTGTGGGGATTATGACGACCAGCCATGGTGAATGCGGGAGTACCATCAAGCATGTGTTTCTCCGGAGCATAGTCTCCAGGAGCTGGGGTATCACTTGGCTTGTGGGGATTATGACGACCAGCCATGGTGAATGCGGGAGTTCCATCAAGCATGTGTTTCTCCGGAGCATAGTCTCCAGGAGCTGGGGTATCACTTGGCTTGTGGGGATTATGACGACCAGCCATGGTGAATGCGGGAGTACCATCAAGCATGTGTTTCTCCGGAGCATAGTCTCCAGGAGCTGGGGTATCACTTGGCTTGTGGGGATTATGACGACCAGCCATGGTGAATGCGGGAGTACCATCAAGCATGTGTTTCTCCGGAGCATAGTCTCCAGGAGCGGGGGTATCACTTGGCTTGTGGGGATTATGACGACCAGCCATGGTGAATGCGGGAGTACCATCTAGTCTGTGTTTTTCGGGAGCATAATCACCTGGTGCTGGCGTATCGCTAGGCTTTTGCAAATTATGACGTCCAGCAATGGTGAAAGCGGGAGTACCATCCAATCTATGCTTCTCGGGAGCATAGTCTCCAGGAGCGGGGGTGTCACTTGGTTTCTGAAGATTGTGACGTCCAGCAATAGTATATGCGGGAGTACCATCCAATCTATGCTTCTCGGGAGCATAGTCTCCAGGAGCGGGGGTGTCACTTGGTTTCTGAAGATTGTGACGTCCAGCAATAGTGTAAGCAGGAGTACCGTCCAATCTATGCTTCTCGGGAGCATAGTCTCCAGGCGCTGGAGTATCACTAGGTTTGTGTTGATTATGACGTCCAGCAATAGTATATGCAGGAGTTCCATCCAATCTATGCTTCTCGGGAGCATAGTCTCCAGGAGCGGGGGTGTCACTTGGTTTCTGAAGATTGTGACGTCCAGCAATAGTGTAAGCAGGAGTACCGTCCAATCTATGCTTCTCGGGAGCATAGTCTCCAGGCGCTGGAGTATCACTAGGTTTGTGTTGATTATGACGTCCAGCAATAGTATATGCAGGAGTTCCATCCAATCTATGCTTCTCGGGAGCATAGTCTCCAGGAGCGGGGGTGTCACTTGGTTTCTGAAGATTGTGACGTCCAGCAATAGTGTAAGCAGGAGTACCGTCCAATCTATGCTTCTCGGGAGCATAGTCTCCAGGGGCAGGAGTGTCACTAGGTTTCTTAAGATTGTGACGTCCAGCAATAGTATAGGCAGGAGTACCATCCAATCTATGCTTCTCGGGAGCATAGTCTCCAGGCGCTGGAGTATCACTAGGTTTGTGTTGATTATGACGTCCAGCAATAGTATATGCAGGAGTTCCATCCAATCTATGCTTCTCGGGAGCATAATCTCCAGGAGCGGGGGTATCACTAGGTTTCTGTACATTGTGACGTCCTGCAATAGTATATGCAGGAGTACCATCAAGCTTATGCTTCTCGGGAGCATAATCCCCAGGTGCAGGTGTATCGCTGGGTTTTTGCACTGTATGACGCCCACCAATGGTATATGCTGGTGTTCCATCTAATCGATGCTTTTCCGGAGCATAATCTCCGGGAGCTGGTGTATCACTGGGCTTTTGCAAATTATGCCGTCCACCCATTGTGTAAGCTGGAGTACCATCCAAACGACATTTCTCTGGTGCATAAGCTCCAGGGGCTGGAGTGTCGTTGGTCACCTTAGGATCATGTTTGCCTGCCATACTGTAGGCAGGAGTATGATCCAATCGTACTTTCTCCGGGCAATATGCACCCGGTGCTGGAGTGTCACTAGGTTTTTGCATGTCATGTCGACCACCCATTGAAAATGCGGGTGTACCATCCAGTTTACACTTTTCTGGCGCGTAATCTCCAGGGGCTGGCGTATCGTTTTTCACTTTAACATCATGTTTTCCTCCCAAAGTATACGCAGGAGTATGATCGAGTCTTACTTTCTCGGGGCAATATGCTCCAGGTGCTGGTGTATCGCTAGGCTTATGGAGATCATGACGACTAGTCATAGAGTACGCTGGTGTATTGTCCAATTTACATTTTTCTGGTGCATATGCACCTGGCGCTGGTGTTTCACTTGGCTTGTGGAGATCATGACGACTAGTCATAGAATACGCTGGTGTATTGTCCAACTTACATTTTTCAGGTGAATATGCTCCAGGAGCTGGTGTATCACTTTTCATTTGTTGTTGATGCTTACCACCCATTGTATATGCTGGAGTATGATCGAGCCTGACTTTTTCTGGGGCATATGCTCCAGGCGCAGGAGTGTCACTTTCAACGTTGACCTGATGCTTACCAGCCATAGTATAGGCCGGGGTATGATCTAGACTAAATTTTTCTGGAGCATAGGCACCTGGTGCTGGTGTGTCGCTTTCTACTTTTGTTTGTGGTTTACCAGCCATAGTATAGGCGGGAGTATGGTCGAGTCTGACTTTTTCCGGAGCATATGCTCCTGGAGCCGGAGTATCACTTTCAACTTTCACTTGATGTTTACCGGCCATTGTATAAGCTGGGGTATGATCTAGCCTTACCTTTTCTGGGGCATATGCGCCAGGAGCGGGTGTATCGCTTTTCACTTTGGCCTGATGCTTTCCGGCCATAGTATAAGCAGGCGTGTGATCAAGACGTACTTTTTCAGGTGCATATGCTCCAGGGGCAGGGGTTTCACTTATTACCTTCGTTTCATGTTTTCCTTTTATAGAAAAAGCAGGTGTATGATCTAACCTAACTTTTTCTGGTGCATAAGTTCCAGGGGCGGGTGTATCACTTTTTACTTTGACTTGATGCTTACCGGCCATGGTGAAGGCCGGTGTGTGATCTAGACGAACTTTTTCTGGGGCATAAGCTCCAGGCGCAGGTGTATCACTCACGATTTTTGTTTCATGTTTACCCGTTATAGTATAGGCAGGCGTGTGATCCAAGCGTACTTTTTCTGGTGCATATGCTCCAGGGGCAGGAGTATCACTAACTTTGTGTATTTCATGGCGACCAGTTATGGTGTATGCCACACTATGATCTAGTCGACATTTTTCCGGTGCATAGGCGCCAGGAGCAGGGGTATCACTAGTTTTGTGTATGGTATGGCGGCCAGAAATTGTGAATGCGGGTGATTTGTCCAAATTACATTTTTCAGGTTCATACGCACCAGGAGCTGGAAGGTTATCGAGACAGTGTTAAAATATGTATGGGTAATAGAGGATGTAAAATGCGGTGATGAAAAATGATCAACTAGAAAACAAGCGCAAAGAAGAAGTGCTAGTTTACTCACCCGGAGTGCAATCGACCACATCGTGCGAGCTTTTGCCACATATTGTGTAAGCTGGACTAGAGTGCGAATTGGCCTTTTCGGGACTATAGGAACCAGGTGCTAAATTTAAAAACAAGCATATAAAAATAATATGAATTTATTTTTCAAATCATAGGAAAAAAATGCTTTGTGGGCAAGCTTTATCATACTAAAACTGAAAGCTTTACTTATTAACCACAGAAAATATTTATTATGTAAAAATTATTACATTAAGAAAAGCTAATGTGCTTATTACACAAAACAAATTAAGACTCCAAACAAAAAACAAATGAAAATTATTATTTTTTAAATTGATATTCTTATTGAGTTCATTACCTGGAGTTCCCTTATCGAAGTGTATTTTAGTACGTCTACCAAATGAGTAACGCGGTGAATTCTTTTTCGCTAACGAAACCCTCTCGGGCCGATAGCTATTGGGCGCTGTGTGTTTTATTGTCATTTCGATCGAGATTTGGGTTAGTAGACAAATCACAACAAATATCAGGAAAATTTTGAGTTTTTTATTTAGATTTTTTGTTTTTGGAAAAAAAAATTAATTGTAAGAAACATAAGATTGTATTAAAAAAAATTTCATTTTATCAAAGTGATCCAATAATAAAAATATATGTGTGCGAATTATGCAAATAAATTAAAGCTTTATAGCAGATATGAACTTAGACAATTATATCAATTGCTCTCATGTGTCTTGTGCTGGGAATGAAAGCATCGCTTGCATAGTGAATGTATTTACAGAATATTGAGTAAAATATATGAATTTTTTGTACATTTAAAAACTACACACAAACAAATTAATTGTTTCCTTCAAAACGAAATTTTATACCAACGAAGTTTTTATGAACGTTACCACTTTAACGATAGCTTCATTGGGCTAAAATTTCGTTTCCGTGAGAAGAAATTAATTTTTGTTTACTTATGGTATGACCTGTGATGATATAATTATATTAGGAACTATATATTCTATAGAATATAGAGAATATTGTAGACATTAAAAAAAATTGTAAATTAGATTGGCATCAATCTATTAATGAATTGCTAAACTATTATCAAAATTTCTGACGGTGTTATCTCTGAAATCGAACTAAAAAAATTGATACGAAATAATAGTTGTTGGTTGTTGTATTAAAATTTGAATAAAGAACAAGTATATATGGCCGTAAGTTCGGCCAGGCCGAATCTTATGTACCCTCCGCCATGGATTGCGTAGAAACTTCTACGAAAGGCTGTCATCGACAATCGAATTACTTGGGTTGTGGTATCTTAAAACTTCTTAACATCGTTTTCTAAATTGTGAGTTAGTCCATACGTGGTATGTATTAGACAATACGTAGAGAGCCAGAATTGAAATATGGGGGTCGCTTATATGGGGCTATATACAATTATGAACTTGATATGGACCAATTTTTGTGTGATTGGGGATCGATTTATCTGATGGCTATATATAACTATAGAACGATATGGACCTAGTTAGGCATGATTGTTAACGGCAATATACGATCACAATGTATTAAATTTCAACTGACTCGTATGAAATTTGCTCCTCCAAGAGGCTCCAAAACCAAATCTCGGGATCGGTTTATATGGTGGCTATATATGAATATGGACTGATATGGACCACTTTTGGCATAGTTGTTAAATATCATATACTACCACCACGTACCAAATTTCAACCAGATCGGATGAATTTTGCTTCTCCAAAAGACACCGGAGGTCAAATCTGGGGATCGGTTTATATGGGGGCTATATATAATTATGGACCGATATGGACCAATTTTTGCATGGTTATTAGAGGCCGTAAACTAACATCAGGTACCAAATTTCAACCGGATCGGATGAATTTTGCCCCTCCAAGAGGCTCCGGAGGTCAAATCTGGGGATCGGTTTATATGGGGGCTATATATAATTATGGACCGATATGGACCAATTTTTGCATGGTTGTTAGAGGCCGTATACTAACATCAGGTACCAAATTTCAACCGGATTGGATGAATTTTGCCCCTCCAAAAGTCTCCGGAGGTCAAATCTGGGGATCGGTTTATATGGCGGCTATATATAATTATGGACCGATATGGGCCAATTTTTGCATGGTTGTTAGAGACCATATATTAACATCAGGTACCAAATTTCAATCGGATCGGATGAATTTTGCCCCTCCAAGAGGCTCCGGAGGTCAAATCTGGGGATCGGTTTATATGGGGGCTATATATAATTATGGACCGATATGGACCAATTTTTGCATGGTTGTTAAAGACCGTATACTTAGACCACGTACCAAATTTCAACCGGATCGGATTAATTTTGCTGCTCCGGGAGGCTCCCCAAGCCAAATTTGGGGATCGGTTTATATGGGGGCTACACGTAAACGTGGTCCGATATGGCCCATTTTCAATACCATCCGACCTACATCAATAACAACTACTTGTGCCGAGTTTCAAGTCGATAGCTTGTTTCGTTCGGAAGTTAGCGTGATTTCCACAGACGGACGGACAGCCGGACAGACGGACGGACGGACAGACGGACAGACGGACGGACATACTTAGATCGACTCAGAATTTCACCACGACCCAGAATATATATACTTTATGGGGTCTTAGAGCAATATTTCGATGTGTTACAAACGGAATGACAAAGTTAATATACCCCCATCCTATGGTGGAGGGTATAAAATATACCCCCATCCTATGGTGGAGGGTATAAAAATAAGCAATTTATTTATTTACTTTTACATTACTTCGATAATAATTCTGATTTTTTAAATACATTTTTAAGGAATTTTCAACAAAAGAAAATCTTTTCTATTAAAGGAAACTTTATATAAAATTACTAGTAAAGAATTTGAATTTATATAAAAACTAAGATTTTCTAATTTATATTTACAATGTATTATATATAAAGGAATTTTCTACAATCAAAAAACTTTTCTATTAAACGAAACTTTATAAAAAAAAATACTATTAAATAATTTGCATTTATTTAAAAGCCAAGAATTTTTAAAATAAATTGTATGTTTTTAATTAAAAACCTGAATTCATAAGTAAGATCACGAAATACGTTTGCTGATTTCGGCGTTCACATACCTTCAAAATCTTAGTTACGTCCTTTACAATTTTATACACAGAAAAAAATTTCACCAAAATATTTCCAATTAAACGTTTAATTGAAATATTAAATTAAAAATTTAATTGATTCAACCAATTCTTTAATTAAAACAAAAATTCATAGTATCAATTAATTTTTTATTTGGATCAATTAATTTTTTAATTGACTTCGGTGATTTATACTATCAATTTCATCAATCAATTAATTTCGTGATTGAATCCAAACATTTTTTTGTGTATATGAGCATATCGTATTGGACAACAACATAAAGGAATTGCTATTATTAAGATACTGAAAAGAAAATGTTAGATACTAATCTACACAACCCTAGCCATACATGTTTCCTTGCTGGCTTGATCGAATTTACATAGACTTCAGTATAGATCTGGCGAGGGCAGATGACACAGTTTGAGTCTTATATGCTAACTTCTAATGCCAGTCAGATAGTAAGGGTAAGACGGCACTATATGTTAAGTTAGGTTAGATATTTATGTTAGTTCATTGTGGTGTGGTGAACTTCTTTCTTATCACCGAGTGCTGCCAGATTCTATATTTGGATCAATGACAAAGGACCTCCTTTTTCTAACCGAGTCCACATTGCGGTAAAACCACTAGAAAAGCTATGAAACACTCAGAGATGTCCCCACCATTACTGAGAGGGGATAATCCCATATTGAAAAATTTTTTGGTATTTGGTCGAAACTGCTATTGAATCCATGACCCTTTGGGGATATAAATGGGGTTCATATTTGTATACCCTTAAAATATGAAACCAGAAGATATTTACTTATGGAGCTTATATAAAAAATAGTCTATTTAGCACATTTCCTCGGCGATAACACCGGTCAAAACGGGCTACCATGGAGAATAATGTGGCAAAACTCAGACTAGATCAGAATTCACGGTTCAAGACAAAGTACAACATGAACGAACAGATGATGTTGACTTCAATCACGAAATTAATTGATCCAATTAATTTTTAACTTGAATTGACTTGAATCATAGAAATGATAGTATCAATTAAAAAATTAATTGATTCTATTGATTTGTCTGATAGATTTTTTAATTGAAAAATTTATTGAATCAATAGAATTTTTAATTGGAAAAATTTTCGTGAATTTTTTTGTGTATGGACAGAATTTAGGAGTAGCAGGAACAACAAAAACACTATCTACAATACCCTAAACAAAAGCAGAACAGCTGAAATAAGAAAGTGAGAAATATGCAAATTAGAAGGCCCTTCGCAGAAAAAAATGGAGCACTATTTCAGCAGGATTGTAAGGGAAAGAGGCAGTACCAACTGCTTACAAAACAACCGAATCAGCGCTGATTTTTGTGGGCGATGTCCCGATTTAGAGCAGCTTGTACATAGCGCTGATATAATTGCTCATTTTAATAGAAATATTGCTCAGAAGTGATATATAATCTTGAGTATACCATTGTTGGTGCATCTATGTTATACTGGTTGCAATAACGTAAACGAACAATCACAAACTAGTTTGATTACTCGTTTACGTTATTGCATCCGATTCATGTAGTGTGGATGCACTGCCTACTTTATTGTATGCCAAAAAGCGCAACTAAACTCTTACTGCTTTTTGCTGGGTTGATAATTCTGATGGGGAATATAAATTTGAAGACACATTTATGGTGAATAGGAGAGACAAACATACACAAAGGACATGACGCAAGGGGCCGATTAAAGAGAGTTGTTTTCTTTAAATAAAGTTACTTTACATCGGTTTGCGTGTGTCCAATAATGTGTTCTATAAATAAAACTGCTTAACAGTATGGGTTGCTTGTGCGTTGATGGCTATATCGATAATTGTGGTAATGACCATAAAGAGATACGTGGCAAACACGCTATCGTTATAAACTGTATGGTCCGCGGTTTGAATCTCTTTCTGAATGAAAAATACACAGAAAAAAATTTGCTTAGTTAAACTAACGCTAAATTTAACATATTTTTATTGGAAAAAATTTATTTGCTAGTAGTTAAATTTCATTTTTTTCTTTTTTTTGAAATTTTCTACAGCTTAATGAAATCTTACTTTTTTTAAATATGTCTAAAAAAAATGTATGATCTAAACCAAAGAAGATTTTCGTACGACTCCCAAAAATAACAGGTTGGCTGATACGTCCCCGGTCTGAAACATAGATGGCGTCGCTAGTATTAAATGCATATTATTTTTATATAGTACCAACGTTCAAATGATTCGTGTCAAAAGTTGACGTCTGTAAGTCAATTAGTTTGTGAGACAGAGCGTCTTTTGTGAAGCAACTTTTGTTAATGTGAAAAAAATGGAAAAAAAGGAATTTCGTGTGTTGATAAAATACTGTTTTCTGAAGGGGAAAAATGCGGTGGAAGTAAAAACTTGGCTTGATAATGAGTTTCCGGACTCTGCCCCAGGGAAATCAACAATAATTAATTGGTATGAAAAATTCATTCATTTGGCCAAAAACAACAACGTGTTGATGATTCTGAGCGGTGTTTGCAGCTGTTAACTCGTAATATACTCGAGTTTTTCCCTCGATATGTGACAATGGATGAAACATGGCTCCATCACTACACTCCTGAGTCCAATCGACAGTCGGCTGAGTGGACAACGACCGGTGAACCGTCTTCGAAGCGTGGAAAGACTCAAAAGTCCGATGGCAAAGTAATTGCCTCTGTTTTTTGGGACGCGCATGGAATAATTATCGATTATATTTAGAAGGAAAAAACCATCAACAGTGACTATTATATGGCGTTATTGGAGCGTTTGAAGGTCGAAATCGCGGCAAGACGGCCCGATATGAAGAAGAAAAAAGTGTTGTTCCACCAAGACAACGCACCGTGCCACAAGTCATTGAGAACGATGGCAAAAATTCATGAATTGGGCTTCGAATTGCTTCCCCACCCATCGTATTCTCCAGATCTGGCCCCCAGCGACTTTTTTTGTTCTCAGACCTCAAAAAGATGCACGCAGGGAAAAAATTTGGCTGCAATGAAGAGGTGCTCGCCGAAACTTAGGCCTATTTTGAAGCAAAGCCGAAGGAGTACTACAAAAATGGTATCATTGTATCGCTCTTGAAGGGAACTATGTTGAAAAATAAAAACGAATTTTGACAAAAAAAAAAAATGTGTTTTTCTTTGTTAGACCGGAATTGAGAAAGATGTTAGTGGAGATGCAACTAGCCAGAGAATAAAAAAACAAGTATATACGGCCGTAAGTTCGGCCAGGCTGAATCTTATGTACCCTCCTCCATGGATTGCGTAGAAACTTCTACGAAAGACTGTCATCGACAATCGAATTACTTGGGTTGTGGTATCTTAAAACTTCTTAACATCGTTTTCTAAATTGTGCGTTAGTCCATACGTGGTATATATTAGACAAATAAGTTATGTATAGGTAAGTCTACAAATAATTACGAATCGATATAGACTTTTGCACGGTACGTAGGGAGCCAGAATTGAAATATGGGGGTCGCTTATATTGGGGCTATATACAATTATGAACTTGATATGGACCAATTTTTGTGTGATTGGGGATCGATTTATCTGATGGCTATATATAACTGTACACCGATATGGACCTAGTTAGGCATGGTTGTTAACGGCCGGTCAACTGACTCGTATGAAATTTGCTCCTCCAAGAGGCTCCAAAACCAAATCTCGGGATCGGTTTATATGGGGACTACATATGATTATGGACTGATATGGACCACTTTTGGCATAGTTGTTAAATATCATATACTACCACCACGTACCAAATTTCAACCAGATCGGATTAATTTTGCTTCTCCAAAAGGCAACGAAGGTCAAATCTGAGGATCGGTTTATATGGCGGCTATATATAATTATGGACTGATATGAACCAATTCCTGCATTGTTGTTGGATACCATATACTAACTTCAGGTACCAAATTTCAACCGAATCGGATGAATTTTGCTCTTCCAAGAGGCTCCGGTGGTCAAATCTGGGAATCGGTTTTATAGGGCCTATATATAATTATGGACCAATTTCGACCAATTTTTGCATGGGTGTTTGAGGCCATATATTAATACCACGTACCAAATTTCAACTGAATCAGATGAATTTTGGTCTTCCTAGAGGCTCCGGAGGTTAAATCTGGTGATCGATTTATATGGGGGCTATATATAATTATGGACCGATGTGGACCAATTTTTGCATGGTCTTTAGAGACCATATATTAACACCATGTATTAAATTTCAGTCGGATCGGATGAAATTTGCTTCTCTTAGAGGATTCGCAAACCAAATTTGGGGGTCCGTTTATGTGGGGGCTATACGAAAAAGTGGACCGATGTGGACCAATTTTTGCATGGTTGTTAGAGACCATATACTAACACCATGTATCAAATTTCAGCCGGATCGGATGAAATATGCTTCTGTTAGAGGCTCCACAAGCCAAATCTGAGGGTCCCTTTATATGGGGGCTATACGTAAAAGTGGACCGATATGGCCCATTTGCAATACCATCCGACCTACATCAATAACAACTACTTGTGCAAAGTTTCAAGTCGATAGCTTGTTTCCTTCGGAAGTTAGCGTGATTTCAACAAACGGACGGACGGACATGCTCAGATCGACTCAGAATTTCACCACGACCCAGAATATATATACTTTATGGGGTCTGAGAGCAATATTTCGATGTGTTACAAACGGAATGACAAAGTTAATATACCCCCCATCCTATGGTGGAGGGTATAATAATAATTGTTTTCACGTTCTGTAAAAGAGGGAACGCTTATCACAAAAATATCTCTATACAAACAAGTATAGAGGTATCTTTGTGATAAACGATGGTTGTTTCTCTAAAATTTCGTTCGGGAGGAAATATTTTCTTTTTTGTACGATTTTTTTTAAAGAGTACGAAAATTTTTCGTCAAAGTTCATTTCCATAAAAAATAAGAAACGTTTCACAAAACCGTGTAGAATAAATTTCATTAAAAGAATGTAACATTTCGTACATTTAAAGAAAAGTTTAAATGTTTTCGTTTTTTTACGAAGAGAATTTCTTTGGCATAAAATTGAGAGAATGGCCTCGTTCATCAACATAAGCTGCTGTAAGTTTTCTTTTTTACCGATCGATTTAGTATAAAAAAAACTAGAGTAAGGAAACTTCAGAACATCGAGGAAAATGTATCTGATATATTGACAACACTGGAAATCCGAACAATTTTACCAATATAAACGAAATGCTGAAAAAGTTGTCTGACTAGACTTGAGCAAAAGTAATTGAAAGAAAACGACTATAGAAAATATATCTGTATATCTATCACCTTCACCTCCTAAGATATTCCCACAAAGTGCAAATATAAAATATATTTTTGATTTAAAATTATTTACAAAAAGTTGGCCAACACATACCAACCACTTTATAGTAGCATACAAAACACACATACAAAAAAAAAGGAAACACATAATAACATTTAAGAAAAATTTGAAATTGGAAAAAAATCAAAAATGGTTACCTGGTGTCTTAATTAAAATTACTTTGAATTTTATTCGAAACGTGTACTGAGGAGCACGGGGTTTGATCACATCGAGAGGAACAACTCGATAATGATTAGGACCTAAAAGGAGGATTTATATAGAAATCGGCCAGCAAGCGATTAATTGGGAAAGCCAATTTCGAAAAAACGCGGAATGGGAATTGGAGGATATTGAAAAAGAAAATAAAAAAATACGATTATTAATAATTTTTTTTATGGAAATATATGCTATGTTCTCTAAGTTCTACATTTTCCAAATATTGCCTAAGTGCTAAAGAATTCTAGAGAAAAACTACAATACTTTTGTAACTACACTACAGAGCTATGTGTGGAAAATATTTTCGTGGGTCTTTGTAATGATAATTGGTTGTTACCTTAAAGAATTTAGAAAAAGACAACTCATGAGATATATATAAAAAGGAGGGATGACATTATACACTGAAAGAAAATTACACACATGATGATATATGAGATGCACCAAGCATTTTTAGCTGCTGGATGATAAGAGGCCCGGGTGTTTCTTTGTGTTGAGGATGCAAAACACGCACACTTATTAAGAATTTCAAGATGATTGACGGGGACATTTACAAAGATGGACAAAGACGAGGAAGCTCTTAAACACTAACCCCATAACCATAACCCATTCAGTTTTCAATGTGCTACATCCAATATGCAAATTATTAATGATTTACCCCCAAATTTTGTACAAGAATGTTTTTATTTTTTCAATTTCATCCCCAGTGACAATTGTATAATAATTCAAATTGGAACTCCATTTCACTTACCTGGTGTGGTATTCAATTTATCCACTGCCAATTTTTGACCAAATGTATATTTGGCCGTTGATTGTTTGACAGCTTTCACAGCCTTTTCCACATCATATTCCCCTGGGGCTGGTGTACAAAATTTCGACATTTCTTTATGGCGACTTTGAAGTGAGGCTGCTGGTGGGGTATCTTTGCCTTTATTGCCCAAACCGGTTACGTTATACTTGGCTGGTCCTTCGCCCAAGGATTGAACGGTCGAGCGATGTTTTTGACCAAAGGTAAATGATGGAGCAGCGTGTTTGCGAGAATCAAGTACTTTGGTACCTTTGTTTTCACGTAGGGAGAAAATGTTTAAAGTTTTGATTTTGTTTATTGTAAACTAATTTTTAATGTTTTTTGATTACCTATTAAATTGGGTAATGCTACCGCTGCTGGTCCAGGTGTTGCAGTTTCAGCAGCAATTGGTCCACGTCTGACGGTCGGTGTCCAGGGCCTTTGTTCGAAACCAGCTACCATAGCTGTGTGTCCTTAAAATACGCAGCAAGAGTGATTTTCTTGAGCTGGAAATAAAATGATTAAAATTAATACATAAATTTGTATTTATTTAAGTCTATGGATTACAATCCTTACAGACTAGCAATTTTATAAATAAATTAAATTTAAGATAATTGTGTTGTTGTTGTAATAATCCCCAAAGTGCATAATATCCCCAACCAAGAGAAAAATGCCCAGTTTGGGGAAAAATCCCCTAATCTGACAACACTGACAGCAACCACGTCGTTTGTAAGTAAGGAATCAACTTGTGAATTCAGCATATCTCTAAAAATAGATTTCAATCTTTTGTTGCAGTAATGTAATAACAAATTGAAATCGAAAAACTAAGGGCGTTTTCGTTTCGCAAAAAATATGTTGCCTTGGCGTTACACTACTTTTTCACTCATTGCTTTTTCGCCAAAATGATATTGTCATTCCAAAGTTATTGTTAATTCATAATATTGTGAGGGATACCGGATCCAAAATCTAAGATAGTGTCCTTGATATTTTGCAATCAATTTGGAGAATGTTGCACCTTTTTTCCCAATCGAAATCGCCATAAGATTAAGGGATTGTAGCTATATGAGAAGATGATGCACAGTGGTGGTGAAAAAATGATTCAACTTGGGAGAAATGATTCTCGTATGTAATTTCCATAAGAAATTAGCATATAAGACCCAGACAGATCTTACTAGAAACTATGGAAATGTGGATTAGCCAACACTGAAACATATGTATAGTCAGGCTTGTAAGATGGCTATCTGGCATTTTCTTTTCAATAGCATAATAAAACCAATTCCTTAATCTTCATGTCCAATTGCAATTAATATAAAGTAATTCATTTGGACGAAAAACCAGCCTGCGTTGATATCAGGCTAACATAAAAAGTGGTTTGTTTTCTTTAAATAAAGTTTATTTAAATCGGTTGGTATATGCCAAACAATATGGTCTATAAATAGAAATGTTTGACTATTGATGGCTATATCGATATAGTGATTAATTTAGGAGACAAATTTTGAAGATTAATAATTTGAATCTTGGCAAACTAGCAAAAATATATTGGAATTTATTTCAAGAAAATATAGCCCTGAATTAAATTTTTAGAAAGTATCAAATGGTAGATGCCTGTGTACCACATATGATACACTTCTCTTAACAATAAGAGTTCCATGTTCCTATATGAAGCTCAAAGATAAGGGACATAAAAAGTATTTTATATTACGATAAAATGTTTCTCATTGTTCTATACACTAAAGAAAAATTCAAATTTCTTAGAAATTATAATTTACCTTTCGAACCTGCCCTTGAGTGTCCTAATATTCAAAAGAGCTCTCAAATGAACTGTTAATATTCTCATAAATGGGTCATAAAATGAATTTTGGTAATAAAAAAATACCTCATAATAATAGAAGCCATATAGCACATGAATATTGATAAATATATAATAAAGAATTAACTTTTCTAATAGATGAGTAGCTACAAAGATATTAGGGTAGGACGAAGAAATTGGAGGTATATAACATACGCTATTTGTATACATTCAATGTAAATTGTAACGCAATGTGGTGAGATGAAAATATTTGAGAAGAAGTATAAATATGTTGGCTATTTGATAATTTGATAATCACAAAAACGTCATGATCATCAACGTTCTGAATATATTAAATTCTTGACGTGTGTTGGATGTGCTTTTGACTTTGCTGTAATAAAAGCCCCCGGTCTGACACATAGATGGCGTCGCTAGTATTAAATGCATATTATTTTTATATAGTACCAACCTTCAAATGATTCGTGTCAAAATTTGACGTCTGTAAGTCAATTAGTTTGTAAGATAGAGCGTCTTTTGTGAAACAACTTTTGTTATTTTGAAAAAAAAAATGAAAAAAAGGAATTTCGTGTTTTGATAAAATACTGTTTTGAAGGGAAAAATACGGTGGAAGCAACGGTGGCTTGATAATGAGTTTCCGGGCTCTGCCCCAGTGAAATCAACAATAATTGATTGGTATGCAAAATTCAAGCGTGGTGAAATGAGCACGGAGGACGGTGAACGCAGTTGACGCCCGAAAGAAGTGGTTACCAACGAAAACATCAAAAAAATCATCGAAATGATTTTGAATGACCGTAAAATGAAGTTGATCGAGATAGCAGAGGCCTTAAAGATATCAAAGGAACGTGTTGGTCATATCATTCATCAATATTTGGATATGCGGAAGCTCTGTGCAAAATGGGTGCCGCGCGAGCTCACATTTGACCAAAAACAACAACGTGTTGATGATTCTGAGCGGTGTTTGCAGCTGTTAACTCGTAATACACCCGAGATTTTCCGTCGATATGTGACAATGGATGAAACATGGATCCATCACTACACTCCTGAGTCCAATCGACAGTCGGTTGAGTGGACAGCGACCGGTGAACCGTCTCCGAAGCGTGGAAAGACTCAAAATTCCGCTGGCAAAGTAATGGCCTCTGTTTTTTGGGATGCGCATGGAATAATTTTTATCGATTATCTTGAGAAGGGAAAAACCATCAACAGTGACTATTATATGGCGTTATTGCTGCGTTTGAAGGTCGAAATCGCGGCAAAATGGCTCCTTATGAAGAAGAAAAAAGTGTTGTTCCACCAAGACAACGCACCGTCCAGATCTGGCTCCCAGCGACTTTTTCTTGTTCTCAGACCTCAAAAGGATGCTCGCAGGGAAAAAATTTGGCTGCAATGAAGAGGTGATCGCCGAAACTGAGGCCTATTTTGAGGCAACCCCGAAGGAGTACTACCAAAATTGTATCAAAAAATTTGAAAGTCGTTATAATCGTTGTATCGCTCTTGAAGGGAACTATGTTGAATAATAAAAACCAATTTTGACAAAAAAAACGTGTTTTTCTTTGTTAGACCGGGGACTTATCAGCCAACCTGTTGACTCACCCACCTTACCACATATTCTAACCCTTTCACTGTCGATGTCCACTTAGAAGGACATTCGAAAAAGACAACAAATTCTATTTTCCCACTAAGTTTATATTTATTTCTCGATGTTATTTTAAAGTAGAGGCTTTAATCCAAATAAGCTATAAATATTTCCATATTGGTGAGAACTAAAATACATTTTTATAGACTTATTCAACAATAAACTAAAAAATATGAAAATTTGAGACAATTTTTCTACTGTATGTTTCTAGTAAATGGACATTTGTACAAAAACTATAGCTATTTTGTCGGGTTCTTTTTTGTGTTTTTTCTCACACTTTGAAAGATATTATGGGCCAAATAGCGCTTCTTTTCGTAGGGCCATTTGGTCACAATTCAAGAATCAAGTTTTCAGAACAAGCTCATATAGGTTAGGTGGCAGCCCGATGTATCAGGCTCACTTAGACTATTCAGTCCATTGTGATGCCACATTGGTGAACTTCTCTCTTATCACCGAGTGCTGCCCGATTCCATGTTAAGGTCAATGACAAGGGACCTCCTTGTTATAGCCGAGTCCGAACGGCGTTCCACATTGCAGTGAAACCACTTAGAAAAGCTTTGAAACCCTCAGAAATGTCAGCATTACTGAGGTGGGATAATCCACCACTGAAAAACTTTTTGGTGTTCGGTCGAAGCAGGAATCCAACCCACGACCTTGTATATACAAGGCGGGCATGCTAACCATTGCACCACGGTGGCTCCCAACAAGCTCATATAGCTCTTGAAGTAATAGAGGTAGGATCTCAAAATGACAATTATTGTTTTACATGCTGTTAGTACTAGTAAAAACATAAGAAAAATTAAGGTTCCTAACATTAGGTTTATTTCGGTAGTGAAAGGGTTAACATAGTCGTAAAAGCTCGATTCTTTTATATTTCTTAATTTTTTTTTTTAGAAATTCCAACTACCCACCCTATTATTTGTCCCTAATATTATCCAACTAGCCTTTGCATGCAATGGCATTCTGCCAATATTCCTTTTTGTTCATATCCATAGTTATCATGTTGGGGTAGAGTTCAATGGAATGTCTATAGAATTGCAAATGAAATAATTTCTCATATTTATATAAAAACTTTCCTTGAAACACTTAAGTCTAGTTGCTGTATATGAATTTATGCGGTTGTTTTTTGGAACACTTTTATGTTGTTTTTGTTTGGATTGGTTGTTTAGCAACTTGAAGTTTAACCAATTTCTAGAATAACACCCAATAACAGTCAGCAATAAAAAGGTTTACCGGTGGCCAGGCTGTCATTGCACTGCAGCAAGTAGATAGCACCTCAATTAGGTTGGTATTGTCTGCAGAGGCGTGTTTTCTTTTGTTTTAATTTTTGAAAAATTATTTATTCCAAACTTTGAACATTGTGGGCTGATACTTTGGAAAAGTAGCTCAAGACTATGGAAAATGGTTACCTTAAAGAAAACCGAACAAGTAAGAAGAGCGTCAAATATACTAGAGCTGAATCTTATAAACAATTTACAATGCATTTGAATCACACACAAAAAAAAATTTTTTTTTTATTCAATCACGAAATTAATTGATCAAATAAATGTTTAATTGAAATGTCTTCAACCACAAAAATGATAGTATCAATTAAAAAATTTATTGAAGTTCAATTAAAAAAGTTATTTATCCAATTAAAAAATTAATTGATACTACTAATTTTTGCGATTGATTTTTGTTTCAATTAAAAAATTAGTTGAATCAATTTTAATTTAACATTTTTTAAAACTGAATTAAAATTTTAATTGGAAAAATTTTCGTGAATTTTTTTCTGTGCAGTGGTCGGTTTCCACTTGTCAGTACGTTTTCTATGATGATTACAGCTTCTATAGAGAATCCTGTTTGTTATTTTAGTAGAAGCATTTTCTAGTCAACTTATTTGTATTCAGATGATATCACCCTCCATAAGATCCCATTGATTTTGAGACTGTGTTGTGGGCTGAAGTTTGCATTCCCAACGGGGTGAATGTTTTATTCCTGGAGTTGCAACTCTATGCTCTCTTGGAGATTTAATTAGCTTTCCTTTGCTAATGGAATCGAAAGGAATTTAAGCAATACGTTCAGTTGCAGTTTTATACATCATCGGGAAACATTGAAAATGTTTGTTGCAAAAATATTGTTTTCTCGACAAACATAAACATTCTTGCTGACATCAGATACATAATATGCGAGAAAATAATATGGTTGCCACAAACATACTCTTGAAACATGTTTGGAACTGATTATATTACTTGTATGGGTGAGTTTTCGAGATGGATGAATATCACACACACACAAAGAAAATTTCATTAAAATTGAGTCAACGAAAAGTTTTCATTGATATATTGAAACTTTTTCATTACGACAATGAAAATATTCGTTATTCATAGTACGAAACGTTTCGTATTTATTAGAGGTCTGCATCGAATAACTTTTCACTACATGTATGCAATTCGCTGTCGAATATAGTACATACAATGTCTTTCTCTCAGAGCGCAAGTAGTGAAGTGAAGAGAACACTTGCTTGTCAAATACCACCAAGTACTTATCCGAAACAATATGTGTTCCGAAAAAAAGGAACAATAAAAATGCAAGTACTTGAGAAAAAGTACAACATGGATTCTCTTCACTTCACGTTGTACCACAAGTATTTCTCAGTTATGTACGAAGCAAAACTATCCATTGTTCTTAATCATAGATATGTATGTATGTCACATATATCATATATTTATGTATGTCACACACTTACCTTAACGTTTGCCGTTCTTTATAACAAACCGAAAACATATATTATGGAGAGTAACTGTTTTTTTGTATTTCGGAAACTGCACGTGGTACATGGAGTACTCTATGAAGTTTTGTTCTCGCAACATACTCGACGTGATCACTCTGAGTACACTTCAATAAGAGAGAAAGAGGAATATGTGTTTGTTGGTAGCGAAGACATCAGAGTACCAACAAGAAGTTACTCGTGGCTTTTGGTGTTCATCAAAATGTGTACCAATTGTTTTGCGACTCTCTCAAATAGATGTACTCATGTAGCAAGTACACGTGTACTCTTCATTTACAAATGAAATTGTGCAGACCTCTAGTATTTATTTCATTGACTCAATTTTAATGTAACATTTCGTTAATATAGCGAAGTTTTTTCTACAAGTGTTGCATGCGGGTATGCTAAGTTTGTCATTCCGCTTGTAACACATCGAAAGTCTCAGACCCCATAGGGTGTATATATCCGGAGTCAAGGTCAAATTCTGAGTAGATCCACCGTTGTCTGTCCGTCTATTGAAATCACATTAATTTCCTAATAAAACAAGCTACTAATGTCAAACTTTGTACAAATACTTGTTATTGATGTAGGTCGGATGGTATTGCAACTGACCATATCGTACCACTCTTATGTATAGCCATCACATAAAACGACTTCCGGGGCCTCTTGGAGGAGCATAATAATATCACGTACCGATTCGGTTGATCGGTACGTCATGTTAGTATGTGCCTTCTAACAACCCTGCAAAATTTTTACCATGTCGGTTCATAATTATGTATGAACCTCTCCCATATGTCCCGACTCCCCAAGATTCAACATTGGAAGCCTCATGGAGGAACAAATCCGATCCGATTGAAACTTGGTCCTCTCTATACCATGCGAAATTTGGTTCATATCGGTGCCAAAGTCGGTCTTAAAATATATACTCCCTTTCGGTAGACAGATATTATTCAACCTTCGCCATTCCTCTTCACCCACTCAATCACCTTGCCAGGTGCCAAGTCCGCCATACCTGTAGAAATCCTTTTGACGGTCGTTTGTGCTGGTGTTGGCAGCTTCAACTGCTCGTGCTAAACTACCCAAATGTTAAGGATAATGATACGTGTCTCCTAAATCGATTATTGACTACCGATATCGGGGTACTGCTTCCTGAAAAAGGGAGTGTATCACGCCGTAAAGGTGCATGCACCACCCACACTGCAGCCCTATCTGCAATGCCCAAGACATAAATTTACTCTGCGAGGACTACACCTAATCTGGAGGAAAGCCAAAATCCCTAAAATAAAATGAAGATATTTGATAATGCTGCCTTCAGACTCACGAGAGGGTGTCCCAGCAATAAAATATTGGCTTATATTTATGTTCTTAAAAGTTCTTGAGAAGATGCATGCTGCTCCTGCATACGAACTCCAATCGCCACAATTAGTAGCTATCACATCGATGATTCTGAAATCACAAACTCTTGGGCAGTTCATGGAACTTGCGGCAATCTAATCACAGTTGTACTTCAAAGCCTTCTGGCGAACAATTCGAGTCGTGTCGATTTCGTGTTCCATGAAGAGGTAGTTATTGAACGTACCCGATGGTTAGCACGATTACTTTGTATACGCAGGGTCATGAATTGAATCCCATTTCTGATCGAACACTCAAATGGGTTTTAGCGCTAGTTTATAATCTATCAATAGACGTGGTGAAATTTCTTAGTGTATCAAAAATTCTCCAAATGGATTCTCACTTATTGCATACATGGCAGATTATTCTCAACATTGCATGATGTCTGATTTTCTATAGAAATGCTAAATTTTAAAACATTTTCCCTAAGGAACATTTTGCTCCAAGTATCTCAATAAATGAAACATAGTTTATAGTTGAAGGACACTTTTATAATTGACATACATAATTCCAAATATCTAATTTATAGGAAGCCAATGCCAAAAACTAGTACATTTTCAATCTATCAATCACATTTGAAATTCCAAAAAAAAAAAAGCACCCGTTTCCTTTGTAGTCGTCGGACGAGATTTTCTGTAGCATGCAAACTCTCAGCCTACCTTGATAAATTTTCAATTCTCGTAGGTTATTAAAATTTGGAGCGCGATACTGCATGTTGGCATATCGAATACAAAGTTCTAGTTCTTATTTTTTCTACTTTAGTTTTCTTGAAAGACACCCATTGATGGGTTTGTTAGTTTTGACCTTCTTTTAGCATTTTTCCATGTAGACTTTCAACGTGAAACTAGAAATTTGTGGTTGTTTATTTTGTGAGTCTTTTTTGTTTTCTTTACTATCCCACCAAACAGTTAAGCAGTCAACCTTTCCAGTCATAACAATCAGGCAATGGGGTTTCCGCCAATTTACAAAAACAAAAAATATATATATTACGTGCCGACAGACAGTCAGGCAGACGGGCGGACAGAAATATTCGCATATCACGATATGCTTACAATACGAGCTAAAGGATATGAACCTTTCCTCTTTAAAAAGGAAAACTAGTGAAAATTAACGATTTTTTTAACAAATACAGAAGCTTGGGAAAATTTTTCATTTTACATGCTTTTAAGAATTGTTTAATAAAAATAAATATGAATAAAAATATAAATATTATTAACATTATTATTATTTCAGCTTAAAATCATGCGTTGACTAAACTACAAGAGTAGCTTAACCAACAGAGGAAAATTATGTTTGTCAAATTGATTTGGACACAGCCCTTTAGACTGCAAGATGGTTGGATGGAATTACCACATTCCTCATCAGCATTTTCTACTTGCAGCAAACTATCAGCCAATTACCAGACTAAATTCTGATAAATCACTAAACACAATGTGAGATACACTCGAACCTCCACGACAAAACTTTTTTGATAGTCGACTTTGCCTTCATGAATTTTTGTACAAACATTTCACTTTTCCTTATTAATATTTAGATTTAAATTATATCTAAAGTTACTTTTCATTCATCTTATATATGAATTTTCTCATATAACCTTCGATTGATTTTTTCTACATGAGGGTAAAACAAATGTCTTAAAAAATATTGTGGAATTATATAGCATACTTTTGGGCGGAATAATATTTCAAACATTCCACCATGCTCACCACGACAATGTCGTGAATGGAGAAATATTTGAGCGAACAACCTGGTACGGAATTGGAGCAATCGTTGTTGATGTTATTGTTTGTTGACTTTTAATAATATTTTAGAAAAGGGGATCCATATATACTACGTGCAATGACATGGACAAACTTCTGTGCTTGGTCAATAAAGGGTTATCATATAAGAAATTGCAAAATACATAAATTATAAGTTAGTCCATATGGAGTCTATGTTAAGGCCGGTACTCTGTTCGGTTTTCGTGTTGAAACTCCAAACAAAACCAAAAATGCGAAAAACTAGCGAAACTTTTTCCATTTGTGGTACTTTGTTTTTTTTTCGAGTTGAAAAACTGACGTTTGTAGCATGGCGCCATTTGCAATGTGAATTAAGAAATAATTTACTTATTAAAACTATTTGTGTGGGTTTATAACGCAAACACGGATCATATTTTTGTTCCGAAAATATACAAAGGATCAAAGGAGTAGCAAATCAATTGCCCAAGGAAAAATAAAATGTTAAATTTGTAATAGCAAGGATCAACCACCAACTTAGTTCCATATCGCTCCCTGTTACCTAAATAAACACCGCTTTCTATGTGCGAAATACTGGCTTCTATATTTCTTTTTCCGAAGGAATGAACATAGTACCGGCCTTTAGATAAAAAATACAGATTAAATACCTATACAAGCCACTTTTGTTCTTAATCGATTTATTAGAAAAGTCTGTACATATTTATCAACCGATATGGATCAATTATTCCACGGTATATTAGTGGGTATATATACCAAAATTTCAACCGGATCGGATAAAATTTGTTCCTCAATGTGTCTTATTGAGTCAAATCGGGGTATCGGTTTATATAGAGGCTGCATATAAATATGTACTGATATAGGCCAAGTCTTGAATTGTTATCAAAAGGCATTTACTGACATCACAACGGGATTTCAACCGGATAGGATGAACATAGTAGGAATGAACATAGTACCGGCCTTTAGATAAAAAATACAGATTAAATACCTATACAAGCCACTTTTGTTCTTAATCGATTTATTAGAGAAGTCTGTACATATTTATCAACCGATATGGATCAATTATTCCACGGTATATTAGTGGGTATATATACCAAAATTTCAACCGGATCGGATAAAATTTGTTCCTCAATGTGTCTTATTGAGTCAAATCGGGGTATCGGTTTATATAGAGGCTGCATATAAATATGTACTGATATAGGCCAAGTCTTGAATTTTTATCAAAAGGCATTTACTGACATCACAACGGGATTTCAACCGGATAGGATAAACTTTGCTCCATAAGTCAAATCTGGGGATCGGTTTATATGGGGGCAATATATAGTGAAACCTCTCAAACTTGTCAACTCTGAAATGGGGACACTGAAGGTGTGCGCGTGACACGCGGGAATCTCGATAGCCGTGAATGCAATTTAATCTAAATTTCGTCTCGTTTCGTGAATGGGACTAAACAAAAATGTGTCGTGCGTGAGAATCAAATTCTGTTCGTGAGTATACGTGAGTAAAATTTTGTCGATATCACGTTTACGAAAAAAATTCAATGAACGTAAAATCACACTCACGAAAAAATTCACATTCACGAAAAATTTACGTTCACACTCACTGTAGTATATAGGCATAAAAAACGCACACACACACACAAACAATTTACGTTCACGATTAAATTCAGGCTCGCGGATCACAATCACATTCTTGGTTTTTAACTCGCTGGATAACGTCAATTGTTGGATGATTTGCTGGTCAACCATATTTTAATTTTGCTACTCCGCTAATGGTTCCGTCATGAGTTATGAAAATGTTCCTTACTCATGAGAGAGGGCGATTTGTCATGAATCACGAAAATTTTCGTGAATCATGCGAATTGTCGTCTCAGTAAAATTTTCGTGAATCACGAATATTGTGGCCAGGTCCGAGAATTGCCGTGTCTCAAGCAATTTCGTGAATCGTCTTCCTCTGAGAGGTTTCACTGTATACAGGGTGACTGATATGTATTGCAACTAACTTAAGGTTGCATTTCTAAACTTCTCGTCTGACAGTTGAAGCTTATAAAAACATTTTAGTATTGCAATAAGAAATAAAATGATAGAATTCAAGTGGATATCGTTAAAACCCTCCAGCATTTAAATGTGAATAAATATTTTGTTTCTCGGACCATTGCTCGTGCTCAAAACGTGAACAACAAAAACGGTAGCAACGCCAGAAATGATTCGAAAAAGTAAGGCCAAATTTGATTTGGAAATCCCTTTCGTATTCAACGACCATGGGTCAAAAGTAACGCCAAATATTATCGGGAAAATATCCTAAGAAAGTCAATAATGAAGCCTTGGGCGGACAAACATTTCGGCCCTGGTCTTTCCCACAGATCTCAGCACCAGCGCCAGGGTTGGCCTGCCACAAACTGTGACTTTTGCGACTGTATAATACGTATATTAGAACATATTATGTTTGGGACATAAACTGTTTGTAAATATAATATGCTTCGATGCAAACATATATTAATTTGGAAATAGCCTATAAACATATATGTGTTTAAAAAGAGAGACCTAGAGAGTAAGCTCCAAGTAAAATAATGGAAGTAACCAATTGGCGCCTTAAAAATATATCCACACAAAGAAAATTTTATAAATTTTTTTTTACTACCAGTGTATGCCCTAAGGTGAAACATAATATGTTTGAACAATACAAACAATATTTTGTTTGGACCAATCCTGAAAATATATATGCTTGAAGCAAAATGTGTTTGGGGTATATGTTACAGAAGCGATTTTTTTGAGGGTGTAGTTGACGCGATTGAAATATTTCGAGTTTCCGACTTTTGTTACTTTTTATACATTTATGACACGAATGTGACTTTACGACGTTTACAACTTTGCGACAGCCTCAAACATTAAAAATGTTTGATACAGACCATCCCTGATCAGCGCCCAAGAATGGCTTAAAAAGGAGGTTCCTCGCTCCATTTGTATCGCACAATGGCCATCAAATTTTCTGGATCTTAATCCGTTGGACCTTTGCGCCTGGGTCATTTTGGAGAGTGTCTGTCATCTCTTATGGCGCTTCACCGTATAAGGGTTAAATTATTGCACAGCCACATTCGTGCAGAGGGCTTAACTTTGTCGGGCACAATTCATGACAAATTTAGCCTAATCATACAAATCTAAATTGATTCTAAGATTTAATGCTTGTTTTTCGACATTTCTGCTTTTGAACAATAGAATTGAAAAAAGTGAAAAAATATAGCCCTTTACTTTGTGGCATTACATATTAACTACCCTGTAATCCAAACACAATAATTGTTGTATTATGTAAAGAAGATTGATTGATGAATTTCCCTAGTTTTATCCATCTTAACTAATAACCCTTTTGTTTTGTTATGCTATATTTATGTAGGGGTAGGAGAAACTCGATGACTGCTTCTTCTCTTCTCAACATATGAATGAAGTTGAATGGTTTTATCAATATTTGCTACCGGGCTTTGTTTTTTAGGATTTATGTTTACTGCTACCGTGGTTGTTCTTCACTTAAATGTTATTTTAATTGGCTTTAAGTGGTTCAACAGAGCACAGAGTCAGTTAATATTCCAACCAAAACCAAACAAACACAAAACCAACAGTTCACATCAATTATAAGTTCGCATTTTGATTTCAATAAAATAGTGATAGTGATGACAATAATGATAATCATTATGATTGTGGAGAGGGTGGGGGTGCAGGGGGCGGCTAGAGTATGGGGAATATGCATTGATAATTGTATTAAATCATCATTAAACTTAATAACGTCATCTAAAATAAGACTTTGGCAAAGGCGTTTTCATGGAGAAAAAATTTTGTCAATGTTTGCTACAAGTAGCACTTGTGTTTGGGCGAGAGGCGTCTAGACTTTGTTCGAAGATTTATTATTCATATTAAAATTGTCTCATTTTTTATTTTTTCATTTATTCTGTGAATAGATGTTCCCATTTAAGCTATAGACTACTAACTTTAATTACCCCACCTCATTTGACATCATTTTTCATTTGGTCGCGCAATGAGGTTATTTCATCCTACTCTCTCACATTACCTGACACGAATATCATGACTTAATCGAAACCTCATGCAACTCAATCTTTATACAATTGGCCTAGGTTTGTGAAGTAGAATGGGGCACACACAGGTTCCTCATTAATGGTTTCTTTAATTATATTTCTTTTTTAATTGAATGATGTATAAATTAATTTCGTTTCGATATGGTCACCCATTAAGTCAAGTTCATATGGGTTAGCCACTTGCAATTGCTACTCATTCAAGAGGTGGTACTCTTGAATGAAGACCAGATTGAATGAATGAATGGGTTAAGCTAATGAATGAATGGATTATCCATAATTGTTAAACACAATTTAGTGTTGTTTTTTGTTAATTTAACTTTGATTTTTAAATTTATGTGATTTTTAATGGGAATTTGAATTCAGAAGTTTATGTTTTTGATTTGCTCGTAAATTTTAATTAAGAGTCTTTAAAGTTTTTAAAGATATGTTAACATGAGCTTTAAGAACTAATAGAATATTCAAGTGTATTTAAATGATCTGAAAATTGTTAATCGCAGGAAAATATTATTTGGAATATATCCGGTGAAATTGTGTGGGCTGGGAAGATATATACAGGCACTGACAAGAAAGTATTTTTTCATAAGTTTAGGTGTAAAAAAGTAAGCATATGATGTTTATAAACTAATTGGGACATTAAATGTTTATAAATATAATATAAGCATTGTAAAACATATATTCTTTAAAAATTTCGTGTGAACACACACATGTTAGGAGATATTGATCAGAGAGAAAAAGAGTGGAAGAGAGAGAGAGAGAGTACAGAGAAACAAGTATATACAGCCGTAAGTTCGGCCAGGCCGAATCTTATGTATCCTCCACCATAGATTGCGTAGAAACTTCTACGAAAAACTGTCCTCCATAATCGAATTAATTGGGTTGTGGTATCTTAAAACTTCTTAACATAGTTTTCTAAATTGTGAGTTAGTCCATACGTGGTATATATTAGGCAAAAAAGGTATGTATAGGTAAGTCTACAAATAATTACGAATCGATATGGACTTTTGCACGGTACGTAGGGAGCCAGAATTTAAATATGGGGGTCGCTTATATGTGGGCTATATACAATTATGAACTTGTTTGTGTGATTGGGGATCTATTTATTTAAGGCCTATATATAACTATAGACCGATATGGACCTATTTAGGCATAGTTGTTAACGGCCATATACTAGCACAATGTACCAAATGTCAACTGACTCGGATGAAATGTGCTCCTCCAAGTGGCTCCAAAACCAAATCTTGGTCCGATTGCTAATATGTTGAGAAATTGTTGCTAACGTGTTGAATTCTACTATTGAGGGTAATGTCTGTTTTTTGTTGAGAACGCCATTTTCTCAACAATTTCTCAAATTGAATTATAAGCTATTTCTTTGAAAAAAAGTTTGAAAGCGTAACATATTGAGTAAAAACATTTCTCCAATGTTTGTGTTTATTGCACAGAGAATACAGATTGGTTGTGACAATCGAATTTATTGCAAACCTCATTTTGGCAGTTGTAGCAACCAAAGATTATAGAAGAGGATGATGGGAGATTGGCTACTGAGCACATCAAACCATTTACCACATTAGTTTAATACTCGAACCAAACGCGTATACGACAAGTATTGACATAGCATTAAATTGCAAATAAAATGAAATTAAGTGCACGAAATAAACTTCCTTAAACGGGAAAATGTAGTTTTTTTGTTGTTGCCTAAATTTTAACATTATTTCATTAAGAAAATTAAGTTTTTCATTTAAAAAATAAAAACGAAAAACAAATAAAAAAATTACGAACATGTATGAAACTAACATGGTAAATGCAACATTTGGTATGACGCAAGCCAATTTCCTATCTTCCTCAGGTTTATTGTCTTTGGTAGCAACTACCAGTTGGCAGTTGTGCCACCCGACTGATTCGGTCGACACAACTAATATGTCGTATGGTGTTGGTTGGGTCAGCCGACGACATTGGTGGTTGCTACCTTCATCATTCGGTTGTGCTGCCCGACCTTAATAGTGCTCATGACCAAATTAAAAACCAATTTCTTCTCAATTAAATATTATATTATATTTTTTTTTTTTAATATATGTATGTATAGTATAAATCAAAAAACAATATATTTGATCAAATGTCTTTTGTAATCACGCTACAGCCTTCAATAATGAAGTTATCGTGTTGAAATTCTTTTGTCTGCAGGCAGGTCAAGTTTGAAAATGGGCTATATCGGCCCATGCATTGGGTTCTTTATCATCGAGACATCGCAATTTCTATCCGATTTACTTGAAAATTGAAATCTTAAGTTATTATAGGCTCCAAAAAAGTGCTGATCTTCCGATTTGAATTCTTGAATCTAGAAAACCGACACTTTATCCGATTTGATTACAATTTTAAATCTACATGTACTTTATATTTCCTGAAATTTTAAATCTAGAACCATGAATTGATGAGCAAATTTCACATTGCTTTATACCGGTATGGGTTTGATATAATCCTCAGTTACACCGGTCTCCCGAATTAACTTCAGGGAAAAAAGCGCACTGATCACCCAAAGTAAAATTTCCCGAGTTTAGTTATGGTACTCATTCGATTACTGCGGGTAAAGATCTATAGAATTTAGATTTGAAATCATATGAGAGGCAGATACTCTTGCACGCTTAGAAAGGAAGTTAAAAATTCCTCTAAAACTCAACTAGAAATGGTTATTAGAAGTCCAGAATCGTATGTAATCTCCATATGTATAAACATTATATTTATCTTCGGGAACCATACCATTGGAACCAATCTCTATGGGAGAGTATCGGAACCAGCAGGATTCATGTTAAACCACTCTTCCATGTTTGTTTGCCATACATGCTAGAAATTCGGTACATGGAGTTATTTTGAGTTATCTAAAAAAAATATTTTCAATACAAACCAATGTTTTGAATTTGTTGTCCACAGGAAACATCCCTTTCTTAGATGATTCATTATGTGTTGCGATCCCATCCATGATGAAGATTGCATAATTTTGCCACATTCCTCGATTTAAAAATTCTATATTAAATATGAATATTTTTCTTCTTCAATTAATTTTAATATCATCAAATAGCAATTAAAAAGTATTTGAAATATCATTCGGCTGTAACTACTATATGAAAATGGTGGCTACTAACTGATAGATAAGAAATGTTTTTACGGTTGGTTGTATCAACCAACTTGAATCAAAATTATTAAAAGTAGGTAGATTTGGTTGCCACTACCATTTATCTTGTAACACAACAGAAAATCTGTTGAAAATATCACCGAATGGTTATAAGTACGAACAAATACATGTAAATACTGAAAATTGATATGAACAACTTATATATATTTCTAAATATAGAATGTTCCTAGCTACAACCGAATTCCATCCAAGCTCTTCTCTGTGTGTGTGTAGCGATAATAATGATATTAATGATTGGAATACCTATTCCAATCAGCTTTCCTCATGGTGGTCTACGGATTTAAGTAATATGAGGAAATCCTGCAGGGAACTCTTTAACAAAGCAAAGTCCACAAGAGCCCCGGAGGATTGGGATGCTTACAAGATGAATCTGAGAGGGTATACCGAGAACTTGAAAGGGCTCATCCACTAACTCCGCTCCATGTTTCATTAAAACATCGGAGGGAATTGGACAACGTCCAGGGAGTGGACACACATTTTCTTGGAAATCAGACGGTTGAACCATGATCTGGGGCCAAATCACCGCAGTCGAAATCGAGTACTTCGTCATCGTAATGTAGTTTACGCGGATCACCGCCACAGAGGCTCAGCGGCCATTTCCTATCGAGGAAATTGTATCGCAATCTAGAATAAAATAGGCTTTAAATACCAACCAATACAAACCAATTGCTTGGTTTGGGAAATTGTTGCTAACGTGTTGAATTCTACTATTGAGGGTAATGTCTGTTTTTTGTTGAGAACGCCATTTTCTCAACAATTTCTCCAATTGAATTATAAGCTATTTCTTTGAAAAAAAGTTTGAAAGCGTAACATATTGAGTAAAAACATTTCTCCAATGTTTGTGTTTATTGCACAGAGAATACAGATTGGTTGTGACAATCGAATTTATTGCCAACCTCATTTTGGCAGTTGTAGCAACTACCAGTTGTGCCACCCGACTGATTCGGTCGACACAACTAATATGTCGTATGGTGTTGGTTGGGTCAGCCGACGACATTGGTGGTTGCTACCTTCATCATTCGGTTGTGCTGCCCGACCTTAATAGTGCTCATGACCAAATTAAAAACCAATTTCTTCTCAATTAAATATTATATTATATTTTTTTTTAATATATGTATGTATAGTATAAATCAAAAAACAATATATTTGATCAAATGTCTTGTGTAATCACGCTACAGCCTTCAATAATGAAGTTATCGTGTTGAAATTCTTTTGTCTGCAGGCAGGTCAAGTTTGAAAATGGGCTATATCGGCCCATGCATTGGGTTCTTTATCATCGAGACATCGCAATTTCTATCCGATTTACTTGAAAATTGAAATCTTAAGTTATTATAGGCTCCCAAAAAGTGCCGATCTTCCGATTTGAATTCTTGAATCTAGAAAACCGACACTTTATCCGATTTGATTACAATTTTAAATCTACATGTACTTTATATTTCCTGAAATTTTAAATCTAGAACCATGAATTGATGAGCAAATTTCACATTGCTTTATACCGGTATGGGTTTGATATAATCCTCAGTTACACCGGTCTCCCGAATTAACTTCAGGGAAAAAAGCGCACTGATCACCCAAAGTAAAATTTCCCGAGTTTAGTTATGGTACTCATTCGATTACTGCGGGTAAAGATCTATAGAATTTAGATTTGAAATCATATGAGAGGCAGATACTCTTGCACGCTTAGAAAGGAAGTTAAAAATTCCTCTAAAACTCAACTAGAAATGGTTATTAGAAGTCCAGAATCGTATGTAATCTCCATATGTATAAACATTATATTTATCTTCGGGAACCATACCATTGGAACCAATCTCTATGGGAGAGTATCGGAACCAGCAGGATTCATGTTAAACCACTCTTCCATGTTTGTTTGCCATACATGCTAGAAATTCGGTACATGGAGTTATTTTGAGTTATCTAAAAAAAATATTTTCAATACAAACCAATGTTTTGAATTTTTTGTCCACAGGAAACATCCCTTTCTTAGATGATTCATTATGTGTTGCGATCCCATCCATGATGAAGATTGCATAATTTTGCCACATTCCTCGATTTAAAAATTCTATATTAAATATGAATATTTTTCTTCTTCAATTAATTTTAATATCATCAAATAGCAATTAAAAAGTATTTGAAATATCATTCGGCTGTAACTACTATATGAAAATGGTGGCTACTAACTGATAGATAAGAAATGTTTTTACGGTTGGTTGTATCAACCAACTTGAATCAAAATTATTAAAAGTAGGTAGATTTGGTTGCCACTACCATTTATCTTGTAACACAACAGAAAATCTGTTGAAAATATCACCGAATGGTTATAAGTACGAACAAATACATGTAAATACTGAAAATTGATATGAACAACTTATATATATTTCTAAATATAGAATGTTCCTAGCTACAACCGAATTCCATCCAAGCTCTTCTCTGTGTGTGTGTAGCGATAATAATGATATTAATGATTGGAATACCTATTCCAATCAGCTTTCCTCATGGTGGTCTACGGATTTAAGTAATATGAGGAAATCCTGCAGGGAACTCTTTAACAAAGCAAAGTCCACAAGAGCCCCGGAGGATTGGGATGCTTACAAGATGAATCTGAGAGGGTATACCGAGAACTTGAAAGGGCTCATCCACTAACTCCGCTCCATGTTTCATTAAAACATCGGAGGAAATTGGACAACGTCCAGGGAGTGGACACACATTTTCTTGGAAATCAGACGGTTGAACCATGATCTGGGGCCAAATCACCGCAGTCGAAATCGAGTACTTCGTCATCGTAATGTAGTTTACGCGGATCACCGCCACAGAGGCTCAGCGGCCATTTCCTATCGAGGAAATTGTATCGCAATCTAGAATAAAATAGGCTTTAAATACCAACCAATACAAACCAATTGCTTGGTTTGGGAAGATACCCTACGGGAAATTGGTGCAAATTTCCACCGACGGACCTATCACAAGACTGATACCGGTGCTCCAGCTCGCCACAATTGTTCAATAGTCATAATTTATTTATTCCCATACTCGCTTGATAATCCTATTGGATCTACACATTTAGTGAAATAGAATTATCAGAATAACCTATTGTTCAATATATTTCAAAAGCTTTACATGTACCCTTAGTGAAAGTTCCAGCTTCTTTGGCACGGAATCAATTCTAAAATTATTAGTTTTTTTTTTTTACTTTTTATTATTATTATTATTTTAATTTACATTTTAATATTTTGTATGAAACTCTAGTAACTTTGTCTCGCATGTACATCATTTTATTAACACCATCGTCTGATACTTTTTTATCCCAGACTATGGGCAATGAACCAAGTATTAATCATCATTGATATTTAAATATTAAAATTTTTTTTATCGAAGTATTTGGTATATACTACTACAATGTCTCCATATCATATCAAGGTCATTTATAATCTTGACATTTTTATTTAAATTTTGAATTTATTATTTCTTTTATACTAATTTTCAATTGGCAAAATTATGCATTTTTTTCTCATTATATTGTATATTTCTGAAATGAAAACAATAGCAAGGTTGAAAACACTGATAACAAAAAATATTTGGTCACATATTTTATCTTAGTCTTTTGTTTAAATTTCTACTTTGTTGTAGTTTTCTTTAGTATGTGTGAAATATTAAAAGTGTATTACCATTATCATAAGACTTTTAATTTTTTGTAGTGTTCTTTGATATCAATGTCATTGAAATACTAAAGTAATGTTCTTATACACACTCAGTTACTTTAACGGATTTTGTATTTGGTATTTTCACATTACATTTGCTTCATTTGTTTAGTACATACAAAACAAAATATTTAAATTATTTTTTATCTATATTTACGTCACATACAAGAAACAGTTAGGGAGTGTAGGATCTGAAGTATGTAAACTCACAGTTCGGTCCTCAAAATAATGCCAGATGTGCCTAACGGAGTGGATTATACTTTGGCGAGACCACTTTTCGACAAAAAGTTTGAAACTCTAATTCCCAACAGTGAGACGTGGTGCACACAGGCCCAGGGGAATAAACGCTATATAGATTTCTACACTGATGGCTCCCAATTGGATGGACAAGTGGGTTTCGAAGTATATGCTAAAGATCTGAAATTTCGAATAGCGAAAAATTACCTAATCACTGTAGTGTTTTTCAGGCTGAAATATTAGCAATAAGAGAAGTGGCGAATTGACAGAGAAGTAATGTTCCAAAATATGTTGGCATTAATATATACTCAGACAGCCAACCTGCAATAAAATCCTTGGACTCTGTGTGCCTTAACTCGAAAACGGCCATCGACTGCCGCAAATCTCTCAATTAGATGACTGAGCAGCACAATATTCACCTAATATGGGTGCCTGGCCATAGGAACATATCGAGGAACTGCGAAGCGGATGAGTTGGCAAGGCTAGGGACTACCTTACATATTCCAGGGGAACTAGAATCTGTTGGTATGCCCCTGGCTACCTGCAAGCTCATACTGCGTGAGAAGGCAGTTATGATGGCAAATGTTCGATGGGAGAATTTGAACTTAAACCGCTCACTAGATATGCTAGTGTTCTCGAGACGTCAGATATCACTCCTGAAATCTGCTAACATATAACGGGTCGCTACCTGAAAGGCGATTTTGCAAAAAACTATTGGCGCGAAGTAAAATGACTATTGTATGAGCTGTCATGATGCGGAGGAAAAGGAATCAATTAAACACCTCTTGAGTGAGTGTCCTGCATTTTGTGTAAGGCGTAAGCAAATTTTAGGGGCATATAGCTTTAGACTACTGGCGGACCTGGAAAACGTTAACTTAAGCAGTCTGCTAATGTTTTTGGAACAATCTGGTTGGTTCAAAAGAAAAATATAATCTAGAAGGTTAAGTTAGGTTAGGTTATGTGGCAGCCCGATGTATCAGGCTCACTTAGACTATTCAGTCCATTGTGATACCACAGTGGTGAACTTCTCTCTTATCACTGAGTGCTGCCCGATTCCATGTTAAGCTCAATGACAAGGGACCTTCTTTTTATAGCCGAGTCCGAACGGCTTTCCACATTCCAGTGAAACCACTTAGAGAAGCTTTGAAACCCTCAGATATGTCACCAGCATTACTGAGGTGGGATAATCCACCGCTGAAAAACTTTTTGGTGTTCGGTCATACCAGGAATCGAACCCACGACCTTGTGTATGCAAGGCGGGCATGCTAACCATTGCACCACGGTGGCTCCCAATATATAATCTTGAAGGTTCAAGGGTTAAAACTCGAAGTTTCCATATGTAATACACGCAAAGAAAAAAAACGTTTGGAAAACGTGTACCGAAAACGTTTTTCTTTTGTTAGAGTTTTTTGAATTGCTTCGAAAAGAATACACTTTTATCACCAAAAAAATTCGTTTGTTACAAAATCTTAATTTTTTTAATAAAAAAAGTTATTTTTGAATCAACAACACAGTCCATTTCGTTTATATCAAACACTGTCCTTTTCTGACTTTAGGTCTTTAATAAGACACATTTTACAGTTCAAAATCTAAAATACTACAATGTAATGTTGAAAATTTTTTCGGAATCTTCCTAACATATCTGGAATATATGTAAAAAAAAAAAAAACTTTGGTCGAAGCAGGGATCGAACCCACGACCCTTGGCATGCAAGTCAGACGTAGCAACCACTGCTCCATGGTGCCCAACTAAATGTATTTTTCTGTGAAATAAACTTTGTTTAATCGGCTCGTGGGCGCCGCAAGCTATGCTCTATAAATATAACTTATATGGGTAATTATCTATTGATGACAATAACGGCTACATAGCTCAGTGGATAGTGTGTTGGCTTACAAATTGCATGGTCCGCGGTTCGATTCTCCGTCCAGGCGAAAGGTAAAAAAATTTTAAAAATTTATAAAATTGTATAATTTCTTCTACATTGTTTGTAGTACAGAAAAAGGTGCTAAGAACTAAAAAAAATCGTGGAAGTGGGAAAGATGGGAGGGAAAATGCAATTAGCCAGAAAAAAAATTTTTTTGAGTTAGTCTTTATGAAATTGTTACATCCTGGAAAAGAATAAACGTTTATCACAAAAAGTATATACTTTTCTTCCACATACACTTCCTTTCAACGAGAAGCAAATGAGAAACGAACTTTGTTTGTCTAAAATTTCGTTTGGGAGGAAAGAATTATTTTTTTGCGTGTAGATACTTTTAGTTAATGTGGTATCACAATGGACTGAATAGTCTAAGTGAGCCTGAATCTTAATCGGGCTGCCACTTTATCCTAACCTAACCTAACATATGTAAACTAATAACTAAGACGTGGAGTAAAAATAAAATGCAATTTGTATGATATAGATGAGGTTATGCCGATTATTTGTTTCAAAAAAACACACTGTACCGTTTTTTACAACCGAGGAAATAAAACTTTAAATTCACATCCACGCATACGAGGGACTTAGAGATTTGTATTGAAAGATTTCAAAATTTTTAAACCTGAGTGTTTCTGAAAAATATTAATCATTAGTTCATTAGCAGTCAAATGCAGTCAGTTTTGTCATGACATAAAACTTGAGTTTTCTACCAACAAGCACATGGAAAAATTTCTAATTACATTTCAAAACATTTTTAGTTGTACTCCACGAAAAACAATAAAACTCTTCAGAATATCACAAAAAAGTACACCCAAAAAACCATGAAAATAAGGATGAAATACACAATTTTAGTAAACTTTATATGTATATAGTAAAACTGCTCACCTTGAGTATTAAAACTCATAGCTACATAATATTTTTTTTTTATAAAAATATTTCGTTAGAACACAGATTATATAAGATTTATAAAATTAAAAAATCTTATAAAAATTTAGCTGCTTCATTCTTGGAAATATATAAACAGGATTGCCATCAGTAACAATTTATTTTGATTTTATATTATCAATGTGTTGAGTATAAAACCCAATATAGAAAGTTTTAAAATTTTAAAGTTGAAATCTGACTTTTTGCCGCTAAAATTGCGATATCGGCCATAGCAGCAGACATTTTTGCTGTGTCTTTTAAAAAGTTTGTTTGGGTGTATTTTGCAAAAAAATTGTGTCCCAAAAAGGCTGTTCACAAAATTTTTCTTAGATAGAAAATATTGTTAAATTATGGTCAGATATTTTGAATTTGGACATGTTTCATTTAAACAAAATTGGACAAAAATTCATTTCATTTAAGCTTAAGAAAACTTTGACACCTCGGTCTTTTTATTAGAGATTAATGAAACGATACTGTAACTAAATCTAATATTTTTATGACAACATATTTTCTTTCTGGCATTCAGAAATTTATCTTATTTAAATATCACTTTCAAAAGCAATTAAGTATGTAATTAGTGGTTAGCTGTCTCCATATATCGGATTATTATAATAATAAGTTTGTGGTTACTGTTTTTTAGCTTAGACATATAAAGCTATATGTGGGATGTAGAAAGTGAATATCGTAAGCCATACACAAGATTTAGTTCTGGGAATAACAAAATTGTTTATAAACTATATATTAAAAAAAAAGCATTACATAAACAGTTGATCTCAAAATCAGCTCACAAGTCCATCTAGACCTCTCTTTCCAATAAGTTTGTGCATCTACACACAACAAAAATTTTATACCCTCCACCATAGGATGCGGGGTATATTAATTTGGTCATTCCGTTTGTAACACATCGAAATATTGCTCTAAGACCCCATAAAATATATATATTCTGGGTCGTGGTGAAATTCTGAGTCGATTTGAGCATGTCCGTCCGTCTGTTGAAATCACGCTAACTTCCGAACGAAACAAGCTATCGACTTGAAACATGGCACAAGTAGTTGCTATTGATGTAGGTCGGATGGTATTGGAAATGGGCCATATCGGTCCACTTTTACGTATATCCCCTATATAAACGGACCCTCAGATTTAGCTTGCGAAGCCTCTAAGAAAAGCATATTTCATCCGATACGGCTGAATTTTGGTACATGGTGTTGGTATATAGTCTCTAACAACCATGCAAAAATTGGTCCACATCGGTCCACAATTATATATAGCCCCCATATAAACCGATCTCCAGATTTGGCTTGCGGAGGCTCAAAGAGAAACAAATTTCATCCGATCCGGCTGAAATTTGGTACATGGTTTTGGTATATGGTATCTAACAACCATGCAAAAAATGGTCCCGCTATAAACCGATCCCCAGATATGGCTGGAGGAGCCTCAAAGAAAAACAAATTTTATCCGATCCGGCTGAAATTTGGTACATGATGTTGGTATATGGTCTCTAACAACCATGCAAAAATTGGTCCATATCGGCCCATAATTATATATAGCCCCTATATAAACCAGGGATCCGGAGCGGTCCATTTTTTTCGCTCCGCTCCGCTCCCGCTCCGGAGAAAAAAAACCGCTCCGCTCCGAGAAAAAAAAAATCGCTCCGCTCCGCTCCACGCTCCGCTCCTCTTCGAGAAAATTATAGTGCAAACATTGTATTATTTGTTCAATTGAGTTTTATTTTATTTAGAAAAATCGGGCGGTACATATATGGGAGCTATAGCTAAATTTGAACCGATTTCGATGATTTTGTGCACATATAGTTAGTGCTATAGAAGATTACATTTCGCCAACTTTGAGTAAGATCAGTTGATAAATAAGGGTTTTATGACCTAATTTGACAAAATCGGGCGATACATATATATGGGACCTATATCTAAATCTGAACCGATTTCGATGAAATTTTCAGACTTAAAGGGTGATACAGAAGATTATTTTGTGCTAAATTTGACGACGATCGGTTAGTAAAAAAAGTGCCACATGACGCCATTTGTCGAAATCGGGCAATACATATATATGGGAGCTATATCTAAATTTGATCCGATTTCTTCCAAATTCAATAACGTTCGTCCTTATGCCCAAAAAAACACCCTGTACCAAATTTCATCAAAATCGGTTAATAATTGCGACCGAAATCCTGTGAACAACAAATACATGGACAGACGGACGGATGGACGGACGGACACCAAGCGCTAGATCGACTCAGGAGGTGATTCTGAGTCGATCGGTATATATTTTATGGGGTCTAAAATCAATATTTCTTGTAGGCACATTTTTTTGGCAGATCAAACTTATTATACCCTAACCACTATGTGGTTTAGGGTATAATGACTTTAAAACAATGTGTTGAAATATTTTATTAATTTTGAAGATTTTTTCAGAAATATTAAATCCATTTTGACTTCATTAAAACGAAATTTGCATTCATGTTAGGATACACATTTTTATGTCGAATCATTTAGCTATAAGGACAAACAGACTTCATTGAAAAGTTTAGAGACTTTTAGACAAGGAAAAACTTTTTTTCAGAGAAATACGCCTTCTATTCTAAGCAAAATTCGTATTCGTATTTTAAGCATGTGAAATATTTGGCCTCCCGACAATATTCTTTGCGGTGCACCATCTACTATTTAATATGTGATAGAAACCAAATTTATGAAAATGGACCAAAATGGACCAAATTCTGTTTGGTCTGACCATCGGACCAAATTTAAAAATTAGAAATCTTTTGGACCAATTTTGGTCCAATCGGACCAAAACGGCAACGCTGATTGGAATTGAAAGTCTATACTAGAGGTCTGCACAATTCCATTTGTAAATGCAGAGTACACGTGTACTTGCCAAATGAGTACATATATTAGAGAGAGTCGCAAAACAATTGGTACACATTTTAATGAACACCAAAAGCCACGAGTAACTTCTTGTTGCTACTCTGATGTCTTCACTACCAACAAACACATATTCCTCTTTCTCTCTTATTGAAGTGTACTCAGAGTGATCACGTCGAGTATGTTGCGAGAACAAAACTTCATAGAGTACTCCATGTACCACGTGCAGTTTCAGAAATACAAGAAAGCAGTTACTCTCAATAATATATGTTTTCGGATTGATATAAAGAACGGCAAACGTTAAGGTAAGTGTGTGACATACATAAATATATGAAATATGTGACATACATACATATCTATGATTAATAATAATGGAAAGTTTTGCTTCGCACATAACTGAGCTATACTTGTGGTACCACGTGAAATGAAGAGAATCCATGTTGTACTTTTTCTCAAGTACTTACATTTTTATTGTTCCTTTTTTTCGGAACACATATTGTTTCGGATAAGTACTTGGTGGTATTTGACAAGCAAGTGTTCTCTTCACTTCACTACTTGCGCTCTGAGAGAAAGACAGTGTATGTACTATATTCGACAGCGAATTGCATACATGTAGTGAAAAGTTATTCGATGCAGACCTCTAGTCTATACACAGAGTAGAAGTAACTACTCTCCGAAAGTTTTTTTTGTTTTGCAACAGACGTAGAGAAGAGGTTTTGTTATATTTGTAATGTGGGTGTGTATGTTTATGTTTGCAACAACCTCCATCGACATCAGTCCGTGGTATACCTACGAATATTCTTACTCAGATCTAGTGTTACCTAATTTCGCTTTTTTCCCCTTTATTGTATAATAAATGTATATGCGCACATTTTTCAACCAAAATTGAAACTATCCATAATTTTAATTAAATTTTCGAGAACTAATGTAATTGCTTCTAGGAAGCAAATGTTAATTTTTCATTTTTTAGATTTTTTTCGTCAGTTGTTATCAAAATCCTTTAAAAACGAGTTAACGAGTTATTTTTTTCCATATTAAGACTCGACTTCCAGTAGAAATTATGCTATGTTTCAAGTAAAAAGCGTCTTTAAAATAAAGTGTTGAGAAACATGTCTTATTTTTTAACGATTTTTTGCTTTGTAGGCAAGATGCAAAAAGGAAACAAATTTAAAGACAATTTTATTAATTTTAAAGTATTTTTCTTAATTATTAAAGTCACGTTGACCTTACCTCAAAAATTTTATCTTTCATGTTATGATACACATTTTTAAGTAAAATCACTTAATTATAAAGACATTACAACTTCATTCAAAAGTTTATTGCTTTTTGGACAAGAAAAAAACTTTATTTTAGAGAAATGCGTCTTCCATGTTAAGCAAAATTTGCATTCTTATTCTAAGGACATTGAATCTTTGACTTCACGACAATATTTTTTTCAGTGTAGAAAACTAAAAAATTAAATATAAATATCATCGTTTAATTGCATTTATTTGACGTTCATTACAAACTTTTTTGTAGTAATACGGGATGAAATTGATCGAAAGTACTGTTGTTACTTTTACAACACATACTAGAGATATATTTTGACATTTGCCGTTTTTGAAAACAATTACTAAACAAACACGTTGTGTTTTCCCCAATGTACGTATGTACAAAAATACATATCGTACATTTTAAACGTTTACTCACACTACGCTAAGTACTAGCTAAATTTGAAATTACCTATGCAGTGTAATTTCAAAGTTACACATTTCATTCAAGTAATATTTTATTCGGAGCGGAGCGGTTTTTCATTTGGAAACCGCTCCGCTCCCGCTCCGGCAAAAAAAGGGCTTGCTCCGCTCCGCTCCGGATCCCTGATATAAACCGATCCCCAGATTTGGCTTGTGGAGCCTCAAAGAGAAGCAAATTTCATCCGATCTGGCTGAAATTTGGTACAGGATGTTTGTATATGGTCTCTAACAACCATGCTAAAATTGGTCCACATCGGTTCATAATTATATATAGCCCCCATATAAACCGATCCCCAGATTTGTCTTGCGGAGCCTCAAAGAGAAACAAATTTCATCCGATCCCGCTGAAATTTGGTACATGATGTTTGTATATGGTCTCTAACAACCATGCTAAAATTGGTCCACATCGGTCCATAATTATATATAGCCCCCATATAAACCGATCCCCAGATTTGGCTTGCGGAGCCTCTAAGAGAAACAAATTTTATCCGATCCGGTTGAAATTTGGAGCATGGTATCTAACAACCGAGCCAGAATTGGTCCATATCGGTTCATAATTATATATAGCCCCCATATAAACCGTTCTCTAGATTTGACCTCTGGAGCCTCTTGGTGGAGCAAAAATAATCCGATCCGGTTCAAATGTGGAACGTGGTGTTAGTATGTGGTCTCTAACATCCATGCAAAAATTGGTCCACATCGGTTCACAATTATATATAGCCCCCATATAAACCGATCCCCAGATTTGACCTTCGGATCCTCTTGGAGGAGCAAAATTCATCCGATCCAGTTCAAATTTGGAACGTGGTGTTAGTATATGGCCGGTAACAACCATACCAAAAGTGGTCCATATCGGTATATAGTTATATATAGCCGATCTCTAACTACACAAAAATTGGTACATATCGGTTCATAATCATGGTTGCCACTCGAGCCAAAAATAATTTCCCCTTAATTTTATTTCTATAGAAACTTTTGTCAAAATTTTATTTCCATAGAAAATTTTGTCAAAATTGTATAGAAAAATTTTGTTAAAATTTTATTTCTATAGAAAATTTTGTTAAAATTTTATTTCTATAGAAAACTTTGTCAAGCTGAATTATATACGTATTTAATCGGTATATATGGACTTACTTACAATTTAGAAGACGGTGTTGGGAGGTTTTAAGATACCTTGCCATCGGCAAGCGTTACCGCAACTCAAGTAATTCGATTGTGGATGGCAGTGTTTAGAAGAAGTTTCTACCCAATCCATTGTGGAGGGTACATAAGCTTCGGCCTGGCCGAACTGACGGCCGTATATACTTGTTTTGTCTTCAATCACAAAATTAATTGATCCATTAAATTTTTAATTGAAATGCCTTCAATCACAGAAATGATAGTATCAATAAAAAGTTTATTAAAAGTCAATTAAACAAAATTAATTGATCCAATTAAAAAATTAATTGATATTATTAATTTTTGTGATAGATTTTTGTTTCAATTAAAAATTTAATCAATTTAATGAACATTTTTAAAAATTCAATTAATACTTTAATTGGGAGAATTTTCGTAACATTTTTTTCTGTGTATTTCGTGTTGTTGAAGTTGTCCAGAGCCGCATATATCATACCCCAGCAAAAAAATTTGGAAGTTCTTCTCAAGGCGCAACTTTAAAAGAATTCCAAAAATGCTCTCCTAAAGATGTTTTTTGTTTTAACTGCACAGGAAATTGACTCATTTGAGTCAATTTCTTTATAACTCGCGTTTTTCATATTTTTAATGGGTAATTATTTTTTTTTTGTTTCAAATAGGTTAAAAACAGATTAAGAATTAATAAAAGGGTACAAATTATTTAAATTTAGCCAAAAAAAAAAAGCTAAATTCTTTGAAGAAAAATTTCGAATTTTTGAAAATATTTTATCACAAAAGTTCCGGACAAGCGTTATAACGCATTAAAAATCATAAAAAAAATTTAAAATTATTTATTTGTCAAAATATCACAAAATTTCTTAATTCACATCCAAACCACTGAATTCGCCTCCCACCTTAAGAAGTGATGCAAATGCAGTGTAGTGGCTGTTGAAATGGTGGACATCCGTCCTATGACAAGCCCTTGTTAAATTCTTCGCTTCTGCGTCAATTTAGCACCACTTCCGGATCCAAAAAGAACATTTTCAATACTTTTTGGCGACGCTTTTTTTTGCTGGCACGTTTAACCAACCTTACAGATTTAGTGATATTACTGATGTTTTAAATGGAAAAATAAATGTTACACAGTCCAAAGATTTTATTTCTTTTTAATTATTTTTGTATTGATTCCGAGGTTCCAATGAAAACAGAATTGAAAATGTATCCTTTAAAACCAGATGGTATGTTCGCCAGCTCATATATTTGTTGGTGAATGAACTTTTATACAAATTTATTTTTGTATACAAGGGCAAAAGATTTTGATCAGACATCGAAATCATATTGTCAGTTATGGAGAAAGGAAATTATTTAATTTAAAAAATTATAACATTTTTCTATTCCACTGATTACAACCCCATATTTTTTAATTTATAAAAAAAAGACATCCTCCACACATTTAATTAAATGTTTTGAACAAAAAATATATATATTAGAAAATGACATTGCTATAGTAGTCAAGTAAAGGTCGTTTATTTGTTGTTCAATCCAATAAAGCCAATGGCAAAACCAGCCCCGGCTATAAAATCAACAAGAACAACAACAACAACAACAGCAACAAACATCATGTTTGAATCATGACATCGTCGTAAAGTCTAAAACACCCACTTTAAGTCTAATGATCTCAAAAGAAATCATATACACAACAATGACGATCGAATTGGAAGCCAAAAGGTTCGAGTAATATTGAAAATCAGCAACTGTAACATTTGACCATATTAGGAGGCGGGACCGAGCGGTAGCTGCAAACCATACAAAAAACAAGAATGAGTTATCTGTATACCAATTTGGAATTTTAGATAAAATATGCTACAAAAAAAAAACCAAACTTGCAGATTGAATGGAAAAATCGCCAAGTCTCATTTGTATTAAATTTCAAATTAAACAGCAAAAAAATTATCACCAAAAATATCATCAGCTCATCACACAACAACTGTTTATACTGTCACTGCAACCCACAAATATTTAATTTCCAGTTTTTGTAGTCAGTAGAACTGCTATTCCAAATTGTGATTCATTATGAAACGTCACGTCGCAGACTCTATCACCTGTCAGCCACATAAATGCTTATCCCATCATGTCTTGAAATAAACCAAATTTAGTTAAATCAACAAATACCATAAACCCGCAATGTAAGTGGGTGCATATGAAATTTCTAGAGAAATACGATCACGTAAGTAAATGGCATTCTGCTTTCTAGAATGAAATAACAAAATAAATTTGATATTTGGTGTGGGTAAATGTTGAAATTACATTACAGTAAACATGAACTGAGAAAAAAGGTAATTGAAATTGAGTCAATATACACGCAGAACAGAAACGATCATATTCGAAGATCAAAATAATAGGATTGAAGTTGTTTTGCGGTGATCATTTAACGTTTTCAATGCAACCATGTTCGCACAGTGAACTTCTAGGTAATGAAAATAACGTGTTTCGAATAGAGCTGGGATATTTTTCGTTTTGGATCCAGAAGAGATGTAAAATCAAAGGCAATTTTATATGCGCTTGTCATACACACAAAGAAAAAAATGTTTTAAAGCGTGCATCAAAAAAGTTGTTCTTTTGTTAGAGTTTTTTTTTAATTTCTTCGAAAATTTTAAACTTTTATCACTAAAAAAATTCGTTTGTTACAAAATTTTTATTTTTTCAATAAAAAAGTTATTTTTGAACCAAAAAACACGGTCCATTTCGTTTATATCAAACACTATACTTTTTTGACTTTAAGTCTTTAATAAGACACATTTTACAGTTTCATAATAAATATTTATTATATTAGTACGAGTATGTAATGTTGAACATCTTTTTGGAATCTTCCGAACATATCTGGTATATATGTAAAAACAAAAAACTTTTTGGTGTTCGGTCGAAGAAGGGATCGAACTCTCGACTCTTGGTATGCAAAGCGGACGTACTCACCTATGCTCCACGGTGCCCAACTAAATGTATGTTTCTGTTAAATAAAGTTTGTTTAGTCGGCTCGTGGGCGCCGAAAACTGTGCTATATAAATATAACTGCTTGACTGTTGATGACAATAACAGCTACGTAGCCCAGTGCATAGTGTGCCCCAATTTTTATTTGCCAGCTTATTAAATATTCAATGTTAACGACACAAAAGCAAGAGAACTAAGCAAGAAAAATTTATACGGTAAAATTCAGCATATGCTGCAAAGCCTCTTGAATAGTTTCAAATAAACCATTTTTGTTGTCTTAAAGTGTGTTTTACTAAAAGCTTCCTTATTAACCGCCTAAAGGCGGGCTTGGGCATTAGAGGGTTAAGAATATGTTGCGTTGCTTTTGTTATGTTATTTAAGTATTTCAGAATTTCATTGATTTGCGAAAAAATGACGTGCTGCCGCCATACCCACATTTTTATACCCTGCGCCACACTGTGGAATAGGGTATTATAAGTTAGTGCATATGTTTGCAACACCAAGAAGGAGACGAGATACACACATGGTGTCTCAGGGTGGGCTCCTGAGTCGATATAGCCATGTCCGTCTGTCCGTGAACACATTTTTGTCATCAAAGTCTAGGTCGCAGTTTTAGTCCAATCGACTTCAAATTTGGCACAAATATGTGATTTGGCTCAGAATAGAACCCTATTGATTTATATATATATATATATATATATATATATATATATATATATATATATATATATATATATATATATATATATATATATATATATATATATATATATATATATATATATATATATGTATATATATATATATATATATATATATATATATATATATATATATATATATATATATATATATATATATATATATATATATATATAAATATATATATATATATATATATATATATACATATATATATATATATATATATATATATATATATATATATATATATATATATATATATATATATATTATATATATATATATATATATATATATATATATATAAATATATATATTGCCCGATATGGACTTATCTGGCCCCAGAAGCCAGAGTTTTACTCTAATTTGCTTAAAATTTCGCACTAGGAGTACAATTAGTAGTGTAGTCAAGTGTGCCAAATTTTATTGAAATCGGTTCAGATTTAGATATAGCTCCCATATATATCGTTCGCGCTATTTACACTCATATACCACAGTGGCCAATCTTTTATTCCGATTTAATTAAAATTTTGCACAGGGAGTAGAATTAGCATTGTAGCTATGCGTTCCAAATTTGGTTGACATCGGTTCAGATTTATATATAGCTCCCATATATATCGTTCGCCCGATTTACACTCATATGACCACAGAGGCCAATCTTTTACTCCGATTTAATTGAAATTTTGCACACCGAGTAGAATTAGCATTGTAGCTATGCGTGCCAAATTTGGTTGAAATCGGTTCAGATTTAGATATATCTCCCATATATAGCTTTCGCCCGATTTACACTCATATGACCACAGAGGCCAATTTTTAACTCCGATTTAGTTGAAATTTTGCACAGGGAGTAGAATTAGCATTGTAGCTATGCGTGCTAAATTTGGTTGAAATCGGTTCAGATTTAGATATAGCTCCCATACATATGTTTTTCTGCTTTCGACAAAAATGGTCAAAATACCTTGTAAAATCGCCACTGCTTAGTCGAAAAGTTGTAAAAAGGACTCTAATTTTCTTAAACTTCTATTACATAAATATAAACTTTTGCGAAGTTTCCTTAAAATTGCTTCAGATTTAAATGTTTCCCATATTTTTATACCCTGCGCGACACTGTGGAACAGGGTATTATAAGTTAGTGCATATGTTTGTAACACCCAGAACGAGACGAGATAGACACATGGTGTCTTTGGCAATAATGCTCAGGGTGGGTCCCTGAGTCGATATAACCATGTCCGTCTGTCCGTCCGTCCGTCCGTCTGTCTGTGAACACATTTTTGTGATCAAAGTCTAGGTCGCACTTTAAGTCCAATCGCCTTTAAATTTAGCACATGTTCCTAATTTGCGTCAGAATAGAACCTTATTGATTTTGGAAGAAATCGGTTCAGATTTAGATATAGCTCCCATATATATCTTTCGCCCGATATGCACTAATATGGACCCAGCAGCCAGAGTTTTATACCGATTTGCTTGAAATTTTGTACGAACACAACACTTAGTCGTATAGTCAAAATTTGCAAAATTTGATTGAAATCGGTTCAGATTTAGATATAGCTCCCATATATATCTTTCGCCCGATATGGACTAATATGGTTCTAATAGCCAGAGTTTTGGCCCAATTTGGTTGAAATTTTGCACAGGGAGTAGATTTAGCATTGTAGCTATGCGTGCCAAATTTGATTGAAATCGGTTCAGATTTATATATAGCTCCCATATATAGCTTTCGCCCGATTTACACTCATATGACCACAGATGCCAATTTTTTACTCCGATTTAGTTGAAATTTTGCACAGGGAGTAGAATTAGCATTATAGCTATGCGTGCCCAATTTGGTTGAAATCGGTTCAGATTTAGATATAGCTCCCATATATATGTTTTTCTGATTTCGACAAATATGGTCAAAATACCAACATTTTCCTTGTAAAATCGCCACTGCTTAGTCGAAAAGTTGTAAAAATGACTCTAATTTTCCTAAACTTCTAATACATATATATCGAGCGATAAATCATAAATAAAGTTTTGCGAAGTTTCCTTAAAATTGCTTCAGATTCAAATGTTTCCAATATTTTTTTTGTGCTCCACCCTAGTGCATTAGCCGACTTAAATTTTGAGTCTATAGATTTTGTAGAAGTCTATCAAATTCTTCCAGATCGAGTGATATTTAAATGTATGTATTTGGGACAAACCTTTATATATAGCCCCCAACACATTTGACGGATGTGATATGGTATCGAAAATTTAGATCTACAAAGTGGTGCAGGGTATAATACAGTCGGCCCCGCCCGACTTTAGACTTTCCTTACTTGTTATAACATAAAGAATCTACTCGCTATCAATTATTTCATTTAATTTCCAAGCAATTATTAATTAAGTTGTCAAATAAGTGTATTCTATTACAAGCTTGATATGTATTTTCTCAAGAGTTCTAGTGAACAAATGATAGGAAATGAAATAAATGGGCGATTGGACTTGATAAAATATAATTGGATGGGAAGAGATTTTTTTTGTTTCGCATTATTTATGTAAACATCTTCCCATATGTCATTGAATTCTAGAGAAATTGTGAAGAACTTACCTAGGCACAATCAAATATATTGAAGCAAATTTGTTTGATTTTACGGCCAGTTATTAAAGGATATTTCTGTAAATATACGAAGTAAAGTTTATTCATTAGTAAACAGAAAAATCTGTGGACATTTATTGAAAATTCATATTTATACAAACAATTCAAATACAATTCAGTAAATAATGTATAAATAGTTATGCTACTTTTCTAACCTTTTGGTGATTTTTTCCTTATCAAATATTTGATGAATAATTCTCCAATATATCCTTTCCCCAGATTGAGAATTAAGGCAATCTAGTTGGGACTGAAATTGCCTTTGGCGATTTGACAAAGTATTTGGTACATGGTGTAAGTTATGGTCTCTAATGACCATGCAAAAAATGGTCCATATCGGTCCATAATTATATATAGCCCCCATATAAACCGATCAAGAAATAAATCAAAACTAAGTGGAAAAATAGAATTTGGTGTCTTTTTCGAATGTCCTTCAAAGTGGACATCGGTAGTGAAAGGGTTAATTAAAAAAAAAAAAAACGTTAAACCAAAGAAGCAAAATCTTAATTATATTTCTGTATTTGAAACTTTTTTATGTTATACTTAAAGATTCAATATATCAGTTAATTTAAAAAATAAAATTCCAAGATTTTTGTTCTAAATTTAATGAAAAAAATGAAGCAAAGATTATAAACTTTCCTTTAATTAAAATTTCATTATTTTAAGAAAATTTATTTTTTTTTAATTTAGGTTACATAATCATTCATATTAGGTCGATAGTTTTTTCAGTGTGCTATTGGATACCCACAGTCGCCTAACTTTTGTCCATATTTCGGACGTGGAGTGTCCAAGTTTGATATGATTCGGTGTAATCGTCTTAAAATAATTTAAAACCAGGTCGAATCTCCCCGATGGATTGCGTAGAAACATCTACAAAAGCCTGTGTTATCCACAATCGAATTACATGGGTTGTGGTAACACTTGCCGATAGCAAGGTATTTTAAAACTTCTTAACATTGTCTTCCAAATTGTAAGTTAGCCCATATGTGGTATATATTGGACACAAAAGTAAGTAAGTCTACAAATAATTACGAACCGATATGGACTTTTGCGCGGTAATTAGAGAGCCAGAATTGAAAAATGGGGGTGGCTTTATATGGCGGCTCGTATACAATTATTAACCGATATGAACCAATTTTTGTGTGATTGGGTATCGATTTATCTGAGGGCTATATATAACTATAAACCGATATGGACCTAGTTTGGCATAGTTGTTAGCGCTAGCACAATGTATCAAATTTCAACTGAATCGGATGAAATTTCCTGCTCCAAGAGGCTGCAAAACCAAATCAGGGGATCGGTTTCCATGGGGGATATATATGATTATGGACCGATATGTACCAATTTTGGCATGGTTGTTAAATATCATATAATACCACCACGTATCAAATTTCAACCAGATCGGATGAATTTTGCTTCTCCAAGAGGCACCGGAGGTCAAATCTGGGGATCGGTTTATATGGGGCCTACATATATTATTATGGACCAGCGTTGCCAGAATTGTTTCACCAAAAACCGCTAGATTTGTCCAAAAAAACTAGCCAAAAAAAGCTAAAAAAAATTTAAAAATAGCTAGAAAAAAAGCTAAATTTTTTTGTATCAAAAGTCACATTTTTGATTGAAATTTAACAAACTTAAAGGCTTTATTTCACTTAAAATGCATATTATTTTAATTGTATTCATTTTATTTCCATTTCGGTGAGACTGTAAGAAAATCTATGTCATATTAACTCAGTTTGCGTACTCGATACATTTTAATTACTATCACAAATTTTTACTGGAAGTCCTTCATTTATATTTCCTAGTAAAAACTTTTTTCCCGGTAAATTGCAATTATCAGCTGGTTAATCATCAACAAGTCCAATGTCACATAGAACTGCATTAGAAAATATGAATATATTTCGTTTTAACTGAATAAATGATAAATTCGTGAACGTGTACACTTCTCCTAATATTACCCAAGAGAATAAAACCCATTCTAACTGTCTTGCAAGTTTATACTGAATAACTTTTATTCGAAAATTTCCCATACAAACCTATTATCCAATTTTCGTAAATGTAAATCCATTCCATTAATAAATAGCAGATTTGTTTTGATCATATCACTACGAAATTTTTATTGCATTTTTTTTGATGTTAAAAAAAAATAATACCACATTCAAAACTTTATTTCCTTATTATTTCTATGTTCGGTTCCATTCAGATTGGTATTGGTATTGATTCAGAGTCAAATTTGAATTTATTCGTTTTTTTCAGCTTTTTCTTCATGAGCTATCACAGTGCTTTAAAAACGTGCTAACGACAACTTAAATTTCCAAATTCAGACTCGACTTTAAGTAGAAACTATTCTGTGTATATGTTTTTAAAATAAAATGTTGAAAAACCTCTTCTATTTTTGAACGCTATTTTGGTTTGTGGTCAAGATAGAAAAACTCCACAAATTTAAAGACTATTTAATTAATTTTAAGAATTTTTTAGAATTGACCCTAGCCTTCTTTCATGAAAAGATACCCATTTTTAAGTTGAATCACTTAACTATAAGGACAAAACGATTTTATCGGCTTTTGGACAAGGAAAAGAGTTTATAACATATAAGAGAAATTCACAAATGCTATTATAACCAAAATTTGCGTTCGTATTTTAAAGACATGAAATCTTTGGCCTCATGACAATATTTTTTCAGTGTACAAAGCAATTCACATCTACTATTTTAATTTAGTAATATCATAATAACTTTAGAATACGTATTAAAATAACATAAAACGGATAAACGAGTCAAATGCTATTATTCCTAATAATTTACTGACAGTTTATATAAGGAATTTGTAGGGTAATAGTAGATTTAAAGTTTACGATAACTTTTATGAATACGAGGAAAAAACTTTACAACAAGGTGTATTTGCTGCAAAAATGCCCGCATAATGGCTGGAATAATTACTAAGGCTTCAATTGAGGTTTGAAATATGCGGAAAACCTTAATCTGGCAGCAAGACTTAGATAAAAACGAAGTTTTTTCCATATTTCAATAGGAACATGTCGAAAATAAAAAAGCCAAAAATAGCTAAAAGGGTCATGAAAAAAAGCCAGAAAAAAAGCTAAAAGCTAAATGCATTTTTTTCCCGCTAAACGTCTTCAAAAAAAGCCAAATCTAGCGGGAAAAAAGCTAAATTGGCAACGCTGTTATGGACTGATATGAACCAATTCCTGCATGCACGCTCACAAAAAAATCGCTTCTGTAACATATACTCCCAAACATATTTTGCTTCAAGCATATACATTTTTGGATATTGCCCAAACATTTATATGTTTGATCTCTTCCAATATATAATATGTTTGAAAGCATATTAGTCTAAACAACATATGTTTGGGTAGTCTAAGTTTCAAACATTTTGTATTTTTGCATCCAAATTCAATAATGTTGTCTTCCAAAAAACAATATGTTATTATGTGAACATATAATATGTTTGGAAGCATTTTGCACCCAAAAATATTATATGCTTAAAAAAATTCTCCCAAACAATATTGTGCTCAAAATTTTATTTATTTATTTATATATTTACAATCATAACGAATTATGAAAATAAACAGGTAATATAGGTGCTAACAACATAGGTTTTCGACCTGAATGCTCAAAATTTTGTTTCTGCCCAATTGTATATTCCCCCACATCTTTCTCACTTCCACGAGATTTTTTAGTTCTTAGCACCTTTTTCTGTAATACAAACATTGTAGAAGAAATTATTCAATTGTATGATTTTTTTTATTATTTAATTTTACCTTTTGCCGGACGGGGATTCGAACAGCGGACCACACAGTTTGTAAGGATCAAAGAAGTAGCTGATCAATTGCCACGGAAAAATAAAATGTTCATTTTGCAATAACAAGCAACAACCACCAACTTAATTCAATATCGTTCCCTGTTAAATAGCGCTCCAAGCTACTAAACACATATATGTTTATCCCTTTCCGACCGTGTACGCACAATTGTGCGGGTAAGTTTAAGTCTCTATAATTTCTTTAATATATGACGTACTGCGATAAGAGCGGCAAAAAAATAATTGTGTATGATCTCTCTTTGTCTAAGAATGTGAAGAACCGTTATAAATATTTGTTTTTTATATTAATTTTGTAGTTTCAGCAGTGTACTTTGCGCATTTGTAAAAATTAGTGGAAGGTGTAAGTTTGCAAATAAATTAAAATTATTTAAGTTGTGGAATATTCCATCAAACAAGTGTTTTCAATAAGAAAACATGTTAAATATTGTATGCAAACAGTAACTTCGTGATTATTTTGTGTTTTTTGATATTTTTACGTCCGGACTTTTACCGGAATTTACCGGACGGCAAAAATTGTGCGTATCCTGAAAAAACAGGATACAGGATCAAACTGAACAAACTTATTAATTTAAAATGTTCTATGTGCACATAAATAACAGAATTCAAAAATTTAGGAAAATCTATCACGTGGATCGGCTATAGATCGGAAAGGGTTATAGGCTATTTCTAAATTAATATATGTTTGCATCCAAGCATATTATATTTACAAACATTTTATGTCCCAAACATAATATGTTCTAACATATTAACATATATGTCCCAAACATGTTATGCTAGTTTATGAGCATTATATGCTTGCACTCAAAAATATTGTGTTTAAAAATTTGTGTTCCAAACATATAATGTTTATAGCCAAACATATGAAAAACAGCCTTTTTCATCCGTGTGGTTGTTGGATACCATATACTAACTTCACGTACCAAATTTCAACCGAATCGGATGAATTTTGCTCTTCCAAGGGGCTCCGGAGGTCAAATCTGGGGATCGGTTATATAGGGCCTATATATAATTATGGACCGATTTCGACCAATTTTTGCATGGGTGTTTGAGGCGATATATTAACACCACGTACCAAATTTGAACTGAATCAGATGAATTTTGGTCTTCCAAGAGGCTCCGGAGGTCAAATCTGCTGATCGGTTTATATGGGGGCTATATAAATTTGCTTCTTTTACAGGCTCCGCCAAATCGGGGGATCGGTTTATATGGGGGCTATATATAATTATGGACCGACGTGGACCAATTTATGCATGGTTCTTAGAGACCATATACTAACACCATGTACCAAATTCCAGCCGGATCGGATGAAATTTGCATCTCTTAGAGGATTCGCAAGCCAAATTTGGGGGTCCGTTTATATGGGGGCTATACGTAAGAGTGGACCGATATGGCCCATTTTCAACACCATCTGACCTACATCAATAGCAACTACTTGTGCCAAGTTTCAAGTCGATAGCTTGTTTCGTTCGGAAGTTAGCGTGATTTCAAAAGACGGACGGACGGACATGCTCAGATCGACTCAGAATTTCACCACGACCCAGAATATATATACTTTATGGGGTCTTAGAGCAATATGTCGATGTGTTACAAACGGAATGGCAAAGTTAATATGGTGGAGGGCATAATTAAAATCGATATTTCGAAATGTTACAAACAAAATTTAAAGTGTTGGGCATTAAATATTTTTAAAATTTTAGTTTGATCGGAGCACAGCTAAATTTTTACGACTTCGACTTAAGCAAAATCTTCAGACTCCGACTCAACAGCCCTGGTATATACTAAGGAAGGGAGCCACCGTGATGCAATGGTTAGCATGCCCGCCTTGCATACACAAGGTCGTGGGTTCGATTCCAGCTTCGACGGAACACCAAAAAGTTTTACAGCAGTGGATTATCCCACCTCAGTAATGCTGGTGACATTTCTGAGGGTTTCAAAGCTTCTCTAAGTGGTTTCACCGCAATGTGGAACGCCGTTCGGACCTAATCTAATCTAACCTAGACTAAGGAAATTCCCACACCCTCTATTGGACAATTATTATTGTTATTTTGATTACAATCTCTTCGTCACACACCCAAAATATTTCCAATGTGACATATGAAAGTAATTTAATTCAAATTTCGTTCTTGACAAAAACATATAAATTATAGCTAAAAACCTAAAATCCATATTGCATGTTTATTAGCGTTGGAAGAATTGCAATTATTCCACAATAAGAAAAAATCAAGGGCATACTGCACGCTGCTTTATCCAAAACGATAGAAGTGAAAAATGTTTATTTCCTAAAAAAAAAAACAAAAAAAAAAAATCTTGGAACTGCCATTACCAGTTACTCTAAAAGCGATTAGCATTATGGTTATTACCATTACCACATAATATTGCATTTAGTGGTAGTCCCTCCAAAAAATAATACCAGTTTTTACTTGACTGAGTGCTTAAATTTTTATTGTATTGTGTTAGAGAAGCTATCTAGGTCATTTGACCAGTTCTGCTGGGAAAATTACCTTTATTTGAAAAGAAGGTTAAAGAAGAGCAATTGTACAAAAAAAGAAAAAAAAATAAAAACGTTAAGAAAAAATAGTTAAGCTTTCTATTGGAGTGGACTGTTGTTGGAGTGAACTTGTTTGTCCAAAAACCATAATCTTCAAGGTTTCGAAATGTATTTGAAAACATACGAGAACTATAAACTACGTAAAAACAAATGAAATGAAATATGAAATTTAACTCTCTTTAGACAAATAATAATGCTATCACGTAATATGAAATTGCTTAAATGAGATTTTCAACTAAGTTGCTTGTCAATGCCAATATGGTGACCTAAGACATTCTATCTTAAATTCCATATATACAAAAAATGTTTCATTCTGTTCATTTCGTGAAGTTATCATAATTTTAAATATTTCGTTTATTTTTTTTTAATTAGCTATGTAAACGTTAAACGTTTCTTTTAATGAAATGTAATGTGTGCCTCTCAAGATGATTTAATTTGGTGCAAATTGTTTGCCATACTAAATTATTTATGCAAAAATTGCATGTCCTGGGCTAGCTACAACGTTTCTAGGATTTCAATCATTCGTATTAAGTGGAATAACACTATGAAACAAATAAAACTTTGAAGTCATTTCTGGGTACTACAAAAAAAATGTTACATTTTCTCCCAATCAAAATTTGTGAAAAGTTTCTTTCTTCATTTTTGAAGTCCAAAAACTATATTCAAGCTTCCAGATTGGAAATATATCCATGCAGTTGTTCGAGAATATTTATTATCCCATCGTTTTTAAAGAATCGACATTTTGTATATTATTGATATATCCGCCCGCCTACTGGATGAGGGGTTTCCAAATACATACATATATGCACATACTGATTTTGAGGATTTAGCATACTTGATTTATTTATTTTTTTGAGTTAAGAAAACATATTTATTTTAAAGTAACTGTTACAATGTAGATTTTTATCGCAAAAAGAGAATAAAAATTCGATAAATGGATTCTGCGTACTACTTTTAATCTTATAGAGCCTAGATTTAAATCTAACATATATCGCTCCATCAAAAATTTCCTTATTTTAAAGAAGCTCATCTTCGTTTACGAAGCAATACCAAAATCCTTAAGGGAAGGCAAAAATCTTTGAATTCAAGTAAACTTTTTTGAGTGTATGTGGTTTCACACACACGGACGAAAAAGACTGTTTTTCATAGGTTTGGGTGTAAAAATTATATGTTTGGAACTCAAATTTTTTAACACAATATTTTTAAGTGCAAGCATATAATGTTCATAAACTACCATAACATGTTTGGGACATATATGTTGATATGTTAGAATATATTATGTTTGGGACATAAAATGTTTGTAAATATATTATGCTTGGATGCAAACATATATTAATTTAGAAATAGACTATAAACATATATGTGTTTAGAAAGAAAGACATAAATATGCTGGAAGTAAAATAATGAAAGTAACCTTAAAAATGTATCCACACAAAGAAAATTTCATTAACATTTTTTACTAGCAGTGTATGCCCAAAGGTGAAACAATACAAACAATATTTTTTTTGGACCAATCCTGAAAATATATATGCTTGAAGCAAAATGTGTTTGGGGTATATGTTACAGAAGCGATTTTTTTGAGGGTGCATATTGTCGGCTATACTAAAAGGGGGATCCTATATTGCGCTTAACATAGAATTGAGCAACAGGCATTTATGAAAATTTTACCGCGTATGTCCATTAACAGCCACTATACATACATTCAAAAACAATTTACTTGGATCCAATTATTTTGACCTTCCCTTAAGGATGATTCCGAACCAAAGATGTCCTAGGTTAGGTTAGGTTAGGTTAAAGTGGCAGCCCGATTAAGATTCAGGCTCACTTAGACTATTCAGTCCATTGTGATACCACATTAACTAAAAGTACCTATTACATATGGGCACTTCTAGTTTTAACCGCTGAACCTTCTTGATTATTTTTCTTTGTTGAACCAACCAGATTGTTCCAAAAATATTAGCAGACTGCTTAAGTTAACGTTTTCCAGATCCGCCAGTAATCTGAAGCTATATGCTCCTAAAAGTTGCTTGCGCTTTACACAAAATGCAGGACACTCACACAAGAGGTGTTTAATTGATTCTTTTTCCTCCGCATCATGACAGCTCATACAATAGTCATTATACTTCGCGCCAATAGTTTTTGCAAAATCTCCTATCAGGCAGCGACCCGTTATAGCAGATATCAGGAGTGATATCTGACGTCTCGAGAACATTAGCATATCTAGTGTGCGGTTTAAGTTGAAATGGGGCCATATTTGCTTGGTGTCGTTACAACCCTTACAATTCTCCCATCGAACATTTGCCATCATAACAGCCTTCTCACGCAGCATGAGCTTGCAGGTAGCTAGGGGCATACCAACAAATTCTAGTTCCCCTGGAATATGTAAGGTAGTCCCTAGCCTTGCCAACTCATCCGCTTCGCAGTTCCCCGGTATGTTCCTATGGCCAGGCACCCATATTAGGTGAATATTGTACTGCTCAGCCATCTCATTGAGAGATTTGCGGCAATCGATGGCCGTTTTCGAGTTGAGGAACACAGAGTCCAAGGATTTTATTGCAGGTTGACTGTCTGAGTATATATTAATGCCCACATGTTTTGGAACATTACTTCTCAGCCAATTCGCCACCTCTCTTATTGCTAATATTTCAGCCTGAAAAACACTACAGTGATCAGGTAATCTTTTCGCTATTCGAAGTTCCAGATCTTTAGAATATACTCCGAAACCCACTTGGCCATCCAATTTGGAGCCATCAGTGTAGAAATCTATATATCTTTTATTCCCCGGGGTCCGTGTACACCACGCCTCACTGTTGGGAATTAGAGTCTCAAACTTTTTGTCGAAAAGTGGGCTCGCCAAAGTGTAATCCACTACGTTAGGCACATCTGGCATTATTTTGAGGACCGAACTGTGACCGTAACTTTTTTCCGACCACAGCGATAGCTCGCGCAACCGCACAGCCGTTGTTGCAGCTGACTGTTTGGCCAAAATGTCTAAAGGCAATAGATTCAGTATGACATTAAGGGAGTTTGTTCCTGTCTTGCTGAATGCACCTGAGATACACAAGCACGCCATACGCTGAACTTTGTCTAAACTTGTCGGCTGGTGAAGTGCCGGCCACCAGACTACAACACCATATAGCATTATAGGTCTAACCACTGCCGTGTATAGCCAATGTACAATTTCTGGTTTTAGTCCCCACTTTTTCCCTATTGCCTTTTTGCACGAGTATAAAGCTACCGTTGCTTTCCTCGCCCTTTCTTCAATATTAAGCTTAAAGTTCAGCTTCCTGTCCAAAATAACGCCAAGGTATTTTGCACACTCCCTAAAGGGAATTTCAATACCCCCTAAGGAAATGGGCCTAACCGTGGGAGTTTCGCGATCTTTGCAGTACATGACTATTTCTGTCTTTGCAGGATTTACCCCAAGACCATTATCTTTCGCCCATTTCTCAGTCATCCGGAGGGCTCTCTGTATAATATCTCTAATTGTTGATGGGAATTTTCCCCTGACTGCTATCGCCACATCATCTGCGTATGCCACCACTTGTATCCTTTCTTTTTCTAGGGAAACCAGAAGGTCGTTTATAGCAACATTCCAAAGAAGAGGTGATAGAACTCCTCCTTGAGGAGTGCCTCTGTTCACATACTTTTGTATGTTTGCTTGTCCTAGTGTGGCTGAAATACGTCTCTTCATTAGCAGTTCGTCTAACAGCCTGAGTATACATGGATCAACATTCAGAGTTGTCAGTCCATTTAATATCGAGCTCGGATGGACATTATTGAACGCCCCTTCGATGTCTAGAAACGCCACGATTGTGTATTCTTTGACAGATAGTGAGCTTTCAATAAAGCTGACTAGTTCATGTAGTGCGGTCTCAGTAGACCTGCCCTTCGAGTATGCATGCTGTCGTTTCGAAAACAAACTTGAATCGATGCTAGTTCTAAGATAAATATCTATCATCCTCTCCAGAGTCTTAAGTAGGAATGAGGATAAGCTGATTGGTCGGAAATCCTTCGCCCTCGAGTGAGAGGCTTTTCCCGCTTTAGGTATGAAAACGACTTTTGTTTCCCTCCACTTTCCTGGGATATATGATAAGTTGATACATCCTTTATATATCACCGACAACCAGGGGATAATTTTGTCAGTTACAGCTTGTAACTCCGCCGGAGTAATTCCATCAGGTCCAGGGGATTTGAATGGTCCAAAGCTATTTAGCGCCCATCTTATTCTAGTTTCCGATACAATTTCCTCGACAGGAAACGACCGCTGAGCAACTGTGGCACCGCCAGTACATGGTTCAACCGTTTGATTTCCGGGAAAATGTGTGTCCAATAGTACCTCCAGCGTCTCCTCACTGGACGTTGTCCAATTGCCCTCCGATGTTTTAATGAAACCTGGAGCGGAGTTGGTGGATGCTAGAACCTTCCGTAGTCTGGAAGCCTCGGACGTATTCTCAATACTGCTGCAGTAAGCATTCCAAGAGTTATGCTGAGCCTTTCTCAGTTCTCGCTTGTATCCTCTCAGATTCTTCTTGTAAGCGTCCCAGTCCTCAGGGGCTCTGGTGGACTTTGCCTTGTTAAAGAGCTTCCTGCAGGATTTCCTCATATTACTTAATTCCGTAGACCACCATGGTGGTCGATGTTTCCCCCTTGGCTTTCCTCTAGGGCATGCAGCTTTCAGTGAGATGTTGAAGGCCTTAGTAATCCGCTCCACTGCGTGTTCGATATCTTGCACATTTCTAATATTTGTCTCTGTTATTTCCGGTATCATCATATTGAACGATTCCCTATACCTATTCCAGTCAGCTTTCCTAACATTTGGCGGAAATATGATCTTGGTGATATGAACATCAAATTTGAAACTGATGTAGCGATGATCTGAGAAGCTGTGTTCACTTAAAACCTGCCACTCAGATATCATTTCATTCAGTTCTTGCGAGGCCAAGGTGATGTCCAAAACATCTTGCCTGTTTTTAGTGACAAAGGTTGGGACATCTCCCTTGTTGCAAACTACCAGATTAGTACGCAAAATAAACTCTATTAGCGACTCTCCCCTTGCATTAGTATCACTACTTCCCCATATACTATGATGCGCATTCGCATCGCATCCCATAATGAGTTTCGTCTTTGTTTTCAGTGACTCCTCCACTAAGGTCTTAACGGCATATGGAGGCATCTCCCTGTCATGTCCCATGTAGACCGAAGATACCCAATATTTGCATTTGGCTATTTCTAAACTTGCAACGACAGTGTCTGTATTGCACATTGAAGGAAGCAGAAACAAATTGAGCTCGTTTTTAGCAATTATACAGGCTCGATTTATATCATTACCAGTATACTGCAATAGTTTGAACCCCGGAGTACTTAATTCACATATTTTGTTTTTATAAGCATATGGTTCTTGAATAAGAACTATATCTATGTCCCCTTTCATCAGGAGAACTTTTAAGGCAGCACATGCAGCCTTACAATGATGAAGATTTATCTGGAGGATCCGTAGGACCATCGAGATTTTCAACAACCGTCACATCAGCCGCTTCAATCGAGTCATCAAGAATGTCCTCTTCGGAGATATCGGTGACTCTCGCAATAACCATAGGTTCAACTTTGGTGAGTTCTGAGGCAGTAGAAGCCTCCTCACGCATACGGTATCTATCCATGTCTTCAAATGTCTTGGTATCCCCCTCGACTTCGCAAGAGGATCCGCTTACTTCTGATTCAGACAGAGGCTTGTCCATTTCTGAATCCTTTAGCTGATCGTTTTTATACACCTTCATTTGGATATAATGAAAGCCATAACATACACGGCCCTGGGACTTTGCTAGATGTGGCAAAGACTGAGTGTTCAATATAAACACTGCATGCCGTCTTGGCCCATCCACTTCATCCAAACGGCCAACCTTCCAATCAGCTGTTGGAAGATCTGGATTGCATTGTTTCAGTCTATTTAAAATAGATTCAGGGTCAGGAGGGTTTGCAGGTATCCACGCATGTGCTCTTGGTCTAGCCGGTATGTCTTTCTTCTCGACTAACTCTAGAGCAGCTCCTTCCCAAACTTCACCAATTAATATCAGAGCAGCTTTAAAACATTCTATAGACCTCTGGTCCTCAAATGCGACTAGCTTAAATCGTCCTTGATACCAACCAGCCTCTTGGTGTCGAGGATCTGGGCCGGGAACTTTTCCAGCACCTGTGAGTAGACGCCAGACAAAGCATTCTCAATTTCCCCCCATTTTTGCTTTGGAACCATACCGTCCAATGCTCCTTTATTTATGATAGCCATCACAAGGCTGTCTTTAGCAACTGAGGCAAACGATCGTTGATCCCTTTTGGAGGATGGCAGCTCATCCGGTGATCGTTCCCTTTTTCCAGCCTCAAGAATTCCTTGAGCCCATTTTAAGGAATCGCTTTGTTTAGCCGACAACGTGCTTGGGTCGACTGATCCTAATTTCTTTAGGATAAACAAAGCATTTCTGCGTTCTTTGAATCTCTTTCGTGAGGGATTACCTCCTTTTGATGCCGTTACCTTGGAAAAGGTCCGACTTGTCAAATTGTCGCCACCTGTCGACCCGTCTACAGGTCGACTAATTGGGCCTAACTCTTGGTCATTGCCCAAATTTATAACTTCAGTCGATACCCGTCCACTGGGCCCTGAAGTTAGCAACCCAGTGGATGTCTTTGAATTTCTCTGCATGGTGGCCTAATATCCCACCACACTTGAAATTCGTAGTAGGTACTTATTACGATGATTTTATCCGCTATTAAAAAACACGTCCGTTCCGTTCGACGGTTGAAATAAAAGATGTCCTAAATGTAATAAAAAAATTGTTAAAACAATGATTATAAATTTTCTTTTAATTAAAATTTCATTCTCTCTTATCACTGAGTGCTGCCCGATTCCATGTTAAGCTCAATGACAAGGGACCTCCTTTTTATAGCCGAGTCCGAATGGTGTTCCACATTGCAGTGAAACCACTTAGAGAAGCTTTGAAACCCTCAGAAATGTCACCAACATTACTGAGATAATCCACCGCTGTAAAACTTTTTGGTGTTCGGTCGAAGCAGGAAACGAACCCACGACCTTGTGTATGCAAGGCGGGCATTGCACCACGGCGGCTCCATAATCTTTAATACCATGTAAATATTTTTTTCAGTGGTCAAAAATATTAACATAATATGGAAGATTATGCAAGTTAAATTTCAGACACACAATTTACTCAATATTCAGAACAAATCTCATTAAAATAAATACATTTTAGTTAATCTTTGGATCCCTCCGTTATGTCTTTGAAGTCAAGCAGATTTTCCTTAAAGTAAAGAAAAGTGTTCTATAAACCTATATCTCTATTTGTCCTTGCTCGGATACGACTCGGATTTATTTTCATCTAAATAATCAGCGACTAATAAAGGGTGGTTAAATTTGAAAGGCCGATGTTGAATGTGAACCACACCTAAACGCCAAGTTTTTTCCCGAATTTTATTTAACATTTCTCTATTTCAGACTTACTCAATTTGAACCATGGACGTCGTGAATGGGCAGAATGGTTCCAAGAAATGGCAACAGTGGATGATCAATTTTCGAAGAAAATCATCGTCAGTGATGAGGCACATTTTCACCTCAGTGGATTCGTCAATAAAAAGAATTGCCGCATTTGGGCGAATGAGAATCCAAGAGTGATTGTCGAAATACCAATGCACCCACACAGAGTGACTGTTTGGTGCGGCTGGCGGCATCATCGGGCCGTATTTTTCCAAAATGAGGCCGGTCAGGCAGTTACTGTGAATGGTGTTCGCTATCGTGAGATGATAACGAACTTTTTATGGCCCGAATTGGAAGATATGGATGTGAACGATATGTGGTTTCAGCAGGACGGTGCCACTTGCCACACAGCTAACGAAACAATGGCTCTTTTGCGCAACAAATTCAATGGCCGTGTTATCTCACGTAATGGCTTTGTCAATTGGCCGCCAAGATCATGTGATTTGACACCGTTGGACTTTTTTCTTTGGGGTTATTTGAAAGAAAAGGTGTACGTCGATAAGCCAGCAACAATTCAAGAGCTAAAGGATGAGATAATTCGGCACATTAACGGCATAGAACCTCCATTATGCCTCAGCGTCATCGAAAATTTGGACCATCGGATGAAGGTGTGTCACCGAGGTCGCGGCGTCCATTTGGCCGATATTTTGTTCCATACATAATTGAGTAATACCAATATATCATAATAAAATAAAATTACAATAATTTCCTAAATAGTTTGTGTTTTATTCAAAATCAACATCGGCCCTTGAAATTGTAGCCACCCTTTATTTTATAACGAAGTCTAAACGAGAATTTCTAAACAGTGGCACAAAAAGTGTCACTTGAATTTGGTAGCATACTAATTTTAAAAAAAATAACATATAAAAAATACGATTTAAATTAAATTTTAAGTTTTATTCTATGAAATTATGAAGTTGCGTTTTGTTTTAATTAGACCTACATTTTTATAGATTTCATCGAAAATCAATTCTTGAACTTAAAAATTCATAGGAGAACCCTGTTAACCTAGTACAGAAAATTTTCTTTGCCTATTTGGAGACCTCACAATTGTTCACTTAATAACACTATGGTTTAAAAGTGCTTAAAATTATAGTATTGGACGAATTATAGTATTGGACGCGCCCGCTTGCTGCGTCTCCCGAAGCATATTTTCGTTTACTCCTTCGATCCTTCGATCTGATTCAAACAAATTCTAAAAAATTTGAACTCTGTTAAAGAGAGTATGTAATTGTCGCGAAAACCATGTATTTTGTCTTTGAAAATATAATTTTCGAGGGGAGAAAAATATATGTTGGCAATAAGCATTTAAATGGTTCTCAAATGCCGCAAACATGTTCTATTATTCAAATCATAGAATTTGAGACCATTACAGGGTCGGAAAAATCATGTACCTGACCATTCAATTTTTTTACTTTTTTGCAGGGAAAAAAGTATTTTTATAGGTTACGTATAGACATGTCTAGAACCATTACATGGCCATAAAGGTCATAAAGACATTGTTTTCGTGACCATTTACTTCTTTTGCAGCGAAAAGAATTTTATAAAAACATTGAGCAGGTACCCACGAGATTCATTTTGCGCGCCAGTCGTGAGTTGATTGTTTCTTGGAATGGATGGAGAATACGGAATTACTTTGTTTTGAGTTAATATATTTATTCAGGAGTGGCACGTGGTTTTATGTGAACACAAAAAACGAAAGTGTAATTGAAAAAATTTAGCTGTTTTTGTTCTGCAATTTGATATATGATATAATTTAGTTTTATTTGCAGTCCTTTTTTCGACGACGAAAAAGTTTTTTCATAAAGATCAAAACATTTTAGGTTGTGACCATGTTCGAAAAACATTTTTGACGAATACCATAACATTTTAGATCGTGACCATTGTATTTTGATTCAAACAATTTTTTTATCAACATAATAATATTTTAAATGAGGACAATTTTATTTTTCTTAGAACCATGTTCACTGAGCCAACATGGTTGCAAGTGAAAATGTTACACGGTCGCCGCAAAAATAGCTCCTATCATATTATTTTGCTCTTCGAATATGATTGTGACAATCATGTTTCTTCTCTGCGTGTAGGGTCAGGGGAAGTTTGGCACAAAAACTGAAGTACTGATCACTCCATGGTTTCCACACACGTGTCCCGTACATTAAAAAAAAATCGGACTACTTGCTTTTTCGTTAATATACAGAAATAGGGCGGTTATGCAGATGTAAAACGGACCGGCTTAAAGAAACGTCGGGTAGGGGTGTTCCCTTTCAACCAATTTTTTTGTTTTTTTTTTTATTGTTCTGTACACGACACGAAGAACATGCCTTTCCCAAACATATACCATCTACGTTGCCTGTCAACTTCACGTAAATTTATTTTTTTTGTACTTAAAAAAGTCTGGCAGCCTGTGGAAAAATCATAAAATTATGTACTGAGTTTATCGACAATCCTCTACTTTCTATTTTCAAAAAATCGTTCCTCGCCGACCAGATATCGTAAGTTCACGTACACTTCACACACTACCCAACTTCACTATTCCCCTTCTCCAACCAGACATCGAAAAATCATGTACCCTGTATAAATTCTTCTCCCAATTTCAAGCATATCGGAGAAGGTTAGATATTGCTCTATTTATTCTAAAGGGACGTTACTTTCTCTGCAAATTCCAAGAAAATCTGTAAACTTTCCTTCAAGTTTCATAGTGTGGGGCAAGGAGAAGATTCCCGTGCAAACACCCAAAAATCAAGTACACCATATTGATTTCATAACCTTCCCCTACGGCCTTTGTAAATTTCAATAAAGTTGAGAATTCTAGTTTTTCAGTTTTAGAGGAGGTGTCCCTCCCGCACGAAATCGGATATCCATTATAATAATATAACCTACCCCACATCCTCTGTAAATTTCCAGTAAATTGGAAAAGTTTTATTGTTTCACGGTATGTACTTGAGGAGAAGTGAGGTCTTCCAGTGCCCTTTTATTTTTCGGACAAGGGGGAGGTCCCCCTTCCCGTCAAAATATTAAAAAGTTTGGTACCCCATAATAAATTCATAACCTCACGGCTTGTTCTTTGTAAATATCAAGTAAATCAGAGAATTTTTGTTTTTTTATATATATAAACCTCTAAACCTCACAGAACCTTTCCAATGAATGCAAAACCGTGGATATTGGTTCGTGCGTTCTGGAGATGCATTAGAGATGGCGCTGTAAAAAAATTTTTGTCGCTTTTCTGTTGAAAATTTTCTTGAATTTTCTTTGCTATAAACATTGCGAAGCCCAAGACCTTTTCAACGAAAGCAAAATCGTGGAAATAGGTTCATGCGTTCAAGAGTTAAAGCGTCAGGAAAGAAAACCCGACTTATTTTTATATATTAGATTTCACTAAAATAGTAATTAGTCAAAAACTTGGAATAATATGGCAAAATGGTTGCACAAACATGTAAAAAAGTATGGCATTTAGTGTTACAAAAGAATCAACGCTTAAATCAAGTGGCGAAATTGTAAAAAAGTAACACTCTGCACAACAAGTGTTGAGCCATATGTACGGTGAAGCTTTACAAAGCTGAAAATCTCAAATATATATTGTATCTTAGATATTTCTTAACTAGTATTGAAAAATGTTTCTTAGTTTATTTCCACACATGTTAAAGGTTCATTACAATTCTTACAAACCTTATCATGTAACGTGTAAAAAGTATATTTTGCATAATATAATTTTTCACACAGAAAGATTATGGCCAATGGCCACAATTACAAGTACTTTAACGCCTCTAAATGCTTGATTTCCGTAGCGGATTTTTAATGGACTACGAGTTTAAATGGAACTGATGCAAATCATTTTAATTTATACCTTTTTCATATTATTGTTATTAAATATTGTGATGATTTCATCTGGCATTACATTTTCTACATTGTTTTGATTTATACGTCCTTTCATTTTCAATAGCAATTGATAAGGGAATTAGAAAATAACAAACGCAATATATGAAAAAAATTTATTCATGTGATAAAAAATATTGACTAGGTCCAAAATTTGTACCATGTATACAAGAGGATACATTGCTCTTTTACAAATAAATAAGAAAAAATTGATCAAGGTAAATGTAACATGATGAAAATGAAAACAAAAAATGTCCAGTTTTCACAAACATTTCTTTTTTAAGTTTATCTTGGGATACTAAAATATTTTCTTCTATTCACTTCTGATGAAGCTCATTTATAAAATTTCTTAGAAAGTACTCTTTTTGGCTATTTTGAACCTGTGCTATTTGGGTTTTTATGGAAATTTTCAATAACGTTTGGAAAACTTTACCGATCTAGTTCTCGGCTTACGTGGAACTGTCCATAAAATATGTACCAATGTTGTTCGAAATATCTTTATCTTAATTACGTTCGTATTTACCCACTAAAATTAAAAATAAATATGTAAAAGTATAACTTTTTGGCTATCTGTATTATAACTTGAAGGGGAATGATACCAAAGATAATTGAGTATAACAAGATTAAGCATTGTGCTCTTATAAAGAGAAAACAAATGTCAAGGTGTAGAGGGCTATGAGAATTTTTTTTATTTGTCAATTTTTTCCAAGGCTGCTCTGCCCTGGAATAAATTAAAACAGCAATATTCACATAAAACCACAATAAATATTCACTTTAACATACACATACGTTTTATTTTAATTTTCTATAATCGTTTTGGTATTGCTTTTGTGATTTTTAATTCAGAAATTTAAGAAAAACACAAATGTTATGATATTTTCCGAAGCAAACGGCAGTACATTTGAGAGACACGTCGACGCAAACTTTATGATACTTTGTTGGCAGAGTCCTCTGGTGCTTCAGGTTTGCAATAACAAGACTGCGTCTTTTTCTAATTTGTCTTTGATGATACCCAACAATCAGTGTTGCCAGGTAGGTTAGGTTAGGTGGCAGCCCGATGTATCAGGCTCACTTAGACTATTCAGTCCATTGTGATACCACATTGGTGAACTTCTCTCTTATCACTGAGTGCTGCCCTATTCCATGTTAAGCTCAATGACAAGGGACCTCCTTGCCAGTGTTGCCAGGTAATTTTTGATTCTTCCCCCAAATCTTAAGAAAAAACCCCTAAATTGGTATAAACCCCCAAAAGTATGTAAATAGTACAAAAAGAGATCCAAAATTTCGTTAAAAATCCTGTAGTGATACACTTTAAAAATTAAATTTAACACAAATATATAAACTGAAAGAAGATTTTTTCTGAGGAACAAAATTTTAGACAAAATAAGTTTTTTTTTTAATCTAAACATTTCTTTTGAAGTAAATAAAAATCATTAGATAAAATCATTACACCACTTGTCAAAAATTAGGGTTCGATTCCTGCTTCGACCGAAGACCAAAAAGTTTTTCAGCGGTGGATTATCCCACCTCAGTAATGCTGGTAACATTTCTGAGGGTGTCAAAGTTTCTCTAAGTGTTTGCACTGCAATGAGGAACGCCGTTCGGACTCGGCTATAAAAAGGAGGTCACTTTACATTGAGCTTAACATGGAATCGGGCAGCACTCAGTGATAAGAGCGAAGTTCACCAATGTGGTATCACAACGGACTGAATCGGACATCGGGCTGCCACCTAACCCAAACTTGTTTTTAATTGTATCAAATATTAAAAATGCCCCTTCAACAACAAAAATCCCCCCAAATAAATGTTACCCCTAAAAATCCCCCTAAACGTGTAAAAAACCCCTAAATTTGGGGGGAAACCCCTAAATTTGGGGGGAATACGAACCCAATACCTTAAGGTAGGAAATCCTTTTTTTTAATGAAGTCAGAAATACTGAAATAGCATGACATCTGAAGAATTAATGTGAAATCAATGCAGCAGATGCAAAATCAATGTAATCCGCTCTATGCCAAGCTTTTAAAAAATGGATGGCTTCTGATCCCATTTTTCATTTCATTTCACTTTATTTATAAATATAATCAGAAGCTCAAATAAGGCCAAAATTGATTACAAAAGTTTTACATTGGTTTGACACTTAATTATAAAATATAATTTAAGCTCATTAATATCAATACTATATATAATTTTTGAATATATTATTAATGTACTAATCAAGATTCAAGAACCTAACACGAACATGGATGAATGGAAGGAAAAAGAGATGTTTGTAGCGTAAACACAGTTCTAAAAATTTATCTGTTTTCTATTTTCGTAAGGTATTAAGGTATTCCATAAGCGCGTGACTCGAATTAGGAACGATCGCTGCATCACCAAAGTCTGAAAACGGGGCATTACCAACGCATGCATTCTACTCGAACCTCCAAATTGGAATCTTTCTGCCAGATTTGGCGGTGTCCTAAATTTAAGTACTTTGTAAAACAACATCATGGTTCTAAGCTTCATGAGGTTATCGAATGTACAACCTAGGAGTTCAATTGAGCGAGATGTGACATGATCATAATAGCCCAAGTGATATATGTAGCGAACAATACGATTAAAACACATTTTCAAATGATGAAGGCTACCTAATGTGGATCCTGAGAATACATCAAGTCCATACGTAATATGCGGCAGAATCAAACTAGTCCCAATCTTCTTCCTTACACCAAATGGTATAGCGGACGATGTGTTATATACCCTTCGCAGAATGGTAGTGACATTTGATATAACCTTGTTCACATGCTTATCGAATTTCAAGTGATTATCATTTACGTTATGAAGAATATTACCACCAATATTAAAACGTAACGACGTGTTACCGTAAGATTTAAATATCATAGACTTCGACTTGCCGGCATTCACATCGATGAAATTATCCAAACACCACACAGAAATCCTTTCAAGCTCGGCATTAACAGCTTGCTGAAAGTTTACGTCCTCAATTCCGACCACTACAACTGCAAATCATCTGCGTACAAATAAGGTTTAGCAAAATTTATCATATCAAAAATATCATTCATGTAGATGGAAAACAAAATTGGGCCCAATATAGAACACCACGGTATACGCTGCGGACATCAGAAGTAACACCTTTCCACTGCACATACTGAGTTCTGCTACACATGAATGTCCTAATAAGATTGCAAAACCCAGAAGACAACCCATACACTTCATATAGTTTGTTAATCAGTACTTCATGGCTAATTGAATCGAATGCTCTACTAAAGTCCAAACTCAATAAAACCGTAAATCGTCGATGATCAATATTTCCCCTGATATCATCAACGAGCTCGGCCATGAGGGTTGTGGTACTGTGGCCTTTTCTAAAACCAGATTCGAAAGGAGAGAGGTAATTATTATCTGACAAGTGCTCACAGATTTGGTCATTTATAAGAATTTCAAAGACCTTTGACAGACATGGCAGAATACTAATAGGTCGAAAGTCGGTATAACTCTGGGGATGACGAACCTTAGGTATGGGTACAACCCTAGCACACGTCCACTGCTTAGGAAACGTCGAAGTCATAATTATGGTGTTCATTATGTGAATAAAGTGGTGCGACACTAATGGAAAAATTATCGTGATAAATTGTAATGGTATTCTATCGCTTCCAATAGCATTAGATTTAATCCTATTAATAGCAGACAATACCTCTTCCACATCAACATTTCTCATAGAAAACCCTTCTTCTGAATTACCCCCATCGACCACAATAGGCGGAGGATTAGCCAAAGGTGGAACCGTGAAAAAATTGTTGCAGGCATTAACATCAATGTCAAAATCCACAGAGCCGCCATCAAGATATCCAAGATTTTTCAACTCTCTCCACATATCCTTTGTCGATGATGTCGAAAAAAATTGCCTGAAATGCATTCTTTTCCTTTTCCTAATCACCGATTTTAAACGGTTCCTATACCTACAAAATGTCTTCCAGTTGTCGTCATTCCTGTTCTCAACATAGGCTCTATAAGCGTAATCCCTCATCCATATTGTACCACTTCCGGATCCAAAGAGAACATTCTCATGAAATTTTTGGCTAAACTTGTTTTAATTGAATTTTTTAAGCTACACATTTCTTTAAAAGCTTAATTATTAAAAAAATAATATACCATATAATTTTAAACCTGACATCACGTTTAATCTACTACATTTTTTGTGAATGTATTTGAAAAATGTTTAACAAAACATTTTGTATTGCTTGCTGTTTTACTTTTATTTTCTTTGTTAATTATTTGTTTATTTATTTTTGTTGTTGTTATTTTGCCACGGTGTATGAGTTTGTTTACAGTTCCCTATAAGCTTAACTTGCTGATACAATATTTCGGAATATACCGGCAGTCAATAACCATACAAATATTTAAGCATGATCGGCAAGTCGAAAAGATTTATGGTTTAGAAGAAACACCGATTCATGAAACCCAAGCAATGATCCATGGACCATTGATCATATATTTTGGGGGAAGATTAATTTGCATTTCTTATACGTGATGGCAATTGTTTGCGGGCTTGTTGTTTCGCACATTAGCAAACAAAGTTTCAATTTTTTGTTTTAATTTAAATTCAAAATTGACAGTCTAAAATAATTCGAAAGCATAGAAGTGCTTCTTTTTGTGGGAGGTTTAACAGAGAGAGAGAGTCAATAAGAACGAGACAAATTGTTGCTTCTATTAATGATCATCAGCTCTATAATCGTGGGATTCATTATGATGTTATTTAACATTGTTATTGTAGTTATATATAAAATGACATCACACCTTAATTCGACTATCGCACATTTAAAGGTAATTTAGCAAAAAAAAATTTTAACTAACACGAAAATTTTGTTATTATACAGTCATATATACACGGAGAGATGTATCTTGAAATTATAGTTAATAATATATAAAATGCTACAATTTGAGATAAGTCAGGGTTAGAGAATAATAAAAGTTTAAACCTTTACAAAATCATTTAATTGATCTACACAAAGTAAAAGAATGACACTTTTGTGTACCACATATGTAATAAGTATAACATCAAAAGTTGATCTTAATGTAGAGCAGCATTATCATTGAAAACAAATTCATTATCATTGAAAACAAATTCCGAGCATAACAGGTGATACCTTCATTTGGTGCAGCAAAGATGGGAATCATCCGTTACACAATCAAACCTCAACAGCAGGAGTAAGGCTACTCGATCTTTCGCTGTGGTACTAATGTAAGGTGCTAAAATCAGGCGAAATCATTCATTGATGAGAACCATGGTATCCCTATCCTATCCCTATCATATCCCTATCATATCCCTATCCTATACCTATCCTATCCTATCCCATCCCTATCCCTATCCTATCTCTATCCTATCTCTATCTTATCTCAATTATATTCCTACACAGAGAATACGGATTGGTTGTAGCAACCGAATTTATAGCCAACCTCCTTTTGGCAGTTACAGGCAGTTGTGTCTCCCAACTATTCGGTCAATACAACTAATACAACATAAGCTATTGGTTGTGTAAACCGATGGCATATGTTGCTGCTACCTTCATAATTCAGTTGTGTTATCCAACCTTATTAATACTGGAAACCGTATTAAAATAAAATTTTTTCCTCATAATATATATTTTATTTAAATATGTTTAAATATATTAATATACACATACATATTGTTTATCAAATAAAGAAAGTGCAGCTTATAAATTCCGAACGATTTGTTGAACACTCCTATTGAATGTTGTCCATTGAGCAATAAACGAACGGGATAACAGCTAAGCTAATTTAATTCCTTATTTAAGTGGGCACGGGCGATATATACCATACCACGATTTGAGGATTTGATTTCTTCTGCGCTTTATGTTCTTCCTGTCTGTACCTCTGGCCGTATTTTTTTTATTTGAATAAAAATGTGTAATGTCTACAAGTCTTCTTCAACTACTATGAATTGGAAATAATAAAATGACATTTGAAAAATATTTCACATGTCATTCGGTTATTAAGACCGTATGTAACTGATGACTACTGAATGACTGTTGTGGAATTTAGTTATGATTGGTTGTATCAACCGATTTAAACTAATTTTTTTATAGATGAGACATTTGGTTGCTACAACTATTTGATTATTATGAGAATAGATAATCTATTGACATGTTCGCCAAATGGTAGGGAAGATTGCAAAATGATTTTAAATATAGCAATAAGGTTGACACAACTGATGAATAATTACTAAAGTAGAATTTTCATAACTACTACCGATATACAACCAATCTCTTCTCTGTGTGTATCTTATTCCCATTCCTATTCTATAGCTATACTATCCGTTTCATATCCCTATCCCATCCGTATCCTATCACTATTATATCCAAATCCCATCCACAGTTGCCACATTTGGTAGATTTCTACCAGAATTTGTAAATGTTTTACTGTTTTGTAGATTGCCAAAATTATCTATAGAAATAAAATTTTGAGAAAATTATCTTATGTAATAAAATTTTGAGAAAATTTTCTAAAGAAATGATATTTTGACAAAATTTTCTATAAAAATCAAATTTTGACAAAATGTATTCATTAAAACGCATCTGTTTCACGTCATCTTCCCCAACGTTGCAGATATCACATATGTTTGTCTCACACAGTGTTGCCAGGTATTTTTGAATCTCCCCCCCCCCCCCCCCGCTCCCAAATCTTAAGATAAAAACCCCTAAATTGATCTAGACATTTTTCAAAAACCCCCAAAAAATGAAGAATGTACAAAATACAAAATGGGTTCCCAAATTTCGTGAAAAATTTTGTAGTGATACACTTTAAATATTAAATTTAAGAAAAATATATAATAATACAATAGTTATCAATTTAAAAAGCAACAAAATAATTTAATGTATAAATCTTAAAAAATTAGATAGAATAACAAATTGGTTTATAAAGTAGAAAAATAAACAAAAAATCAGTAAATATATACATTATTACCACACACACAAAGAGTCCAAAATTTTGAATCGTCTGCCGTTGTAGTGTACAAATTGTGGTGTTAAATTATGAGACCCATATTTTAATGAAAAGTTAACTCTTAAAATGCTTTCGGCTGCTAAGTTTTCTTAATTTGTTTTTAACTGTCGTTAACCCCTAACCTGCCAACACTGGTCTCACGTATTTATGGAGATAGTTACCAAAATTCCCATGGTCTCTAAGCTCCTGGTATAGATAGAAATTTTTTCCATTAGGTCCATCTCCTTTCATCTGTATATAACCTTTGTCATCTGTGTCCCATCTCTATTGACATTTATTCAGTAACGTTTCGCGTGCTTCCCTGTTTGATGTTCTTAAATATATCGGTTCTTTCCGTTATCAGCAGATCCATTGGAGGGATCCCACCAAGTATCCCTAGAGGGTAATTGATTTGACAGATGCAATATCAATAACATAAGTGAATCTATAATGAATTCAACTTGCTATATCGTTCATAAAGAAGTCTAGACTTCTAAGAATCAAAATAGATCTTTCTCCGGAATATGGTTCTCTTTTATAAAACTGAACGAATCTTTGACTAAGACTTGGCTGAAGTAAAAAAAATAATATGTGCTAAATTTCAGCATTATATCCCCAATTAATAGAAGTTGTAGAACATTAATTTGGTCACGAATATAGCAATATATAGTACAGATTTTTTTTCGCAAAAACTTTGTTTTTTCGGCAAACATATAGATAATTGTCGATATTATTTCCGAGAAAATAAGGTGATCGCGACAAAGATATTACATGTTATCCATCCAAAAATAATATTTTGTTCTTGAAACATGTTTGAGGTGATCATATTACTTCTCTGGATGATAATTATTGACGGAAAAGTCAAGGTGAGCCTTAGGTTAAAGTGGCAGCCCGATTTAGATTCAGGCTCACTTAGACTATTCAGTTCATTGTAATAATAGAGCCTTAAATAGCGGGATGCCACTATACCCAATCTGACCTACAAGGGAGCCACCGTGGTGCAATGGTTAGCATGCCCGCCTTGCATACACAAGGTCGTGGGCTCGATTCCTGCTTCGACCGAACACCAAAACGTTTTTCAGCGGTGGATTATCCCACCTCAGTAATGCTGGTGACATTTCTGAGGGTTTCAAAGCTTCTCTAAGTGGTTTCACTGCAATGTGGAACGCCGTTCGGACTCGGCTATAAAAAGGAGGTCCCGTGTCATTGAGCTTAACATGGAATCGGGCAGCACTCAGTGATAAGAGAGAAGTTCACCAATGTGGCATCACAATGGACTGAATAGTCTAAGTGAGCCTGATACATCGGGCTGCCACCTAACCTGACCTACAAACCTCAAAGAAAAAAATTTTTCCTCCGGAACGTAATTTTAAACAAACGAAATTTAAAACGCCAAGAGGAAATAAACACGAATGTATGACAAAAGAACTTAAAGGTTGTCTCTAATATTTTGTATTTCCTATTAAAGAAAATTCTTTAGCATCAACAGAAGACTTCGTATGATTAAAATTTATCAGAAAAGAAATATCTTCTTTCATTGATTATGGGAATATCATGCTATGGTATAGACTATAAACGTCTTAAAATGTTGGGGCAACCCTTTATGTTTGTAGTTTTATTTCATGGAAGCTTGAAAGCTCGTAATTCTTTTTTATTTCTTTTAAATTTAGGTCTTTAGGTAAAGTCCAAACCCTGACTCTATTTTGTTACGCTTCTGTGGTGGCATACATTTCCTCTAATGGTTACGCACACTTTCCGCCATAGAGACCACTTCATTTAGCAATGATGCGTACAATAGAAAACGAAGTTAAAGATGATGAGAAACAAATTGGCCCACAAATGGCGTTGTGAAGTTTATGAATGTGGATTTTACGTTTTCAACTATTGTGCGAAGGTAAGGCGAACATGTATTACTTTTTATTAAATTTTATTAAAATTAATGACAACTGAAATTTCTATTGCTTTGGCTTATTGTCTAAACCAATTGAATTGAAATGAAATCAGAGTCAAATTGATGTTAATTATGTTCTAGCCGCATTCACGTTATTATGGAGGCGTATGTAGTAACATTTGTCCAAAGCAGTGGGATATTATTCGTTGATATTTACGTCACGACAAGGTAGCATGGTCGGCAATTGATATTGTTCTGTCATTTGTGTCGATGTCAATGTCAACTTTAAATATTGCCATTCGTTGTTGATGATGGTGTACGGACAACGATGATGAATATTATCATCATTGTTGAAGACAATCAGTGAAACGATGGTGATCTCATTTTTATTTATTTATTATTTTATTTTAATATGTAGATTTATTGTTTGTTCGGGGTTTTTATTACTGTTTTACATATATATGTTTGTATCGTTTGCATTGCGACGTTAAAAGTACGAAAAAAACAATCTTTTCTACTGGTAGAACAATATTTCACTGATTCTTCTTTTCTATATTGTCTCAATTGCAAGTTGGGTTTTGTGGATATTTGTCACTGTGATCAAAAGATTATAAATATAGGATAGAGTTGGATTCATTAATTTCAAGTTAATGTACCCAGCAAAAAAATTTGTTCTTCTCAAGGCACAACTTTAAAAGAACTTCCAAAAATTCCCTCCCATAGCTGTTCTTTATTTTAACGGCACAGGAAGTTCTTTTGAGTCAATTTTTTTATAACTCGCTTTTTTTCATATTTTTAATGGGAAATTTATTTTGTTTTGTTTCAAATAGGTTAAAAACAGATTAAGAATTAATAAAATGGTACAAATTATTTTGATTTAGCAAAAAAAAAAGGACATCAAGCCAAAATAATAATAAAATAAAAAAAAAAGATAAATCCTTTCTAGATAAAATGCGAATTTTTGAAAATATTTGATGACAAAAGTTCCACACGAGCGTTATAATGAATTAAAAATTATAAACAATTTTATAAATTATTTATTTGTAAAAATATCACAAAATTTCTTAATTCATATCCAAAATACTGAATTCAGCTCACACCTTAAGAAGTGATGCAAATTCCGTGCACCGGCTGTTGAAATAGTGGACATCCGAACTATGACAAGCCCATGTTAAATTCATCGCTTCTGCATCAATTTGGCACCACTTCCGGATACAGAAAGAACATTTTCAATACTTTTTTGGCGACGCTTTTTTTACTGGGTAGTGTTGCAAATTTTGGTGACAGAAACATCCTAGGAAGAAAAGCGTAGCAAAAAAATCAATAATTTTTGGATACGGAAATGGTGTAAAATCTGGTTCAGAAGCAATGCATTTTACATGGACTTGTCATTGGGTGGGAGTCATCCTTTTAATTATCTTCTATATTGATCTCCCAATAATTCTTTGGATGTGATGCAAGTTCAATATTTCCACAACAAAATTTTCTTAATTTTTCGACTTTAGTCTATACATGAAGACAATTGTAAATTCCACCTCTGCCGAGAAATAGATTGGCACACATTTTCTAATCTTTTTTGGAAATTTCCATTATTTTGTCTTGGTATTTTGGGACGGTAAGATTATGTTGAATCTTTGCGATATTTTTCATATCGCTCTTAGACAATGGCTGACATTCAGTCCTTTAATTGGAAAAGCGTTAAAATGCAGAACACATCTTTGAATATTTTAATTTTTTTAAATAAATATTATATATAGTATATATAATAGGATAGTAGAGCGATAACTGTGAGTCCGTCCATCCATCTGTTTATAGGAAGAAGAACAATAGTCCCCATATAAACCGACCTCCCGATTTGGGGTATATCGGTCCATGTTTTGGTATAGCCCCCATATAGACCGATCTCCCGATTTTACTTCTTGGGCTTATAGAAACCGCAGTTTTTATTCAATTTACCTGAAATTGGAATTCTAGAGGTATTGTAGGACCACAAATACGTGTGCCAAAAATTGTATGTATCGGTCCATGTTTTTTGTATAGCCCCCATATAGACCGATCTCCCGATTTTACTTCTTGGGCTTATAGAAACCGCAGTTTTTATTCAATTTACCTGAAATTGGAAATCTAGAGGTATTATAGGACCACAAATACGTGTGCCAAAAATTGTGAGTATCGGTCCATGTTTTAGTATGGTCCCCATATAAAACGACCTCCCGATTTGGGGTCTTGGGCTTATAGAAACCGTAGTTTTTATCCAATTTGTCTGAAATTGGAAATCTAGAGGTATTTTAGGACCATAAAGAGGTGTGCCGAAAATGGTGAGTATCGGTCCATATTTTGGTATAGCCCCCATATAGACCGATTTCCAGATTTTACTTCTTGGGCTTCTAGAATCCGAAGTTTTTATCCAATTTGCCTGAAATTTGAAATCTAGAGGTATTTTCGGGTCATAAAGAGGAGTGCTGAAAACGGTGAGTATCGGTCCATATTTTAGTATAGCCCCCATAAGAACGATCTCCCGATTTAACTCCTTGGGTTTCTAGAAACCATAGTTTTTATCTGATTTGCCTGAAATTGTAAATATTCTGGTATTTTAGGCTCACAAAAACGTGTATCGGATTAAGTTTTTATCGGTCCATTTGGTAATGCCTTCATATTCACTTCTTGAGGGCGCACTGATCATGAAAATTGCTTGAAACTCAATGTAAAATTTTCAGATTTTACTTCTACAGATTTAAGATTTCAAATCAAGACGTTATTTTATAATTTTCTTGCACACTTACAAGAGATGTTAATGATTCCTCTAAAACTCAAACAAAAATGGTTCTTATAAGTCCAAAATCTGATATAGTCCTCATAGGTGAAATCTTTAAATTTACCTCCGGGAAGTGTCCTCAAGTCCTCAAGCCCTCCTGAAATTTCAAAGGAAACCATAATATTTGGTTCATGGTGGTGGGTATTGAAGATTCGGCCTGGCCGAACTTACGGCCGTATATACTTATTTTACAATAAAAATAAGTTTAATTTAGCGTTAGTTTAACTAATGAATTTTTTTCTGTGTAATTGTATAGGGTATATATAAACCGATCGCAAAAAATTGTTCAGATGAGTTCATAATTGCATAGAGACTGATCTGTAAAAACTAATCAAAAAGTGAAGTAACTTATGTAGATATTTAATTTGGATGTTTTTTTTACATAGCCTCCATATGAACTAACATACAATTTAGAATAGAATTTTAAGAAGTTGCATGATATTTTTTTATCGACAACTATTACCACAATCCAAGTAATTCTCTTGTGGTCGTCTTTAGTAGAATTTTGAACAGAATCCATGGTGGAAGGTACATAAGATTCGACTTATTATTCACTTATTCTTATAATCTTTCCTTAACCAACTCTATATTTTGCAATATTTGGCTACATTTTGAATTTAATTCCACTGTGCAATGGATCATATATCTCTGCATACATATATTGCTTGTCATCTCCATCAGCAGACATTTGGCACACGGACCAATCAATGTTTGGTTTAGCTTATTTGGCTTGAAGTCACAGAATTGATTTCTAATACCACCAAATGGTGATAGACATCAGACAGACTACGCGAGGGCAAAGATTCTAGGCTTACAATTTCTCTGCCACTGCAAGCCTAGAATAACCAATGGTAGTTGGATATCTGATCTTTAGCTTTACGAATTGTTGTGAGATTTATCAGTTTCCATTAAATCCCACTCAGTTCGTCCGTCCGTCCGTACAATCGTGCGTCTATCCATCTGTTGTCAATAGAATCTCATTTATGTGTGAATTGTGCAATAGTTCTGTGGAATATCTTCTGTGAAGTTTAGCCAATTCACACAACGTCATTCATACGAAAATAACTCATTGACTAAAAAAAAGTCGTTTTCATTCTCGGCTTAGTTTTTTTTGCATTATTTTTGTTGTTAATGACTAACGTTTTAATTTTTAGATGTTGGTTTGTTTTGTTTTTATTTGTAGGTGTTAATCGCCAAATATGAAGTGGCTATTTATTTATTAATAAAAATAATATTGTTATGAAAAATTAAAAAAAAACGGATTCTGTTTGAAATTTATATTCGCTATAATTACGGTGAACAGGTTTGGTTAACAATGTCATTGCAAAGCCTTAGGAATGAGAAAATAACTAGTTACAGTACATTTAAAAGGCAAATAAACTTTAAAACTAAAACAACAAGTCCTAATATTAAATCATTTGCAAGAACCTAAAGTAGGGCTGTGGAGTCGACTCTGACTCCGGGTAATGTAACTAAATCCCATTTTAATAACACTCCATTTTAAAGGAGGGTACCAAAACTGGACCGATATAACAGGTTGGCTGATAAGTCCCCGGTCGCTAGTATTAAATGCATATTATTTTTATATACACTGTTAGAAAAATATGTTTTTCATATGTTCCGATATAAACAAAATGTGTTTCGGGCACGATTTTAAACCACAATATATTTAAGTGCGAACATGTAATGTTCCTAAACTAACACTAAATGTTTGGGACATCTATGTTAATATGTTAGAATATATTATGTTTGGGGCATGAATGGTTCATAAAAATCATATGTGTGAATACAAACATATATAAATTTACAAATTTCGACTAAACATACATATGTTGTGATATTTTATTCAAAGCGACAGAGAGAGTATAGAGAGAAATAGAGATGGAAACCGGGAGAGTTGACGAAAGATATCAATATAACACAGCAAAAGAGTCAAAAGAGAACAATTTCTGTGAAACCGCTTGTATGTTATTTCGGAAAACTGTTTTATGATAAGGCCAAAAATTTGATATGTTTAAGTCTCAATATTATTTAATTTGAATAAAGAGAATATACATTCTGAACCAAGAGAATAGACATTTGAAAAACAAACAGCTTATGTTTTCGCCTTGAGAGCAGCATTTTATGTATGTGTGGACATGTGTTTTGTTTATCATTTTGGCATTATGGGCACAATTTTTTTCTTGGTTCGTTAAAAGAAATCAGGGGTCTTCATAAAAATAACGAAAGGGCACTATACTCTTTTTAGAGTTGGGACAGTAAAATGAAATAAGGAGGAAATAGTGAAAAATTACTTTAGTTCCTCTTTATTAAAAAGTAGTCCACGAGGAGTTGACAAATATAAAAGCGGGCATTAAGTTCGAGTTTTACAGCTAAAACAATTTAAAAAGTTCATTTTCTTTAAAATGAATTATTAAAGAAAAATAAAAGGAATTTTAGAGCGATGATGTTAAATGCTAGTAAAAAACTGTTCACTCCTAAATAAATTTATGTTAATATTATAAAATTATGTATGTATGTTTATACTCGACTCAACGTTCTTCTTTTGTTAGTTTTTGAATTCCTTCCAAATTTTAAAGTTTTGTACAAAAACAGTTTTTTATTACAAGATTGTTATTTTTGCAATAAAAAATAATATTTTATCCAAAAATCAGTCAATTTCGTTTATATCAAGCACTGTTACTGACTATAAATCTTTAATATCGCACATTTCGAAGTTTCATTTAAAAAAAATTAATATAGTATAAATATAAATGTGTAAATTAAAAAAAAAAAAAAAAAAAAAAAAGTTCGGTCGGAGCAGGGATTGAACCCACGACCCTTTGCATGCAAGGCAGACATGCTAACCACTGCTCCACGTGGCAAACAAATGTATGTTTCTGTTAAATAATGTTATGTTTGCATAGGCTCGTGGGCGCTGCAAACTATGCTATATAAATGTAACTCAAAACGATAATTATCTACTGGTGACTATAACAGCTACGTAGCCCAGTGGATAGTGTGTTGGCTTACAAACTGTATGGTCCTCGGTTCGATTCTCCGTGCAGGCGAAAGGTAAAATTTATAAAATTTATAAAAGTGAATAATTTCTTCAACATTATTTGTATTACAGAGAAAGGTGCCAATAACTAAAAACTAAAAGTTAGGGAATGAGCACAATCGTGTTTGGGAAAAATTCTTCCAGGCATATAATATTTTTGGCTCAAAATGCTTCCAAACATATAATATGTTCACATAAAACAAACATATTAATGTTTCGGCAGTATGCAATAATATATGTGCTTCCTGCAAAATATGTTTGGAACATATGTTAAAGAAGCGATTTTTTTTGAGGGTGTAGTACCAACCTTCAAAAGATTCGTGTCAAAATTTGACGTCTGTAATTCAATTAGTTTGTGAGATAGAGCGTCTTTTCTGAAGCAACTTTTGTTATTGTAAAAAAAATGGAAAAAAGGAATTTCGTGTTTTGATAAAATACTTTTTTCTGAAGGGAAAAAACGAATTTTGACAAAAAAATGTGTTTTTCTTTGTTAGACCGGGGACTTATCAGCCTACCTGTTAATTATTTTATTTTTTATGTGTGAAAAGAGCACTAAATTTCACATTTGATGCCAATTGCACACCGAAAAACCTTGGAATTATTGAATTCTAAAATAACTCTATATTTCAAATTTAAGGCCAATTGGTTCCTATGTTATACCCTTCACCACTTTGTATAGTATTTTTGATACCATCTCAAATTCTTCAATTTTTTGTAGTTAAATAAATGTTTATATTCCCATATACGTTTATTTAAATCTAAACCGATTTGGACAAAATTTGTTACACTTCTAAAAAATCTCTTGACTTATAATTTAAATTGATCACCCGAACTATATTTCAAGAGTAAAATTTATTTTTGGACGGTGAATATGGAACATGTTTGTCGCAACCATGTTATTTTCTCGAAAAATATGTAGCTGATTTCGGCAACCATGTATAACATTTTTGCGATAAGAATCATCCTTGTTCACGCTCCAAAAATTAAATTTTGCGATTTTACAAGGATATGTGCTAGATCTGGTCAATGGTGCACCCAGAGAAGGAATATGATCACCTCAAACATGTTTAAAGAGCAAAATGTTATTTTTGGATGGTGACCATGTAACATGTTCGCTGCAACCATGTTATATTCTCGGAAATTATGTATCTGTTTTCGGAAAGCAATTTATGTTTGGCGAGAAAACAACATTTTTGCGACAAACATGGTACATGGTCACAATCCAAAAATAACATTTTGCTCTTTAAACATGTTTGAGGTGATCATATTCCTTCTCTGGGTGTGGATTTTGGGACAATATTTTGACAATTCGGGCGAGCCTTATCTAAATCACAACCGATTTTCTAGAAAGTCTGCCACTACAGTGTGTTAGATATGAATTGAAAATGGGGAAATAATCATCGAAATTGTGTGTAAGTTATGTAGATAGTGTGGCCCTATTTCCCTAAATCAAAAGAACAAATATATAGGGCCTTTTCCTAAATCTGAACCGATTTTGATCAAATTCGACCGATTTTTATCATATATTAAATCTACACTATGTGAACAATATCATGTTAATTTGAGTAAAATCCCATTGAAAATGGGTGTAAAATATGGAAATTTCTAACAGAATTCCTCCAATCTGGTGTACATATATACGGGAGCTATATTAACAAAATTTGGCATAATTTGTTAAATTGTAAATTCTCTCTCAGTGCAAAGAAAGACATATATGGGAGCAACATCTAAACTGCACCGGTTTTAACCAAATTTAACACACTTTATCACAATGGACTGAATAGTCTAAGTGAGCCTGAATCTTAATCGGGCTGCCACTTTAACCTAACACACTTGGCAGCACTATCAAATGTATCCTTCTTCCAAATTTGAAGCAAATCAACTCTGGCATATGGGGCCATATAAGTGCATACAGGGCGAAATCTGAACCAATTTGGCTGATATTTTGCAAGTTTTACGAGACTCACGAGACTGGGTCTCAGACTGGTCGTTGGAGTTACAGATAAATGCACAAATATATACCACGAAAAATTGTAGATTGTTTGCTGTTTGGTAGATTTGGACAAAATTTTCTATAGAAATAAAATTTTGACAAAATTTTATATAGATATAAAATTTTATATAGATATAAAATTTTATATAAGATATAAAATTTTGACAAATGTTTCTATAGAAATAAAATTTTGACAAAATTTTCCATAGAAAAAAAATTGACAAAACTTTCTATAGAAATAAAATTTTGACAACATTTTCTATAGAAATAAAATTATAACAACATTTTCTATAGAAATGAAAATTTGATAAAATCTTCAATAGAAATAAAATTTTGACAAAATTTTCTATAGAAAAAACCATTTTGACAAAATTTTCAATATAAATAAAATTTTGACAAAATTTTCTATATAAAAAACAATTTTGACAAAATTTTCAATAGAAATAAAATTGTGACAAAATGTTCTATAGAAATAAAATGATGACAACATTTTTATAGAAGTATAATGTTGACAAAATTTTCTATGGAAATAAATTGTTGACCACATTTGGTATAGAAATAAAATTTTGACAACATTTTCTATAGAAATAAAATTTTGACAAAATTTTCTATAGAAATGAAATTTTGACACAATTTTCTATAGAAATAAAATTATGACAACACTTTCTAAAGAAGTAAGATGTTGACAAAATTTTCTATGGAAATAAAATGTTGACAAATTTTTCTATAGAAATAAAATGATGACAACATTTTTATAGAAGTATAATGTTGACAAAATTTTCTATGGAAATAAATTGTTGACCACATTTGGTATAGAAATAAAATTTTGACAACATTTTCTATAGAAATAAAATTTCGACAAAATTTTCTATAGAAATGAAATTTTGACAAAACTTTCTATAGAAACAAAATTTTAACAAAATTTTCTATGGGAATGAAATTTTGCAAAATTTTCTATAGAAATAAAATTATGACAAAATTTTCTATAGAAATAAAATTTTAACAAAATTTTCTATAGAAATAAAATTTTGACAAAATTGCAAGCATTGTTCGACTGTTCACCACTTAGGTGAATTCTAACAAATTAGCTTTCTAAAAATAAATTTCGTGTTGTTGCATTACTATGTAACAAAACGAAATAAAAATACGATTAAGGGACTTGTAAGATGATGTACAGTGGGAGAAAAGATGATTCAATTTGTAAGAGGAAATTTCCCAAAAGTTTTCTCCATAAGGAGTTAGCATAAAGGGCCCAAAATTGAGTTATCTCTCCCAGCCAGATCTATACTAAAGGCTGTGGAAAGGTTCATTCGCCCGAACCGAAACATGTACAGTCCAGGCGTGTATAGATTTGTATCTGGCGTTTTATTTTCAATGGCTCTATTAACCATGTTCCTTAATCTATATCTGTCCATAAAGCTCGAAAAATAATTGTATAATTAGATATAATGCATTTGGACGTCAATTGCATGTTTCGGTATCAGGCTAACATGAAAAAAAAATTCTATAGAAATAAAATGTTGACAAAACTTTCTATAGAAATAAAATTTTGATAAAATTTTCTATAGAAATAAAATTTTTACAAAATTTTCTGTAGAAATAAATTTTTGAAAAAAAAATTTTAAACAAATAAAATGTTGACAAAATTTTCTATAGAAATAAAATTTTGACAAAATTTTCTATAGAAAAAACAAATTTTGACAAAATTTTCTATAGAAATAAAATTTTGACAAAATTTTATATAGAAATAAAATTATGTCAACATTTTCTGGAGAAGTAAAATGTTGACAAAATTTTCTATAGAAAAGAAAATTTTATAAAATTTACTATTGAAATAAAATTCTGATAAAAATTTCTATAGAAATAAAATTATGACCACATTTTCTATAGAAATAACATTTTGACAACTTTTTCTATAGAAATGAAATTTTGACAAAATTTTCTATAGAAATGAAATTGTGACAAAAATTTTCTATAGAAATAAAGTTTTGACAAAATTTTCTATAGGAATAAAATTTTGACAAAATTTTCTATAGAAATAAAATTATGACAACATTTTCTATAGAAATAAAATTTTCACAAAATTTTCTATAGAAATAAAATGTTGACAACATTTTCTATAGAAATGAAATTTTGACAAAATTTTCTATAGAAATGAAATGTTGACAAAATTTTCTATAGAAATAAAATTGTCTTTTGTATTGTCTTAATAAATTAAAATAAAATTTTAACAAAATTTTCTATAGACATAAAACTTTAACAAAATTTTCTATAAAACTACAAATAAATACAAATAAGAAATAACATTGTGACAAATTTTCTATAGAAAAAACAAAATTGGTTGTGAGTAGGATCTCCCATTTTGTAGAAGTTGCAACTTTCCATTGTTGGTGCAAACTAAATCGTTAAAGCATATAAAATTCGACACATTTTGAATTTAAGGGTTTTAAAGATCCAAAATATTTTCGCTATTTTTTTCATACTAACCACACAAATTTGATCAAAAACTTCAAAATAAGATTTTTTAAATTTGTGTAATTTTGTGGTTTGATTATTTCAAATTTTGGTAGATTATTTTTGGTGCAATTGGCAACCACTTTGAAGAACCCAAAGGAATGTCATGTACGTTTATATTTGTTGAGTTACACAAATCTGTAGGTTAGGTTAGGTTAGGTTAGGTTAGGTTAGGTGGCAGTCCGATGTATCAGGCTCACTTAGACTATTCAGTCCATTGTGATACCACATTGGTGAACTTCTCTCTTATCACTGAGTTCTGCCCGATTCCATGTTAAGCTCAATGACAAGGGACCTCCTTTTTATAGCCGAATCCATTCCACATTGCAGTGAAACCACTTAGAGAAGTTTTTAAACCCTCAGAAATGTCAGCAGCATTACTGAGGTGGTATAATCCACTGCTGAAAAACTTTTTGGTGTTCGGTCGAAGCAGGAATCGAACCCACGACCTTGTGTATGCAAGGCGGGCATGCTAACCATTGCAGCACGGTGGCTACACAAATCTGTAGCGTTTTATAATTTGGATTTGGCCTGAGTTGGAGTTCAGCAAAATGATTACAACTCCGACTCCACAGCCCTGATATAAAGATCTAGATAACATTTAAAGATTTTAGAATTGCAATTCCGAGCTAAAAACTCCGCTTTTTTCAAATAAAAATACTTTGAGAAAGCAAACCGACGTTAAATCTGGGTGGTATACAATTTGAATAGATATGTTATTTATTGAAAATTCCATATACTTTCTGTTTTAAAAAAACTTTGGATTAAAGATTGGGCATTCTTAAAATAAATTTAAATAATAATTTTTGGCTAAAGACAAAACAGTTAATTTTTTTTAATCAAAGCAATTAGTACCTCATTTAATTGATAGATTATTTCTTTTAATCGAAAATGTTTTTGTTACATGAAGGAACATTGCCTTATTTCAAATACATTCGACTTCTACAGAGGGAGTTTTTTTGTTCATTAAGTTTATTCCCCAAAGTTCTGGTTTACGAAGTCGCAAAACGCAAAATTTTATCTGTAAATAACTTCTGAACCACTTCATATTTTGCCAAGAAATTTTTTCCATTTAATTTCTTGTCCATAAATTAAAAATTTCGTATTATATTATTTGGTACATTATTATGGTTCGCAAACGAGCGATAGAGGAAAATTTTACGTTTTGCGAATTCGTAAACCAGAACAGGGGGGTATGTTCTTTGCACATATTTTATTTTACCTGGTTCCAGAAAATTTAATTGAAATACATACCTGTAAGAAATATAACAAAATAATTCATTAAAAGAAAATTTTTAAAAGTCTATTTAAAAGTAATAATTTAAAAAATAAATATTTCATTAATAATAATTATATAATTTGGCATCAAAAGTTTATTTTTAAAATACCCATATTAACAAACGGCTTATCACTCCATTGATCACAATAACCTCCAACTAATTCAACAACAACAGCTCTATGTCTATACATATTCCATCTTCAATATTATTCATAAACTTGGAATATTGAATACAAAACTACATTATCTTTCTATCTATCTATCCATTTACATATGCTGGTCAGATGTGATCATTTCTAACCAAAAACAACAAAAATCTCCAATCGGACATCCATTCTTATCAACATCAAGTGATTGATGTGCGATTTATCAAAACCGATCATCGGTATAATTGCCAAGGCTTATGGTTTGAAGTAACATCAGTGTCAAAATAAAATCACCAACAGATATAGTTCGCCATGGATCAATCATTACCAAAGTGGATATGGGAGATTCAATGACCTAAGGGCATAACAACGGTTAAAAAAATAATGATAAATATGAAGGAATAACAATGTGGGTACTACCATGACAAAAAAAAACTCCGACACTCATCATCACCGTGTTTCATACCCGTTAGCACAGATATACACTCAGAGAAGGAATATGGTCATCTCAATGATGTTTAAAGTGCCAAATGTTATTTTTGGATGGGGAACATATCTGCCGGGGAAGAAAGCATTTTTGTGACAAAACTGTTCCATGGTCACCGTCCAAAAATAATATTTTGCTCGTTAAACATGTTTGGGGTGATGATATTCCTTCTCTGCGTGTAGGTTTTACAAGTATCTCATGAATATTTAAAATGAGAAGTTCACTCATATCAATTATTGTAGCCCTATTTTATTTTCATCGCAATAACAAGGGACCAAAAATGGGATTAAACCCCTGAATATGAAAAGGTGCCTAGCTTCTATGTACTGCATAAATATGGACCTAATATGAAATTTTGTGAAATTAAAATTTTAGGACAAGCAAAGTACTTATTATTATTTCTTCTAATTAATGGAATTTTAATTAAAAACAAGTATATTCCGCCGTAAGTTCCAGGCTAGGCCGAATATGTACCCTCCACCATGGATTGCGTAGAAACTTCTACGAATGACTGTCATCCACAATCGAATTACTAGGGTTGTGGTATCTTAAAACTTCTTAACATCGTTTTCTAAATTGTGAGTTAGTCCATACGTGGTATATATTACAAATAATTACGAATCGATATGGACTTTTGCACGGTACGTAGAGAGCCAGAATTGAAGTATGAAGGTCGCTTATATGGGGGCTATATACAATTATGAACTTGATATGGACCAATTTTTGTGTGATTGGGGATCGATTTATCTGAGGGCTATACATAACTGTAGACCGATATATACCTAGTTAGACATGGCTGTTGACGGCCATATACTAGCACAATGTACCAAATTTCAACTTACTCGGATGAAATTTGCTCCTCCAAGAGGCTCCAAAACCAAATCTCGGGATCGGTTTATATGGGGGCTATATATGATTATGGACTGATATGGACCACTTTTGGCACGGTTGTTAAATATCATATACTACCACAACGTACCAAATTTCAACCAGATCGGATGAATTTTGCTTCTCCAAAAGGCACCGGAGGTCAAATCTGGGGATCAGTTTATATGGGGGCTATATATAATTATGGACTGATATGAACCAATTCCTGCATGGTTGTTGGATACCATATACGACCAAATTTTAACCGAATCGGATGAATTTTGCTCTTCTAAGGGGCTCCGGAGGTCAAATCTGGGGATCGGTTTATATGGGGGCTATATATAATTATGGACCGATTTCGATCAATTTTTGCACGGTCATTAGAGACCATATACTAACACCATATACCGAATTTCAGCCGGATTGGATGAAATTTGCTTCTCTTAGAGGCTCCGCAACCAAATCGGGGGATCGGTTTATATGGGGGCTATATATAATTATGGACCGATGTCGATCAATTTTTGCATGGTCATTAGAGACCATATACTAACGCCATGTACCAAATTTCAGCCGGATTGGATGAAATTTGCTTCTCTTAGAGTCTCCGCTAGCCAAATCGGGGGATCGGTTTATATGGGGGCTATATATAATTATTGACCGATGTGGACCAATTTTTGCATGGTTGTTAGAGACCATATACTAACACCATGTACCAAATTTCGGTCGGATCGGATGAAATTTGCTTTTCTTGGAGGGTCCACAAGCCAAATTTCAGCCGGATCGGATGAAATTTTCTTCTCTTAGAGGCTCCGCAAGCCAAATCTGGGGATCGGTTTATATGGGGGCTATATATAATTATGGACCGATGTGGACCAATTTTTGCATGGTTGTTAGAGACCATATACTAACACCATGTACCAAATTTCGGTCGGATCGGATGAAATTTGCTTTTCTTGGAGGGTCCACAAGCCAAATTTCAGCCGGATCGGATGAAATTTTCTTCTCTTAGAGGCTCCGCAAGCCAAATCTGGGGATCGGTTTATATGGGGGCTATATATAATTATGGACCGATGTGGACCAATTTTTGCATGGTTGTTAGAGACCATATACTAACACCATGTACCAAATTTCAGCCGGATCGGATGAAATTTGCTTCTCTTAGGGGTCCGTTTATATGGGGGCTATACGTAAAAGTGGACCGATATGGTCCATTTTCAATCCGACCTACATCTATAACAACTACTTGTGCCAAGTTTCAAGTCGATAGCTTATTTCGTTCGGAAGTTAGCGTGATTTCAACAGACGGACGGACGGACGTGCTCAGATCGACTCTGAATTTCACCACGGCCCAGAATATATATACTTTATGGGGTCTTAGAGCAATATTTCGATGTGTTACAAACGGAATAACAAAGTTAATACACCCCCATCCTATGGTGGAGGGTTTAGAAAGTTTATAATGCGTCTGGATATTTCACACATTGGTAGTATTAATTTTTAAAATGTAGATTGAAGTTGATTTATTTCAAAAAGTCGTTACAAATTCAATTCACATTCAGATATGTTAAGTATAGGTTTTTGTATGGAAAGATCCATATAAAAATGTTTGTCTATGCAAATCTCATCTAAGCTTGTTGTAAAAACAAAGAATTTTTGGGAAAGAAACATAATAAGACCACCAGTATAAAAACGGAGCGGTACAATCGAGGAAGGCTGGTGGTTTACCACTAACAAAAGAAATCAGCTAAAGAGAGAACAACAATAACAAAAGAATTGTTTAAACTTCATAAACAATCTGTTAGCTCACATCATGATTTCTTTCATTTCAAGCCTCGCAAATGCCGAGAAACCGCAAAACCTCAAAGAAAGAAATCCAAGACGGAAAGCGCATATCACGGAAAGAGTTTGAAGAAACACAAAAAAAAAACTAAATTAGACACATAGTAAAGTATTTTGGACAATCTCGTCTGGCGTTAAAGAGACGATGATGATGATGACGCCCGTCTAGTTTCAAAGTATGACATCAGCGCTAAATGCCTCCATGGTTTGGAAAACCGGTCGGTCGGTGCAGACTTTTTGGCTTAGCATTTCGTGTTAACTAAATAAACTAAGAGTTGGAACTAATGAAGTCCATTATTATTACGATTTTAGGTTCTTTTTGGTTTTCTCCATTTCCTTTGGTCAACGATTTCTATGATGTTTTTGTTTAGGATGAATGGAGATGGTGCCTTTTAGGGAATATCGGTAATCGTAAAGAATATTTGTAATTACCACCAAAACCATTTTAGAAGCTAAATTAAAATGGGTTATGGCCAAATTACTAATTAATAAATAAAATCCAATTTAAGCTCGAAGAAAGTTCGCTGGTTTGATGTTTTAGGACATGTAGAAGCACAACATAATTAAAAAGATTTTTTCACTGTTTGACTGTCCAATAGTGTCCAATCGAAATATTGTCCACCGTTAGCCATAACTTTTTTACAACTTTCTGGCAACATATGGCTACCGGGACGAAAAAATGACTCGTCATTTGACTCAATCAACGAATCTACAAAGTTATTCGCTTCCTCATAAGAATGAAAATGCTGATCAGCCGGATCATGCGTCCTCGATCGGAACAAGTAGTAATCAGAAGGAGCAATTTTCGGGCTATATTGCGGGTGAGGTAGACCTTCGCATTTGAGTGTTTACAATTAAGTTTTTAAGAGTTTTGTGAACGCATCATTTGAATTCGATTCAAATCTCCTATAATGTCTCGATTGCAGCAGCTTATGGTATACCACACCTTACTGCTCGCACCAAATACACGGCATAAGCTTCTTTCCATGGATATTCGACTATGTCGTCAATGTTGAGGTATGACCGGGGTAAAGATATGATTTTTTTCACTTGGATCCGCTTTTTATCGCTACTAACGAGGTTATGCAAAAAAAACTTTCATTTGCTGCCTTTGAAGCAGCATTTTTGGCAGTATTCGAACCCGGACCCCATGATGATGATGTGTTTCGTAGTCAGCCTCTGGTAACCGATATTTATTGTGCGTGGTATAGCATTATTTTAAAGCCCTGGTAATGCTCCAAGTAGTAAGATATTGAATACCAAGTAATAAGATATTGAATACTGGTGATACTGAAGGAATGACATGCGACTACCCAGTTTTTGCTGGTAAACGCTTTTATTAATATATAATACACATTCAACATACATTCAAGGATGTGGGGAGACTGGAAACGCCGATAAAAGTTAGGAAATATTCGTCTAAACAAGTCAGCGCCTTTCGGAGAAACAAATCTTTTGGGTATATTAGCCGAACACCCTGAACATCTTCGTTGCTGTTAACGGCTATAACAGCTTCACACATAGGAAGATCTTGAGTTGGATGAACCAACAGATTCTAGTTTTTCTGAAACACGCGATGTAGGTCTTACTAATTCATCTCCTTTGCAGTTCTCTGTTATCAAACAACAACATTTGATAGACAGAACTGCTCAACCATCGGGAAGATAGATTTGGAAAATGGTTGTAACATCTGTGAAGGTCACATCAGAAGAATACTTGTTCCTTCGAGGACATGCTTACGTAAGTCAGTCTTACAAAGTCAGTGCCTTTCGGAAAAACAAATCTTTTGCGTATTTTAGCGGAACACCCAGAAGAGAATTATGCTTTTAGCTGTAGAAGCGATGAATTTAACATGGACTTGCCATAGGGCGGATGTCCACCGAATATGCATCAGTTCTTTAGGTGTGATCAGAATTCAGCGTTTTCGACGTGAATTAAAAAAATTTGCGATATTTTGATAAATAAATAATTTTTAAAGTTGTTTATGATTTTTAATGCCTTCTAATGCTTGTTTTTTTCGACAAAATTTAAATAATTTGGACCATTTTATAAATCCTTACCCAGCTTTTAACCTATTTGAAGCAACAACAAAAATTAAATTACTCTTTAAAAATATGAAATCAGTATAAAAAATAAAAATTGATTTAAAATAACTTCCCGAGTAGTTAAAATAAAGAACATCTTTGGAAGGACATTTTTGGAAGTGGTTTTAAAGTTGTGCTTTTAGAAGTACTTCCAAAATTTTTTGCTGGGTGTTAACGGCTGCAACAGCTTCCCACACAGGAAGATCTTGAGCAGATGTGCCAAGACATTCAAGTTTCCCTGAATACGCAATGTAGTTCATAGTTCATAGGGACCTCCTTTTTATAGCCGAGTCCGAACGGCGTTTCACATTGCAGTGAAACCACTTAGAGAAGCTTTGATACACTCAGAAATGTCACCAGCATTACTGAGGTGTGAAAATCCACCTCTGAAAAAATTTTTGGTGTTTGGGCGAAACTGGGTTTGAACCCACGACCATACGCAGGGCATGTTTTTACCATTGAACCGCGGTGGTCCCCTATCAAGTAGTATCACTTGATAGATATGTAACTCTTTAACTGACTGGAAGAGAGATTTGCGGATGTTTACGACATTTTTCGAATCGAAAAAAATTCATTGGCCCAAAATTTATTTATTTTTATAGCATTTTAATCTTACATTCTTAAAGAATTAGCTAAAATACACTCAATCTACACTGAAATAGTTTTCTTTTGTGAGGAACGAAATTTTAGACAACCGAAGTTCTTTTTTCTTTAACGCTAATAAATCTTCTTTATAAGCAAACAAAACAGATTAGAAACTATCAATTTAACGTTTGTCATAAATTTGGAATTATATGCTCTTGATGAAAATACTTTATAACAAAAGCGAAGGAATTTTTTTTTTTGGTGTAGGAAATCGAAAAAAGCATGCCCGGTTCCAAAGATTTTGTCTTTACTTTAAAAATTTTGTTATGGATACCGAGCCAAAGAAGCTGAGAATACAAGTAAGGATACTTTTAAGACACAATTCTCTTTTAAATTTGGGGTTTGTGTAGTTGCTTCTAGGAAGCAAATTTTAATTTTTCACTTTTGCAGCTTTTTTTCTTCATATGCTATCAAAGTCCTTTAAAAACGAGTTAACGACAACTTCATTTCCCAAATTAAGACTCGACTTCCAGTAGAAATTATGCTATGTTTCAAGTAGGTTAGGTTAAAGTGGCAGCCCGATTAAATTTCAGGCTCACTTAGACTATTCAGTCCATTGTGAATAGTCTAAGTGAGCCTGAAATTTAATCGGGATGCCACTTTAACCTATTGTCAAGTAAGAAACGTCTTTAAAATAAAGTGTTGAAAATCATGTCCTATTTTTGAACGATTTTTTGCTTTGTAGTCAAGATGCAAAAAGACAACAAATTTAAAGACAATTTCATTAAATTTAAAGAATTTTTCTTATTATTGAATTATTGAAGTCAAGATGACCTTGCCCAAAAATTTTTTCTTTCATATTATGATACCCATTTTTAAGTCAAATCACTTAATTCTAAGGACAACACGACTTCATTGAAAAGTTTATCGACTTTTGGACAAGGAAAAAAGCTTTATATTAAAGAAATGCATCTTCTATGCTAAGCTAAATGTGCATTCGTATTTTAAAGACATGAAAATCTTTGACTTCACGACAATTTTTTTTTCAGTGTAGGGACGAAAATTTGAAATTAAGAAAACAGTCGAAAAAAGTGAACCCTCTAGTAAATAGTATATATTAATTTTAACAAGTATATACGGCCGTAAGTTCGGCCAGGCCGAATCTTATGTACCCTCCACCATGGATTGCGTAGGAACTTCTACTAAAGGCTGTCATCCACAATCGAATTACTTGGGTTGCGATAACACTTGCCGATGGCAAGGTATCGTAAAACTTTTTAACACTGTCTTCTAAATTGTAAGTTAGCCCATACGGGGTATATATTAAACAAAAAAGGCCGATTAAATACGTATATAATATAGTTTGACAAAATTTTCTATAGAAATGAAAACTTGACAAAATTTTCTATAGAAATAAAATTTTGACAAAATTTTCTATAGAAATAAAAACTTGACAAAATTTTCTATAGAAATAAAATGTTGACAAAATTTTCTATGGAAGTAAAATGTTGACAAAATTTTGTATAGAAATAAAATGTTGACAAAATTTTCTACAGAAATAATTTTTTTACAAAATTTTCTATAAAAATAAAATGTTGACAAAACTTTCTATGGAAATAAAATTTTGACTAACATTTCTATAGAAATAAACGTTTGACAAAACTTTCTATAGAAATGAAATTTTGACACAACTTTCTATAGTAATAAAATTTGACAAAATTTTCTATGGAAATAAAGTTTTGGTAGATTATTTTTGGCGATATGGACCAATTTTTGTGTAATAAGTCATCGGCTATATATAACTAAAGACCGATGTTGACCAATTTTTACATGGCTGTTAGAGGCCATATATTGACAAAATGTACCAAATTTCAACCGCATCGGATGACTTTTGCTATATATAATTATGGACCGATATGGACCAATTTTTGCATGGTTGGTAGATACCATATACTAACACCATGTACCAAATTTCAACTGGATCGGATGAATTTCGCTCCTCCAAGAGGCTCCTGAGGTCAAATCTGGGGATCGGTTTATATGGGAGCTATATATAATTATGAACCGATATGGACCAATTTTTGCATGGTTGTTAGAGACTATATACTAACACCACGTACTAAATTTCAATTGGATCGGATGAATTTTGCTCCTCCAAGAGGCTCCGGAGTTCAAATCTGGGGATCGGTTTATATGGGAGCTATATATAATTATGAACCGATATGGACCAATTTTTGCATGGTTGTTAGAGGCCGTATACTAACATCAGGTACCAAATTTCAACAGGATCGGATGAATTTTGCCCCTCCAAGAGGCTGCGGAGGTCAAATCTGGGGATCGGTTTATATGGGGGCTATATATAATTATGGACCGATATGGACCAATTTTTGCATGGTTGTTAGAGACCGTATACTAACATCAGGTACCACATTTCAACCGGATCGGATAAATTTTTCCCCTCCAAGAGGCTCCGGAGGTCAAATCTGGGGATCGGTTTATATGGGGGCTATATATAATTATGGACCGACACGGACCAATTTTTGCATGGGTATTAGAGACCGTATACTAAGACCACGTACTAAATTTCAACCGGATCGGATGAATTTTGCTCCTCCAAGAGGCTCCGGAGGTCAAATCTGGGGATCGGTTTATATGAGAGCTATATATAATTATGGACCGATATGGACCAATTTTTGCATGGTTGTTAGAGGCCGTATACTAACATCAGGTACCAAATTTCAACCGGATCGGATGAATTTTGCTGCTCCGGGAGGCTCCCCAAGCCAAATTTGGGGATAGGTTTATATGGAGGCTATACGTAAACGTGGTCCGATATGGCCGATTTTCAATACCATCCGACCTATATCAATAACAACTACTTGTGCCAAGTTTCAAGTCGATAGCTTGTTTCGTTCGGAAGTTAGCGTGATTTCCACAGACGGACGGACAGCCGGACAGCCGGACAGCCGGACAGACGGACAGACGGACGGACATGCTTAGATCGACTCAGAATTTCACCACGACTCAGAATATATATACTTTATGGGGTCTTAGAGCAATATTTCGATGTATTACAAACGGAATGACAAAGTTAATATACCCCCATCCTATGGTGGAGGGTATAAAAATGTATTACAAATGCCTATATGACAAACAGATGTAAACATTTACTTTCATGACAAGATTTTGATGACCAACAGAGTCAAACAAGAAACACCAAATAAAGGTCAATATCTTTGGATCCAAGTTAACTTCTGTGAGTGTATGGTAGAAGATACCAAAAAAATACATACGTGCCAATTGTCAAGCTTTACATTCAGTCATCAATAAGTCATGTAAGAATTTTATTACTAAACATTAATTTAAATAATGTTTAATTTTTAGGGACGAAAACTGCACTCAGAGAAGGAATATGATCACATCAAACATGTTTTAAGAGCAAAATGTTATTTTTGGGTGGTGACCATGTAACATGGTTTTCGCAAACATGTTATTTTCTCGGAAATCATGAAACTGATTTCGGCAAGCAGGTTATATTTGACGAGAAAATAACATTTTAATGACAAACATGTTACATGGTCACCATACAAAAATAACATTTTGCTCTTGAAACATGTTTGAGGTGATCATATTCCTTCTCTGTGTGTGGCAAATAGCCAAAGGGCGCCAAAATAACTCTAAATCAAATAAAATCTGCTTTGCTCGAATTAAATACGGTATTTTCCACTGGCTTCACTATTTTAATAGTTTTTGACGCTCTTTTAGTTATTTTTGTAGTCTCCAAAAGCCTTATATGTCTTAATGTCGTATGCATATAAATAGGCTTTCGAAATCCGTTTCAACATTCGAATTAATGTCAAACTTTTTATTTCTGGTTACCAACACTAAACCGTAGGAGTTCTGCAATTGACAAGATTAGGTTTATTGTCATACTGCCTACTTTCAATTGGCAACGACTTGTGGCAACAACCTGAAATAACATTGCAACACGAAGTGGTAACAACATGATGACGAATGGTGAAATAACATACGAATCAGACATTTATCATTGTCTCTTAAGTGGAATGGAAAATTGACATATTTAATATTTTTATTTTCTCATTGGCATCTTGCCCACATCTTTTACTTTATTGATAAGACAGTAAAAATATGATGGTAAAGACGATGACGATAGTCCATCGTCATCAATGACATTTTCATCATCATGGAGGGAAAAGAATGTTTAACACAGTGTTCGAATCGAACTAATATGGAGAGAAATTACTAGAGAACAGATTAGGGTATATGAATGGTACATGGAGGTACATTAGGGCACAACTTGTATATCAAAGACCAGTTCACAAATTGGCAACACTGGCATCAGTTGTTTAAAAATCCCAAAAAACAAATAAATTCTTACCCCCATATTTATAAAAGTTAACATGAACTTTAAACCTACTAATATTACCATACAAATTCGTTCGATAAACTGTAAGTAAATTATTATGAATTAGATTTTTAATGTACATATTAATCAAATAGCAATAAATATTTACTGCTGCGATTATTTATAACAATTTACAACTCATAAATGTAATCTCAAACCACTGTGCAATTTGCAATCGTGGATTTTCTTTGCGAATCTTTGAATGAATGAAACCACTTCTGAATTGAAAAGAGCGTATGGATCTACACTATCAAACGAACTAATAAACCACACACGAACGAAAGATGTCGACTTTTTCCCCATTTGTTGTTGCTTTATATAAAATGATGAGTTGATAATTTGTTGTAGGAAATCATCAAATCCAAAAGAAAATCTCATCAAGAATGCAAAAACAAACAAATTAAATTTCTTTCATAATGCACATGGAGAAAGCAATAGAAAAAATATGCGCGCACAAAAAAGAATGATAGACATTTTAATGGGACAGTAGGTTGAGAATTATGAAAGGGTGAGAGCAAAAAAGAGGAAACCGCTACAATTGTGAGAAATTTTCCGACATAGTTGGGTGTTGGGATTGCTATTGTTTTTGTTTTGTTTAATTTGAGAGAAAATGAGCTTAAATCTCATTAGCCTTATAATATATGAGATATACAGTTTGAGTTGGTTTATATGTAAATTGCCAAGGTGTCTCTTTTCCTTGTTTCGAAAAGAGAAGACTGCAACGCCCTACACAATTACAGTAGGTAAGCACATCTCATAGAAGAAAAAAAAACACATATAATAAAATTATATCGAAACACCATGTCTTTTTGGAGTTTCTTGGTACATGTCTTTAAATTTGACATGTTTTTTGGGTCAGAATAGAAACCTATTGTTTTTCGGTTCAGATTTGGACAAAGCTCTCATATATACCTTTCACCCGATATGTATTTATATGACCCCAGAAGCCAGAGTTTTTCCCTGATTTGTTTCAAATTTTGCAAGAGGAGTAAACTTAGTTGTATCCTAAAATGTGCCAAATTTGGTTGAAATCGGTTCAGACTTAGGCATAGCTTCCAAATATCTTTCGCCCGATATTGACTTATATGACCTCAGAAACCAGAGTTTTACTGCGATTTTCGTGAAATTTTGCACTGGGAGTAGAAATAACATTCTATGTTAAATATGCACGCCAAATTTGGTTGAAATCGGTTCAGACTTAGATATAGTGAGAGCCACCGTGGTGCAATGGTTATCATGCCCGCCTTGCATACATAGGGTCATGGGTTCGATTCCTGCTCCGACCGAAAACCAAAAAGTTTTTCAGCGATGGATTATCCCACCTCAGTAATTCTGGTGACAGTTCTGAGGGTTTCAAAGCTTTTCTAAGTGGTTTCACTGCAATGTGGAACGCCGTTCGGACTCGGCTACAAAAAGGAGGTCCCTTGTCATTGAGCTTAACATGGAATCGGGCAGTGATAAGAGAGAAGTTCACCAATATGTTATCACAATGGACTGAATAGTCTAAGTGAGCCCGATACATCGGGCTGCCACCTAACCTAACCTATTGTTTTTCGAAGAATTCGGTTCAGATTTGGACATAGCTCTCATATATACATTTCACCCGATATGTATTTATATGACCCCCAGAAGCCAGAGTTTTACTGCGATTTTCGTGAAATTTTGCACTGGGAGTATAAATAACATTCTAAATATGCACGCCAAATTTTGTTCAAATCGGTTCAGATTTAGATATAGTGGGAGCCAGCGTGGTGCAATGGTTCGATCCCTGCTTCGACCAAAAAGTTTTTCAGCGGTGGTTTATCCCAAATCAGTAATGCTCGTGACATTTCTGAGTGTTTCAAAGCTTCTCTAAGTGGTTTCACTGTGGAACGCCGTTCGTACTCGGCTATACAAATAGAGGTCCCTTGTCATTGATCTTAACATGGAATCGGGCAGCACTCAATGATAAGAGAGAAGTTCACCATTGTGGTATCACAATGGAATGAAAAGTCTAAGTGAGCTTGATCGGGCTGCCACCTAACCTAACCTAACCCAGATATAGCTCCCATATATGCATATCATTCGCCTGATTTACCATAGTTTCACTCCGATTTACGTTTTCACGGGGAGTAGAATTGACATTATGACTATTCATGCCAAACTTGGTTGAAATTGGTTTAGATTTAGATATAGCTCCTATATAACAGGTTGGCTGATGAGTCCCCGGTCTGACACATAGATGGGATCGCTAGTATTAAATGAATATTATTTTTATATAGTACCAACCTTCAAATGATTCGTGTCAAAATTTGACGTCTGTAAGTCAATTAGTTTGTGAGATAGAGCGTCTTTTGTGAAGCAACTTTTGTTATTGTGAAAAAAAATGGAAAAAAAGTAATTTCGTGTTTTGATAAAATACTGTTTTCTGAAGGACAGTGGACAGTGGGGCAGTGGACGCCCGAAAGAGGTGGTTACCGACGAAAACATCAAAAAAATCCACAAAATGATTTTGAATGACCGTAAAATGAAGTTGATCGAGATAGCAGAGGCCTTAAAGATATCAAAGGAACGTGTTGGTCATATCATTCATCAATATTTGGATATGCGGAAGCTCTGTGCAAAATGGGTGCCGCGCGAGCTCACATTTGACCAAAAACAACAACGTGTTGATGATTCTGAGCGGTGTTTGCAGCTGTTAACTCGTAATACACCCGAGTTTTTCCGTCGATATGTGACAATGGATGAGACATGGCTCCATTACTACACTTCTGAGTCCAATCGACAGTCGGCTGAGTGGACAGCGACCGGTGAATCGTCTCCGAAGCGTGGAATAATTTTTATCGATTATCTTGAGAAGGGAAAAACCATAAACAGTGACTATTATATGGCGTTATTGGAGCGTTTGAAGGTCGAAATCGCGGCAAAACGGCCCCATATGAAGAAGAAAAAAGTGTTGTTCCACCAAGACAACGCACCGTGCCACAAGTCATTGAGAACTATGGCAAAAATTCATGAATTGGGTTTCGAATTGCTTCCCCACCCACTGTATTCTCCAGATCTGGCCCCAGCGACTTTTTCTTGTTCTCAGACCTCAAATGGATGTTCGCAGGGAAAAAATTTGGCTGCAATGAAGAGGTGATCGCCGAAACTGAGGCCTATTTTAGGCAAAACCGAAGGAGAACTACCAAAATGGTATCAAAAAATTGGAAGGTCGTTATAATCGTTGTAGCGCTCTTGATGGGAACTATGTTGAATAATAAAAACGAATTTTGGCAAAAAAATGTGTTTTTCTTTGTTAGACCGGGGACTTATCAGCCAACCTGTTATATGTCCAAAATACCCATATTTTCTTTGTAAAATCGCCACTACAAAGTCGAAAAATTGTACAAATGAAATAAATTTGCATATACCTCTAAATACATATACATCGACCTATAAATCATTAATGCACTTTTGCGGAGTTGCATAACTTTTGCAATTGCTTTAGATTTAAATATATGTATATGGCACCATAAACCTTTATCTATAGCACCCAATAAATTCTAAGGATTTGAGATGGTGTGGAAAATATAGATCTAGAAGTTGGTGAAGTGTATATTATAGTCGGCCCTGCCCGACTTAATTGTTCCTTAATTGTTTTTTTTTCTTTTATCAGAAATTCTTTAAATTTTAACTATAAAATAGATTTTTTGTTCAATCCAAGGAGCAAATATTTCGATTAATTTAAAGATTATTTCTTAACATCAAAAATGTTTGACTTCACGGACAGACGCAGACTTCAAAAATTCGTGTCCTAAATTTAATGAAAAAAAAATTAAAGCAAAGATTATAAATGTCCATAATTAAGTTTCGTTATTTTAGAGATATTTGTCCTTAATATTGTGTAAAAAACATGTCATAAAATTCAGGTCGCAGACACGCAAATCAAAAAAATATTTGAAAAACGTGGACCGAGAAAGTTTTTCTTTTGTTAGAGTTTTTTGAATTTCTTCGAACTTTTATCACCAAAAAAATCGTTTGTTATTTTTTATTTTTTCAGTAAAAAAAATATTTTTGAGCCAACAACACAGTCCATTTCGTTTATATCAAGCACTGTTATTTTCTGACTTTAAGTCTTAATAAGACACATTTGACAGTTTCATAGTAAAAATTTTATTTAGTAGTATGTAATGTTGAATATCTTTTCGGAATCTTCCGAACATATCTGGAATATATGTAAAAAAAAAACTTTTTGGTGTTCGGTCGAAGCAGGGATCGAACCCTTGGTATGCAAAGCGGACCCTTGGTATGCAAGGCGGATGTACCAACCACTGATCCACGGTGCCCAACTAAATGTATGTTTCTGTTAAATAAAATTTGTTTCATCAGCTCGTGGGCGCCGCAAACTATGCAATATAAATATAACTTATAACGATAATTGTCTATTGATAACAATAACAGCTACGTAGCTACGTAGTAGGATAGTGTGTTGGCTTACAAATTGCATGGTCCGCGGTTCGATTCTTCGACCAGGCGAAATGTAAAATTTAACTCTTATACTACGTTGGGTATTAGGTCTTATTTTTCATCACCGAATTTCTTACTTTTGAATTATAATTAAAAGTTCTTGCTTCTCAGCATGAATTGAGCATATGTTACCAATTAATGCACTGAGTGATAGAAATTGTTAATTATATTCGAACAGTAAGATATGCGGTGTTGAAAAATACGATATGGGTCATTAAATGATTCCAACGTAGTATAAGGGTTTAACAAATTTATAAAATCGAATAATTTCTTCTACATTGTTTGTAACATATTACAGAAAAAGGTGCTAAGAACTAAAAAACCTCGTGAAAGTGTGAGAGATGTGAGGAAAAATGCAATTAAAAAAGAAATACAATTATAAAAGAAAATATTGTTTTTTGTTTTTGAGTTAGTCTTTATGAAAGTGTTTTTACATCCTGGAAAAGAAAAATATATATACTTTTCTTCCAAATAAACTTTCTTGCAGTGAAAAGCAAATGAGAAACGATCTTTGTTTGTTTTTAATTTCGTTTGGGATAAAAGAATTATTTTTTTGCGTGTAGGTCAATATTTTTCAGTGTATGAATCACAACCACAGAATCCTAACTAACGATAAACATCTTTTGATTCGACTCAACTGTTTTGAGTGTATGGTAGAGGATACAAAAATTCACATTCGTGCCAATTGTCAAACTTTAAGTTCAGTCATCACGCAAGAATTTTATTAATAAAGATTATTTTAAATATACTATACTTCTTTCCTGAACCGATAAGAAATTGTTCACACTCAAATAGGAAACGATTATCCCCTTCGATAATCCTCAAAGAACAACTTAAACTTAACAATAAATTCAAGTTCATAAAAATGCCAATGTCAATTGGAAATATTATAAAACAAAGCCAAAAATTCAGAACAAATGCCATATAACCTTGAGAACTAAAACCACCATACAGTATACATATATACAGATGAGGTAATAAATATCAAAAGTCGTTTAGACGAAAAACAAAAAGCAATTTTTTCTAAATTATTCATAATGAAATCTATTCCATTAAGTGTTTATATGTCAATGAACTACGGCGGAAGAAAGCCATGTAGGGCGACTGAAGGAGTATAAAAAAGGAATAATGGCAAAAAAAGGAAAGGAGCAACTATATATTGGAGACAATTACCACAGCCACAGGATAAACACGCGACTGAACGAACACAACCACAACCACAGCAAAAAAAAAAAAACAAAAACCAAAGCAATCAAGTTAATATCATTGTGTGAATATACATGAACACACATACAGTATACACTCTTGTACTCTCTTGAAGGAAACGGAAATTATTACCACCGCGTATAACCAACACGCACACAACTATAATTTATAGCCTATTTTGTTAATGCGGTCTGTGAAATTTGTTATAGGGTAAAATGAAATTGAAATAGAAAACATTGGTATTGAATATCCCAGACAGAATGGAAACGTAATTTGAAACTACATAAAAATATCCAAAAAATGGATAGCAAAGTAGCACACAAAGAAAACCTTATTTGCTTCAAAATGAAAATATCTTTTGATATAAAGTACTTTAAATTGTCTTCAAGTGATTTTAAAAGATTTTGTCTTGTCCAAATACTTGTATTGATCGTCTATCTGAAATGATTGTTACTCTATTATTTCAGATAGTAACACAGACTAGCATCCGTTTGAAAGAGAAAGAACTAAATAATAACAATAGTTCGAGGCGTTAGACGACTTCCTCAACTGCTAAAACCATACAATTATGAAAAGACCAAAAATTAATCCCGATGACCGCTTTAAGGACTGCCAATAAGCAAATCTCAGTCCTTATCGTATCGGCGGTATATTCGAACCGAGTATTCCACCACCGAGTATGCCCTCAAAACGTACGATATGATGCTAGACTCCGATATGACCTTAGCTTAAAAACGTCATGTAGGAAAAGTGGCTTAGCCCGGATTAATACCTCCAATACGGATCGAATATCTCCAATACATTGACATACTACAGCCCTATGATGCGTTTACTCTCCCAGCAAAAAAAGCGTCGCCAAAAGAGTAATGAAAATGTTCTTTTTGGATCCGGAAGAGGTGCAAAATTGACGCAGAAGCGATGAATTTAACATGGGCTTGTCATAGGACGGAAGTCCTCCATTTCAACAGCCATTGCACTGAATTTGCATCACTTCTTTAGGTGTGATCCGAATTCAATGTTTTGGATGTAAATTTAAAAATTCTGTAATATTTTGTCAAATACATAATTTTTATAATTTTTTATAATTTCTAATGGATTCTAACGCTTGTCGGAAACGTTTGACCTCAAATATTTTCAAAAATTCACAATTTTTGCAGACAAAATTTAAATGATTTGTACCATTTTATGAATTCTTACTCTGTTCTTAACTTACCCATTGAAATTACCCCTTAAAAGTATGAAAAAACCAAGTTATAAAAAACTGAATTAAAAGAACTTCCTGGGTAGTTAAAAAAAACATCATTGGGAGTGCATCTTCTGGAAGTGCTTTTAAAGTTGTGCCTTTGGAAGAACTTCCAAATGTTTTTGCTGGGCTTCTTATGTTTGGTCTAGTGAATCACACATTGTGAATACCAGAAAACGATGGCGATCCTTTTTCCGGCTATTGAAAAAGATTTCGAATTCGTCGGAGCCTATTCGATGGATATAGTCTATTGTTTGGACTATTTATTGAGCCTCGGTTTGTAGTTGCGGATCTTCGTTTCATCGATTGTAACGAAACGATGAAGAGAAACTCCCTCGAGGTTCGGTAATGACCTTGTTAGAGATTGTGGATTTTTGTCATTTTATCGGACCAGCATCCAACATCACAGAAAGTAGACTTCCAGCTGCTTGAATTGCAAAAGACAAAAGGACAGCAAAACTTATTGGTCGCTCTATAGAAAGAAACCCAATGTTGGTAAGGACATATCCACATATCTTCCAATGAACACATGGTATGACCGATACATTCGGATGGTTTTTGAAGCCAAATGAGTCCTGCAAAACAACTATAACGCAAACAGGTGGTTCATTATCAAAATAGAGGGAAACGACTTAACTGACTCTAGAGATTGGTAAGATAGTCGACGAGCGCAAGCGAAACACTTGGTTGAAGCAATGTAACCTAGACAATAGCACAGGTAAGTTTTTGGTAAACAGTAAGAGCCGTTTTGAACGCAGCTATAAGGGACGATGTGATCCCAGTTACGTTTGGTGACGTAACGGTGACAGATCCGAAAAGATGCGTGAGTTCTTTCAACCGATAGATTTTCGAGCATCCCGAAAGTGATAGAGTGAAGCAGAGATGGTCTGCATCAAACTGTTTTAGGTTTGCGACTGTCGTAAAGTTGTAAAAATCGTAAACGTCACATTCGCGTTGTAAATGTAGAAAAAGTACCAAACGTCACAAACTCAAAATATTTCAGTCACATCAGGAATACCGCGCAGAAGTTTGAATTCTCAGGATTGTTCATAAAATTGTTAACGAATTTAAAACTAAACTTATTCCAATAGGAGACTCCAAGCCAAAATTACTATGTACTACTCGTGACGGTCTATACTATACCTGATTAACCTTTCACAAATGAACAAATTTCTGTAGTAACTGGCAGCAGGACCACCACTACTTTAGTCTTGCAAAAGTGAACTGTTGTTTAGAGAGGATTTTATATTTTATAAAATGACTTCTTAGAGCCATACTAATTAAAAATTGTCAAAACTCTAGCTTTTCGTTCGCTGACGCAACAGAAGCTTGAATGAACATTATGGACCACGCAAACACCGAATAATTTGAAGTTGCGAAGGAGACATGTAAGAATATCAGACTTTTCAATAAACATACGATTTGCATCCCTTGTATCGGGGAGCCATACAAAATTAAATTTAAAACGGTTCATAATTTCTTTTATTCAAAATTAGGTTTTCTACATTAGGTTTACGACTTTTGCAACATACGTATTATACCGTCGTAAATGTATGTCGCAAAATTCACTGTTTGCGACAGGCCAACCCTGGAGTGAAAGGGGATAGACACCGCAAAACAATTCAATCCGCTGGGCCCCGACGGAATTTCTATGCTAATGCTGAAGCATATGGAAATACTGGGAGTTGAGACTTTTACCAGTCTCTGGAAATGTCTGGAAAATGATAGTCGATACGAGCAAGGGTGATCCTTAAAGACGGATCTTCCTTCCCTCGCCAGTAGTCAAGACCTTTGAGGCACCATTCCTCTCCAGAATTTCCAGCTGCAAACTATCAACATGGATTCCGCAAAGACCATAGCACAACAACAGCTTTGCATACTATTTCAGCATACATAAATAAAGGACTCAACCAGTCCAAGCCGTGCCGCAAGATCGTCCTCGTGGCGCATGACCTACCGAAAACATTCGATAGGGTCAACAATGCCACTCTGTTCGAGGACATCGAAAACACATGCCTAGCGGCAGGAACCAAACATTGGATTTTTAATTATTTGTGCGGGTGTCAGTCGTATATAGAATTTAGGAATAGAGACCCCATAGAGTGAAACAGGGAGTTCCCCAGGGTGGGGTGATATCTCCGGCATTGTTTAACCTCTACACTCTCAAAAAAATCGCTTCTGTAACATATACCCCAAACACATTTTGCTTCAAGCATATATATATATTTTCAGGATTGGCCCAAACAAAATATTGTTTGTATTGTTCAAACATATTATGTTTCACCTTAGGCATACACGGGTAGAAAAAAATTTTAATGAAATTTTCTTTGTGTATATATATTTTTTACTTCCATCCTTTTACTTGCAGCATACTCTCTAGGTCTCTCTTCGCCAATGTGGTATCACAATGGACTGAATAGTCTAAGTGAGCCTGATACATCGGGCTGCCACCTAACCTAACCTAAGTCTCTCTTTCACCAAATCCCCAGCCAAACTATTCACAAACTACCCCAAGATTCTCGGGGTTATATGCGACAACCCTTTCAGGTCGTTTGCCCTTGTCACTGCAATTTGTGATAAGCTTCGCTATATAAATAACGGACATGCCGGCAGCACTTCTGGTGCTTAGAAACTTGGTTGACTACATATAAGGCAATTGGTCGGTCAGTAGTAAACTATACAGCACCAGTATGGACACCTCAGACAAACGACACGCAGTGGAATTTCATACAAACCTGTCAAAACGCTGCTCTTAGAACTGCGACTGGATGTCTTCGCAGCACACCCCTGGATAACCTTTATGTGGAGACAAAGATCATCTCTGAGTGTAGACACAATTACATGTTGTCAAAGCAGTATCTCCTCGGTTGTTATCGCAACGGCAACCACCACCTAAGAAAGTAAGCGTTGATCCTCACTATCTAGAGCGCGAGATCCAGCGTTACAAAAGAGAGCCTCCATATCTGGCAATATACCAGACAGGTCTGAGCAGGATTCATACTGTAGCTGAAGCAGTAAGAAACCTACTGGAAATTAGTACAAATTGCCACTAATGGACCCATTACAGGACTAGTGCTCTATTGATTTTTATACTCACTTGATATTAAAATCTATTTGAATCCACACTTTTACTACAAGGCAACTATTAGAATTATTTATTGTCCTACATATTCTTTTCTGGTGCGATACGGACGGAAACAGGGCCCTAAAAGTTTGCCCCAGACTGTTTCATGAGCAGTTGTCTATGGGGTAGTCCTACTAGGTTGTTCCAGGACGTGTCCTTTTGGATGAGTCCAAGTCATGTCCTAAAGTGTAAATTTTCCCAGGCAATAAAAAAACCCATGTTAAAGTGACCGGTCCATTCCTTACGCTTGTACCAGAACTGTGATTGGTCCATACATACCAGGGACTAGCCCTGTACCGGTTCTGGGGTTGATCCATTTCCCGTAGGGAAGGTACAAGGTTAATTCTGTTCTTAAAGCTCGGGCGCCCACAGCACCGCAGGAAAAAGTCCTCCCACGGCAGACGGCAAGATAGCTTTGGCCCAACTAAGATAAGTACTGCCGCATCAATTCCTACCTATCAGTGATTGATAGCATGATAGCTGATGTGTGTCCCATCGAAAGGGTGATACGGTCAAAATTTGGTCAAGGGAAAACGCGTGTAAATCGGTGAAATCGTTTATTTAAAAAATCAAATTAAATTTCTTTTTCAAGTTCAATTAGTATAAAATTCAGGAAAAATATTCAGTTAGGCTTTCGCTTTTCCAAATCCGAATTGCCGGGCCTCACGCTTGACACCTGCCATCAGATTTTGTACAGCCACCTTGTCCACCTTCTTCGCGGCAGAAAGCCAGTTTGCCTTGAACTGCTGCTCGTCCTTAGCAGTTTTTTTGGTCTTCATTAGGTTCCGCTTGACAATAGTCCAGTATTTCTCAATTGGGCGGAGCTCTGGCGTGTTGGGAGGGTTATTGTCCTTGGGAACCACCTGCACGTTGTTGGCGGCGTACCACTTCAAACACTCTTTCACGTAAATTTCTTGGTTGACAGTCCCGGAAGCTATGAAAATGCTGCTTTTCAAGCCACAGGTACAGATGGCTTGCCAAACCAGATATTTCTTTGCGAACGTTGACAGTTTTATGTGCTTGAAAATATGTGCTACCTTTCCCCTTCCTTTTGTCGTATAAAACTCCTGTCCCGGAAGCTGCTTGTAGTCTGCTTTGACGTAGGTTTCGTCGTCCATTACCACACAGTCAAACATCGTCAGCATCGTCGTGTACAGCCTCCGGGATCGCGCTTTGGCCGTCGTATTTTGTTTATCATCGAGATTTGGAGTCACTACCTTCTTGTAAGTCGATAGTCCGGCTCGTTTTTTGGCTCGATGCACGATTGTAGACGATACACCCAGCTTATTTACGGCATCTCGGAGAGAGAGGTTAGGGTTTCGCTTGAAATTTCCCCCCGATCCAGACTTCCTGGCTGTCGACAAACGTTCCCCAAACACTTTAATTACATTTGTAACGGTTGATTTGGCAACTTTTAGCGATTTTGCCAGCTTTGCGTGCGAGTAGCTCGGATTTTCGCGATGCACTAGCAAAATTTTGATACGCTGCTCTTCTTGCTTGGACGGCATTTTGACAACTGAAGAGTGAATTCCAAAATCAAAATAGAAGCAACATTCTACACACACCACTTCAAAATGAGGGGTGTTCAGGTTTTTTAAATGCAAAATTGAAAGAAATACGTCAAGTTTATATTGACCAAATTTTGACCGTATCACCCTTTACCACCACGGATAGGTTTTGCTTGCCCCGGTAAACCTACACGACTCACAACCAGATCAATCTGGATGCATCCGTTCTTAGTCGCAGCGTTCCCTGATCTGGACACAAACTAATGTACCAAAATACAAACCAAAAAATGGGTCAAATCACAATAAATACATATTCTATCAGTGTATGACTGACTGTGTCAGCAAAATATTTTGGATATTAACATCTTTCACATTTTTTTGTGGATGTCCTGATTTTTAAATCTTGACATTGAAATTTTTCTACAGTCGGTTGTTTTTCTGTGAAATTTAACCGACAAATAATTTGAATACCTTACCGTAGTATTGTGTTTTTCTCTAATGGTTTGTGTATGTAGTGCGCTCTAATATTGCTGTTTTATTATTCTTAATGCTAATGACAAACATACGAAAAGTTGTAAATTACCTTATGGAAGGGTATGGGTACGGGGATAACAAGATATAACTACAGCTACTACAAGTATACCGCCACCAAACATATGTGTCTACATACATACGTACTAAGGGTAAATCTGAATATAGATGGAAGACAGACAGATATGTACGTAGGTAGGTGCTCGATTATGATATCATATTTTATATGGTGGATTAAATTAAAACCAGTTCCAAAGAAAACAAGACAAAAAAAAAACAAAACAATTTTTGTTTGATGTGTTAAGCAATCCTACATTTTGAGATACAGCTTAAATGTGTCAGAAATTAATTTTTGTTCTATATTTAAGTGCAATGCGAAGAAAATGAGAGGAAGAAACTTAACATGTCGGGATAATGTGACTTGCAACAAAAATTACTACAATAAAAACGAATTAATATACCGGTTGTAGATGTTTGTTATCAAGTTCACCCTGGTATATATTTCAAAGTAGAAATTGAAGCTACTACATAACATTTTATATCCTCCACCATAGGATGGGGGGTATATTAACTTTGTCATTCCGTTTGTAACACATCGAAATATTGCTCTAAAACCCCATAAAGTATATATATTCTGGGTCGTGGTGAAATTCTGAGGCGATATAAGCATGTCCGTACGTCCGTCTGTTGAAATCACGCTAACTTCCGAACGAAACAAGCTATCGACTTGAAACTTGGCACAAGTAGTTGTTATTGATGTAGGTCGGACTTTACGTATAGCCCCCATTTAAGCCGACGCTCAGATTTGCCTTGCGGAGCCACTTGGAGGAGAAAAATTCATCCGATCCGGTTGAAATTTGATACATGGTGCCAGTATATTGTCTCTAACAACCATGCAAAAAGTGGTCCAATTCGGTTTATAATTATATATAGCCCCTATATAAACCGATCCCCAGATTTGGCTTGCGGAGCCTCTAAGAGAAGCAACTTTCATCCGATCTAGCTGAAATTTGGTACATGGTGTTAGTATATGGTCTCTAAGAACCATGCAAAAATTGGTCCACATCGGTCCTTAATTATATATAGGCCCCATATAAACCGATCCCCAGATTTGACCTCCGGAGCCCCGTGGATGAGCAAAATTCATCCGATCCGGTTGAAATTTGGTACGTGGTGTTAGTATATGGTCTTTAACAACCATGCAGGAATTGGTCCACAATTATATGTAGCCCCCATATAAACCGATCCCCAGATTTGACCTTCGGAGCTCTTGGAGGAGCAAAATTCATCCGATCCGGTTGAAATTTGGTACATTGCGCTAGTATATGGCCGCTAACAACCATGCCAAAATTGGTCCATGTCGGTCTATAGTTATAACCAAAATTTTATTTCTATAGAAAATGTTGTCAAAATTTTATTGCTATAGAAAATTGGGTCAAATTTTGTTACTATAAAAAATTTTGTCAAAATTTTAGTACTATACAAAATTTTGTCAAGATTTTATTTCTATAGAAAATTTTGTCAAAATTTTATTTTTATAAAAAATTTTGTAAAAATTGTATTTTGTTAGAAAATTTTGTCAACTTTTTATTTCTTCAAAAAATTTTGTCAGCATTTTATTTTTATAGAAAAGTTTGTCAAAATTTTATTTGTATAGAAAATTTTGTCAAAAATTTATTGCTATAGAAAATTTTGTAAAAATTTTGTCAATTATATACGTATTTAATCGTCCTTTTCTGTTTAATATATACCCCGTATGGACTAACTTACAATTGAGAAGACGGTGTTAAGAAATTTTAAGATACCTTGCCATCGGCAAGTGTTACCCCAACACAAGTAATGCGATTGTGGATGACAGTATTTAGTACGAGTTTCTATGTAATCCATGGTGGAGGGTACATAAGATTCGGCCTGGCCGAACTTACGGCCGTATATACTTGTTTTAATTAGATCAATTAATTTTTTAATTGACTTTCAATTACTTTTTTAATTGATACTATCATTTCTGCGATTGAAGACATTTCAATTAAAAATTAATTGAATGAATTTCGTGATTGAAGACAAAAAATATTTTTTTTGTGTCTCCAATTGGATTTATATTTGGATTTAAGTAAAAACTTAGTAAATTCAATGAATAGAGTAGGATGAATATACATTTATAAGTTATTTTGAACCAGAATTTTAATTTATATATTTTTAGTTTGAAATATTTTTTTATTAAAATAAACAAGTATATACGACCGTAAGTTCGGCCAGGCCGAATCTTATGTACCCTCCACCATGGATTGCGTAGAAATTTCTACGAAAGACTGTCATCCACAATCGAATTAAGTAGGTTGTGGTATCTTAAAACTTCTTAACGTCGTTTTCTAAATTGTGAGTTAGTCCATACGTGGTATATCTGGGGATCGGTTTATATGGGGGCTATATATAATTATGGATCGATGTGGACCAATTTTTGCATGATTGTTAGAGACTATATAATAACACCATGTACCAAATTTCAGTCGGATCGGATGAAATTTGCTTCTCTTAGAGGATTCGCAAGCCAAATCTGGGGGTCCGTTTATATGGGGGCTATACGTAAAAGTGGACCGGTATGACACATTTGCAATACCATCAGACCTACATCAATAACAACTACTTGTGCCAAGTTTCAAGTCGATAGCTTGTTTCGTTCGGAAGTTAGCGTGATTTCAACAGACGGACGGACGGACATGCTTAGATTGACTCAGAATTTCACCACGGAATGACAAAGTTAATATACCCCCATCCTATGGTGGAGGGTATAAATATTAAGTGAGATATTTAATATTTTGTATTAATTGAGACAATTAATATTTTATTTAAAACCGTAAAAACTTTCAATCATTTTATTAACTGAATTAATTTTTGTTTTTATTGAATTAATAAAATAATTGTATCAGTTAATTTGATTAATTAATTTTCAACTGTTCATTAAATATAATTTTTTCTTTGAATATAGTATGAATTAGGGTGTAATCATAGTCTATGACTATTTCTCGACCTTTTGTTCTTTCATACATTAATATATGTCAGCATTTTTGAAATGAACTTTTAAAACTTTTTAAATATGCATGTAAATTTGTCATCATCAAAAAAAATGCAACATAAACCACCCTCATTTCAAATACGTAGATAGAAGAAAGCAAGCATAACAGCACATAAAACAAGACTTGGGTATAGTGACCTGTAGTAATTATATACTTACAATTTAATCGCTGACTAGTGTCCGATTAACAGTAAACTTGGAGGGCGATAGTTCTCCGTTTATGTATCCTTTGAATCAAATGTCCTTTACGTATTCACAACCCACAATGTACAAAAAAAATTATGAGGTTTATTTACACAAGAAAGAAAAAACCTTTTTGTCCTTTAATAGAAAAATGTTTCTATTTTCATAAGGGGAAATTTTTAGAATTTTTTATTGTTATGACTTTAGTCTCGGTTGTAGTGCAGTTCTTCACAATAAAATAAGAAAAAGGACACCACGTTTGACAGACACGTTTATGCTACAGTTCTTATGCGTTTCTTTACAGTCCTTAGAGGGTCCTTTGTTTTTAAACAAAGGATTTTAGAATTGCATATGATGTTTTAGAAATGTTGCTATTATTGTTGTTATTGCTATTGGTGTTGTTGTATTGGTTTTTGTTGTTGTTTCTTCAAAGACCAAACTATTTGATTTTATGTTACTTTTCTCTTTTTGTTAATCGTAATAAAAAAAGAAAAATACTAGTATTTTTTTGTTTTTTGTTCGTTAAAATTGGTGAGAGAAAATAATAAGAGTCGTTATAGTTCAGTTCACTTTAAGGCAAAATATGATGGAATTTTAAATATTGTCGTTTCAACGGTTTCACTTGTATAATTTCGTTGTTTTAAGTCACAAATAATCCAATTTTTGTTGTTGTTTTCAATATTTACTTTTGTTTTTTATATTTGTTTAATAATTTTCTGGATTTTTTGTGTGCTTCTTTTGTTGGTGCTTAGACTTTATACTTTTGTTTATTATTTTCTATTTAAAAAAAATATTCGTTTAGATTACGTTTGTTTTTTATTTTTTTTGCCAGAAATAGAACCGTTCGTTAGCGCTGTTAAATGAAAACTGTTTCGTGGTTTCTTCGTTCAATGGCTATTTTGCTTAGAGTTTGTTTTGTGTTTGTTACATAGCTCTGTTAAATGGCTAAGCTTTATTGGAAAGCTTTTTTCGGGCTATTATTAACGATTCGCTGTTAAATTACTGTGCGATGGTGTTTAACGGTATATTTGTTTGTATGTATACTAAAGATGGTGTTTTTGTTTAGCATACTGTTACTGTAACAGTGACTCTGACCATTGTATCCATTTATTCTGTAAAGCAAAGGCATACTCGTAGGTGCATAGGTGGCAACACAGTGGTATTAGGAAATCTTCTGTTTTTATTGTAGTCTTTCGTAGATGGTGTCATTGAATTTGTTACAATATGGCAAAATGATTTAAGATAAGCTTTTCTTGTAAATATCATTTAAATACAAATGACTAAATATTTATTAATACATATGATAAACGGATTATATGGAAGGAATATTAAAAACGAATTAATGGGTTAAATTTCTTTAATTTTGTACACCCAAATTTTTTTTTCTGATTCAATAGCGAAATTAATTGATCCAATTAATTTTTTAATTGAAATGTCTTCAATCACAAAATGATAGTATCAATCACAATTTTTATTGAGCATAAAAAAACCTTCATTAAAAGATTAATTGATTTCATTCGCAAATTTCAATTAATTTTTTTATTGATTCAATTAAAAATGTTGATGTTGATTGCAAAACTAACTTAACTTTTTAATTAAAAACGTAACTAATTTCAACTACTTTCTTAAATGACTTACCCCCATTTTGATGAAGCTCCGTTAGTGCTCCGTTAACTAACGAACTTTTAAACCATATTATAGACGTAGCTGTCCTCTTGCCTATATATTCCATATGCCTATATATTCCATAACTGTCTTCCAAGTTTGATTAAAAAGTTTATTGTATCAATTAATCAGTTTTGTTGTTTTGATTTCAGCTTAACACCATGCGTTGAATAAAAAGTATATTTGTCAAATTTATTTGGACAAAGCCCTGTAGACTGCAAGATGGTTGAATGGACGGCCGTTTCGGAATTACCACCTTCCTCATCCGATTCCTCTACTTGCAGCGAAACTATCAAATAAATTTGACAAATGTATTTTTCCTCTGTTGGTTAATCCACTCTTGTAGTTTAGTCAACGCATGGTTTTAATCTGAAATCAAAACAACAAAAATGATTGAAGAACAAACCAACAATAAACAAGTATATACGGTCGTAAGTTCGGCCAGGCCGAATGTACGCTCCACCATGGATTGCGTAGAAACTTCTACGAAAAACTGCCATCCACAATCGAATTAATTGGGTTGTGGTATCTTAAAACTTCATAACTTGTTCACCTTCTTCGCCGCAGAAAGCCAGTTTGCCTTGAACTGCTGCTCGTCCTTAGCAGTTTTTTTGGTCTTCTTTAGGTTCCGCTTGACAATAGCCCAGTATTTCTCAATTGGGAGGGTTCTTGTACTTGGGAACCACCTGCACGTTGTTGGTGGCGTACCACTCCATGGCCTTTTTACCGTAATGGCAAGATGCCAAATCCGGCCAAAACAGTACGGAACAACCGTGTTTCTTCAGGAAAGGCAGCAGACGTTTATTCAAACACTCTTTCACGTAAATTTCTTGGTTGACAGTCCCGGAAGCTATGAAAATGCTGCTTTTCAAGCCACGGGTACAGATGGCTTGCCAGACCAGATATTTCTTTGCGAACTTTGACAGTTTTATGTGCTTGAAAATATCTGCTACCTTTCCCCTTCCTTTTGCCGTATAAAACTCCTGTCCCGGAAGCTGCTTGTAGTCGGCTTTGGCGTAGGTTTTGTCGTCCATTATCACGCAGTTAAACTTCGTCAGCATCATCGTCTACAACCTCCGGGCGCTTTGGCCGTCGTATTTTGTTTATCATCGCGATTTGGAGTCACTACCTTCTTATAAGTCGATAGTCCGGCTCGTTTTTTGGCTCGATGCACGGTTGTAGACGATACACCCAGCTTATTTGCGGCATCTCGGAGAGAGAGGTTAGGGTTTCGCTTGAAACTACCGGCAACTCTCTTTGTCGTCTCAGCGGCTTCCGGTTTTCGATTTCCCCCCGATCCAGACTTCCTGGCTGTCGACAAACGTTCCCCAAACACTTTAATTACATTTGTAACGGTTGATTTGGCAACTTTTAGCGATTTTGCCAGCTTTGCGTGCGAGTAGCTCGGATTTTCGCGATGCGCGAGCAAAATTTTGATACGCTGCTCTTCTTGCTTGGACCGCATTTTGACAACTGAAGAGTGAATTCCAAAATCAAAATAGGAGTAACATTCTACACACACACACACCTTCAAAATGAGGGGTGTTCAGGTTTTTTAAATGCAAAATTGAAAGAAATACGTCAAGTTTATATTGACCAAATTTTGACCGTATCACCCTTTATATAAAGTGGAAGTGGACCAATTTCTGCATGGTCATTAGAGACCATATACTAACACCATGTACCACATTTTAGCCGGGTAGGATGAAATTTGATCTTTAGAGGCTTCGCAAGCCAAATCGGAGGATCGGTTTATATGGTGCTATATATAATTATTGACCGATGTGAACCAATTTTTGCATGGTTGTGAGAGACCATATACTAACACCATGTACAAAATTTCAGCCGGATCGGATTAAATTTGCTTCTCTTAGAGGCTCCGCAAGCCAAATTTTAGCGTCGGTTTATATGGGGGCTATACGTAAAAGTGGTTCAATATGGCCCATTTGCAATACCATCCGACCTACATCAATAGCAACTACTTGTGCCAAGTTTCAAGTCGATAGCTTGTTTCTTGTTGCTTGTTTGGAAGTAAGCGTGATTTTAACAGACGGACGGACTGACCTGCTCAGGTCGACTCAGAATTTCGTATGGGGTCTTAGAGCAATATTTCGATGTGTTACAAACGGAATGACAAAGTTAATATACCCCCATCCTATGGTGGAGGGTATAAAAACAAAACAAATGTATCAATTAATGTTTTAATTTTTAATTAACAATGTTCAATCATTGACTTAATTAACTTAATTTTTCTATCTTGATAAAAAAAAGTTAACTACATCAATTAATTTATTAATTGAAAAAATTTCACCTTTAATCATATTTTTAATTGGAAATATTTTGGTGATATTTTTTTCTGTGAAAAATGAAAAAATGCATTTTTTAAGCTAGACGGACGAACGGACGGACCTGCTCAGGTCGACTCAGAATTTAACCACGACCCAGAATATATATAATTTATGGGGTCTTAGAGCAGTATTTCGATGTGTTACAAACGGAATGACAAAGTTAAGATACCCCTATCCTATGGTGGAGGGTATAAAAACAAAAGAAATGTATCAATTAATGTTTTAATTTTTAATTAACAATCTTCAATCATTGACTTAATTAACTTAATTTTTCTATCTTGATAACAAAAAAGTTAACTACATTAATTACTTTATTAATTGAAAAAATTTCACCTTTAATCATATTTTTAATTTTTTCTGTGAAAAATGAATAAATGTATTTTGTAAGCTAGTGTTATTTTAGTTTAAAATCTTTTTTTTTTTTTTGCAATCCAAGTTTGAAGGGGAAAATCAAAAATATATATGTATATTAAATTTGGCATGGAAAATGATATATGATATTTCATTTTTTCTACAAATGTAGGGTTTTTTCTACTTTCCAGAGTTTACTATATTTTGCAACAAGAAGAGTACTATTGCTTGATTTTTCAGATATTTGAAGATCCAAAATATTTGGTAGTCAAACCTTCAACTAGTTAATTGACGTTAAACGATTTTATTGTAATGATTTTATTTGGAAAAGCACAGCGGTATCGTTAAAAGATTTGTTTGCATTCGTATTTAATCACATGAATATCTTCCCCCAAAAAAAGCTATTTTACGCTGTTTACCTTTGGACAAATTACTTGATGTAAGTTTACCTTAATTATTGTGTTTCATACACGTATTCACAAAAGTTTTTAATATTTTCGAAAAATGTCGAAGAAAATGCAGCAAAATTTAGAAAACAGCTTTCTTGTGAAAAGTTCATTATTTTTGTGGAAAATCTGACCTGAAGAAACACGCAGCTATTAAAGTCCACAAAATATGTTGGTAGTGTTAAAAATATTAAAACTAATACAATCCTACTTTAAAAGGGCACTGTCCAACGTGAGCAATGATGTTACAAACTTCGTAGTCCGTTTAACATACTCGTAGTCCCTGACTATTAGTTTTAAAGAAATTGAATTTTAATATAAAATATTTTTGTTATTTTCTTGCCATATTTGTTTGAATTTAGTCATTTTTTACGTAGGGATAAAAATGTTGGGAAATTTTTAGCAGCCGCGTAGGGAATTTTCGAAAAACATCCTGGCATCACTGTTTGAACTGTGAACATCTAACATTTTTGCAACCATGCTATTTTCTCGGGCATTATCTATCTGATATAGACAACCATTTTATAATAAATTCCAAAATATTTTTTTTTTCTCTAGGATTTGATCATATTCTCTGAGTGTACTTGCAAATATTTTATTCTGCGTCTGTCGAAAAATGCATCGGTACACTTTGGAACATGGTTGGGGTGATCATATTCCTTCTCTGCGTGTAGAGTTATGATGTCGCCGCTGAGCCAAAGAAGCGGTGAATTGAAGTAAGCATATATTTAAGACACGATTCTCTTTTAAATTTAAGTTTTGCTTTTGATTCTAGGAAACAACTACTTATTTGAAAATTACTATAAAAAATTACTTTGTGATAAATTTAAAGAGTATCGGTCAGTAAATAAGTAATAGGCGATATATATACAGTCGAAGATCTGTTTAATGAATATCCAATTAGGCGAAAATCCAATTTAAGGAACGTTCAAACTCTTAACATTGAGTATTCTAAATAGCGAAGGGTTGAACAAAATTTACGATTGATTTAACGAAAATGCTTCTAATTAAATTTATTTTTATTTTATTTATTTAAGTCCTTCGGAAACGTCCACAAAGTACGGCACTCCCAAGATAGTTAGACCGAATCAAATTTTTGCAAACACGTACTTAATGTTTAGGTAGGTAGGTAGGATAGATAGAGTGGCAGCTCCGCTACGGGAAATCGATCTACCCCAGATCCGGTACAGTACTACTATGGGAATAGACCAGAACTAGAAGGGAACGACCACTGTAACATAGGTTTGCCATTGACGAGGTAAATTTACAGAGTAAGATACATCTTGATCTCATTTCGAAGGACATGACCTGGGGGAACTTAGTAGGACTATACAGGTTCTCATGAACCAGTCTGGGACAAACTCTTAGGATCCATTTTTTAGCCTAATTCCAATCGCATCAGATAGGAAAAACCTTTGGAATGTGTTGATCTAATAAGATTTTGAAATGAAGAGAGTATAGAAATCAATAAATTATATGAAAATTTTAAAAATTGGAGCACTGTTACTAGTCTTGTGATAGGTCCGTTAGTGGCAGTATGCACCAATTTTCCTTTGGATCGCTATTTGGACTGAATAACTAAGGAGCTACTCAGTTTATTGTGATACCACAGGTGGTGAACTTCTCTCGTATTAATGAGATCTACTCTATTCTATATTTAGCTCAATGACAAGGAACTTCCTTCTTATAGCAGAAGAGAAACTATGAAATACACAGAAATGCCAGCATCATTACTGAGAGGGATAAACTACCATTGAAAAACTTTTTTAATGCTCGATCGAAACGGGAATATAGATAGCGTTGAGAGTACATCTATGCCGAACAGGAATCAGTGAACAATGGTGTATGTAGGACGTGTTAGGATGTTACTATGAACTCTATGCTATGCTTGGGCCAGTTTGAAATCGGGCACATATCAAGGCGAATATTGACATGGGTGTATATAGCCCCTTATGAGACAGCGAAACTAGCATCCTATTTTCAACGTATACTAGATATATCAAATTCAACAGTTTAGTTTTTTAAGTGCCTCTGTAGTACTTTAATTTTGCCAAATGATTATGATTTTTTTCTCATATGGTAAAAAAACTACGATTTTCAATAAAAGTTAACATTTTAAATTTCCGTGCGATTTAAGGAATTTTTCTAAATAACGAAATGGCCTGACAATATATCGTTCGTAAAACCGAGCTTCGTCAGTATATCTAAAATTGGTCTCATTTTTCCCTGTACCAAATTTAATCAAAATCCGTTAATATTACGACCTGCGAACAAAAAATACATGGACAGACGGGCGGACACCAAAGGCTAGATCGACTCAGGGTCGATTCTGACTCTGAGTCGATTGGTCTATATGTTACATATGTGTTTTATGAGTTCTAAAAACAATATTTTGTTTGCAAATCAAAGTTATAATACCCTGAAAAAATTTCTATTTCTATTTATCTTTCCTCGGAAAGTAGACTTTGTTTAGAGATATACAACTCGCTTTCATTAATTAGCACAAATAAGTTTTTCTTATTGTTCGGTAAATCTGAGAGAACGACAAATTGGGTGCCTTGCAAGATGCAACGATCAAACAGAAAATTTACCATCAATTACATCTTAGTTAGTTTTAAAATGTAAGATATGATATTAAGAAGTTTTAAGAACACTGAGATATTGACGACCAGGAATATTAGCAGTATATAATGATAAACAGACTAGTACTTAAACAAAACAAGCATTAATAAAGGGTCAAGTGTACCACCACGGTTGTTAAAGGGTTAATAAAACAATTTTGTTAATAAAAATGTTTTCAAATTACTGACATAAAACTAATGGCTTATTTTGTTTTTTTTTTTATCTATTATTTTTAAAGAAAAAAAAACGCTGCTCTCAATAAGAACTTAAAGAAAACATCTTCATTAACGGTTGCAAAAACTACGGATAATTAAAAGGCAAAAACTCCAAAACGAAATAAAAAACATTCCATCTACCACCACAATTTCTTCACGAGGTGGAGTAATGGGAAACGGAAGAATATTTCATAGTAAACGATTTCACAATTAAAATGATTTAGCCAAAAATGGAAAGATTAAAAATAAATAAATTCACCATAAAAGACATAATGCTACACAAAACTAATTGATCCTCCACAATAATCAAAAGAAAGACAAAAACAGAAGAGAATTTCTAGTTAAGACCAGACCATATAAGTAAATGAATTACTTAATGAAAACAGTCTACTTAAATTCAGATAAATAAAAAAAGAAAAATTCGAACACCTTCGCAAATAATAATGCCAACACATGAATGATTTCGATGATGACCTTAACGCAATCGCCACCACTGACTGCCACTTAAAGAATTATTGAACTCCAATTATTCAGCAATTGGCTATTACCTACAATGAGAGTAGTATTCCATTGAAACTGGAAATGATGACATCATTCATATGAATTGGTTCGTTGTTGATCAGTTTTTTGTTTTGCGTCGGGGACATGACATGAAATCCTAAAACTGAAAGGATTGGAAATTTAAAGTCGTAGCCATCACGAAAAAGGAATATGAATGATGTCATTCTTATGTTGGGTATTGTTTTGGTCGTTTTCTTTTGGCATAAAATACACTTTTTTTCAATAAATATTTATATTGCGTATGGAAAGACCATTATAAAATTAAGACCTGTTCCTGTATTGACTTTCATTTAACCCAATTTTTTATTTTTTTATATTTTTCAATATACACACAATCGATTTGTTTAAACAATATGTTTGTGTAATCTGCAATGATTTTTGATACCACTATGGTGTGTCGACAAGCAATATAATTCATTTACCATGCTCAATTGGAAGCCAAGCATCTTGAACTCATATCCATGCTTGACTTCAATTTGTTTTTGAATTTGATTTGACACAGACATCAAAAAATGTATGTGATGCCAAATGTCCACCGTCTATCGTGGTTTGAACCATAGGCTATGTAAAAGAAAATCAATTCAAACCCAAAAAAAATAGTTCGCTTCGTAAAAATATACACCCAAAGAAAAAAATATTTTCCTTCGGATCGAAATTTTAGACAAACGAAATTCCCCTTTCTTATAAAGTATTTTCTTTTAGGGCAAATAAACATAACTTTTTGATAAGCGATTCCACGATTGTCTCTAATATTTTTTATTTGCTGTGAAATATTTACTTTTGCATCAGAAGAAAACTTTGCTTGTCTAAAAATTCGTTCCTCAAACAAGAAATGCCTTGTTTCTGCGGAAACGCTACAGAATTCAGGAGGTGACTTGTAAGTAATATTACAAGCTATCAATAAAACTAATAGCTGTCATTTCTAACAGGTTGGCTGATAAGTCCCCGGTCTAACATAGAAACACACTTATTTTGTCAAAATTAGTTTGTATTATTCAACATAGTTCCCTTCAAGAGCGATACAACGGTTATAACGACCTTCCAATTTTTTGATACCATTTTGGTAGTACTCCTTCGCTTTTGCCTCAAAATAGGCCTCAGTTTCGGCGATCACCTCTTCATTGCAGCCAAATTTTTCCCTGCGAGCATCCTTTTGAGGTCTGAGAACGAGAAAAAGTCGCTGGGAGCCAGATCTGGAGAATACGGTGGGTGGGGAAGCAATTCGAAGCCCAATTCATGAATTTTTGCCATCGCTCTCAATGACTTGTGGCACGGTGCGTTGTCTTGGTAGAACAACACTTTTTTCTTCCTCATATGGGGCCGTTTTGCCGCGATTTCGACCTTCAAACGCTCCAATAACGCCATATAATAGTCATTGTTGATGGTTTTTCCTTTCTCAAGATAATCGATACAAAATATTCCATGCGCATCCCAAAAAACAGAGGCCATTACTTTGCCAGCGGACTTTTGAGTCTTTCCACGCTTCGGAGACGGTTCACCGGTCGCTGTCCCCTCAGCCGACTGTCGATTGGACTCAGGAGTGTAGTGATAGAGCCATGTTTCATCCATTGTCACATATCGACGGAAAAACTCGTGTTTATTACGAGTTAACAGCTGCAGACACCGCTCAGAATCATCAACACGTTGTTGTTTTTGGTCAAATGTGAGCTCGCGCGGCACACATTTTGCACAGAGCTTCCGCATATCCAAATATTGATGAATGATATGACCAACACGTTCCTTTGATATCTTTAGGGCCTCTGCTATCTCGATCAATTTCATTTTACGGTCATTCAAAATCATTTTGTGGATTTTTTTGATGTTTTCGTCGGTAACCACCCCTTTCGGGCGTCCACTGCGTTTGGTTTTTTGTATACCCTCGACCATAGGAATTAACTTTGTCATTCCGTTTGTAAAACATCGAAATATTGCTCTAAGACCCCATAAAGTATATATATTCTGGGTCGTGGTGAAATTCTGAGTCGATCTGAGCATGTCCGTCCGTCTGTTGAAATCACGCTAACTTCCGAACGAAACAAGCTATCGACTTGAAACTGGGCACAATTAGTTGTTATTGATGTAGGTCAAATGGGCCATATCGGTCCACTTTTATGTATAGCCCCCATATAAACGGACCCCCAGATTTGGCTTGCTGAGCCTCTAAGAGAAGAATATTTCATCCGAACCGGCTGAAATTTGGTACATGGTGTTGGTATATGGTTTCTAACAACCACGCAAAAATTTGTCCACATCAGTCCATAATTATATATATAAACCGATTCCCAGATTTGGCTTGCGGAGCCTCTAAGAGAAGCAAATTTCATCCGATTCGGTTGAAATTTGAAACATGGTGTTAGTATATGGCCTCTAACAACCATTCAAAAGTTGGTCCACATCCTTTCATAATTATATATAGCCCCCATATAAACCGATCCCCAGATTTGGCTTGCGGAGCCCCAAAGAGAAACAAATTTCATCCGATCTGGCTGAAATTTGGAACATGGTGTTAGTATATGGTCTCTAACAACCATGCCAGAATTGGTCCATATCGGTCCATAATTATATATAGCCCCCATATAAACCGTTCTCCAGATTTGACCTCCGGAGCCTCTTGGGGCAGTAAAATTCATCCGATCCGGTTGAAATTTGGAACGTGGTCTTAGTATATGGTCTCTAACAACCATGCAAAAATTAGTCCACATCGGTCCATAATTATATATAGCCCTAATATAAACCGATCCCAAGAGAAGCACATGTCATCCGATCCGTCTGTACATGCTGTTAGTATATTTGGTACATGCTGTTAGTATATACTAATAACCATGTAAAAACTTAAGTATATATGGCCGAATCTTATATACCCCCTAACGGAATTTATATAACGGGATTTTATAAAATAATTTTATTTCTAAAGAAAAACTAACTTTTTTGTCAAGAAAAATCAAAACATCAGAAGAGACTATAAATAAATATGAAGCGATATAAACCAATTTCCCCATGCTAATTGGGGAGCCAAATTTCAACAGGATCGGATGGAATTTGCTCTTCCAAGAAGTCTCGAAAATCAAATATGGTGATCGGTTTATATAGAGGTGTGCGCGTGACACGAATTTCTTGTGAATTTCTTACGCGTGAATCACGTGAGTCGTAAACAAAAACTAAAGCAACTCTCGTATGTTAAATGTGCGTGAATGGGACTAAAATAAATATGTCGTGCGTGAGCGTGCGTGAGAAATAAAATTAGTTCGTGAATGTGCGTGAATAAAGTTTCTGCTAAATCATGCTCTCGAAAAAAAATCAAGATTTAATTCATACTCGTATGTTAACTGCAATTAATTTTGCTCTCGAACTATAATCCATTTTTGAATTTTGTTACCTTTGCTGTTTTCTGTTTGAAAATTTCGCAAGTCTAATGAATTTATCGTGAAACACGTGAATTCTCGTGAATCGTGCGTGAGTCTTTAAAAGTAGTTCGTGCGTGAGTTTGCATGAGTACTGGTTTTCATTTCGTGAATGTGCGTGAGTGCGATTGGCTACCAAACCTATCGTGCGTGCATAAACATTTTGCTTAGTAAATTTGCGTGAGTGTGAATTTCACTCACGCGCATACCTCTAGTCTGCGGCCAATATATTTGTCTGTCCAGGGCTTGAAATTGGTTTGCAATACATATCGGCCGCCCTGTAATTACGTTAAAAATTTGTATACAGGCGGTGGTGCTTCGCAAACGAGTTTTCTGTTCGTTTACTGAAAGGAGATATCGGACTAGATGGTCAGGTCAGGTCATTGTACAAGTCATACAATTCGCCGTATAATGTAACTTTTCGTTATTCTAATGAATTTTCTATTTAATAGCGAAATATGACATTTCGTTAATGAACATTTATGAGCAATGTTGTTTTCCATCCGATACGATCTAATGTATATACGAAAAATAGCTTCCTCAATATTTATTGTTATTTTAATTTTATTTTACCTTTTAAGGCAAACTAATTGCGATGCTTTAATCAGCAAAAATACATGAAACAACTGTCATAATGCTTGTAGCATCCCTATACCATGTAATTAATTCCTACAGATATGTTATATGTCCGATTACACAAAGTCTAATGGGTTGTACACAAAAGAAAAAGAGTTAAAATATATGTAGTTAATCCAATATGGATAATAACAATTTATTGAACAATCATCAAAGTATGTTTGCTATACATTTATTGCTTTATCTCTCTGTTTGATAAGTATCAATAAATTGTGATAAAATACGAAATGCTAAGACTGGTAGAAAAAAGCGTAATGATATGAATTTTGTCAATAAAATTAAGACCACGATAGTTTAGGTTAGGTTAGATGGCAGACCACATCAGGCTCACTTAGACTATTCAGTCCATTGTGATACCACAGTGAACTTCTCTCCACGATACAATCCTATAAATACAATCCAATGTTTTGTTATTATAAGAATTTTTGATTTGATTTGTATTGTCTGAATTAAGATTTTACCTTATTTCAATGAAACCAAGTATACACGGTCGAATCTTAAATACTCACCACCATAGATCACATATAAAAATAGGGAATTTTGTCCCAATGGATTGAGGCCGGTACTGTTTGGTTTTCTCGTTGACAGTTTTTTTCACGGTTACTTTATTAAAATAATTAATTTTAGAGTTGAATATTTTACACAATTGATGCCTTCGGTATCTTTCGTATATATTTTGTGCAAATTTAACGAGAATAAGTTTGTTTTCATTTATATTTTTAATTATTTTAGAAAGAGTAGCCGGTAACGACAAAGAATTGTACCAGAGTTAGTTGGGTACACAAAAAAAAATCTGATTCAATTACCAAAATAATTGATCCAAATAATTTTTAATTGAAATGTCTTCAATCACAGAATTAAAAAATTAATTGACAGCCAATTAAAAAATTAAATAATACTATGAATTTGTGTGACTGATTTTTGTTTAAATTAAAAAAAAAAATATTGAATCAATTAAATTTTTAATTGAATATTTTTTAAAACTCAATTAAGATTTTAACGTGTCAAAGGATGCCATAAATTCCTTTAAGGAGACAACCTTTACATGAAAGAAAGTTTGTTGGCCTCAATGTTCATTGCGGAAGTAACAATTATTTTTTGTCTATATAGAATTTCAGGTGGATCGATTTAAATGGTAACCCAGCAAAAAAAAATTGTTCTAAAGGCGGCCCATGTTTTTGCTGGGAAGTTTAACGAAACAAATTTAAAAATGAACATATGGGGACTACGTTTGGTTTTGGTTTTGAGTTGTACAGAAATCTTAAACTTAGAACAATAGAACGATTAAAAACGGTTGTGGAAAACATTGTTTTTTTTTTGTCACAAGTTTTCGGTATCTCCCTTTTATCACCAAAAAAGCTTGTTTATTACAAAATTTTTGTATCCTGTGCAACAGGGTATTATAAGTTAGTGTATAGTTTTGCAAAACCCAGAAGGAGACAAGATAGACACATGGTGTCTTCGGCAATAAGGCTCAGGGTCAGCCCCTGAGTCGATCTAGCCATTTCCGTCTGTCTGTGAGCACATTTTTGTAATCAAATCCAAAGACGTAGTTCCAGACCAATCAAATTCACATTTGGCACAAGTACACTCAGAAAAAAATGAACTCTCTATTTCACTAAAGCCAATTTAACTTTATTTTAGTTCATGGAATTATTATGTTTGGAGAAAGTTTCCTTTACTATAATAATTTTTTGTATACATTAGTTAAATTAACTAAAACCGAGGAAAAAAATATACACAAATGAAGCATAAAGATTAACAGATTAACTAAATTCATGTCTTCCACAAAATAGTTAAGCATTTCTTAAATTTTGTAAATTTTACCAAAAAACACGCCCATCATGAACTTCGTATGTCACTAAAGACATTCTTGCAATTTTGAACTCCAAGTTCTTCCTTCAAACTACAAAATTTTCTTTAACAAGTGAAAAAACTTAGTTATGTCTAGTAAATTTTCTTGAAATTGTCGAAAAATATTTACTTATTTTTATGACATCGGTGTGATGCCAACGTTTGTAATACTGTTTAGTTAAAATTTTCTACAAATAATCAAAATTTTCTAGAATTAAGCGAAAGTTTTCTTCCTGGTGGGTTCACTGTTTTTTCAGTGTATGTCCGACACGCTCGTATATAGCCCCAGAAGACAGATTTTTTTCTTCTATGTACATGAAACTTTGCACAGAGAGTAGAATTACCTATCTACATAGAATAAACTATTACCAAATTTTTTCCAATTAAAATTTTAATTGAATTTTAAGAAATACTCAATTAAAAATTTAATTGGTTTAACAATTTTTTTTAATTGAAACAAAAATTAATTGTATCAATTAATTTTTTAATTGGAACAATTAATTTTTAAATTGACTTCGGTAATTGATACTATCATTTCTGTGATTGAAGACATTTCAATTAAAAATTAATTGGATCAATTAATTTCGCGATTGATTTTTTTTCATATGACCACCCGACTCCGATTTACTTGACATTGTGCAAATTTGGTCAAACTCGTTTCAGACTTAGACTTAGCTCCCATACATATTTCGCCCGATTTACACACATATTACCACCGAAGGTCAAAATTTTACTCCGATTTACTTGAAAGTTTGCACAGATAGTAGAATTACAATTCTAGTTACGCGTACCAAATATAGTTATAATCGACTCAGATTTAAGGTGAGTATTAAGTTCGAGTTTAGCCGCTAAAATCGCTAAAGTGAAAACTAAATCAGTAAGAAAAATGCATGAAATTATACATATTTGTTACAAATTTTATTATAACTTGATGGGGAAAAGCCCAAAGCAAATTTTCACAAAGTTTGTACTCCTTAAAATGGATTATTAAAGAAAAGTAATCGTGAAAAAATTACGTTTTTAGCGGCTAAACTCGAACTTAATACCCACCTTTAGATATGACTCTCATATATATCTTTCGTCCGATTTATATTCATATGACCACCGGAGATCAAGTTTTACTCCAAATTTATGAAATTTTGCAAGGAGATTAAATTTAATATTTTAGCAATGTGTGTGTGATAAAGTTGACCAAAATTGGCTTAGATTTAGACAACATACCCATAACATATATTCTTTCGCTTTGGACAAATATGGCCATAATACCCATAATTTCTTTGCAAAATAGCTTACTGATAAGTCGAAAACTTATAAATTATTATTATTCAAATTTTCCTACACCTCTAAGACATATCTCTCGATAAATTATAAGTGCATATTTCCGAAATTTGCATAAAAATGGCATTAGACTTATGCTGTAGTCACAGTGAGCAAATATTTGACTGAAAACGAAAAAGAATCTGCCGCCACAACCAAACCAGCAAACATTTTGAGCTCATGTTGGATATATCAAATCACGATAGGGTTATTTTACAAAAACCGTATCCACACTCAAAAAAAAGTTTACTTGGATCCAAAGATTTTGACCTTCCTTTAAGGATTTTGGCATTGATTCCGAGCCAAAGATGCGGGTTCTTTAAAATATTTAAAAAAAAACTTACGAATCGATATGGACTTTTGCACGGTACTTAGAGAGCCAGAATTGAAATATGGGAGTCGCTTATATGGGGGCTACAATTATGAACTTGAATGGACCAATTTTTGTGTGATTGGGATCGATTTATCTGAGGGCTATATATAACTATAAACCCATATGGACCTAGTCAGGCATAGTTGTTAATGGACATATACTAGCACAATGTACCAAAATTCAACTGACTCGGATGAAATTTGCTCCTCCAAGAAGCTTCAAAACCAAATCTCGGGATCTTTTTATATGGGGGATATATACGATTATGGACTGATATGGACCACTTTTGGCATGGTTTTTAAATATCATATACTAACACGACGTACCAAATTTCAACCAGATTGCTTCTCCAAGACGCTCCAAAACCTAATATCGGGATGGGTTTATATGGGGCTATATATAATTATGGGCTGATATGAACCAATTCCTACATGGTTGTAGGATACCATATACTAACATCACGTATCAAATTTCAACTGAATCGAATGAATTTTGCTCTTCCAAGGGGCTCCGGAAGTCAAATCTGGGGATCGGTTTATATGGGGGCTGTATATAATTATGAACTGATTTCGACCAATTTTTGCATGGGTATTTGAGGCCATATATTAACACCACGTACCAAATTTCAACTGAATCAGATAAATTTTGGTCTTCCAATAGGCTCCGGAGGTCAAATCTGGGGATCGGTTTATATGGGGGCTATATAGAATTATCGACCGATGTGGACCAATTTTTGCATGGTTGTTAGAGATCATATGCTATTTCAGCCGGATCGGATGAAATTTGCTTCTCTTAGAGGCTACGCAAGCCAAATCGGGGGATCGGTTTATATGGGGGCTATATATAATTATGGACCGATATGGACCAATTCTGGCATGGTTGTTTGAGACCATATACCAACACCATGTACAAAATTTCAGCCGGATCGGATGAAATATGCTTCTCTTAGAGGCTCCGCAAGCCAAATCTGGGGTTCCGTTTATATGGGGGCTATACGTAAAAGTGGTCCGATTTGGCCCATTTGCAATACCATCCGACCTACATCAATAACAACAACCGGGCCAAATTTCAATCGGATTGCACTCAGTGATAAGAGTGAAGCTAACCCAACTGTTGAGTATTGTAATAAAAAACAGACCTATTGTTACGTACAAGGTTATGTAAGATGAATATTAATTAATTAAAATTAGTCATACGTACCCAAGTAAATCTTTGTAACGACAGACAGTCATTAAAATCGAACGGCAACCAATCTAGTAAAATCCAAAAATTTCTTTTCTCGTTATCGAGTACTTTCGGCTGAAATAAGTGATTATTTGTTTGCATTCAAAAAGTTGAATATTGCGCCACTGTGTTATTATTATAATATTTAATTTGTATGGCTCTGGTTTTCATCACTAAAAAAACACGTTTAGTTTAAAGTCTAAGCAACACAATTTATGAACCAATTAACAGATTTGATGTATAACTAAAACCGTATCGCTCCTCAAAGCTGGCTGTGATATGACAGCAATCGAAACATTTCACAACCACTCTGAAGAATGACACAATTTTATATAGGATTTTCCTTGGAATATGTAATATTGAAAAATTCCACTTGTAATTACTAATTAATACAAAGATATATAAAATTCATTTTCTTAATAGTTCTTAATAGCTAAAATATACACACAAAAATTTTTTTTTTTTTTGAAATTAATTCACACAATTAATTTTTTGAATGAAATATCTTCAATCACAGAAATGATCACAGTCAATTAAAAAATTAGTTGGAAGTCAACTAAAAAATTAATTGATCCAGTTTAAAAATTGTTAATTGTTAAAAAATACTGTTAATTTTTGTGATTGATTTTTGCTTCAATTAAAAAAATTAAGATTTTCATTGGAAAAATTTTCGTGAAAATTTATCTTGAACTATGAACTAAATTAATGTAGGAATCACTTATTATACAAACGAAATAATAAATTTAATAAATTAATATATTAAATGTTTTGATTCCTTCTTACCTTTTTTCACCTCATTTTTAATTTCAAAAAATTTAAACGATTTTTTTTTCTGTTTTCATATAAATTATTTATAAACGTGTATGCAATCTGTAATAAATCATATTGATCATCTTAAAACATAAATTTTATAACTAAATTTTCATTTATCGTATATTTAAAGTATATTGTTTTTTTTTGTATTTGTATTTTTAAAGTATTCTCATTATTTTCCATTTCTTTTGTATTAAATATTATTCATTTTATTTATTAAGAATATCACCATTAAATTTCAGTTTATATTTATTTTTTGTGGCTATCGCATAGTTTTTTTTCTTTTCGAATTTCTATTTCAATTCAAATGCCAATATGGTACTACATCGAATAAGCATTTTAGTTTTGCATTATCTAATTATTATTATAGCATATAAGTATCATCCGTAAGATACAATTCTAGTTTCTATATTGTTTTTATGGTATACTATACTGTTGTGGTTAAACACATATATACAAAAAGATATTAATACGTATATGTTTTTTTTTTTTATTTTGAATGAAGCATAAAAATCCATGGTAGGCAAAATAATACAATATTAATGTGGGTCGAAATAAGGGAAACGGGAGATTTTATAATTAATTAAAAATTTTTTGGAAACAGCGACTTTGACTGTCCATCCTCAGAAATGGCATAATTAGATCGTTATCAACATCGAAAGATCGATTTTAGGCCATTTTATACATGAGGAGGGAGAATTTTCTGAAATGTAGAACAGTTTTTTTTTTTTTTGTATACACACTGAAAAAAAGCATGCCCGATTCCAAAGATTTTGTCTTTACTTTAAAAATGTTGGTATTGATTACAAGCCAAAGAAGCGGACAATACAAGTAAGGATACTTTCAAGACACAATTATTATTTTTGGTTTTGTGTACTTGCTTTTAGGAAGAAAATTTAAATGTTTCACATTTTTAGCTTTTTTTCTTCATATGCTATCAAAGTCCTTTAAAAATGAATTAACGACAACTTTATTTTCCAAATTAAGACTCGACTTCCAGTAGAAATTATGCTATGTTTCAAGTAAAAACGTCTTTAAAATAATGTGTTGAAAAACATGTCCTATATTTGATCGATTTTTTTGCTTTGTATTCAAGATTCAAAAAGTCAACAAATTTAAAGGCAATTTCATTAAATTTAAAGAATTTTTCTGAATTATCAAAGTCAAATTGGCCTTAGCCCAAACATTTATTCTTTCATGGTATGATACCCATTTTTAAGTGAAATCACTTAATTATAAGGACGATACGACTTCATTGAAAAGTTTATAGAATTTTGGACAAATGAAAAAACTTTATATTAGAGAAATGCGTTTTCTATGCTAAGCAAGATGTGCATTCGTATTTTAAAGACAAGAAATCTTTGACCTCACGACAATATTTTTTTCAATGTAATTAAAAATTTTTTGGAAACAGCGACTTTGATTTTTTCACAGCTGGACTATCAAATCCATCCATCCTCGGAAATGGCATAATTAGATCGTTATCAACGTCGAAAGATCGATTTTCGGCCATTTTATACATGAGGAAGGAGAAAATTAAAGAGGATCTCACAACGAACGACTCTTTAGCGGTTAGAGTCATTCATCATACTGCAAAAACAGAGCTACCATCCTGAAATGTAGAACAGTTGTTTTTCTGCCATTTCTCTGCCATAAAGTCGTTTTTCCTTCTCAAAAAGTCGATAAACTTTTCAATGTAGTCATTTTGTCCTTATACTTAAGTGACTTAAAACTAGGTATTTTATATGAAAGAGAATTTGGTTTTGTTTTTATAAGGTCATCTTGGCTTTAATAATTCAGCAAATATTCAAAATTAATGAAATCGTCTTTAATTTCGGTTGTCGTTAACACGTGTTTAAAAGACATTGAGAGCATGTGAGGAAAAAATCTCAAAAAACAAATAATAATCTAAATTTAGTTTCCTAGAATCAAGTATGCAAAATTCAAAACTTTGTTGGATTCCTCAGAAAAGAAAACTCTCTTTTTTTAGAGAACACAGTATCTGGTTATTAAATAAGAATTTGACCCATGATAATCAAATAAATAATAATTGGAAATGCTTCTTTTGTCCTATTTAGATTTTCGTTAAATCTGTTAATTGTCTCCTTCCGTATAGCTAAATATTATTATAAATCCAAGTGTCTATGCTTAAAAAACCATATCTAGATTAACTGACTTAATTTAAATGTTTTTTTTTATTAATTTATTTTAGCATATATGGCATGTCAGTCAGTTAACTACTTCCCTTGTATGTTTGTGAGTTTATGTATGAGAGTTCTGTTATATTGTTTATTTAATTTTATTTATGCTGAAATTTTAATTTTTATATGGCTTAGATTAGCACTTATGTACCTCATTTATCGGCTTAAAATTAAAGAAAAAATATTTTTTTTATTGCTATAGCATGTAATTATGTATATAACTATACTATTATATACATTTTATTCTGCAAACAAAAACTTTATTTCTTTTCTCAAAATTCATCTCAATATTGAATTCATCATTATTCGCTTAATGTAGACAAAATTGGTCTTTATTTGGTTTTATTGCATGATGTTTCCTTTCTCGATTGAAACCTTCATTCTCTATAGCCACTTATATATATGGATACTGTTCTTTGAGGATATGATTCTTAATATCAACTCTATTATATACACTATTTAACATGTTTTTTAGTTGTAGTAATGATGATTTTAGTAGTGCTTGAGTTGAAGGTTGTATGTATTTCAGTATAGACTTTTGATGAGTACAAATTTTAGATTTAGATATTCACAACATATATGTTTCTCTCAGATATTGACGATTGATTGATTTGTTAGAATAATTGATTTTTTTACTTTTGTTAGTAGAAAGTGGAGATCTCAAGCTTAAATAAAATATTAAAAAATTAAATTAAATAAAATAAAATAAAATAAAAAAATTAAACAAATACATAAAATTATAGCTTTATACAAAAAATACGAAATTTCAATGAAACTAAAAACTTATATAATATTTTTATAGAAAATTGTGTACCTCACATCTTCTGAAGGTAGAAAGTATATTAAACTGGGTACGTTTCATACACTACCTACTAATAGCTTCATGAGTTTTGCAGACATTTTCATTTTTGTAGGAAATTTTCCAAAAACTTCATTTCTATAGGAAGTTTTCGAGCAATTTTATTACTATACGAAATATTTAAAAAAAAATATATTTTAAGTTTTTTTTTTCTTTTTATCATCAAAACAAAATTTCCTTTCTATAGGAACATTAAAAAAAACATTCATTTCTATTGGAAATTAAAAAAAAAACATAATTTCTATAGGAAATTAAAAAAAATCTCACGTTGACAGGAAATTTTCCAAAAAAATTCATTTATATACACTAAAAAAATATTGTCGTGAGACCAAAGATTTCATGTCCTTAAATACGAATGCGAATTTTGCTTAGCATAGAAGAGGCATTTCTCTGATATAAAGCTATTTTTCCTTGTCCAAAAGTCGATAAGCTTTTCAATGAAGGCTTTTTGTCCTTATAATTAAGTGATTTGACTTAAAAATGGATTTCTTAATATAAAAGAAAAATTTGTTTTACTAAGGTCAACTTGGCTTTAATAATTCTGAACAATTCTTCAAAATTAATGAAATTATTTTAAAAAAGTTTTAAAAAAATAGGACTTATTTTTCAATAGTTCATTTCAAAGACATTTTTACTTGAAATATAGCATATTTACTACTTGACGTCGGTTGTGAATTTGGAAATTTAAGTTGTCGTTAAAACATTTTTAAGGAACTTTAATTGAATTAAAATTTGTCTTCTAGAATCAAGTATACAAAACTCAAATTTAAAAAAGAATTGCGTCTTAAAAGTATCCTTGCTTCAATTCTGCGCTTCTTTAGCTCGGAATCAATACCGAAATCATTAGTATAAAGATAAAATCTTTGGAACACGGCATGATTTTTTCAGTGTAGGACATTTTCGAAAATGTTTATTTCAATAGAAAATGTTCGAAAAATCCTTTTTCTATAGAAATATTTAATAAAAATTCATTTAGTATTAATAAATAATAATTAATAGAAAAACTGGAATTTATGGAAAAATGTCATTCCTAATTTATTCCATAGGAAAATTCTATTTTTGTAGGAAAATTTCATTCTTATTCCTATTGTAGATGTGCCTTTTCGATTTAATTTGTCTAGAAAATGTTCGAAAACTTTCATGTGTACATGACATTTTTGAAAAATTTCATGTCTATTGGAAATTTGTGAAAAATTCTATTTCCATGAAAAAAATTAAAAAAAAAATTGATATCTATAGGAAATTTTTGAAAAATGCCATTTCTATAGAAATAGAATTTTCAAACCAATTTGTTTCTGTGAATAATTCTCGAAAACTCTTTTACAAACTACATATGTAAAAATTTTAGCAAAAACTTTTCTTTCCATTTTTGTAGAAAAATGTCATTTGTGTTCCTATTGTAACTGTGTCTTTCCGATTTCATTTGTATAACAAATTTTCGAAAATTTTCTTTTCTATAAAAATTTGTCAAAAAATATAAGTTTTGTAGGAAATATTCGAAAAAAAATCATTTCAATTATTTAATTTTTCAATTTAATTTCTATGGGAGATTTTCTAAATAAACAAATATTTTTTATAGATTTTCAAAAAAAAAAAAAATATTTCTACAGAAAATTATTGAAAACAAAAATCATTTCTATAGTAAATCTTCGAAAAATTTCACTTCTATAGTAAATTTTCGAAAAAATTTAATTTCTATTGCAATTTTTCCAAGATTTTCATGTCTATAGGAAATTTTCCAAAATTTTCATTTTTATTGGAACTTTTCCAAAATTTTCATTTTTTTAGGAATTTTTCCAAAATTTTCATTTCTACAAGAAATTTTCTAATTATCAAATAGGGAAGAATTTTTTCAAGCTTGACATCATTTTTGTTATGTACTATATTTATTTAATTGTGCAATATTTCGTAATTGCTTTGAATTGAATTATCAGCCACGGATCTGCACTAAGAGTTATTGATATTTTTAATTACAACATATAAATTATTTATCACGGATTTATTTGATCAAATTTCAATTATGCTCGTTCATATTGAAAATCCACTGATCTAATTAATTGTAAAATGTTTACAAAAATTATTAGGTATTTTCTATCAAATGGATATGAACAAGTATCAGGAGAGCAGAAAATACAATATGCACAACAAACTTTCACATAAACACTTACGTATAATGGCAACAAACTCCAAAAAATGCAATTGCAACACACTGAGGGATCAAAACGTCATCAGAACTTTGATGACGTGATAGTGTTGGAGAGAGAGAGAGCAGCAACAGTAATTACTGTATATATGTATATACACAGTGCTGCCAATTTGGTGCTTTTAGCACCAAATTTAGTGCTTTTTGATTTCCAAAAAGCACCAAATTGCCTCTTTAGTTGCTTTAAAAAAAGGTGCTTTTTGGGTTTTCCATTTAGGTCTTTTGTTTTTGTTTTTTTTTTTATACCCTCCACTATAGAGTGGGGGGTATATCAACTTTGTCATTCCGTTTGTATTACATCGAAATATTGTTCTAAGACCCCATAATGTATATATATTCTGGGTCGTAGTGAAATTCTGAGTTGATCTAAGTATGTCCGTCCGTCCGTCTGTTGAAATCACGCTAACATCCTAACGAAACAAGCTATCGACTTGAAACTTGGCACAAGTAGTTGTTATCGGTCTACTTTTACGTATAGCCCCCATATAAACGGACCCTCAGATTTGGCTTGCGGAGCCTCTTGGAGGAGCAAAATTCATCCGATGCGGTTGAAATTTGGTACATGGTGTCAATTTGGTATATGGTCTCTAACAACCATGCAAAAATTGGTCCACATCGGTCCATAATTATTATAGCCCCCATATAAACCGATCCCCAGATTTGGCTTGCGGAGCCTCAAAGAGAAGCAAATTTATTCCGATCCGGCTGAAATTTGGTACATGGTATTGGTATATGGTCTCTAACAACCATGCTAAAATTGGTCCATAATTATATATAGACCCCATATAAACCGATCCTCAGATTTGGCTTGCGGAGCCTCTAAGAGAAGCATATTTCATCTGATCCGGTTGAAATTTGGAACATGGTGTTAGTATATGGTCTCTAACTACCGTGCCAGATTTGACCTCCGGAGCCTCTTGGAGGAGAAAAATTCATCCGATCCGGTTCAAATTTGGAACGTGGTGTTAGTATATGGTCGCTAACAAACATACCTAAATTGGTCCATATCGGTCTATAGTTATATATAGCCGATCCCCAATCACACAAAAATTGGTCCATATCATGGTTGCCACTCGAGCCAAAAATAATCTACCAAAATTTTATTTCTATAGAAAATTTTGTCAAAATTTTATTTCTATAGAAAATTTCGTTAAAATTTTATTTCTGTAGAAAATTTTGTTAAAATTTTATTTGTATAGAAAATTTTGTTAAAATTTTATTTCAATAGAACATTTTGTCAAATCTTTATTTCTATAACAAATTTTGTTTCTGAAGAAAATTTTGTCAAAATTTTATTTCTATGGAAAATTTTGTTAAAATTTTATTTCTATAGAAAATTTTGTTAATTTAATATATACTACGTATGGACTTACTTACAATTTAGAAGACGGTGTTAGGAGGTTTAAGACACCTTGCCATTGACAAGCGTTACCGCAACCCAAGTAATTCGATTCGAGTTTCTACGCAATCCATGGTGGAGGGTATATAAGCCTCGGCCTGGCCGAACTTACGACCGTATATACTTGTTTATTTTTTTTTTTAACATTGTTTACTTTGATTAACAACACCATTTCATACAAAATTAAAATCTAAATAGACTGTTAAAAAGCTTAACAAACTCAATTATATTGCCAATTTTTTTTTTTTGAAAAGTCTTGCGACGAGTATAAAATTTATGAGCTTGATACAAATGTCATTAAAAACTAAATTCACAAAAGCGGTTTTAATTGACATAAGTAGACTCGCTGCAAATTAAAAAATACTCAAGAGTATTTCCATATTTAATGTTGACAAATTTATTTTATCTTTAATAATTTGAAATTTATCGGAGAATTTTTTACTAAAATTCATTACTGATCAAAATGAATGGAATGAAATAAGTGTTAAAAATATAATGCTGTGTACAACGTACGTCAAACAGATTGATTTTTGATAAAGGTTCAAAATTTTAAAATTGTTTCAAGTCAATACCTATTTAAAAAATTATTCATAGTCAGATAATTTTGTAAAAGGGTATTGATATTTTAAATTATCTATATACATTTATTATCCATATTGAAGTGTGAAGAGGTTTTGTTTGCTGACTGAATTTTAATTGGTTGGATATTTTTCGTGATGAGAATTGGGGTGTTAGAAATTATAATCTAGTTTTGGTGCTTTTTACCATTCATGAGTTGGCATTACTGGTTGTACATCAACAACGTACCATCAGAGATGAGAACGTAGTGATACTACTCTATTTTTGAGTACAATGTGTTGTTATTGTTTTTACGCTTAAATGTGGGTTATACGTAGGCTTCTTTGTAACAGTTTGTTATACCTATTGCATTTCCTGTTCTCCTGATACTTGTTCATATCCATTTGTTAGAAAATACCTAATAATTTTTGTAAACTTTTTACAATTGGATCTGTAGTAGATTTTCAATATGAACTATAACATAATTGAAATTTGATCCAATAAATCCGTGATAAATAATTTATATGTTGTAATTAAAATAGACAATAAGAATTATTTATGGACATTCTTATTGTAGATCCGTTGCCGATGAAGTAATTCAATGCAATTGTGAAATATTGAACAATAAAGAATTCTAGTACATAACAAAAACGATATCAAGCTTGCAAAATTTCATTTCTATAGGAAATTTTCGAAAATTTATATTTTATAGAAAATTTTCAATTATGTATTTTGGAAATTTTTTTTTATCTATAGGAATTTTTCCAAAATTTCCATTTCTATAAAAAATTGTAGAAAAATTTCCTCTCTTTGGGAAAATTTCATTTCTATGCGAAAGTTTTGAAAAAAAAATTCTATGAAATTTTCGCAATTTTTTATTTCTATAGAAAAATTTAATTTCTGTAGGAAATTTTCGGAAAATGTCATTTCTTTAGCAAATTTTAAAAACATTTAATTTATTAGAAAATTCTCTGAAAATGTAATTCCAATAAAAAAAATTGGAATAGTTTGATATCTGTAGGAAAATTTTGAAAAATGCAATATAGGAACAGAATATAAAAAAAATTGTTTATGTACATCAAAAAAAAAAAATATTTACGTGATATTAAATATTACACAACCTAAATTTTAGGATGCGAAATTTACAAAATATTAAGGACAAATTTCTTTAAAATAATGACATTTTACTTAAAATAAAGTTTATAATCTTTGCTTCAAAATTTTTTTCATTAAATATAGGACACAAATTTTGTAAATTTGAGTCCCTCCGTCAAAGTCGTATGTCTTTGAACTAAAGCTAATTTTCCTTAAAGTAAAGAAACACATTTTTGATTTAAAGAAATTGTCTTTAAATTATCTGAAATACTGAAACTTTAGATTTAAGATAAAAACGCTTCAAATATAGGCTAAGACTTATTTCGAGGATTTAGTGCCTTTCGTTTAAAGTTTTCTTGGTATTAAGAAACATTTTTTACTTTGAAGTATCCGTTATCATTTGGATTTTTAAACTGGCATTTATTTGTACGTGAGTACCTTTATTAATAAACCGCGAACAGAGATAGACAATTTGATAAATGAGAGTTGTATCCTAATTTTAATTTAATTGGTCCTAGATTTAAAGCCAGTTAGGTCTCTAAAAATTTCTTTACTTTAAAGAAGTCTCATCTTTGGAATCAATACCAAAATCCTTAAGGGAAGGTCAAAATCTTTGAATCCATGTAAACTTTTGTTTGAGTGTAGATCATTTTCTAAAAGTTTGTAATACTTTTATAAAGAATTTTAGAAAAAAAATCATACCTATAGGAAATTTCCGAATATTTTCATTTCTAAAGGTAATTTTCATTTCTATAGAAAATTTTCAAAAACTTTAAATTTCTATAGGATATGATCATTTCTATAAGAAATTTTAGAAAAATTACCTTTTGTAGAAAATTTTCGAAATTTTTCATTTATTTAGACATTTTCGAAAAATTTTATAGGCAATTTTTGGGAGGTAACCACTTATGAAAGGTTAATTTTAATGTGTTAATATAAAAAATACCGTGGTGCAATGGTTAGCATGCCCGCCTTGCATACACAAGGCCGTGGGTTCGATTCCTGCTTCGATCGAACACCAAAAAGTTTTTCAGCAGTGGATTATCCCACCACAGTAATGCTGATGACATTTCTGAGGGTTTCAAAGCTTCTCTAAGTGGTTTCAGTGCAATTTGGAACGCCGTTCGGACTCGGCTATAAAAAGGAGGTCCCTTGTCATTGAGCTTAACATGGAATCGGGCAGCACTCAGTGATAAGAAAGAAGTTCAGAAGTTTCAATACATTTAGTACACAGAAAAAATTTTCCGTAGTTAAACTAACGCTAAAATTAACTTATTTTTATTGGAAAAAAATGATTTGCTTGTAGTTAAATTTTATTATTTTTATCGAAATTTTCCACAGCTTAATGAAATCCTACTTTTTTTAAGTACGTCGCAAAAATTTTATGAACTAAACGTGAGTATAAAGTTTCGTACGATTCCCAAAAATAGTAAGAATGAACTACTGTATGGTTAAAATGGTCATGATTTGCCGCCAATGATTTTCTTCTTTACTTTTAGTTAATGTTTCTTCTATGAGATGATGTAATTTCATGAACTACAGTTAAAAAGTAGAACGGGGCATTAAACTTTCCTGATTTAACAACGCTTTGTGGAAATCTCAAAATGTGGAGTAAAATTTAGTTCAATTTTCGTGCGAGGTAGTTCATTCAGTTCACTTTTTTTCGGTGTAGATCTGCCATTCACATTTAATCTAACACCAATGAAAATAAAAAATGTTGACAATCGAAATAAAAATTCCAAATAATAAAAATTTTATAAAATTTTCTCTTTTTTTATTCAAATTTATCATATACAAAATATAATAATATTAATTATAATGTTGCTTTTTATCATTAAAAAAATATGATCAATTTCTTTAATAAAAAAAATTAATTAATACAGCTTAAAATGTACACAAAATATAATGTAAATAATAAGAATAAAAACTTAATTTTAAAAGGAAATTCCATAGCTAGGATTTTGTGTTTTCTTTAACATTTTTTTAAGAACTACACAAAATATTAAATATTTAAAACAAAATTATAAACCTCATGTAACGTTACATATTTTTGCTCATCTCAAATTAAAATTTTCATAAATAAATGAGAATACAAAACAAACGAAAAATGATGATTAAATTGTTTTAATATTTGCATATGCAGATTTCTATGCAAATAATGATAAAATAAAAAAGGAAAATATTTTTAAAATAAAAAAAATAAAAACAAACAATAATTCACATTTGATATGATTTCAGTAATAAAAACTAAATTAAAATAATCAAAAAAATAATAAAACACACAAATTAATTCATTCAAAGAAATTTTTGAGGGATTTCATTTGTGGTTCATTGCTACTTAGTGTTCTTGCTACTTTCTCCATTTTTTGCTCTAGCAAAGCGCAATAATTAAATATAAATCACAAAATATATATCAATAATTAAATACATGTATATTCAAAATGTATTTGAAAAAAATGTGTATACTTAAAAATAATAAAAGCATTGTAAATGAAAACGCTTGCGAGTTCTAAGCTTTATTTTTCGCAATAAAAAAATCTTTAAAAACACGCACATCAATAAAAAGAAAATGTAGTGTACATTTTCCGAAATTACATTCTAATATTTATGTGGCCTGGTAGAATAAAGCAGAGTTGGTCTTTGTTTTGTTATAAATCTATTTTTTTTTTACTCAGAAAAAATATCATTTGAAATTTTTAATAAATTTTTAATTGGAATTTAGGACCTTGCCGATACAACCACTTAACTCAGTTTCCCAAAAGAATTTATTGTTATATAGGGTTAACCCTCTAACAGCAGAGTGCACCTATATAAATACCCATAACTTAAACCAAATTGCTTTCCGACACTATTTTGGCGGATTTTCCCCCTTATTTGATGCAAGAAAATTACGCTTGTTAAAGACTAAATTTGGTTAACAGCAAAGGTAGATTATATGATTTTGTTTTATTTTTTTATTAATTTCGAAAATCAGGACCGAACCGATTGTCGAACTTGAGTCATTTTATGATTTTCTTGAAAATCAAAAATCAATACATTAAAGATTCTAAAAAGTTGACTGGTCCGTATACATAAAAATTTTTCTGATTCAATCACGAAATTAATTGATCCAATTAATTCTTTAATTGAAATGTCTTCAATCATAGAAATGATAATATCAATTAAAAAATTAATTGGCAGTCAATTAAAAAATTAATTGATACTATTAATTTTTGTGATTGATTTTTGTTTCAATTAAAAAATTTGTTGAATCAATTAAATTTTTAATTGAATATTTTTTAAAACTCAATTAAAATTTTAATTGGAAAAATTTTCGTGACATTTTTTTCTGTGTATATGTCAGTTTTTAAAATACAAAAAAATCTGCTGTTCAAATTTAAAGCAAGTAACCACAATTGAAACATTTAAAGTTCTAAGTAGAGGTCGCTTTAGCAATAATCGATTTTGGGAACGAAGGAAGGTCGTCTTTGATTTTCTGATAGTTTTTATTGATTAAAGATTGAAAGACAAAAAATTAAATTAGATTTTTGAACAAAAATATCCAGTACATACTGCTAATATTTCTATTTGTGATCTAAGGTTAAGGTTGATTTTCGTATTTAAAAAAATACATTTAGATGTTTGCAAAATTCGACATTTTGGACTTTTCGATAAGTCGATTTTCTAAACTTTTATTGATTTGTGGACTTTCTAAAAGCGATAATCGATCTTACGACAGTGGCTATTTAAAGTCTATTTCGTTAAAAATAAAATTACGAGTTTGATATTGGATATCATGAGAAGTGGATAATTATTATCGATTTTGAACATCACGAAAAATCGATGGTGGGATTTTATCGATTTTACGATTTTTAGACGATGCTTTCGAAGTCGGAAAATGACCGTTTATTTACTAAAGGAAAAATCGTATCATCGACTAAAATAATAAAAATCCTCGGCTAAAATAATAAGCCCATTCTGAAGATAATAAAACGATGAAGAGTTCACTTGGATTAATCAATAAAAAATCGAAGAAATAGAATCCGTTTTTGTCCCAAAATTCGATTCCCATTATTTCCAAAGTGGGAACACCAAAAATCAACTTTCGGACCTATTGCGTTGCTAGAAAAATCCACAATTCGAAATCGGCGTTTATTGATCTTCAAATTCGCTAACAGATTTAGTGTATTAATGAAAATTTGTAAAACCCTTTAGTTAAGTTTAAACGAATTTTGAATTTTTCTATAAAAAATCTAGAAAATTATTAGTTTTTTTTTAACTCGAATAATTAGCCGTTTATGTGCTAAAAGAAAACATCGATTTTGTCTAAAAACAAATTTTGAAGATAATTGAACGATGAAGAGTGTTCTTGAATTATTCAAATTTGTGATCTAAAGTTTCAAAATTTCGATTTTAAGGTCAATCTTGGCGACTACCAGATTTTGATAATTACTAAAGTTGATTTTCGTATTTAAAAAATACATTTCGATTTTTGCAATATACGACATTTTGGACTTTTCGATAAGTCGATTTTCTAAACTTTTATTGATTTGTGGACCTTCTAAAAGCGATAATCTATCTTAAGACAGTGGCTATTTAAAGTCTATTTCGTTAAAAATAAAATTACGAGTTTGATATTGTATTATCGATTTTGAAAATCACGAAAAATCGATTGTGGGATTTCATCGATTTTACGATTTGTAGACGATGCTTTCGAAGTCGGAAAATGACCGTTTATTTACTAAAGGAAAAAATCGTATCCTCGACTTTAGCTAAAATAATAAGCCCATTTGGAAGATAATAAAACGATAAAGAGTCCTCTTGGATTAATTAATAAAAAAAAATCGAAGACATAGAATCCGATTTTGTCGCCAAATTCGATTCCCATTATTTCGAAAGTGGAAACACCAATAATCGACTTTCGGACCTATTCTACAAAAAAAATCCACAATTCGAAATCGGCATTTATTGATCTTCAAATTCACTAACAGATTTAGTGTATTGATGAACATTTACTTTAGTTAAGTTTAAACGAATTTTGAATTTTTGTATAAAAAATCTCGAAAATTGTTAGTTTTTTATTTAATTTTTGGTCGACCATTTGTTAGAATAATAAATTCATTTTTTTTTTTCAAGACCTCGAGCTTGAAAAAACACGCATTTATTAAATGTCGAAAAATCGATCGAGTTTACCAATTGTTGACGATGCTTTCGATATGGTTTTTGAACTCGAATAATTAGCCGTTTATGTGCTAAAGGAAAAACGTCGATTTTGCCTAACATCTTAATCTAATTTTGAAGATAATTGAACGACGAATAGTTTTCTTGGATTATTCAAAATAATCCAAGAAATCGAAGCCGACTTTGTCTCCAAATTCGATTTTCATTATTTTAATGGTCAACATTCTGTCTCATAGTGATATTAAAAGCCTAGTGGGTTTCAAAATCGACTTTTCGATTTATTGATTTTCTATAAAAAATATTCAAAATTCGTAATCGGCCTTTATTGATCACTACTAAAGGATTTATTACATTAATGTACAATTTTCAACACCCTTCTTGAATTTAAAGATCAATAAATGTCGATTTCGAATTTTATTTTTTTATAGAAAGTCGAAATGTCGATATTAAATCACATTAGGCTTTCAACATACTATGAGACAAAAAGCCGGATCTAGGAACAAAGACAGCTTCTATTTCTTGACATTTTTTTTATTGAATATGTTAACATACCGATGCATAGAAACAATTATTGTATGAATGAACCAATTTTAAAGGCCTTAAGAGAATTTAATAGAAATAATTTGATCTGTGATCTCGATTTTAGTTATAATTTACAAAGATTTGAAAATATTATAGATGTTATTTATTTTTTGCCAGTAGTCTGAAAGGATGTACTATTCCATAGACGAAATGAATAAATAAATAATCCAATAATTAAAAATTCAAGAAGAGTTTGTATAAAGTCGATTTTTTTGACAGGTTGACTTGAAAACAGCGATAAGGCGATTTTTACTTAAACAAACAAATTTTTTGTTTTAATTTGTTGCACGTCATGTTAATGTATCATATGGGGTGTGTCTTCCGTGTGAGATTATTTAATTTTGGATTATTGACCTATATTTGGATTATTGACCTATATATTAAAAAAATAGTTAAACACACACAAAAAAATTTCACGAAAAATTTTCCAATTAAAATTTTAATTGAGTTTTAAACAATATTAAAAATTTAATTGATTCAACAAATTTTTTAATTGAAACAAAAATCAATCACAAAAATAATAGTATCAATTAATTTTTTAATTGACCTTCAATTAATTTTTTAATTGATACTATCATTTATGTGATTGAAGACATTTCAATTAAAATTAATTGGATCAATTAATTTCGTGATTGAATCAGAAAATTTTTTTTTTGTGTGCAGGACAACAATCCAAAATTAAATAATTCACACGGAAGACACACCGCATATGATACATCAACATGGCGTACAACAAATTAAAACAGAAATATGCACAAAAAGTATGAACATTTACATTTTTTTTAAACCTCGAGATTTATTAAAATTTTCCGCAAAAAAAAAATACTAATTCGAAAAACCAATCAGCATTTTGACGGTATTGCTTAATTCGAGAAAACGGGTATGGTGGTCAAATAATTAAATTATCCTAAAGATGATTACAGAAACCCATATTTTATAACAGACCAATTTTGTTATTGTTGCAATCGATGTCTGTTTTATATTTTCCGCCGACTTTGGTTTAAACGATCTTGGTGGTTGTATGTGTAACAAACTAAACTATAATTAAATATTTTATATTAATTACAAATGATAATTTTTCTGTGTAAATACATTTTGGGTTTTGAAAAATTTGGAGTTTTTCTTATGTTCCAAAATATTTTATTTAAATTTTTTTTATGTCTATATGTTTATGATTAAAAGCATATTTTTCTCTCGCATATAAAAAAAAAAACAAGAAACGGCAAAATAAAGTTTATGGATTTTTTTTAATATAGGCAATATTGACTGCATTTCTATACATACACACAAGTTGCTTTATAAATTTTGTATTATTTTTAATTGTATAAAAATCGAATATAATTTTATTTTTTGTGGGTTTCTTTGTTCTTTATCAAAAAGTCTCTCTAATTACTAAGACAAAAAAATCATAATAATAATAGTAAATAAATTTTTATCAGTTTGTGTTGTTGTTTTTTGTTTTTTTCATTTCTTACTTAATCTCTATATACATATACTGATTGATCTTTAATCATTTTGGGGGAGGTGCTTTTCCTCATTTTTTTAATTTTAATTTTAAATATTCAGTTTGAGGGTCTTTTTTGTCTTGATTAGTTTTTGTTTTCAGATTAAATCTCTATATAACGATAGCTATGAAAATTTTTGTAGATTTTTTTTATCCAAAATTTTTTCTCATCTCAATGTTTCTCTACATAAAATAATCATTTTGTATAAAAAAAAACTTAATATTATACAATAATAGTTATTTGCTTTCCTTATGACATATAAAACTTGGTTTACTCTTATTGGGATATTTTTTTTTTCAAAATCTTTATGGAGCTTTTTACCAAATATCTTGAGTTGGCTGAACTATAAAATTCATCCTACTACATATAAATCTTTATTTAACTTATTTTCCATAATAGTTTAAATTATACATTGAGTTTGTTTTTCCAATATTTATATGTATATGAAGAATTATTACTAAAAATTTTAACTTTCATCAGTGCTTTTGTGGTATTATCCATTCATATATTGGCATGTTATAAATATTTTATTTTATTTTTTGTTTTTATGTATATATTTTTTAATTAATATATACTTTATATTATAATCAATTAATTTTGTTGTTGTTTATTTTAGTATGAGATAAATATGTTATTGGTTAAATTTATCCATATTTTTCCTATCTGTTGTTGTTTTTTTTTTTATATTAAGATAAGCTTATAAACTAATGTCCTTAGAGGGTCCTTCTTTGTGGACTCTTGAAATGATGAGTGTTTTGTTGTTTTAGGTGAGATAGAATAAAAAAGTTAAATGATGTTTAAAATTATGCTTGCATATAGTGGATGAGGGCATTTTTTGGTGCTTTATCCGATTTATTTAATCGGTGAGTGTTTGTGCCACCAAGGCCAATTGCTCTTTGAGAACTCGGAATGATGGACGCTCCTCGGGACCGTGAGACCAACATCGCTTCATTACCTAATGGGGGAGAAGAATATGGGAAATTAATAAATATAAATTAAAATTTTTCGTGCAAACAAAGAACTTAGTTAAGTTCACACTCTCAACTCATATAAGATCATAGATCTAAAGATTTGGAGACAAAGATTTTTTCGTTCCTGTATATCGAACGAAACCTTTCCAACCTTATTCCAAACGAAAGAAAATTGATTTTGATTCCTCTATGCTTATATTAGGTCACTACTTTTTTCAGTGTATGCTCTATTTACTCTAATTACTTACATCATAAATTTCCTTAGCACAAGACTTTGGTTTCTCTAAAATAATACCGCGTTGGACACGTTCAACAACTTCAGTATTCTTTAGACGGCCATAAGGCATTTTGCCGCAAGTGAACACTTCCCACATAAGGACTCCTAAAAAAACAACAATAACAAAATACATAATTAATAATTAATACATAATTAATAATAAATTCTACAGAACTTTGAGGACTAAATTCAAAACGTACCATAAGCCCAAACATCACTCTTCGAGGAAAAACGAGTATAATTCAAAACTTCTGGTGGAGCCCATTTAATAGGAAATTTGGTACCACCAGAACTTGTATACTGATCGTCCAATACATAACGGGCTAAACCAAAATCGGCCACTTTAACAACATTTTCAGAGCCAACCAAACAATTACGAGCGGCCAGATCACGATGAATGTAATTGTGACGTTCCAAATAGGCCATGCCTTTGGAAACCTAAAAGAAAATCAAATACAAAAAAGAATTTCATAAAAAAAACTGAAATTTTATATAATTTCGATTAATTTATTTACCTGTATACACATATCCAGCAATAAACCCATATTGCCAATCAACGTCGTCTCATGGCGTCTCAGATAATTCAATAAGGATCCATGTTTCATATATTCAGTGACTATATAAATAGGACGATGTTTCGAGCATACTCCATATAATTGCACCAAATTGGGATGTTGCAATTTGGTCATAACTTTGGCCTCTTCAATGAAATCATCTTCCGACATGGTACCCTCTTTCATCATTTTAACAGCGGTATCAATAGAGCCACGCCATTTACCACGGCGTACCACACCAAATTGTCCAGAGCCAAGTTCCTCCATTAGCATTAATTCCATGGGATGAATTTCCCATTTATCTACAGGTAAACGAAAAAAAGTTATTAATGAAAATTTTTAAATAAATTAATTGACATCTTATATTTACCATGCGATAAACCGGCTGTTGGTGGTACTGGACGATCACAAGGCGATGATTTAAGACGACATGCTAAACCCCCTGAATTGTGTCGATGGTAATTGATTAGATCTGGTATGGTTTCGCAGCAATGCTTCTCACTCAGATAATACTCGCCACGAGCATTTTGTTTGATGTGATAATGTTTGACATGTGATTGGGGACTATAAAATAAAAAACAGTAAATACATTATGTAAAAAATTATTAAAAAAGAAAAAAACAATAGAAGAAATAAATTAAAGGGAATTCCCGAACGAATTCAAAATAGAATTTAAATAAAGATAATGCTTAACATTTTCTTTGCTTTTGTTAGGATTTGTTGGACCACGCATATTTACTAGAGTTATATGTAAATCTTTAGCCTCCTTTAAAAATGATTCTCCATAAGCGATAAGTACTATTTTGCCATATTAGCCCAAGTTTGATATTCATTTATTTGAGATCAAATCTGGACCCATTTGAATTATATTCGGTACTCAAAGCTGGAATAAATACATCGAACTAAAAAGCTTCCAATGCTTGCTTGCGTAGTCGAATCCATGGCACACCATTTCAGTCCGGTAGGAAATTACATGTATGGGTGTGTCATCAGGTTTTTTCGAACGGTCCCATCGCCCACTTTCCCGCCCCTTCCGACCGTGAGGGCCTCGTCCCCATGACGTAGGGACAGCGCACACACCATGATCCGGACCATGGCGGGGTGGAGGCAGAGGGATTTAACCAGCTACAGAGAAGGACTCATCAGCCGGATATATTACAAAACAAGACAAAATATTAGGTTATCCAATAAAACAAATGTATTAGTTATCCAAATATACTAAAATTCTGGACTTCACCATATCAATACTTAAGTTAGTGTCAACTAGATGATAGATTGAATTAAAATTAATGAACATCCTACGAATAGGCTCCACAGAAGCATAATGCGAACGTTGAAAATCAATGAAAAGAAACTGGTAATTCCTAGATGCCCTAAAAGGAACATTTATCCTAATCCTAGATATCAATTCAGAGCATGGAATATCGCCACAAACTAGCCTATACATCATCATGGAGCCCAACATCGTCCGTCGGCTCCTAAGAGTAGGCAAATGAATCAGCCTCAATCTAGAAGTGTAAGGAGGAAGAACAAAATGCCATGCGACAAAACATCCATCACCATCTTCTCAAAAACCTTGGGAATATCACTCAATCTTGCTACCCCCCTATAATAACTCACATCAAAGGGGCTCCCTGACTTATGAAGTGGTACGACAAAATAACTCCTCCATTTTAGAGGGAAATAACCGAATTTCAATGAGCTATTAAATAACATCGACAATGGAGCAGAGAGACATTCGGAGCAAAATTTCAGAATTATCCCAGGAATGCCATCGGGACCACCACTGGTGGACGCCTTAACCCCACGCAAATACCCAGACACAGACTATCAAACAATGGAATTTCCACTCGATCAAGCGACCTAATAAAATAGGGATATGAACCATCAGCATCATAAGTACCATTCCTATAAACAGATTCAAAATAGCCCGCGAAACAGTCCGCAGTGGACTGGTCCCCATAAAAGTCAACACCCTCCCCCCGGATAATCGATAGCCTAGTCGAGGACTTACGATTCATTGTAACAAAATCATAAAAAGACCTCGGGTTACAATGAATGTCATTCCTAACCTTATCAATGTAACGAACATAACATGCCCTTGATTCCATATTATAAATAGACCTAGCGATAAAGTACCGAGCATAATCAAAATCAGATCCCGACCTCTTATAACGTCCAAAACATCTATTCCTATCATTCCTGAGTCTCGTCAACTTAGGAGAATATCATGGCTGATTCCTAGAGAAATCCACCCTTCGCCTAGGGACAGTTCGAGACACATAACCATCCAAAACCTTGTAAAAACTGTCAACAGCCACTTCGATATCAGACAACCGATCACACTTACAAACAGAGCCCCAGTCAACACTTGAAAGAAGCGAATTCAACACATCGAAATTCGTCTTCTTAAAATATAGTGAAAATACCTCATCCCAAGCAGCAACCATTTGAGACCCATGAGCAACATCCAAGATGGAAAGAGAGAAAGCAGGGTGATACCTATCCTCGGGATAAGAAACAGGATCACATCTGGATAAATCAAAATTGTAAGCATCGCCTACAAAGACCAAATCAAGAATCTTCCCAAAAAAATTCAAAATTCCATTGATCTGACCCAAACCAGCATCAAGAAAAAGATTCAAAAAAGTCGTCACCCATTCCGAACCACCAGAAGTAGGCAGTGGAGTTAACGCCTCCTTATCAGGCAAGCTAAGCCATGACACCATAGGTAAATTAAAATCGCCCAAAACTACGATCCTATCCGAATCACTCATTCCAGACATAATACTATTTATTTCCACAAAATAACGCTCATAGATAGAATATTCCGAAACCGGAGAAATATATGAGCATGTGACGAATAACCTTAAAAAATGGAAATTGGCAATATCGGTTGTTGATTCGATTATCGTTTGGCTGTTTTGTACGGCCACTATTTTCCAGCCGAACTTTTGTTCAACGAATTTCAACGTGCTCATGTTCTTTTACGAGCCATGTTCAGATATTGCTTGGGTCAAATGTTTTTGCTTCCACCGTATTTTTTCCCTTCAGTATTTTTTCCCAAACAGTATTTTATCAAAACACGAAATTCCTTTTTTTCCATTTTTTTCACAATAACAAAAGTTGCTGCTCTATCTCACAAACTAATTGACTTACAGACGTCAAATTTTGACACGAATCATTTGAAGGTTGGTAAATACTATATAAAAATAATATGCATTTAATACTAGCGACGCCATCTATGTGTCAGACCTTATCAGCCAACCTGTTAGGGTTTATATAACGAATCAACTAGAACTCTTTATTATAATTTTCATTCTTCTAATTAACATATTTGTTTCTATCAAGGGCTTATGAAAGTAAGGGCTATCTATATAATATCTCTGAAGATTTTGGGATGCTATGGATGGAGCATTGTTTATTTCAATGTATGGTAAAAAAAATCATTTCTTTTGTGGGAAACGAAAATTTAAATCAAAGAAAGTTATGTTGATTTGGGTTTAAGTGACAGCCCGATTTCTTATTCAACGTCACTTATACTATTCAGTCCATTGTGATACCACATTAACTAAACGTATCTGTTACGTATGGACATTTCTAGACGAAGTTTTCTTTTGTTCTAATATTGGTTCCATCAGTCCAAACAAAGAAGTCTGTTGGTCTAAAGATTCGTTTCAGAAGAATTAAATACATTCTTGTGTGTAGCGGTACGGTCACACTAGGCAAATATTTGGAAGAAATCAAAAAAAAAAAAAATTAGTCGACACAGTCAAACCACCAAACAGTTTTTCATCTTATTGCATATTTAACATCGCCATAAGAATATTTTACAATATTATCCAGATATATCGAAAATGCTTTTAGAAAAAAAATTTGATATAACATAGTAAAGGCATACACTATACGCTGCTTAGTCTCAGTATTTCTTTTGTTTCAGTATCTATTCTATTCTTCGAAACAATAGTTAACATTAAATTATTTTTAATATTTGAACCCTTGAGAAGTCTCGTAGAAAATATTTTTATTTATTATAGCATTCCATTTTAATAAATATAAAATACTTACACTTTGGTATGCAGCGATAGTGTATATAAACCTTTTGTTGATGACTTACGCACCACAAAACAGCCTTCTTTGTCGCCCTGCTTTAATAAGGATTCGGCACGTTGACGTGACATGTCACCAACATACCATCTGTAACATAAACGATTTTAATAAAAATATTTCTTTACGCTTCAAACTAAATGGACAACTTACTCATAACGTTCCAAACCCAAAAGGGCTTTGGGTTTAACATAATTGCTAGGAATATAGCCAACATTGCCCATGGCATCTTTGACTTTCCACCAATGTTCCTGAGAATCATCGATGACTTCATATTCGGCATTCTAAAATTAAAAAAAAGTAAAATAAAATAAATTAACTCGATCATAGCGAAATAAAAAATTGTAAAAATAATTTAGTAAGTAACAAAAAATAATAGTTTCTGGGCTGTGCTTCGACGGAATGTCGATGTTAATGCTGAAGCATCTGGGAATACTGAGAGTTGAGTATTTGACAACACTTCTCAATTTGTCCTTCCAATCGCTCACTATACCCAATGGCTGAGAGACACCATGGTGCAATGGTTAGCACGCCCGCCTTGCATACACAAGGTCGTGGGTTTAATTCCTGCTTCGACCGAGCACCAAAACGTTTTTCAGAAGTGGATTATACCACCTCAGTAATGCTGGTGACATTTCTGAGGGTTTCAAAACCTCTCTAAGTGGTTTCTCTGCAATGTGGAACACCGTTGAGACTCGGCTATAAAAAGGAGTTCTCTTGTCATTGAGCTTAACATGGAATCGGGCAGCACTCAGTGATAAGAGAGAAGTTCACAACTGTGGTATCACAATGAACAGTCTAAGTGAACCTGATACATCGGGCTGCCACCTAACCTAACCTAACCTATGACTAGAAAATGGGTCGGTTGAAACCAGGCAAACCACGAGCAATGGTGAATCGCACAGGCCGATTTCCCTTCTTTCGGCAGTAGCCAAGACACATGAGGCACCACCCTGCCCAGCCTTGTGGAAAATTTTCCATCTACTAATCATCAACATGGACTCCGCAAAGTACAGAGCACTACCACGGCTTTGCAAGTCATTTCTGCATACATAAATAGGGGGCTCGATCAGTTCAAGGCGTGGTAGGTCCTCGTGGCCTATCTTCTTGACCTATCGTAGGCATTCAATACGATCAACCTGCCAGACTATTCGAGGACATCGAGAACACGTTGCTACTGGCAAAAACCAAGCGTTGGATTACTAATTATCTGTGTGGCCGCCAGTAATACGTGGAATTTAGGGATACGAAGTGAAGACCGCGTAGAGCCAAACAAGGAGTTCCCCAGGGTGGGGTGATATCTCTGCCACTGTTTAACATCTACACATCCTTTATTCCACCCCCTCCTGCCGGCGCCGAGATTATAAATATCATACGCAGACGACTGTTCAATTATGGCATCCGGGTCCAATGTTGATGACATCCACGATCGATTAAACGTCTACCTTGCAGATCTTACCAGTTCACTGCTAGAAATTTGAGAATAGCCGCCACCAAATCCTCGGCTACAATATTCTCTACATGGACGGCAGAAGTAGGAAGGATGGCGAAACGATTCCGACCATAAATTACCCCAAGATTCTAAGGGTCAAATTCGACAGCTTTTTCAAGTCGTCTGTCCATGCAACTGCCATTTGTGACAGGCTGCGCGGTAGGCCACTCGAGCCAAAAATAATCTACCAGAATTTGGAGAACATTTTACTAACATTTTAACTAACAACCAAAAAAATCTTATTTTGCAAAATTTTATTTCTATAGAAAATTTTGACAAAATTTTATTTCTATACACAATTTTGTTAAAATTTTACTTCTATAGAAAATTTTGTCAAAATTTTATTTCTATAGATAATTTTGTTAAAAATTTGATTTCTATAGAAAATTTTATCAATTTTTTTTTCTATAGAAAATTTTGTCAAAATTTTATTTCTATCGAAAATTTTGTCAAAATTTTATTTCTATAGAAAATTTTGTCAACATTATATTTCTATAGAAAATTTTGTCAAAATTTTATTTCTATCGAAAATTTTGTCAAAATTTTATTCCTATAGAAAATTTTGTCAACATTATATTTCTGTAGAAAATTTTATCAAAATTATATTTCTATAGAAAATTTTGTCAAAATAATATTTTTATAGAAAATTTTGTCAAAATTTTATTTCTATAGAAAATTTTGTCAATTTTTTTTTCAAAATTTTATTTTTATAGAAAATTTTGTCCATTTTTTTTTTTCAAAATTTCATTTTTATAGAAAATTACGTCAATTTTTTTTTCTATACAAAATTTTGTCAAAATTTTATTTCTATAGAAAATTTTATCAAAATTTTATTTTTATAGAAAATTTTATCAACATTTTATTTTCATAGAAAATTTTGTCAAAATTTTATTTCTATAGAAAATTTTGTTAAAATTTTTTTTCTATAGAAAATTTTGTCAAAATTTTAATTCTATAGAAACTTTTGTCAACATTTTATTTTATTTCTATAGAAGATTTTGTCAAAAGTTTATTTCTATAGTAAATTTTGTCAAAATTTTATTTCTATAGAATATTTTGTCCAAATGTTATTTCTACAAAAAATTTTGCCAAAATTTTGTTTCTATAGAAAATTTTGCAAAATTTTATATCTATAGAAAATTTTGTCAAAATTTTATTTCTATAGAATATTTTGTTAAAAATTTTATTTCTATAGAAAATTTTGTCAAAAATTTATTTCTATAGAATATGTTGTCAAAATTTTATTTCTATAATTTTGTCAAAATTTTATTTCTATAGAAAATTTTGTCAAAATGTTATTTCTATAGAAAATTTTGTCAAAATTTTATTTCTACAGAAAATGTTGTCAAAAATTTATTTCTTTAGAAAATATTGTCAAAATTTTATTTCTATAGAAAATTTTGTCAAAATTTTATTTCTATAGAAAATTTTGTCAAAATTTTATTTCTATAGAAAATTTTGTCAAAATTTTATTTCTATAGAAAATTTTGTCAAAATTTTATTTTATAGAAAATTTTGTCAAAATTTTATTTCTATAGCAAATTTTTTCAAAATTTTATTTCTGTAGAAAATGTTGTCAACATTTTATTTCTATAGAAAATTTTGTAAAAATTTTATTTCTGTAGAAAATTTTGTCAAAATTTTATTTCTATAGAAAATTTTGTCAAAATTTTATTTCTATAGAAAATTTTGTCAAAATGTTATTTCTATAGAAAATTGTGTCAAAATTTTATTTCTATAGAAAATTTTGTCAAAATTTTATTTCTATAGAAAATTTTGTCAAAATTATATTTCTATAGAAAATGTTGTCAACATTTTATTTCTTTAGAAAATTTTGTCAAAATTTTATTTCTATAAAAAATTTTGTCAAAATTTTATTTTAATAGAAAATTTTGTCAAAATTTTATTTCTATAGAAAATTTTGTCAAAATTTTATTTTTATAGAAAATTTTGTCAAAATTTTATTTCTATAGAAAACATTGTCAAAAATGTATTTCTATAAAAAATTTTGTCAAAATTTTATTTCTACAGAAAATTTTGTCAAAATTTTATTTCTATAGAAAATTTTGTCAAGATTTTATTTCTATAGAAAATTTTGTCAACATTTTATTTTCATAGAAAATTTTGTCAACATTTTATTTTTATAGAAAATTTTGTCAAAATTTTATTTCTTTAGAAAATTTTGTCAAAATTTTATTTTTATAGAAAATTTTGTCAAAATTTTATATCTATAGAAAATTTTGTCAAAATTTTATTTCTATAGAAAATTTTGTCAAAATTTTATTTTAATAGAAAATTTTGTCAAAATTTTATTTCTATAGAAAATTTTGTCAAAATTTTATTTTTAAAGAAAATTTTGTCAAAATTTTATTTCTATAGAAAACATTGTCAAAAATTTATTTCTATAGAAAATTTTGTCGAAATTTTATTTCTATAGAAAATTTTGTCAAAATTTTATTTCTATAGAAAATTTTGTCAAGATTTTATTTCTATAGAAGATGTTGTCAACATTTTATTTTCATAGAAAATTTTGTCAACATTTTATTTTTATAGAAAATTTTGTCAAAATTTTATTTCTATAGAAAATTTTGTCAAAATTTTATTTCTATAGAAAATTTTGTCAACATTTTATTTTAATAGAAAATTTTGTCAAAATTTTATTTCTATAGAAAATTTTGTCAAAATTTTATTTTTTATAGAAAATTTTGTCAAAATTTTATTTCTATAGAAAATATTGTCAAAAATATATTTGTTGTTGTTTTTTTTTATTGCAGCTTAAAACCATACATTGACTAAACTACAAGTGTAGCTTAACCAACAGAGAAAAATAATGTTTGTCAAATTTATTTGGGCAAAGCCCTATAGACTGCAAGATGGTTGGATGGACGCACGTTTCGGAATTACCACATTCCTCATCAGCATCCTCTATTTGCAGCAAAACTATCAACCAATTATAAGAATAAATTCAGGCAGTTTATTAAACCCAACAAAAACCACACTTGAACCCTCCGAAAAAAGGTTTTACATTGATAGCCGGCTTATTCCGAAATAATTTTTTTTGTGTATAACTTGTTGCTCTTTTTTAGTTCATATAAAAGAAAAGAAAAAATTATTAAGTAAAGGAAAATTTCTCATTTTGGGAAAATTTAAAATTTTAATTTTTACGAAGTAAAACGAAGTTTAATTGCCTTTAGTGCCCTCGTTTTTTGAGTGCAAAACTCCATAACTAAATCCAATCAAACAACAATTGTTGGGTGTACCATATTTTGTTTATGGAATTTTTTGACACAAAAACGTTACTCTTATATTGTGATTTTATACATTTTATGAGTCCTCAAAAACCCTTTGCATTTCAATTTTAAATTGTATTTACCTTTTCCAGTGAGAGATCACCACCTTCGATGGCCTTGAAGGGATATAAAGCTACGACAACTTTAACAAAATGTGAATTGTCCTAAATATGGAAGAGAATGAAGAAAATACAAAACACAACATTAGCTAGGATTTTTACATAGACATCAATTTATTCACCTTAGCTTTTGAATTTGGTGTTCCTGGAGTTGGTATACCACCTGGCATTGTGTTATCCAATAATGAACCGTTACCGTTTAATAAATTTGGTGACTGTTTAAATGTGGATACCGATGACTGCAAAAAAAAAAACAAAAAAAATATAGAAACATACAAACATTTAGATAACTTCTCTTAAAGCAAAACGTTGATGATTTGCTTTAAATTATTTGCATTTCCGAAGTCCACAATTATTTTGTGAAGTGAAAATGCCAAAGTTTATTTTGATTTTGTTTTATTATTTACCTGTGGGTGCAGTGATGTAGGAGTTGAACTACCTATACTGCCAGAACTATTGTGATGCAAACTAAATTGACTCGTTGACGTTGAATTATTTGGACTAATGCTACGCTGGGATATTTGGGCGGGCGAACTACCAGTACCTAAAAAGATAAGATTAAGAAAAATATTATAAAAAAAATATGAAAAAATAAGTAATTTAATTAGGAGAAAATATGCGAAAATTAAATTAAGGCTAAAGACAAATCATGTGGCGTTATTATTCATTGAAGATTTTATGCTAAATCTAATTTTTTGGACACTGGGTTTGGATCATGAACAAAATTCGAAAATTACATTTAAATATTTAATAGCCCCGAAATAAAATTTGCAGTTTTGCCTTTATAAGAAAATTTAGAAAATAATAAAAATTGATATTCTATGAGTATTGAATAAAAATCGTATATCTAATTATCACTCAATTATTATGTTTAATTGTTATATTTTAATTACTCGTATAGTGGTGATATAATTTCTTGATATATATTCTCTTTCCCTGACTTTCGCTGCAAAATAAATTTGCCTATTTTAAATTTTAAGTATTTGTGTCATATTGAAAATATTTCTTGTTGATTTGCTTCGATTGATTCAATTAAAATAATTAACCAAACTTGTTTCTTAAGTGTTTTGTTTTGGTATAAAAAATCATAGATTTGAAACAATTTTCCGGTTTCTATATGATTATATACCAATTGTATAGACTATAATGAATAAGATATTGCTATACCTTAATGCATATCATGATAAAGAGAGAGATTTTATAATAAGAACACTTGTTTTCTTCGAGGCAATAATGAGACCTAAATAAGATTTTGTATCAACAAAATTAAAAAAAAACGTTCACCAATAGTCATGTATTTAAATGTTTTATCTTAAAACAACCCAGCAAAAAAATTTGGAAGTTCTTCCAAAGGCACAACTTTAAAAGCCCTTCCAGAAGATGCACTCCCAATGATGTTCTTTATTTTAACTACCCAAGAAGTTATTTTAATTCAATTTTTTATAACATGGTTTCTGCATACTGTTAATGGGTAATTTTAACTTTTTTGTTTCAAATAGGTTAAAATCAGAGTAAGAATTCATAAAATGGTACAAATCTTTTAAATTTTGTCGAAAAAAAAATGCAAAATCCAATCTGAAAAAAAAAACGTGAGTTTTTGAAAATATTTGAGGTCAAACGTTTCCGACAAGGCTTAGAAAATTATAAAAATTATTTATTTGACAAAATATCACATAATTTTTTAATTTACATCCAAAACATTGAATTCGGATCACACCTAAAGAAGTGATGCAAATTCAGTGCAACGGCTGTTGAAATGGAGGACTTCCGTCCTATGACAAGCCCATGTTAAATTCATCGCTTCTGCGTCAATTTTGCACCACTTCCGGATCCAAAGAGAACATTTTCATTACTTTTTTGGCGACGCTTTTTTTGCTGGGAAGATATACATACATATTTTACATTTGGGTCAGATGAGGACACAGGACTTTATTTTGGGGGCCCAAGTGCTAATTTATAGTTTTACTCAGCTTGGCTAAGACATTTTTCTACAATTGCCAAATCATTTCGTGCCCACGCATCAGTGTTCTTCACTGATTTGGAAAAGTTTACTGACCGTATCATCTCTCGAAGAGATGATAACAATTGTCAACGGTACCTCGTGGCCATTTAGGACAGGTGAAAGATAAAATATTTTTCAAGGACATAGGTTAGGTTAGGTGGCAGCCCGATGTATCAGGCTCACTTAGACTATTCAGTCCATTGTGATACCACAGTGGTGAACTTCTCTCTTATCACTGAGTGCTCCATGTTAAGCTCAATGACAAGGGACCTCCTTTTTATAGCCGAGTCCGAACGGCTTTCCACATTGCAGTGAAACCACTTAGAGAAGCTTTGAAACCCTCAGAAATGTCACCAGCATTACTGAGGTGGGTAATCCACCGCTGAAAAACTTTTTGGTGTTCGGTCGAAGCAGGAATCGAACCCACGACCTTATGTATGCAAGGCGGGCATGCTAACCATTGCACCACGGTGGCTCCCTTTCAAGGACATAGGGCAGAAACTTTTCGCTATGAAAAATTTCATGAGAAATATATGACGGCTATGCCTACAGAGTCGTGGCATAATGCACTGAAAAAAATATTGTCGTGAGGTCAAAGATTTCATGTCTTTAAAATACGAATGCAAATTTTGCTTAGCACAGAAGACGCATTTCTCTTATATAAAGTTTTTTTTCCTTGTCCAAAAGTCGATAAACTTTTCAATGAAGTCATATTGTCCTTATAATTAACCCTGTGATGCCCAATCCCGCATTTAGGCGGGCTTCATTAAATAAGGAAGCTTTTAGTAAAACACATCTTAAGACAACAAAAATGGGTAAAATAAAAAGAAAACTTAGTTGAAACTGTTAAAGAGGCTTTGCAGCATATACTGAAATTTACCGTATAAAATTTTCTTGTTTAGTTTTCTAGCTTTTGTGTCGTTATCATTAATTTTTATTTTTTTTTTTTTAATTTATTTATTTTCATATGTAACTAAGCCTTACAAAGGCCTTATACAGTTACTTAAAACAATATTTTAAATACTACGCAAAACAATTCTCTTATTTCTAACATTAATATACTAACAATAGTACAACAAGAGGATACTACTCTATTAAATATTAATTCAGCTGGCCAAAAAATTGGGGCATTAGAGGGTTAAGTGATTTGACTTAAAAATGGTTATCATAACATGAAAGAAAACATTTTTGGGATAAGGTCAAATTGACTTTAATAATTCAGAAAAATTATTTAAAATTAATGAAATTGTCTTTAAATTTATTGTATTTTTTCATCTTGATTACAAAGCAAAAAATCGTTAAAATATAGGACATGTTTTTCAAAACTTTATTTTAAAGGCGTTTATTACTTGAAACATATCATAATTTCTACTGGAAGTCGAGTCTGAATTTGGAAAATAAAGTTGTCGTTAACTCGTTTTCAAAGGACTTTAATAGCATATGAAGAAAACAAACTGAAAAAATGAAAAATTAAAATTTGCTTCCTAGAAGCAAGCACACAAAACCTAAATTTAAAAGTGAATTGTGTTTTAAAAGTATCCTTAGGTTAGGTTAAAGTGGCGGCCCGATTAAGATTCGGGCTCACTTAGACTATTCAGTCCATTGTGATACCACATTAACTAAAAGTACCTATTACATATGGGCTCTTCTAGTTTTAACCGCTGAACCTTCTCGATTATTTTCTTCTGTTGAATCAACCAGATTGTTCCAAAAGTATCCTCACTTGTATTCTCCGCTTCTTTGGCTCGGAATCAATACCAACATTTTTAAAGTAAAGACAAAATCTTTGGAACCGAGCATGCTGTTTTTCAGTGTGGCGTTCCTTTCACCTTATTATGAAATAAATGCCCCATTATTTATATCAAAAACTTAATTTTTCTTCGAGGTTTCCCTATTTCACTTCTTGTGCACCTACACTGAAAAAAATATTTATCTGATATTAATGATTATGCAAACTAAATTTTAGGATGCGCAATTTACAAAATATTAGGGACAAATTTCTTTAAAATAATGATATTTTAATTAAGACACAGTTTTTAATCTTTACTTCAAAAATTTTTTTCATTAAATTTAGGACACAAATTTTGTAAATTTGCATTCCTCCGTTAAAGTCGAATGTCAAGGAAAATTTTCCTTAAAATAAAGAAACACATTATTGATTTGAAAAAATCTTCCTTAAATTAACTGAAATATTGAATCTTTAGATTTAAGATAAAAAAGCTTCAAATATAGGCCTAGACTTATTTTGAGGACTTAACATCTATGCTTTAAAGGTTTTTTTTTGGAATTAAGAAAACATTTTTTACTTTGAAGTATCCGTTATAATTTGGATTTTTAAAATGGCATTTGTTTGTGAGTACCTTTGTCAATAAACCGCGCAAAGAAAATGAAAATTCGATAAATGAGATCTGAATCCTATTTTAATTTTATTGATCCTAGATTTAAGGTTATCTGGTCATTAAAAAGTCCGAGCCAAGCCGCATCTTTGGCTCGGAATCAATACCAAAATCCTTAAGAGAAGGTCAAAATCTTTGGATCCAAGTAAACTTTTTTTTAAGTGTACTTAATATCATATATATAATAACTCAACTGGAGGGTGATTTGTGATTTATGCAGAACAATATCACCAACATTGATTCTATTACATTTTAAATGAATTTTAAAAAATATTCAAAATATTAATTAGTTCGAAATCAATCATTAAAAATTATCAGATTAGTATTATCATTTCCGTAATTGAAAAAATTGCATTTAAATATTAATAGTATTAATTAATTTCATGATTGAAGGCAAACACATTTTTTCTGTGTATATGTTTTTTTTTTCATCTATATTAAACTCGCAACCATAATTAATTGATTTTAAACCATACACAATTCATTTATAGGATTAAAATCAAGTTTATAGATTTTGTTTTGCAACCATTATAGAAAAAGAAAACAACCAAAAAACCGGAGGTTTAATTGCCAAAGACGAATTGCCCACAGTGAATCAATCATTAACAATAACATCCACCAAAATAACCACATAAAAGAGTGTGTCGGATTGAAGGTTGAAAATGGTCTTTTTGTGTTTTGTTATCGATTACTATTAACATAATTTCAGTGCATTTTTAGATACGATTAGAACTTAATGATTTCATTCCAATAAGACGAAGGCTTAAAAAAGTTAATCATTTATATTTTTGTGGTATTACATTTTTTAAACCTATTGTGTTAATGTGTTCAATATTTTTTATTTTTGTTTATTTATGTTTCCATTTTACTTTGCGCATTTTTAATTGAAGTGTTGCCAAACATTTTGAATAAAAATCGTGACTAAACATTTTCGAATTTGTGTTTTGTGGTGCATGTGTCTTTGATTTATATCATAAAGAAATACCGCAATCCACATTTTCTCAATTCAAATTTTTAACAGTAATTTAAAATTTTCAAATTTGGAGACATTACATTTCTATTATATAAATCATGTGAATGTATGTGTGTATGTAAGTGTTTCAAGACATATAATGTATGTCAATCAAATCGTACAACTATGAAGCAATCACATATTTCATACTCCAAATACTGTAATATTTACCCCTCACACAAAACAAAAGACTTAAGACACAGACATGTGTAAGAACCATTAGCGTAGCTAGACAATTTTCCTAGGGCGGGCTATAGCCCCCCTAGCAAAAAATTAATAGACTAAAGTTATAGGTTCAATTAATGTTTTATTTTATAAAAATGAATAAAATATCAGACTTCAGCATAACTAGACAATTAATTTATAAAAAGCAATTAAAAGTAGTTCCACACTTTTTTTGGGTGTTGTTCTAAAGCACAACTTTAAAAGCACTTCCAAAAATGTCCTCATAAAGAAGTTAATTATTTTAACTACGCAGGAAGTTGTTTTAATTCAATTTTTTATAACTCGTTTTTTCGTATTTTTAATGGGTGTTTTTTTAATAGGTTAAGGTGAGTACTATGTTCGGTTTTTTCACCAAAACACGAAATTAAAAGTACAAATATATTTATGAAGACGATTATATTTTGATCGAGTCTTGTCAAATAATGGATGGAAAAGGCCCAAGGATTTGATTGCAAATAATTTTATATTTCTAAATTAGTTAATTAAAAAAAGTAACCGTGAAAACAAGCTGGTTTTCAGCTTGAAAACTGAACATAGTACTCAGCTTTAAAAACGAGTGAAATGGTAAAAAATTTTCAAATTTTGCCGCAAAAATGCTAAATTTAATTGTTTGTTTTTTTCACCTTTTTTTCTTCATATGCTATCAAAGTCCTTTAAGAACGACTTAACGACAACTTTATTTTCCAAATTCAAACTCGACTTCCAGAAGAAATTATGCTATGTTTCCAGTAAAGAACGTCTTTACAAAAAAGTGTTGAAAACATGTCCTGTGTTTGAACGATTTTTTGCTTTGTAGTCAAGATGTTAAAAGACAACAAATTTAAAGACAATTCCATTAATTTAAAAAATTTTAATTCAAAAAATTTTTCTCAATTATTAAAGTTAAGTTGGCCTTAGTCCAAACATTTTTTCTTTCATGTTTTTAAGCCAACTCACATTTTATAAGGAGAATACAACTTCATTTAAAAGTTTATCGACTTTTGAACAAGGAAAAAACTTTATATTAGAAAAATGCGTCTTCTTTGCTAAGCAAAATTTGCATTCGTATTTTAAAGACATGAAATCTTTGACCTCACGACAATATTTTTTTCAGTGTAGGAAACGAATAGCAACATCTATCTGGTGTATAGACGCACGAACCGAAGGAAAGCTAGGGCTCATAGACAAACTATTTTTTTTAATTCAATCACGAATTTAATTGATTCAATTAATTGTGTAATGGCAGTTGCTTCAATCACGAAAATTATATTTTCCATCATAGAAGCGATTAGAAATAAAAATATACTTGATTAAACTAATAATTGATTTATTCGACAATTTTAATTATATTTTTATTGGAATTTTTTTGCTTTATACAATTATTTATTAACATAATAAATTTCTTAATTAAAAATTTAAATAGCCCAATTCTGAATATTCCCTATGGAATGTGTTCCGTGGGAATTCATTTTCCCCGGGAATAAAATCCTCCTATTCTAAACAGTAGGGGAAGGGAATAACATGGGAGAAATAATTCAGAGTATTCGAAGTCAGCTGTTTTACTTCAACTGTTTTATTTTAATAATTTTTTAATATTAAAATTTTGAATTGAAATTGTATTAAATTGATGTAAAAGTTGAGTTAAACGCGAAAAACGTCAAAAATGGTAAGTGCCGTGTTTATGGTAGTAGCTGAGGAGAGGCGTATCAACGTAAGAAGGTCTAAAGGATAGAAAGGAGAAAGCTACGCGATGTCATTAACCCACTTGAGTTGCCAGAAACGTTGTAACTACATACTTGTACATGAAGAGGTTATTACTTAGTTCATGGGATTTATAGGGTTAAAGTGGCAGCCCGATTTGATTCGGACTCACATAGACTATTCAGTCCATTGTGATACAATATTATAGGGTAAATAATCCAGCCTTCAAATACCTGTTGAATGTATTAGCAGCTCACATTCCACCTCAACGCAAGTCTTTTGGATTATCTCCACTAGTAAGATTAGGTGCTACGCTTCTTTGTCGAAGGTGGCTACCAAAAAGGGCGTAGGAAAAGATCGAGATATATCTGTGGCCCAGAAAAAAGTTCATAAAGAAGTCATAAATATATTTAAAGAACACCTATGCCCGAATTGGATATATTTCATCAAAACGGAAGAAGAAAACTAGTAAATTTCTTCCGCTTTTTACGCCACGCGGGACACATGTTCGCATTATTGCTCCTTTAAGAAACAAGCACCTACATTAAAACAGGAAGGGATATTATAGTTTAAATGTAAAACCTTTATTTTCTATGTAAAACAATTTTTAAAATATGTACAGATCTGTGACCATGAGATGAGCATTCGGTAGTTGGATGCATCCCATCATCAATTTTAATTTAAGGTTTTTGACCGGAAATTACAGAGAAATTATGTATTTTGGTTACAACTCCCTTGATTTTTTTGGGGGACATATTCCCAAAAAATGTCATCGTTTTTCCCTTTTTATTGTCATTTGTAATACCAATTTTTCCTTAAGGGAAAAATTTCCCATTTTCGAAGCTGGTTTAGAATAAGGGTAAAAGGGAATAAAGAAAAATTCCCCAGGGAGATTTTGTTTAGAAAAAATTCCCTGGGAGTTGTTATTGAGAATCGGGCTAAAAAATTTCAATCATTTTCTAAAGTCTTTAACTGAGTTTCTTTTTTAATGTGACGGAAAATTGTGACAACTAATTTTTAATTGTTTCCAACTTCCATCAACTTTTTTCTGGGAAATATTTAGGTGATATTTTTGTCCATGTCCATCTCGTAAATTAATTGAACTAAATTAATTTGGTTCAATTACTAAATTAATTGAACTATTATGTAACTTCTTCAGCAAATCTCTATAAAATCATACGACTTAAGACACTTACACATTTTATTACAATAAAATCCCATCAATAGTACAATAAAAAAATCTAATAATAATAACTTTCAAAACTAAAAAAACGATTTCATTGTACTATGTATACACATAAAATTTTAAGTTTATGCACACAACAATCCATAAATCATTCTTAGAAAATTTCCTACGCTTGTCCATGATAACTGTCAAGTATCTTGTATATACGAAAAATTTTTAGTTTACAATTAGACGACCTTAAAAATAATCGCACACATGTAGTTTTATAAGGAAAGTGAATAAACTTTTGGGGTTTTACCGACGCGTAAATCATCTTCTTAAGACAACTTACAAATCAATCATTCATATATTTCTTAAAAAAGAAATAATTCCCTATAAGGATTGGTCAATGAAATGTGTCATATGTATTTGATAATATACAAATGAAATTGATGGTAAAAACCACATAAATTATTCATAGCAATGCAAACAAATCGAATTACAAACACCTTTTTTGTCAAGAAAATAACTACCAAATATTATATGTAGACCAAATTTGAAGTACATGGTAACAGAAAAAATAACAAAAAAAAAATACGTTTTCAAGATATTTTTGTCTTGCAGAGACCATATGAATAACTTAAAAAAATGGAGAGTAAAAAAATATTTTGAAGTATACGCATTCTGCATATTAATAATGTCTACAAAATAAAGTGCATTAAACTGTCTACGATCCGTATAAACCATCGCCTCTATTCCAGTTTGCAGTGGCGGACTTATTTGAGCTTCACACGTAACAATTCGCTATGTATTTTGTTGGGCTTGTTTTTTAAAACAAATATGGAGGAAGTTGTTATAATAAGAAATACATATTTTTTATTTATAGGAAAATTTTATACTTTATGATTGAAATATTTTACTTAGGGGTAAGGCTTTTATGATATCTTACAAAGTCCCATTGGGATGTGAAAGTGTGAATGAAAATGACATAGTTGGGATTATTTTATTTTCCAAAGGAATTTATAGTTTTTATAACCTTGTTCCTCTCACAAGCGTCCTTTATTTCGTTGGGATATTTTGGAAAATTATAAACTCTATGAGGAAACCATACGGATTGATTCAAAAGACGACTCTTATTAATTTTATTTTAGTCCATGAAAATTAGGTGATTGTAGTTAAATTTTTCCAAATGCAAAAACAACTATCCTTATTTTTATTATATTTGCTTACTTTAATCTCACGAACTAAAAATGTGAAAAAACTACAATTGTTCATGTTTTACTAAAGACAGTAAATTTTGTTAATTGTCTCAAATGAGTAAACTTCAATTGTGGCTTTCTTGAAATTCGGATAGAGCTAGTCGCACTGAAAAAAAAATATTTACGTGATATTAAAGATTACGCCACCTATATGTTAGGAAGCGGAATTTACAAACTATTAAAGACAAATTTCTTTAAAATAATGATATTTTAAGTAAAAGAAAGTTTATAATCTTTGCTTCAAAAATTTTTTCATTAAATTTAGGACACACATTTGCGTTCCTTCGTTAAAGTTGCATGTCTTTAAACTAAGGCAAATTCTTAGAGTAAAGAAACACATTTTTGATTTAAAGAAATCGTCCTTAAATTAATTGAAATATTGAATCTTTAGATTAAAGATAAAAACGCTTCAAATATAGGCTAAGACTTATTTTGAGGATTTAGCATCTTTGGTTTAAAGTTTTGTTTTTGGAATTAAAAAAATATTTTTTACTTCGAAGTATCCGTCATAATTTGGATTTTTAAACTGGCATTTGTTTGTACTTGAATAGCTTTATTAATATACTGGAAAAACTGAATGGAAATTCGATAAATGAGATCTGTATCCTAATTTTAATTTTATAGATCCTAAATTTAAAGCCAGATAGATCGCAAAAAAATTTCCTTATTTTAAAGAAACCGCATCTTTGGCTCGGAATCAATACAAAATCCTTAAAGGAAGGTCAAAATCTTTGGATCCAAGTAAACTTTTTTTTTTTTGAGCGCATTTAAAAAAGTTTAACATTAAAGGGCGATACGGTCAAAATTTGGTCAAGGGAAAACGCGTGTAAATCGGTGAAATCTTTTATTTAAAAAATCAAATTAAATTTATTTTTCAAGTTCAATTAGTATAAAATTCAGGAAAAATTTTCAGATAGGCTTTCGCTTTTCCAAATCCGAATTGCCGGGCCTCACGCTTGACACCTGCCATAAGATTTTGTACAGCCAACTTGTCCACCTTCTTCGCCGCAGAAAGCCAGTTTGCCTTGAACTGCTGCTCGTCCTTAGCAGTTTTTTTTTGTTCTTCTTTAGGTTCCGCTTGACAATAGCCCAGTATTTCTCAATTGGACGGAGCTCTGGCGTGTTGGGAGGGTTCTTGTCCTTGGGAACCACCTGCACGTTGTTGGCGGCGTACCACTCCATGGCCTTTTTACCGTAATGGCAAGATGCCAAATCCGGCCAAAACAGTACGGAACAACCGTGTTTCTTCAGGAAAGGCAGCAGACGTTTATTCAAACACTCTTTCACGTAAATTTCTTGGTTGACAGTCCCGGAAGCTATGAAAATGCTGCTTTTCAAGCCATGGGTACAGATGGCTTGCCAAACCAGATATTTCTTTGCGAACTTTGACAGTTTTATGTGCTTGAAAATATCTGCTACCTTTCCCCTTCCTTTTGCCGTATAAAACTCCTGTCCCGGAAGCTGCTTGTAGTCGGCTTTGACGTAGGTTTCGTCGTCATTACCACGCAGTCAAACTTCGTCAGCATCGTCGTGTACAGCCTCCGGGATCGCGCTTTGGCCGTCGTATTTTGTTTATCATCGCGATTTGGAGTCACTACCTTCTTGTAAGTCGATAGTCCGGCTCGTTTTTTGGCTCGATGCACGGTTGTAGACGATACACCCAGCTTATTTGCGGCATCTCGAAGAGAGAGGTTAGGGTTTCGTTGGAAACTACCGGCAACTCTCTTTGTCGTCTCAGCGGCTTCCGGTTTTCGATTTCCCCCCTATCCAGACTTCCTGGATGTCGAGAAACGTTCCCCAAACACTTTAATTACATTTGTAACGGTTGATTTGGCAACTTATAGCGATTTTGCCAGCTTTGCGTGCGAGTAGCTCGGATTTTCGCGATGCGCGAGCAAAATTTTGATACGCTGCTCTTCTTGCTTGGACGGCATTTTGACAACTGAAGAGTAAATTCCAAAATCAAAATAGGAGCAACATTCTACACACACACACCTTAAAAATGAGGGGTGTTCAGGTTTTTTAAATGCAAAATTGAAAGAAATACGTCAAGTTTATATTGACCAAAGTTTGACCGTATCACCCTTTAATTGTTTCCTTCATGGTATGGGGACATTTTCTTGAGTTTCACAATTTTTTATTTTTAAATAAAAATGTTACTGAATTAATAACAATATTTTGGAAAAATTGTGTTTTTTTATACAAAAATTACGAAATATTTTGTTTTATTTGCTTTAGAAAATGAATTTTATGTTAATCTTATTGTTATACAAAACTGACTTCGTTATGTTTTTTTTTATGGATATCGATAAATGAGATCTGTATCCTAATTTTAATTTTATAGATCCTAGATTTAAAGCCAGATAGGTCGGAAAAAATCTCCTTATTTTAAAGAAACCGCATCTTTGGCTCGGAATCAATACCAAAATCCTTAAAGGAGGAAGTTCAAAATCTTTGGATCAAAGTAAACTTTTTTTGAGTGCATTTAAAAAAGTTTAACATCAATTGTTTCCTTCATAGTATGAAACTTTCTTAAGAAGCAAAAAAGTTTATTATTTTTAATAAATCTTCTTCAATTTGACAAAAAGTATTAATTTATTTATATGATGTTGCAATCAGTAAAAGATTCTTTTATTAGTTCATGGTACACTCAAAAAAGTTTACTTAGATCCAAAGATTTTTACCTTCCCTTAAAGATTTCGGTATTGATTCCGATCCAAAGACTTCTTTATAAGATATTTTTAGTGACCTATCTAGCTATAAATCTAGGATCAACAAAATTAAAAGTAGGATACAGATCTCATTTATAGAATTTTCATTATCTGTTTGCGATATATTATCAAAGCTATTCACGTACAAGAAAAAAAGCCGGTTTAAAAATTATAACAGATATTTAATAGTGAAAAATATTTTCTTATTTGAAAAAAATTAAAGCCAAAGATACCAAATACTCAGAATAAGTCCTAGTCTATATTTGAATCATTTTTATCTTAAATCTGAAGATTCAATAAAAAAATTGTCTTTACTTTAATAAAATTATGACATAGCTGACAGACATATGACTTTGTGTCCTAAATTTAAATCAAAACGGTTTAAACTAAAGATTTAATTGAAATTTCTTTTAATTAAAATTTCATTATTTTAAAGAAACATCTTCTTAATATTGTGTAAATTGCTTGTTCTAAAATTTAGGTTACGTAATCTTTAATTCCAGTGTAGGTTCACTTTTTTGTGCATAAATGAACACCAAATGTCCATTTTGATCATCAGAAAAAGTCAACTGGTCGATTTTGGCCAGCGTTAAGACGACTTGAAGAGATTTTCAAATAAATAAAAAGTAATTTAGTTGAAATTGCAGATTGCAAAAAGTAAATTCAATTTTCATTATTAGGTTTTTGTTTGACATTCTTCGATCTTCTTGGTTACAATAATAAATTAATAGTTTCTTCAAGCACGTGGTCTTTTGATGATAAGTTAAGTAATTTTCCCCAAATATTTTTTTTTTCATGTTTCCATAAACATTTTTTTTTTAATTTATACACTTTGATTTTTTTTTCATTCACTAAAACTGGATTAATAGAAAAATGAAAAAAAAAGTCGGGCAAAGGGAAGGTACGCATTCCCAAAGAAATACTGAAAAATATAGTAGCGCATCTTTGTCTAGTTGATAGATAATTTCAAGCAAATTGGAGAACTTTGGTCCAAATTTCTCCCTCCCCGGAAAATAATTTTTCGGATTCATCATGGGTACAATTAATAGAACCCGAGAAATTTTTCATATTTTGTAGAAGAAAGCGTGTTTAAAAAACTCGAAACAAGTCAACAATGAGGTTCGGAATATTATTTCTAAGCCTGTATTATACCCTTAATCAATTACGTATAGGAAGAAACTATTGTTTCCTTTTAAATAAATATTTAATATAATGTTATGCAAATAATTATTCGATTCACCAACATTACACAATATTAAATTTACTTATCATAAGTAAGTTCTTCAACAAAATTCAACAACATTGTTATGTTCTTTGTTCATAAGCTCAAGAGATGTACTATGTGTTTAAATTCAATTTTCATTATTAGGTTTTTCTTTGACATTCTTCGATCTTCTTCGTTAGAATAATAAATTAATATTTTGTTCAAGCACGTGGTCGTTTGATGATAACTTAAGTAATTTTCCCCAAACATTTTTTAATTTTTCCATAATTTTTTTTTTTTTAATTTCTAAACTTTGATTTTTTTCATTCACTAAAACTGGATTAATAGAAAAATCGAAATTACGAAGAATATTAATAGGATTTATAAAATTCCATATTAACTTCTTTAGTTAGTTTCTTTATAAGTATTTCGTGAAATTCATATCACAATATGTTATTCAAATGCATTTATAAAAATATTGAAAATAACAATACCAAATACCAACTTATGCCTTGGCTTTGTATACAACCTCTCAAGTGTGTGTCTTAAGTCTTTTGTTTTGAAATATTACCTTATACTACATTCCATAGTAGACCATTGAAAATGATTGATTTTGATGCAACATAATATTGACATTTTGGTTGCTACAAGAAAACCAGTCCACATAATGGGTTTATTCAATATTTTGTCCATATTCAAATGAATCAAAAAAACAAAAAAATAAACAAACAAAAAAACTGACACATTAACACATTATAAATGTTTTATTTTTGGCACTATAAAAGAATATACCAAATACAAAATCAATATTAAACTACAAAAGAGTAGGTGTATGTTATAACAGTTTATTTTCAATTTAATCTTGACATAATTGGTTAAGAGGGCGATTTAAATTACCTTAAGAGTTGATGATTACTCAAATAACACATTCCCAGCAGAGGGCATAAATTCAGATATTTACATATAAAAGTATAGTAAAAATTTCCATATAAAAAAAGGCAACAATATATTTCACAGGTTTTGCATTTTTTCTATCACCATAAAGAGGTTACAAATCGTTTGACTTTTTAAAACTTCTGTTGTTTCATTTTTTTTGTTTTGTATATTAACACTTAAATTTGATATTTTTATGTAGAAGGTTCATAAATGCCATCTTGATAATGTCAAAAACAATGAAGTAGACATAAATAACATATAACAATAATCTTGTATTCCTCTATAGAATATGAATTACACCTAAAATATGCACTCGAAAAAGATGAAGATACAATTATTTATGCGGGCGGTATATTTTCAAAAGAGCCACGAGTTAAACGTTAAATTCATATTCAGGTGTTTATTTTACATATGTTTAACATATTTCAACAATAACTAACAAACAGATTGTGCCAATGCATTTGTGACCAAAAGTCAGGCATTTGCTTGACTACCTAAAAAGCTTCGCATAACAACTTATGTCGTTGTAAAACATTTGTTGAACTTTAATAAAGTATGGCGAGAGAGCAACAATTGCAACAGAAATGAGACATCAAACAGTGGTAATATTTGGACTAAATTCATCAGTTTGCAAATTTATAATAATCAAAGAAGATATAAAATTACATTTAAGTTTACTGTATAAAATACCGTAAGGACAAATAAAATTATGAAAATTTCCAAAAATATATTTAAAAGATGTACCGATCCCTTTTCCAACAGACATAGAGTTTGCCATATATTGTGTGCTGGATTATTGTTATTTTCTTTTAATTTTTCCCCCATTTTTTTAATGAAATTAGAAATACTCAAGTAACGTCACATTTGAAGAATAAATGCGAAATAAATTCAATTAATCTTAAAATGATGAGGTCCGTCATGTCCATGTAAATTGCGTGTGATCCGAGTTTGCGCTTCCTCCGGATCAAAAACAAAAAAAAGATTTAAATTTGGTTTTTTGGCTATAGTTATATTGCTGGGCGGCAATTCCAGAATTTGAATTTTAGGCAAATCGGAAGTCAAATCGGGAGATTCCTTTATATATATTATTATACTATTTTTATTTTAAGTAAACTAGCTTCATAATGTTGTTTTTGGAGGTGAGTATGGACAATTTTTGTGTCAAAAATGTTGTTTACTCAACAAAAATATACAGAGTTGCCAAAATCAGATTTATAGTTGTCGAGAAAATACTATGGTTTTGACAAAAATGTCCCATATTCACCGTCCAAACAAACAATTTTTCGCTCTTTAAATAAGTTGGTAATTTTTTCGCCATTTTTGGGTTTTTGAGAATGAAGATGAAATGGCCGAGTCAACACTTTACTGAATACTGAAAAAAAATAAATATGGCCATGCGAAAAATTGAAAAAATTGCAAAAAAAGTGCTTAATATCGAATTTGGAGAAAAAACTATTGAGGCTCATAAAAAAACACGAATGGCAACCAATCTAGCAAAATCTCCTCTCTTCGAGAACTTTCCCCTGGGAGTAGTAATTTTTTCGTTGGAGTCAAAAAGTTTAATATTGCGTTACTGTGTATTTCATTTGCTACATATCGAAACTTAGCTTTCGACCATCCCGTAGTATGTTTGTGTCTTAAGTCTTTTGTTTTTAATGATACTTTGTAACACTTCTATATGAAATAATTATGTTTAAGGGAAATTTATGAAATTTATTATTTTTTAAGATATCACCGCGGCAATAAATTGAAAACCGTACACACTACCGAACTAAATGTGCCAATAGTTTCCTTTTTTAATTATTTTTCTTGAATAACATGAATTAAAAATGAAAAAAAAAATATATTAAATGAAGTACACAATTTTAATAATATTTGTATCATGTTGTAAATTGTAAAATTATTTGGTTAAAATTTTCTAAAATAAATAAATCAAAGTGAGTTAACTTATTTGCGTAGTATTTTGTTAACTAACTAACAGGTGACTGATGTCTGATAAGTCGCCGGTCTGACACATAGATGGCGTCGCTAGTATTAAATGCATATTATTTTTATACAGTACCAACCTTCAAATGATTCGTGTCAAAATTTGACGTCTTTAAGTCAATTAGTTTGTGAGATAGAGCGTCTTTTGCGAAGCAACTTTAGTTATTGTGAAAAAAATGGAAAAAAAGGAATTTCGTGTTTTGATAAAATACTGTTTTCTGAAGGGGAAAAATAAGGTGGAAGCAAAAACTTGGCTTGATAATGAGTTTCCGGACTCTGCCCCAGGGAAATCAACAATAATTGATTGGTATGCAAAATTCAAGCGTAGTGAAATGAGCACGGAGGTCGGTGAACGCAGTGGACGCCCGAAAAAGGTGGTTACCGACGAAAACATCATAAAAATCCACAAAATGATTTTGAGTGACCGTAAAATGAAGTTGATCGAGATAGCAGAGGCCTTAAAGATATCAAAGGAACGTGTTGGTCATATCATTCATCAATATTTGGATATGCGGAAGCTCTGTGCAAAATGGGTGCCGCGCGAGCTCACATTTGACCAAAAACAACAACGTGTTGATGATTCTGAGCGGTGTTTGCAGCTGTTAACTCGTAATACACACGAGTTTTTCCGTTGATATGTGACAATGGATGAAACATGGCTCCATCACTACACTCCTGAGTCCAATCGACAATCGGCTGAGTGGACAGCGACCGGTGAACCGTCTCCGAAGCGTGGAAAGACTCAAAAGTCCGCTGGCGAAGTAATGGCCTCTGTTTTTTGGGATGCGCATGGAATAATTTTTATCGATTATCTTGAGAAGGGAAAACCCATCAACAGTGACTATTATATGGCGTTATTGGAGCGTTTGAAGGTCGAAATCGCGGCAAAACGGCCCCATATGAAGAAGAAAAAAGTGTTGTTCTACCAAGACAACGCACCGTGCCACAAGTCATTGAGAACGATGGCAAAAATTCATGAATTGGGCTTCGAATTGCTTCCCCACCCACCGTATTCTCCAGATATGGCCCCCAGCGATTTTTTCTTGTTCTCAGGCCCCAAAAGGATGCTCACAGGGAAAAAATTTGGCTGCAACGAAGAGGTGATCGCCGAAACTGAGGCCGAAGGAGTACTACCAAAATGGTATCAAAAAAATTGGAAGGTCGTTATAATCGTTGTATCGCTTTTGAAGGGAACTATGTTGAATAATAAAAACGAATTTTGACAAAAAAAAATGTGTTTTTCTTTGTTAGACCGGGGACTTATCAGCCAATCGGTTTGTTTGACATTGACCAGCTATATAATTGCAAGCGGTTGACTTTAACAATTTGTCCTAAAATTGTAAACATGGTTTCGACAAAAATGTTCCATTTTCAACACCCAATATTTTCACCCAATATTTTGCTCGTGAAACATATTTGGGGTGATCATATTCCTTCTCTGCGTGTACATAATCTTAATGTTTCATCCTGTTGATGAAAATTATTTGTGAATTTACTTAGAAAATAATTCTGCACTCATTGTGTGAGTTTTTCCAGGAAGAAAACTGTAGTTTAATTTTAGAAAATTTTAACTGAATTGTACAAACGCCCATATAACAAAAATAAATAAATATTTTTCGACAAATTGAAGAAATTTTATAAGACATGACAATTTTTTTTCAATTGTTACCGAAAATTTCGTTGTTTGAAAGAAAAAATTAGAGTTAAAAACTGCAAAAATGTCAAAAGCGCCATACAAAGTTCGAGATGATTCGATTTGAGGTAAAATTTATAAATTTTAAGAAATTATAAACAATTTTTTTTGGGAAATACGAATTTAGTTAGTGCTTCATTTTTAATATTTCCCCTTTTTTCATTTAACTAACTAACGTACACAAAAAATTATTAAAGTCAAGGAAACTTACTCAAAACAGAATAATTTTCATGAACTAAAATAATGACTTCAGTGCCCATGGGGGTTCTCTTTGTTTGAGTTTGGTAATATCAAGAAAACAATTTCGGATATTTATGTTCAAAGTTTTTTAAATTGTATTTAAAAGAAAATTCTATTTCAATTTAATTAATCAATCGTAGTTTTTATGTCATCATCCATTAAATCTCAAGAAATGCAGATATTTCTTTTGCTAGCTCCACGGTGTGAATTGAATTTCCATCAATTACTAAATGGGTGTTGAAAAAGTCACTTCCCTACCTGTGCACGTTAAATATCAAGAATGCACATTTGTCGACTAGCCAAGATATCATCTATTCAATGCATACAAAAGGTGATATTTCTAAAATGCTCATTGCGCTTATAACTTTTAATGTGATTCATGGTGAAACCATGTTACCACTTGAGCCAAGTGTCTAATCGATATTACATCCGCTACAATTTAAAAACCAACTATCTGATATGCTTTGTAGAATACGATAAAATTTGCAAGGCAAATAAATACACGAAATGTTAGGTTAGAAAAATGAAGAGAACATGAAAATAATCTAATTGTTTTAATTATTGAAAACAAGCGAAAGAAAATCCAAGTCCTAATCAAGTTTATTGACGTTTGCTGTATGTGCAGTGTGATTAATTTAAAAGTTTAAGACAAATGGTTAAAGTCAATCGCTTGCAATTATATAGCTGGTCAATGTCAAACTAGTTAGTAACTACACCCAAACAAAACAGTCAATCCACTTTGAAAGAAAATTTAGTTTTATTTTAGTAAGTTTTTACCGAAATAATTTTACAAACTACAACATGATAGATATAAGTTAAACAAATGTGAAATTGAAGGAAATTTATTAAAACAATTTTGTAGTTCATTTAATATTTTTTTATCAATTTTAGTTGTTCATGTTATTAAAGAAAAATAATTACAATAAAGAAAGTATTGCCATATTTAGGCCGGTAATATGTTCGGTTGTCACTTTATTGCCGCGGTGACATCTTAAAAAATAATAAATTTCAAAGCATATAACTATTCTCAAATAATGGTTACGGTCTTTTCATCCACACTAAAACTAAAACTTGCATAGATTCAAATTTTAATATAAATATTAATTCTTAAAAGATCTGGTTTATCAAATCTTATCGATTCTTCGACCTATGGTCTCCCTTAAAAATAATTATTTCATAAAGAAGTGTTACAAAACAATAGCAAAAACAAAAGACTTAAGACACAAACATACTACACACAAAAACATTATTTCTTTGATTCAATCACGAAATTAATTGATCCATTTAATCTTTTAATTGAAATGTCTTCAATCACAGAAATGATAGTATCAATTAAAAAATTAATTGAAAGTCAATTAAAAATTAATTGATCCAATTAAAAAATTAATTGATACTATTAATTTTTTTCAATTAAAAAATTTGCTAAATCAATTACATTTTTAATTGAATATTTTTTTAAAACTCAATTAAGATTTTAATTGGAAAAATTTTCGTGCAATGTTTTTCTGTGTACGGAATGGTCGAAAGTCAATATTAAACTTTTCTTCTTTTTACAATTTTCTTATATTTTTCGTATTGCCATAGCACGAAAAATGTTGTGATTTTTTATTGCAGTTTTCAGTAAAGTTGTAGCCAACAAAAATGCTGAATATATTAAGTCGGAAGTTTCATCTTCATGTTCAGACATCCAAAAATGTGAAAATTTGGCGAAAAAAACTATAGAAGCTCATAAAAAACGAAACGCAAACAATCTAGCAAAATCCAGAAATTGTTGTTCTCCTCTCATCGAGTCTTTTTGGCTGGAATAATTGATTTTTTGTTTGGAAATTCTGTGTTGTGATTGATATCATATTATCATCTGTATCGTAGCATACAAACGAAAGACTTAAGATGCAAATTCACCCCCAATTGGTATCAAAATATTAAACGAGTGCAAACATTAAAATCCACAAAAAATGCACAATAAAAAAGGAATAGAACAAATCGCCTCTATTTATTAATAGAAAATTAGACACAAAAATTAAAAGAACAAAATTTAACCTTTCAGAAATGTTAATGACTGGCCTGTTTTAAGAAAGCCATTTAAATGGCAAATTCTTAAAAGTTCACAAAAAAAAAAAAAAAAAAAATCAACACAGATCCAAAAACTTTATTTCTTAGGGCTTAACCTGTTAGAGATCATTTGAAAGTTATAAAAATAATTGATCCACTTTAAGTTTTTAAGTTTTTTTCTATGCCCATTTTCATCCGGTTTTCACAATCGAAATGAAATCGAAATTGAAAATCTTTAACATATTTGTTTGCCATTTAAGGAAGTAACCTTTATAAATAATGGCTTGGTTTAAAATACGAGGCAAAACGAAACACAAATTCGCTTTTATGAGAAATTTGCCATGCAAATCAAAAACAAAAAAACTCTTGGATAACATCAAATTAAAAACGTGATCCCATCGTTTTAGCAATCAATGGAGCAACAAGAAAGTAAAAAAGCAGAAATAATCTCGGTTAACTAAAGCATGTTATATGAAAATGCCTGCTGGCACAGTATTATAATGAGATTAAATTTAAATTTATTTATTCCATTTATTATAAGGAGGTGGTTTATAAATTTTAAGAATTATAAAAAATGATCAAGAAATTTTAGAGCGAGTTATAAATAGTTGAAATTCAGTACAAAAAAAGTGATGATTAAAAAAATAATTGACGTTGTTTTTTGAACCTTTCTATTTAAATATTAAAAATATAATCGATTTGAACAAAGCAAAATTTAAGAAATTAAAAAAAAAAAATAAAAAAAATATTTTGTGATAATTATATTTTTTTATAAAAAAAAGTTGCCTATCATTTTGTTATTTTTTTTTATATTTTTCTTAATTAATTGTATCAATCATTTTTTAACACGTTATCACTTTGGTGATATTTTTCACAATGTGGCTAGATTGTGAATTCACATAAAATTTTTTTGTGATTGAGATGATTAGAGGGAAACTATAAATATTTGGAATAGGATTTTTGTCACACTTTAGCTACACATGTCCACATGAACCTCATTTTATAACAATCCTCGTTTCTCTAAGCCTTACGCTGTGAGGATTGAATCTTGTTAAAGAAAAACTCACGCGATGAATTGCCACATGGACTCTCACACATAAACCTCAAATCACTTTCTAAAACAACTCTCTTTTGCCATTTATAGCAAAATGTTTTATTACATAGGCTGCAGTGCACAACTAATCTTGGCAGGTATTTTCCAAATTGGCTTTGTGTTTTAAGCATCCCGAGACCATAGCAACAACCATGAAACAATGTGGTTTATGTGTACTAACACAATGCAATTTGCAACTGTTTTTCACGTTTCTTTCCATTCATATCAAAATTCGATAAAGAAAATATGATTTCAAGTCTTAGACCCAAACCTAATAAATTATGTAGTCGTTGTGGTGATTGTTGTAAATGTAATAGATACAGACTTTTGTGAAAAAATATTTTTGTGAATATTTATTTATATGGAATATTGCATCAGATGGATGGTTTATCGGGCAAAATTATGATGCTGAAATAATCACACTTGGGAAATGTATACAAAATCGAAAGGGTGTAACTATATTTTTATTATTGGATTTTTAATATCCAACACTTGCTTGCAAGTATATTTAGTGGTATATAATAAAATAAATATATTTATATTTTTTCCTTGATTCAAATTTAATTCTCTAAGCCTCTGTGTTTAATACAGATTCACATAGAATCATATCCGGAGCACGGTTGCCACTCATATCAAAAATAATCTACCAATATTTGAAGAAAATTGTACCAAAAACCATCAAATTAAAAAAAAATGCGAATATTCCTTGGATTGTAAATGTGTAGAATTTTAAATGTTTTAACGAGTTTAGCTTGTGCCAAAAAGTTAAAGTTACCGCTTCCACAAAAAAAAACTAACTCACCATAGAACTTTGATACTATGAAGAAAATTAAAATATTAAATTTAAAGAAAGTTTTCTCAAGATTGTACTTCTATAGAAAATTTTGTCAAAACTATATTTCTATAGAAAATGTTGTCAAAATTATATTTCTATAGAAAATTTTATCAAAATTTTATTTCTATTGAATATTTTGTCAAAGTTGTATTTCTTTAGAAAACTTTTGTTAAAATTTTATTTCTATAGACATTTTTGTCGAAATTTATATCTATAGAAAATTTGGCAAAAAATTATTTTTATAGAAAATTTTGTCAGGATTTTAGTTCAATAGAAAATTTTGTCAAAATTTTATTTCTATAGAAAATTTTGTCAAAATTTTATTTCTATAGAAAATTTTGTCAAAATTTCATTTCTATAGAAAATTTTGTCAAAATTTTATTTCTATAAAAAAATTTGTCAAAATTTTATTTCTGTGGAAAATTTTGTTAAACATTTTATTTCTATAGAAAATTTTGTCAAAATTTTATTTATATAGAAAATTTTGTCAAAATTTTATTTCTATAGATAATTTTGTCAAAAATTTTTTTTCTATAGATAATTTTGTCAAAATTTTATTTATATAGAAAATTTTGTCAAAATTTTATTTATATAGAAAATTTTGTCAAAATTTTATTTATATAGAAAATTTTGTCACAAATTTATTTCTATAGAAATTTTGTCAAAATTTTATTTCTATAGAAAATTTTGTCAAAATTGTATTTCTATAGAAAATTTTGTAAAAATTTTATTTCTATAGAAAATTTTGTTAAAAATTTTATTTCTATAGAAAACTTTGTTAAAAATTTTATTTCTGTAGAAAATTTTGTCAAAAATTTTACTTCTCTAGAAAATTTTGTCAAAATTTTATTTCTATAGAAAATTTTGTCAAAATTTTATTTCTCTAGAAAATTTTGTTAAAAATTTTATTTCGATACAAAATTTTGTCAAAATTTTATTTCTATAGAAAATTTTATCAAAATTTTATTTCTATAGAAAATTTTGTCAAAATTTTATTTCTATCGAAAGTTTTGTTAAAAATTTTATTTCTATAGAAAATTTGTAAAAAAATTATTTTTATAGAAAATTTTGTCAAAATTTTAGTTCTATAGAAAATTTTGTCAAAATTTTATTTCTATAAAAAATTTTGTCAAAATTTTATTTATATACAAAATTTTGTCAAAATTTTATTTCTATAGAAATTTGTTTAAAATTGTATTTCTATAGAAAATTTTATCAAAATTTTATTACTATAGAAAATGTTATCAAAATTACATTTCTATAGAAAATTTTGTCGATAGAAAATGTAAGTACCTCTTACTTGGAGAGGAATATATTGCAAAATTATTGAAGTATGCTCAATTAAATTTCCTTTTTAATGTAAAGAAATAAGCTTTAGATTGGCATATTGACTTTTTGGATTAAAGATAACAAGCTTCAACTATAGGCCAGAAGTTATTTAGAGGATTTTGCATATTTAGTTTAATTAAGAAAGCACTTTGAAGTATCTGTTATAATTTGAATTTTTTTACTAACATTTGCGTGCATGCGAACGTCTTCGTTTTTATATCGACAAAAGCGAGTGAAAATTTGATAGATTAGATCGGTTTCTTAATTTAAACTAGAAAGCTCCCTAAAAATGTGTTTATTATAAAGAAGTTGCATCTTTGGCTTGGAATAACAACATGTTCAATGGAAGGTCAATATCTTTAGTTCCACAAAATCGCACAGCAATTTTTAATCTGTTGTAGAAACTCAAAGTCTCAAATATGGGCATCTTTTTGTAGCCTTCATATCTACATAAAATTAAGTACTTAAATTTTTACGCATCTGACATGCATCGCAAAATATGAGTGCTTCATATTAAACAGGAAATCTATCATGTTGAAAAAAAAAAATAAATAAATAAACGGAAGGCTGTCTCTTAAAGCTATTGAAAAAAACAAAAGACTTAAGACACATGCATGCATATACGATTACGCCTTTGACAAGAGAGTTCGTCTACCCGCAACTATTAATCGTACTCAAGCATTTTATATACGCGTATATTTTTTTACAATTGCTGTCTCCTAACTTCCTGATTCGGAAGTCCCATGTTATAAAGCTTAACATACTCATTTTATTTGTCTTTACATATCATATAGTTTTTTCTTCATATAAAAATAAGTGTAGAATACTACAAAGAAATAAAAAAAAAACAAAAACAAATATTTTTAATAAAGTGTTTGTTTTATTGCCTATACATATGTTTAGTTTTTCACCATCCATTGTGAATGGCAATTAAATTAAAATAAAAAAAAAAAAAACTCTCAACCATACTTGACTGCCTACTTGTGTTTAGCAGATGGTTTTGAAGTTAAAAAGTCATTGTCACTGTTGCTACTGCCACACTATTGCCAACAACAGTACATGTACTACCCATATTACTATTACCATAAAATATGGCAAAAAAAAAACATACTCGTACTTATGTTTTATTATTATTGCGACCTTGACTCCTCAAGATAGCAATTATTATTAATAACAATAAAAAATATCTGCGTATGTTTGTATGCATACATATAAGTCATAAATATTTAGCACATTGTAAAATAACATAAAAACAAAATAAAAAAATACACCAGTCGATTTAAGCTTTATAAGACCACCCATGAAAATAATACATAGGCGTAAAACAAAATAAATTATTAACACCATGCCTACAAGTGTTCATAGCCTGGAAGCTTATTAACCTTTGTGACCTAAATATATTAAACTATCCACATATTTGGAAATAAGTAAACAATGTAGGGAGAAAGCTAGCATGTTTTCTATTTTTTAGATTTTTATAATAAAAAATTTGGAAGCGTAATAAAAATGTTTGAAATTACAAACAACAAAAGAATGTATGGATTGCTGAATTGCATACTAAAATTTCTTAAAAAATGTTATTTTATTTTTCTCAATAAAATTGTCTTTTTGCTAAATGCATTCTAGTTTTAATGCTTTGCAGAGAATTCTATTCTGTTTTATTGCAATTTTTTTAATTCCAAAATGTCTTCCTTTTACACATAATTAAATTTTACTAAATGCAGTATTCATGAGAAGTTAACTCACACGAAAAGTGGCGTTCTTGTTGACTCAATTTTGGTTAATAGGTAGAGGATTTGCAAAGTACTGTTATAATTAAACGCAGTTTTTTTGCGAAGTTTTTTAAAAAGTCTGGGATTTATAGACAAGTTACTAAAAATAAACTTCATTTTCGAAAAAGAATGATACCGTCGAACCATAAGCCACATTAAACACTCACACGATGTGAATGGAGAGGCTTCTAATAACTCTTGGGTTTTCTGTGCCCCAGATAAAACAATTTAGATATAGCTCACGATGATTTTTTAGATCGGATCACACTTGCCAAAATAATCTACCAAAATTTGTAGATTTTACCAAAAAACTACCAAAGAAAAAGATTTCTCAACATTTTATTTCTATACAAAATTTTTTCAAAATTTGATTTTTATAGAATATTAGTGGAGTACCTTTTAGTTGGAGAGGAATATTTTGCAAACTCTACCAAAACATCAAGAATTCTACCAATCTACTAAACAGTATAAAATCTACCAATTTTGATAGAATTTTACCAACTGTGGCCACAGTGTATGGGATGCGCACAGATTTTTTTTTGAAGTCACTTAAATTTTTAATTCAATCTCGAAAATGATAGATTAAAAACAAGTATATACGGCCGTAAGTGCGGCCAGGCCGAATCTTATGTACCATCCACCATGGATTGCGTAGAAACTTTTACGAAAGACTGTCATCCACAATCGAATTAATTGGGTTGTGGTATCTTAAAACTTCTTAACATCGTTTTCTAAATTGTTAGTTAGTCAATACGTGGTATATATTAGACAAAAAAGTTATGTGTAGGTAAGTCTACAAATAATAACGAATCGATATGGACTTTTGCACGGTACGTAGAGAGCCAGAATTGAAGTATGGGGGTCGCTTATATGGGGGCTACAATTATGAACTTGATATGGACCAATTTTTGTGTGATTGGGGATCGATTTATCTGAGGGCTATATATAACTATAGAACGATATATACCTAGTTAGGCATGGTTGTTAACGGCCATATACTAGCACAATGTACCAAATTTTAACCGACTCGGATGAAATTTGCTCCTCCCAGAGGCTCCAAAACCAAATCTCGGGATCGGTTTATATGGGGGCTATATATGATTATGGACTGATATGGACCACTTTTATCATGGTTGTTAAATATCATATACTACCATTACGTACCAAATTTCAACCAGATCGGATGAATTTTGCTTCTCCAAAAGGCACCGGAGGTCAAATCTGAGGATCGGTTTATATAGGGGCTATATATAACTAAGGACTAATATAAACCAATTCCTGCATGGTTGTTGGATACCATATACTAACATCACGTACCAAATTTCAACCGAATCAGATGAATTTTGCTCTTCCAAGGGACTCCGGATGCCAAATCTGGGGATCGGTTTATATGGGGGCTAAATATAATTATGGACCGATTTCGACCAATTTTTGCAATGGTGTTCGAGGCCATATATTAACACCACGTACCAAATTTCAACTGAATGAGATGAATTTTGGTCTTCCAAGAGGCTCCAGAGGTCAAATCTGGTGATCGGTTTATATGGGGGCTATATATAATTATGGACCGATGTGGACCAATTTTCGCATGGTCATTAGAGAACATATACTAACACCATGTACCAAATTTCAGCCGGATAGGATGAACTTTGCTTCTCTTAGAGGATCCGCAAGCCAAATCGGGGGATCGTTTATATGGGGGCTATGTATAATTATTGACCGATGTAGACCAATTTTTGCATGGTTGTTAGAGATCATATGCTGACACCATTTACCAAATTTCAACCGGATCGGATGAAATTTGCTTCTCTTAGAGGCTCCGCAAGCCAAATCTGGGGATCGGATTATATGGGGGCTATATATAATTATGGACCGATGTGGACCAGTTTTTGCATGGTTGTTAGAGACCGTATACCAAACACCATGTACCAAATTTCAGCCGGATCGGATGAAATTTGCTTCTCTTAGAGGCTCCGGAAGCCAAATTTGGGGGTCCGTTTATATGGGGGCTATACGTAAAAGTGGACCGATATCGCCCATTTGCAACATCATTAGACCTACATTAATAACAACTACTGGTGCCATGTTTCAAGTCGATAGCTTGTTTCGTTCGGAAGTTAGCGTGATTTCAATAGACGGACGGACGGACATGCTCAGATCGACTCAGAATTTCACCACGACCCAGAATATATGTACTTTATGGGGTCTTAGAGCAATATTTCGATGTGTTACAAACGGAATGACAAAGTTAATATACCCCCATCCTATGGTGGAGCGTATAAAAACCAACTAAAAAAATCAATTTAATTTCCGTTTTAAAGTTTTGGTTAAAGTAAAAAATGAATTGAACCAATTATATTTTTAATTGAATATTTTTTTTGTAAATTCCATTGAAATTGTAATTGAAACAATTTTAGTAATATTTGTTTCTATGCACAGAAAAAAATTTCATCAAAATATTTTCAATTAAAAAGTTGTTTGAAGTTGAAAACGCTATCAAGTAAAAAATTACTTCAGTTTAGAAGGTGATTGAATTTAAATTTTTAATTAAAATATTATTTGGCTCAATTTTAATGTATTAAATTAATTAATTAAATTGTGCCAAATTAATTTAATAAAAAATATTGCAAATTGAAGATATTTAAAAAAATATATAAACCCTATTTTTGCTTTGCTGACAAAGCTACTTTTTTTTAGTTAAGTAAACATATGATTTTAAGTTAAAATTAAAGCAGTAAGGAAAAAATATATTTAAAATTATTATAATGCTTTCCCTAACTTGTAATACTAGTATTTATATTCAAATTTGACTAAATACAATAGCCATGGAAACTCGACATACTCTGCTTGTTGATATTAAAAGACAAAAACAAAAGACTTAAGACACAAACTTGTTGCCAGTAATGGTGAATACCCCCACCAACAAAGCAATGAAATCAATGTGAATAATAAACATTACTGAAATTTTTCACAAAATAACCAAGTAAAAACTTATAAATCATTAACAAATCATTGATGATAAAGGCATGCCGACTTATTAGGCATAATGAATGTAAACTTAAAATAAGGTGTAGTATATATTTTCCTAAGAAATTTACAAAAAAATTTACTTTCAAATCTGGTTTATTAATTTTTTTTTCTAGTATTTACGTACCCAATTTCAAAGCCGATAATAGCATCATATTGCACCAATGTTTTTATAAATCACCAGAGGGGACAAAAATATAAAGATACAATCACCAAATGGTGTGAGAAAACAACAGTTTGCCAAACGTGATTTTTGTCAGATGCAATTTTCTTTGTGGTCGATTTTCAATTGTTTCCAAAATATATGTGATGCTGTTGACACCAGTCCATAAACAGTGTCTATCGAATATCTTTATAAAATCAATCAACTTTCACTTGTTCATATAATATAAAAAGAGTTAGGTGATGGATGTCTTAAAGCCTCCTCCTTTTTAAGGTGGTAGCTTTGGTTGTAATTATTTTTCAATATTATTTATTTTTTTTATAACAAAGTAGTTTGCAGTTAAGTCGTATTAAAAATGTTTATTTAATGATTACTGAAAGAGGTTTTGCAAGTGTATGTGGTTTTGTTTATTGTAGGTTGATAGGTTCGTATGATAAATTGTCATTTAATGAAATTGCTGGTAGTGTTGGTTGGAACGTTGGAATTTTGGGGGCGGGGTTTTTTCCGTCTTTGCTGTTGTTTTGCTTAACTCGTGTTTTATTAATTATTTATTTATTTAAACATATTTCTGTTATAGTTATTTTTTTTGTATTGTTAAGAATTGAACGAGCGTTTTGTTAAATTAATTGTTGTTGTATTCGTTGTTTTTTTTTCATTCAAACGATTTTGTTTCGAAAATATAAATTACAGCTTCCTCGTATTGGAATTGAAACATAAATTCATAATGAATTAACTGATAATGTTAATGAAACGTTATATTGGTTATGCGTTTTTTTTTTTCAGTAAACCCAACATTCACTAGCTGCTGTTTACTAGATATTTTTAATTTTTTTTTTTTTCAATTTTAGTCTACTCTCCAAAAAGACGGCAATATATTTGAGATGATGATTAATCCCCCAATACCAGAAATAAATTTTTGTTCACATAAAAACGTTAGATGACCTTTATCATTAGATGTCTGTAGAATACACTTAGAAATGTAAAATACAATTGGCAATATCGTTCATTTCTTTATTTGTTTCCACACAAAAAATAAACATATTTGGATTTTTTTATAATTTTTCTAAAACAAGTTTTTTTCTCTTTATATATATATTTTTAATTATTTTGTGCCTTTTTTGTGCATTCACAAATTACAGTTAAACAAAACACGCTTGAGCTAACACCACCAAGTCTTGTACATAGAAATTTTCGTTGTATATAGCTGCTTAATGATTCTCTAACTCGACTGAATAACTTCGATGTTTGCTTGTCTAATCAACACTGGGGGGGCTGCCGTAGAAAACAAATGTTCGATGATCAATCGTCGATGAATTGAACGCAGCTGTCTCCTATGGTTGATTATTATTACTGCAACCTGTTTGGACATTAAAATTATTGTTAAAAAATTTTCTGGTTTTATTTTTTACCTCTTGATTTAAAAAATATTATTAAGACCAAGTGGCAATTGGATTCATTGCAGAGCAAGCATTTGTTTTAATTGACTCTAGCTAGTATGTGCCTCAAATAAATATTGCCTTAGAAAAGCTTAATTGACATTTTGATAATGTAAGTTATTCGATTATTTTAAAATTTGGGAAAATTTAGAGAAGGTGGTTTGACGATATTCGGTACTTGAAATGTTTTATATTTGAAAGAAATTTTAACAAGTATATACGACAGTAAGTTCGGCCAGGCCGAATCTTATGTACCCTCCACCATGGATTGCATAGAAACTTGTACTAAAGACTGTCATCCACAATCGAATTACTTGGGTTGCGGTAACACTTGCCGGTGGCAAGGTATCTTAAAACTTCTTAACACCGTGTTCTCAATTGTAAGTTAGTGCATACGGGGCATATATTAAACAAAAAAGACCGATTAAATACGTAAATAATTCAGTTTGACAAAATTTTCTGTAGAATTAAAATATTGACAAAATTTTCTATAGCCATAAGATTTGATCAAAATTTTCTATAGAAATAAAATTTTGACAAAATTTTCTATAGAAATAAAATCTTGACAAAATTTTGTATAGTAATAAAATTTTGACAAAATTTTTTATAGAAATAAAATTTTGGTAGACTATTTTTGGGAATCGGCTATATATAACTATAGACCGATATGGGCCAATTTTGGCATGGTTGTTAGAGACTAACACCACGTACCAAATTTCAACCGGATCGGGTGAATTTTGCTCTTCCAAGGGGTTCCGGAGGTCAAATCTGGGGATCGGTTTATATGGGGGCTACATAGGTATAATTATGGACCGATATGGACCAATTTTTGCATGGTTGTTAGAGACCATATACTAACACCACGTACCAAATTTCAACCAATCGGGTGAATTTTGCTCTTCCAAGGGGTTCCGGAGTTCAAATCTGGGGATCGGTTTATATGGGGGCTACATAGGTATAATTATGGACCGATATGGACCAATTCCTGCATGGTTGGCAGAGACCATATACTAACACCACGTACCAAATTTCAACCGAATCGGATGAATTTTGCTCATACATGAGGCTCCGCAAGCCAAATCTGGGGATCGGTTTATATGGGGGCTATATATGATTATGGACCGATGTGGACCAATTTTTGCTTGGTTGTTAGATACCACATACTAACACCATGTACCAAATTTCAACCGGATCGTATGGAATCTTCTTCTCTAAGAGGCTCCGCAAGACAAATCTGAGCATCGGTTTATATGGGGGCTATACGTAAAAGTGGTCCGATATGGCCCATTTGCAATACCATCCGACCTACATCAATAACACCTACTTGTGCCAAGTTTCAAGTCGATAGCTTGTTACGTTCGGAAGTTAGCGTGATTTCAACAGACGGACGGACGGACATGCTTAAGTCGACTCAAAATTTCACCACGACCCAGAATATATATACTTTATGGGGTTTTAGAGTAATATTTCGATGTATTACAAACGGGATGACAAAGTTAATATACCCCCATCCTATGGTGGAGGGTATAAAAACGTTGGATTTATTTTAAGTTTACAAACAGCAAAAAGTTCATACACTTCACCCTTATAAGAAGATCATCTGATGAAAATAGGGAACTGGATATTTGTATAAAGAAGGTACCACTTCCTTTTGATTGCCCGACGTTTTGAAAAATTATGTTTAATCCTTCGTTGCATGATTTAATTTTCGCTCCGATAAACATTTTTTGGAATGTTTCAATCGTTTTAACATACTCCAATTAAACTGGCATTGAACAAAATTCGCTACTTCAAATTTCGATCTATGAATGTGGGCTGGATCCCCACGTTCGCTTTCGTAAGTCTTAGGGTTTTCAAGAAAAATTGAAATTCTTATATTCTTTGATTGTTTTCTTTTTGGTCTCTATGGCTAAAACAATTAATCATAGTTTGCTGTCTTGGTGAGGAAGGAAGCCTTGCCCTAAGTGATCTAAATTGGAAACTTTTCATAACAAACGTTTCTGATCTAAATACCAAACACTTGGTATATTATTTTGAGATATTTAGATGGGAAGTGGGTACAGTTCCCTCCTATGTCCGACATTATTATATATGTGCATATCAATGAAAACATAACTTCAACGTTTAGTGACAAAAAGAACTACATGTTTTGGGATGGAATGAGGAACCTCCCGGTTTCACGACTTTTTGAAAAATTAATTATTATATATGTGCATATCAATGAAAACATAACTTCAACGTTTAGTGACAAAACGGACTGCATGTTTTGCGATGGAATGAGGAACCTCCCGGTTTCGCGAGTTTTTGAAAAATTAATCCTATTTGTTCTTCTAATGTTACTTGTTTTCAGTTCCAGTAAAGGACGTCACTAGCAGAAAAATATTTGTTTTATTTAAATCACGAAATTTATTGATCCCATTAAATTGTATTGATTCAATTAAACTATGTGATTGGTTTTTCTCTTAATTGAATTAATAAAATTTTAGTTGAATTTTTTTTCAAATTTCAATTAAAAAATATCTTCAATACTTTTTAAATTTTTTTGAAAAAAAAAAAATCAGCCAAAGATCGTAACGGCTGGGGAAGAAAGTCTTATTTTATTTGAGTGTACTATTACTTATATACATCAAAAAATCACTGATCTACAAATATATTCCTTGGACGAAAACCTTTAATTGAAAGCCTTCGATTTATTTTCAAGTTACCGAATAAACTTATTCTGTTCATTACTTGCAAAAAACTCGAACAGTAGCGGAACCAAATGATGATTCACGGTACAAACTGTGAAACAGCCGCAAACTGTTAATTGTCTGTTCTGTTTTAAAGGGCATTTCGAAATTCTGTTCTTAGCCAAAAAAAAAAATATTACAAATCGCAGTTCTTCAGGTCATGGAAATGATAAATGGCAAATAAACTACAAGCGAAACTGAAGAAATAAGTGCGAAGTCAAAAATATCAGGGTACCTGTATTCAATGAACTACATTTGCAGAGTATAGATGAATAATAGAGAAATAAACGTAAAACTGCCTAAAGCAAATGGTTTCAAAGATGTCTTTAGGTTTCATATTGAAAAAAAAAAAACATAATGCCAACGTTAAATAAACAAATACAGCTGGAAAAAATGTTTAAGGCAATAAAATCGAATCTAACATACACTCAAAAAATTGAGGAAAATGGTTAATTTTGTTGAGAAAAACTCACAAAATATTAATGCGATATGCGCGCGACATTATTGTGGTCTAAAATCCAAGAGTTGTCGGTTCGATTTGTTCTTAAGAATGCTTTGATCAGTTCGACAGACATTCCCACAAAAAAAATATGTCGATATTATAGACCATTTTATCCCAAGAGATATTGGCGAGAAGCCTCTACATCCTTTGACCTTACACTTTCGAAAATAAGGTGGAGTTAGTCAAAGATTATAAATTGTAGGAAGATAGGACATTAGCTGCTGAGGAGATTGAACCATTTACCAGATTAGTTGAATACTCGAACCAAACGCGTATACGACAAGTATTGACATAGCATTAAAATGCAAATAAAAAGAAATTAAGTGCACGAAATAAATTTCCATAAAGGGGAAAATTTATTTTTTTTTTGTGCTTTTAAACCATGAGATTGGTTCCTTTGGAAATGCGTGAAAGGTAAGGTCAACATCACCAACTCAACTTAGTTTGAAGAACAAATTTGTGAAGCTATTGAATGTAAAATTTCATGAAAAGGAAATGGTCCTGTAAGGGTGATAGTTTTAGTTATTTGGCTGATACACAGAATAAAAAATATCACCAAAATATTCCCATTAAAAAGTTGATTGAAGTTTAAAAAATTTTCAATTAAAAAATTAATTGATACTATTAATCTTTTAATCAAACTAGAAACATTAAGTAAATTAAGTCAATGATAGATTTATTTAAATTTGTACTTAAAAAAATTAATTGATACAATTGATACAGTTTAAAAATTATATATTTATTTTTTTTTTTAAATTCTTAATTATATTTTTTTTTTAAACTATAAATTTTTGAATCAAACTAAAAACGATTAAAAATAGATATAGAAAGTATAGCGATTACAAATAGTTTCGTTTTTAATTAAAAAAATTAATTGAATTTTGCAATCAACTTCAATTAAAAATTTAATTGAATCAATTAAAAAATTAATTGAAATTTGCCAATGAAATCAATAAATTTTTTAATCAAGTATTTTTTGATGCTCAATTAAAACTGATTCTATCATTTTTGTGATTAAAGACATTTCAATTAAAAAATTAATTGGATCAATTAATTTTGTGATTGAATCTGAAAAAAATGGTTTGTGTATACAGTGTTTCGTTATTAAAGGCAATGTGACATATATCCCGGGTCCTGCAGGACAAGCAGGCATGAAACGGGCGGCAGTGAAGATTTTCCAAAATTTGCTATATTTTGAGTAAAAACAAATTCGCATGGACATTGCTTTGGAGCTGATTAATATCATCAACAACGTTCCAGATTACCGCCAAAAGATCTGTATTCACCGGACTTGGTCCCGCAGAATTTGTTCTCTTCCCAAAACAGAAGAGTTTTTCTACGATTGAGAAGATAAAAGAAAAATTGCAACAGAAGCTGTTGGCTATATCAAAATACGCATTTCAGAAGTGTTTCAAGGCTTAGAGAAAACACGCTAGTATTTCCCCTATTCAAGTCTACGAATTCGCAAAAACCAAAATGTTGCTTTTCATAAACTCATAAACTGATCGACAATTTTCCTTAAAATTTCTTATAAATGATTTCCTTGCTCATAAGTATAGAGTCTTAAGACTTCTATAGAAATAAAATTTTGACAAAATTTTTTTAGAAATAAAATTTTAACAAAATTATGTATAGAAATAAAATTTTGACAAAATTTTCTATATAAATAACATTTTGACAAAATTTTCTATAGAAATAAAATGTTGACAAAATTTTCTATAGAAATAAAATTTTGACAAAATTTTCTTTGGAAATAAAATTTTGACAAAATTTTCTATAGAAATTAAATTTTGACAAAATTTTCTATAGAAATAAAATTTTGAAAAAATTTTCTATAGAAATAAAATTTTGACAAAATTTTCTATAGAAATAAAATTTTGACAAAATTTTCTATAGAAATAAAATTTTGACAAAATTTTCTATAGAAATAAAATTTTGACAAAATTTTCTATAGAAATAAAATTTTACAAAATTTTCTATATAAATAAAATTTTGACAAAATTTTCTATAGAAATAAAATTTTTACAAAATTTTCTATAGAAATAAAATTTTTACAAAATTTTCTATAGAAATAAAATTTTTACAAAATTTTCTATAGATATAAACTTTTGACAAAATTTTCTATAGAAATAAAATTTTGAAAAAATTTTCTATAGAAATAGAATTTTGACAAATATTGCTATAGAGATAAATTTTTGACAAAATTTTCTATAAAAAAAAATGACAAAATTTTCTATAGAAATAAATTTTAACAAAATTATCTATAGAAATAAAATTTTGACAAAATTTTCTATAGAAATAAAATTTTGACAAAATTTTCTATAGAAATAAAATTTTGACAAAATTTTCTATAGAAATAAAATTTTGACAAAAGTTTCTATGGAAATACAATTTTGACAAAATTTTCTATAGAAATTAAATTTTGACAAAATTTTCTATAGAAATAAATTATTTGACAAAATTTTCTGTAGAAATAAAATTTTGACAAAATTTTCTATAGAAAAAAATTTTGACAAAATGTTCTGTAGAAATAAAATTTTGACAAAATTTTCTATAGATTTAAAATTTTGACAAAATTTTCTATAGAAATAAAATTTTGATATAGTTTTATATAGAAATAAAATTTTGAAAAATTTTTGAGAAAATTTTCTATGGTCGAACGAAAGCATTCGTTTCGGATATGAAAAATTGGCTGTAACTAAACACTAGCTTTGGGAGGTTAATATATATACCTGCTATTTACTTATTGGTACTCTTTCTTACTTGATACAAAGCAAATGAAAAATATTATCTTATTAATTCAAAAAATTAACAAAAATTATTTCCTACGACTTAACACAGTAGATTCAATCAAAACAAATGCTTGTTTCACCACCGCAAATTATGTATTGTTCATACTTTTTTTAATTGAATATCAGAATCCTTCGGAGTACAATTATCCAGTATAACAGTAGGCGTAGTCATTGATATTTCGCGGCCGAATTAATATAGGGTGTGGTTCATTGCCTTTGAAGATATCATTTTTATTTTATTGGGGATTTCTTTAAAATTCTTAATTTTTTCCATAGGCTCAACAAAATGTAATGTCATTATTTTGTTTTTGTTTATTTTATTGAATTTTTTATACATATATATATTTTTGTATAATTTATTTTTGTTGGTGATAATATTTTTATTTTATTTTCGCATAAAATCGTTTGTTTTGAAACATTTAATTTTTAATACACAATGAATTAATCTATAGAACAAATAAATAAACAAACACTCGTCGTAACACTTGCATAAAGGGTAAAATATGTGAAAATCTTATAACACGCCGCGTTTTGTTGTTTTGCATTTAATGTTAAAAACTCAACTGAACGTGAAATGCTAAAGAAAACTACAAAATTCCATATACCAGCCAACAAAACCATTGAATGCAAACTCAAAACAAAATCTCTAAAAAAAAAAACGGAGGTAAAAGCAAAAATGAAAACAAAACCAAAAGTAATAAACAGTTGTTTTTTTCTTCGACATTTTCTCATAAAGTCTAGGAATAAAAGTCCATGAACCAACCAGCCAAACTGCCAACAATGAGTCGTAGAAACTGAAGTTAAAAAGCATAACAAGTGTTTTTTTGTTTTGCTTCTTTTTAAAGCCATAAAATATTGTGAATATTTTCGATAGGTAGCGTAGGAGGGTAGCGTATCACACATGTGGAAGTTTATTTAAATAAACTTTGTAATTTTAAGCATTTATAGGAAAATATGAGTAATACACAAGAAAGCCGTTATATTAAATGAATTATTTCGTAATTATTTTTTATATTATATTGTAATACAAAAGATATGGAAATGTAAATAAAAAGAAGATTTTTATTAAGCTGTTGGTTAATTAATTAAATTTTTGATATTTTATCATTAAATTGCTTCAACAATGAAAGCGTTGATATGAACGACCATCGCTATTTAAAAATAATAATTAATTCAATTAAAACATAATTCATTTAGTTAGTGTGTTCAAAACTTTAATTGAACCGCACAAAAGAAACATTTCGTTTATTTTATGAATAGTGTTTATAAAAAAATTACAATGATGGAATTCATAAATTACATGAACAAGTTTTATAAAGTAAAACAATTTTGGCTTTGAATGGGTGCGAATGCATACATAATATTTATGAAAAGTGACATCTATTACACGAAATTTTTTTTCCTATCGGTCCATGTTTAGGTATAGTCGCCATATAGACCGATCTTCGATTTTTATTCTTGGTATTCTATAAACTGTATTTATTACCCGATTTGTCTGATTTTGGAAACCAAGAGGTATTTTGGGACCCCAAATATGTGTGCTAAAATTGAGGAGTATCGGTCCATTTTTTGGTATAACCCCCATATAGACCGATCTCCCGATTTTACGGAAATTAGAAATATAGACGTATCTTAGGATAAAGAGGTGTGTCGAAAATGGTTCGTATCGGTCAATGTTTTGTACAGCCCCTATATAGACTGATCTCCCGATTTTACTTCTTCGGTTTCTAGAATTCGTAGTTTTCACCCAATTCGTCTGAAAGTGGAATTCTAAAGGTATTTGAGGAACAATAAGAGGTGGTGAGTATTGGTCCATGTTTTGGTATAGCCCCCATATAGACCTAACTCCCGAATTTATTTCTAGGACTTTTGGAATCCGGCTGACCACAAATAGGTCAGCCGAATATGGTGTGTGTCGACCCATGTTTTAGTATAGCCTCCACATAGACCGATCTCCATATTTAACTACTTGGGCTTCTAGAAACCGTAGATTTTATCCGATTTGCACAAAAATTTAAAAATACTGGAATTTTAGACCCTCAAAATTCTGTATCGCATTTATTTTTACAGGTCCATTTGGCAAGGCATCGATATAAACGATTTAACTTCTTGAGGGTACACCGAAAGAAAAAATATTTTCCTCCAGAATGAAATTTTAGACAAACGAAATTCCCCTTTCGTATAAAGTATTTTCGTTTAGAGCAAACTAGTACGAATTTTTGATAAGCGATTCTACGATAGTCTCTAAAATTTGTGTCAAAAGAAAACTTTACTTGTCTAAAATTTCTTTCCGCAGAAAAGAAAACACTTCTTTTAGGGTATAGCAGGCGCACTGATCATGAAAATTGAAACTGAAAATAAAATTTCCAGATTTTACTCATCGTACTCATTTAAATACTGGCGGAAAAAATCTACATATGTAAGATTCAAATCAAGGCGTTATTTCATCATATACACGATATGTTTATTATTTCACTAAAACTCAAACAAAATTGATTCTCATAAATCCAGAATCTGATCTGGTCTTCATAGGTAGAATCTTTAAATTTTTTCTTCGGGAAGCGTACTGGTTGAACTGATTTGCTTGGGAGAAGATTTGTCATCAAACCCCCAAAATGCTATATATTATCAAGTAACCCGCTACAACGAAGAGTTCTCAAAGTAAATTATTATATTTGATTCATGGTGGTGGATATTTAAGATTCGACCCGGCCGAACTTATGCTGTATATACTTGTTATATTCCTTCTATTCATTTGTTCATTAACCCTCCGATAGGTGATAAGGTCTCGGTGGAAGTTTTTGCCATTTATTATTTCATAACTCTGTATTTAATATGATAGTTTATGAGAACCTGTGCTAATTAGTACATGAAGATATAAACCATTGTATTTGAGAAAGACAGATTTATGTGTGAATAAAAGTGCAAAATAACCGTAGGGAGCTTTCTACACATCTGAGGGTTAAATGTCAACTCGAATCCAAAGAAGAATCCAACTATAGTTATAATCGGAAAATTAGAAAATTACTGAAAAAAATATTTACGTGATATTACAGATTAGGCAAACTAAATTTAGGATGCACAATTTACAAAATATTAAAGACAAATTTCTTTAAAATAATGAAATTTTAATTAAAATAAAGTTTATAATCTTAGCTGCAAAAAATTTTTTTTTCATTAAATATAGGACACACATTTTGTAAATTTGCGTCCCTCCGATAAAGTATCATGTCTTTGAACTAAGGCAAATTTTTCTTAAAGTAAAGTAACACTTTCTGATTTAAAGAAATCGTTCTTAAATTAACTGAAATATTGAATTTTTATATTTAAGATAAAATTGCTACAAATATAGGCTAATAATTATTTTGAGGAATTAGCATCTTTGGTTTAAAGTTTTTTCGGGAATTAAGAATTTTATTGATCCTAAATTTAAAGCCAGATAGGTCGCTAATAAATGTCTTTATGTTAAAGAAGCCGAATGTTTAGCTCGAAATCAATACCAAAATCCTTAAGAGAAGGTCAAAATCTTTTGATCCAAGTGAACTTTTTTTGAGTGTATAGTGTTCATTAAATGTTAACTCACATCCAAAGAAAAATCTAATTATAGTTATAATAGGAAAATTCTTAACCCTTTTACTACCGAAATAAACCTAATGTTAAACACTTAAATTTTTCTTCTGCTTTTACTTGTACTAACAGCATTAGAATAAAAATTGTAATTTTGTGGACCTACCTCAGTTATTTCAAGGGCTTTATGGGTTTGTTCTGAAAATTTGCTTCTTGAATTTTGACCAAGGCACCTTACAAAATAAGCGCCATTTGCCCTATAATATCTTTTGAAATGTGAGGACAAAAAAAAAAACTAACAAGTATATATGGCCGTAAGTTCGGCCAGGCCGAATCTTATGTACCCTCCGCCATGGATTGCGTAGAAACTTCTACGAAAGGCTGTCATCGACAATCGAATTACTTGGGTTGTGGTATCTTAAAACTTCTTAACATCGTTTTCTAAATTGTGAGTTAGTCCATACGTGGTATGTATTAGACAATACGTAGAGAGCCAGAATTGAAATATTGGGGTCGCTTATATGGGGCTATATACAATTATGAACTTGATATGGACCAATTTTTGTGTGATTGGGGATCGATTTATCTGATGGCTATATATAACTATAGAACGATATGGACCTAGTTAGGCATGATTGTTAACGGCAATATACGATCACAATGTATTAAATTTCAACTGACTCGTATGAAATTTGCTCCTCCAAGAGGCTCCAAAACCAAATCTCGGGATCGGTTTATATGGTGGCTATATATGAATATGGACTGATATGGACCACTTTTGGCATAGTTGTTAAATATCATATACTACCACCACGTACCAAATTTCAACCAGATCGGATGAATTTTGCTTCTCCAAAAGACACCGGAGGTCAAATCTGGGGATCGGTTTATATGGGGGCTATATATAATTATGGACCGATATGGACCAATTTTTGCATGGTTATTAGAGGCCGTAAACTAACATCAGGTACCAAATTTCAACCGGATCGGATGAATTTTGCCCCTCCAAGAGGCTCCGGAGGTCAAATCTGGGGATCGGTTTATATGGGGGCTATATATAATTATGGACCGATATGGACCAATTTTTGTATGGTTGTTAAAAACCGTATACTAAGACCACGTACTAAATTTCAACCGGATCGGTTGAATTTTGCTCCTCCAAGAGGCTCCGGTGGTCAAATCTGGGGATCGGTTTATATGGGAGCTATATATAATTATGGACCGATATGGACCAATTTTTGCATGGTTGTTAGAGGCCGTATACTAACATCAGGTACCAAATTTCAACCGGATTGGATGAATTTTGCCCCTCCAAAAGTCTCCGGAGGTCAAATCTGGGGATCGGTTTATATGGCGGCTATATATAATTATGGACCGATATGGGCCAATTTTTGCATGGTTGTTAGAGACCATATACTAACATCAGGTACCAAATTTCAATCGGATCGGATGAATTTTGCCCCTCCAAGAGGCTCCGGAGGTCAAATCTGGGGATCGGTTTATATGGGGGCTATATATAATTATGGACCGATATGGACCAATTTTTGCATGGTTGTTAGAGACCGTATACTTAGACCACGTACCAAATTTCAACCGGATCGGATTAATTTTGCTGCTCCGGGAGGCTCCCCAAGCCAAATTTGGGGATCGGTTTATATGGGGGCTACACGTAAACGTGGTCCGATATGGCCCATTTTCAATACCATCCGACCTACATCAATAACAACTACTTGTGCCAAGTTTCAAGTCGATAGCTTGTTTCGTTCGGAAGTTAGCGTGATTTCCACAGACGGACGGACAGCCGGACAGACGGACGGACGGACAGACGGACGGACGGACGGACATACTTAGATCGACTCAGAATTTCACCACGACCCAGAATATATATAGTTTATGGGGTCTTAGAGCAATATTTCGATGTGTTACAAACGGAATGACAAAGTTAATATACCCCCATCCTATGGTGGAGGGTATAAAAAGAACCCGGAAAAATATCAGCTATAGTTTTTGTGTGAAAGTCCATTTACTAGAGACTTGGTCACAAAATTTCGTATTATTCGTTTATTCTTAAAGAATTTATAAAAATTTATTTTTGTGCTCACCAATATGGAAAATATTTATAGTTTATTTAGATTAAAGCCTCTACAATAAATAATTGTTGTTACAATTAAACAATAATTGAGGTTTGTGACCAAATAAAATTAAATCATAGTTTTCATTGAATTGATTAAGACATTAATGGACAGTGCCGAAGAAATCAATTAATTTTTTTATTTTCTTTATGTCTAATGAATTCTGTGGTTCGTAATACTTCAGTTTCAAAATTAATTGGATCATTTAATTTTGTAATTGTATCACAAAAAATGGTTTCTGTGTAATTGGGAATTTATATTAGCCCATTTTCTCTTTTTTATCGTTCATCTAAAATTTTGTGCATTGAATACGATCCATTGTGGAGGATCCATAGGATCCTCTCTTTTTTCTGATTCAATCACGAAATTAATTGATCCAATTAATTTTTTAATTGAAATTTCTTCAATCACAGAAATGATAGTAACAATTAAAAAATTAATTGAATGTCAATTAAAAAATTAATTGATCCAATTAAAATATTAATTGATACTATTACTTTTTGTGATTGCGCTCTGTTTAAATTAAAAAAATTGTTGAATCAATTAAATTTTTAATTGAATATTTTGTAAAACTCAATTAAAATTTTAATTGGAAAAATGTTCGTGAAATTTTTTTCTGTGTTTCGAATTAAACGGTGAATTATCCTATGTTTTATTAATTCTGAGGAATTTTTCTTTACAATAATGATTTGTGTATTGATTCAGAACCAAAAAAAAAAGCGGACAATTCCTTTAAGGATTCACTTAAGATGAAATTATGCAACTTTCCAAATTAACACTACGCATTTTTTATTATTTAATTTAAGAAAGATTTCAACAAAAGTGAAGATCTGTTATTGATTTGATTTGATTTGATACTTTGACTTCAGTCCAATTAACTTTTCTTTTATGTAAAAATACCCAATTTTAAGTCAAGGCAGACGAAAGTGTCGTTGTTAATAGGAAAGCTTTTTGGACCTAATTTTCATATCAAATATCTATTAAATTAATCTATACATATATATTAATTAAAAAATAAAAGAAACTTTTATTTTATTCTATTTTCTAAAGTAGATGTCAAATACATTCAAATTTTTGTTTTATTCTTCTCTATACATACATATAAAGAATACTACATTTATTTTATCCACCATCTAACATTTAGTTAATGCAAGTTCATTTAAAGCTTCTTCTCTTAGGAATATGCTAAGCATTCAAGAGAAGCTTAAATAAATTGCTTTTTGGTAGGTGGATAATATTAGTACTAAAGTAATCGAAAAAATTCTATACAGGTATTTTAATAAAGTTTCTCTACTCGCACTCTGTCGCTCTCTCTCTCTCTCTCCGTTTCTTGTCATTTCCTTCCATGGTGGTAACCACAACCACCAATAGCACTAAAAAAACAACAACTTGGGAAATTCAAATCATATCCAAGTTAACAAGAAAAACTAACACCAAGGAAAGCAAAAAAAAACTAAAACGTAAAGATGACAAAGAGGAGAAGTAGAGAGCTAACGAAGTGTATAACATATAAGGAAAATGAAAAACAAAAGTTAAATCTAAAATAAGCAAGAAAAAAATGGTTTCCATTTGTTGTTTTTGCCATCTTCTTGAGTGTTTACCTAGCCTGCAGATATAAAATAAAAGTTGCCATGTGCATACAGATGTCTGTGCAACTAGACATGTTGGACCATGGAAGAAAATCATATATGCTAAGGCCTTCTCAAAAGGCCTTTTAAAATTGCCTATACAGTCTATAAAGTTTGAAGATGAATTTCAAAGTCCATAATTTTTTATTGAAATGACTAGACTTTTAAGTGCTATATGATTGATTGAAATAGGGATACAGATCTCATTTATCGGTTGTTATAGTTTTGTGTACCCCTACGAAAAGTTTATACTTTTATCATTAACCCTCTAACCCTCATTTAAAAAGGAAGCTTTTAAAACACACCTTAAGACAACAAAAATGGGCAAAATAAAAAGAAAACTTATTTGAAACTTATTTGAAAGAGCCTTTGCAGCATATGCTGAATTTTACGGTATAAATGTTTCTTGCTTTTGTGTCGTTAACATTGATAATTTAATCAGCTGGAAAAAATATTGGGGCATTAGAGGGTTAAAAATGGGTTGTTACAAAATTTTTATCATCCTTTTAGGAAAACTACAACCACTATCGTCTTCATTTATATTAAGCGCTAATGAATGTAAAGTTATATTTGGTACATCGTTTGCAGCTCGAGTAGTTTGTTTTCATTACACGATGTAATATAAATGCACTTGTGTGTGCACTACACATTGGTCTATAAATAGGCATGCATTGCAATATGCATTGCTTGTGTGCTAATGAATATAGTTTGTTGATGAGTATGCGTGCTACATGGTCCAGAGAACTTACTTCTTATCAATGAGTGATGCCCAATTCAATGTTAAGCTCAACCAATGTTGCCAGTATTGGGGGACGAATGGGGACGAAATTTTTGAGTTGGGGACTAGTGATTTGGCGGGGATTTTTTCGAGAAATCTGTTTAATCTTTTTTACAAAAATTTTAATTCTATAGGAAATTTTGTCAAAATTTTATTTTTATAGAAAATTTTGTCAAAATTTTACTTCTATAGAAAATTTAGTCAAAATTTTTTTTCTATAGAAAATGTTGTCAAAATTTTATTTCTATAGACAATTTTGTCAAAATTTTATTTTTATAGACAATTTGGTCAACATTTTATTTCAAAAAATTTTATAGAAAATTTTGTCAAAATTCATTTCTATGGGCAATTTTGTCAAAATTTTATTTCTATAGAAAATTTTGTCAAAATTTTATTTCCACAGAATATTTTATCAAAATTTTATTTCTATATAAAGTTTTGTCAAAATTTTATTTCTATAGAAAATTTTGTCAAAATTTTATTTCTAAGAAAATTTTGTCAATATTTTATTTCTAAGAAAATTTTGTCAAAATTTTATTTCTATAAAAAATTTTGTTCAAAATTTTATTTCTATAGAAAATTTTGTCAAAATTTTATTTCTTTAGAAAATTTTGTCAAAATTTTATTTCTTTAGAAAATTTTGTCAAAATTTTATTTCTTTAGAAAATTTTGTCAAAATTTTATTTCTACATAATATTTATCAAAATTTTATTTCTATAGAAAATTTTGTCGAATTTTATTTCTATAGAAAATTTTGTCAAAATTTTATTTCTATAGAAAATTTTGTCAAAATTTTATTTCTATAGAAAATGTTGTCAAAATTTTATTTCTATTTTTATTTTCTCAAAATGTTATTTCTATATAATATTTTATTGAAATTTTATTTCTATAGAAAATTTTGTCAAAATTTTATTTCTATAGAACATTTTGTCAAAATTTTATTTCTATAGAAAATGTTGTCAAAATTTTATTTTTATAGACAATTTGGTCAAAATTTTATTTCTATATAAAAAATTTTGTCAAAATTTCATTTCTATAGACAATTTTGTCAAAACTTTATTTTTATAGACAATTTGGTCAAAATTGAATTTCTATATAGAAAATTTTGTCGAAAAAAAAAATGTATACAGAAAATTTTCTCAAATGTTGTTTTCTATATTCATTCATAAATGCAAGGAACTCCGAACTCCCATTTTCATATCTCCAGCATTTGGAAGACGATCACCGGGCTCTTGGTGTTGTGGTTCGAAATTTTGATCTTAGTGCAGCTTGCTGAATTATTATTACTGATTTTCTACAGCAGAGCGTTTTTTTATTTTCAAAAAAAATTGTCAAAAATGTATTTTGTGAGGAAATTAAATTTAAAGTGGGGATTTTTGGGGACGAAAACATCATAATTAGTTTTATTTCTACATAATATTTTATCAAAATTTTATTTCTATAGAAAATTTTGTCGAAATTTTATTTCTATAGAAAATTTTGTCAAAATTTTATTTCTATTTTTATTTTCTCAAAATGTTATTTCTATATAATATTTTATTGAAATTTTATTTCTATAGAAAATTTTGTCAAAATTTTATTTCTATAGAAAATTTTGTCAAAGTTTTATTTCTACATAATATTTTATCAAAATTTTATTTCTATAGAAAATTTTGTCGAAATTTTATTTCTATAGAAAATTTTGTCAAAATTTTATTTCTATTTTTATTTTCTCAAAATGTTATTTCTATATGATATTTTATTGAAATTTTTTTTCTATAGAAAATTTGGTCAAAATTTTATTTCTATAGAAAATGTTGTCAAAATTTTATTTCTAGAGAAAAATTTTGTCAAAATTTCATTTCTATAGAAAATTTTGTCAAAATGTTATTTCTATACAAAATGTTGTCAAAATTTTATTTCTATAGAAAATTTTGTCAACATTTTATTTCTATAGGCAATTTTGTCAAAATTTCATTTCTATAGAAAATTTTGTCAAAATTTTATTTCTATATAAAAATTTTGTCAAAATTTAATTTCTATAGAAAAATTTTGTCAAAATTTCATTTCTATAGAAAATTTTGTCAACATTTTATTTCTATAGGCAATTTTGTCAAAATTTCATTTCTATAGAAAATTTTGTCAAAATTTTTTTTCTATATAAAAATTTTGTCAAAATTTTATTTCTATATAAAAATTTTGTCAAAATTTCATTTCTATAGAAAATTTTGTCAAAATTTTATTTCTATATAAAAATTTTGTCAAAATTTAATTTCTATAGAAAAATTTTGTCAAAATTTCATTTCTATAGAAAATTTTGTCAAAATTTTATTTCTATGGAAAATGTCAAAATTTTATTTTTATAGACAATTTGGTCAAAATTTTATTTCTATATAAAAAATTTTGTCAAAATTTAATTTCTATAGACAATTTTGTCAAAACTTTATTTTTATAGACAATTTGGTCAAAATTTTATTTCTACATAGAAAATTTTGTCGAAAAAAAAAATTATACAGAAAATTTTCTCAAATGTTGTTCTCTATATTCATTTATAAATTCAAGGAACTCCGAACTCCCATTTTCATATCTCCAGCATTTAGAAGACGATCACCAGGCTCTTGGTGTTGTGGTTCGAAATGTTGATCTTATTGCAGCTTGCTGGATTAATATTACTGATTTTCTACAGCAGAGCGTTTTTTTTTTATTTTCAAAAAAATTGTCAAAAAATTTAAAGTGGGGATTTTTGGGGACGAAAACATCATAATTTGGGGGCAAGAGCCAGAAAAGTACTGGCAACACTGAGCTCAATGACAAGGGACCTCTTTTTTTAAATTTAAATCAAACATAGTTTGCTTCGTGTTAAGAAATTTTGCCTTACTTCAAAGACGAAATGAAATAACACACTGAAAAACAGTGAACCCACCAGGAAGAAAAATTGTGGCTAATTTTAGAAAATTATTTTATCGATTATTTTTAGAAAATTTTAACTTAACAAGGACAAATTCAAGAAAATTTACATAATTAATTGTTTTCACTTGTTAAAGAAAATTTTATAGTTTGAAGGAAAAAATTGGAGTTCAAAATTGCAAGAATGTCGTTAGTGCCATACAAAGTTCAAGATGGGCGCATTATTGGTAAAATTATAAAATTTCAGAAATACTGGACTATTTTGTGAGAGACACGATTTTAATTAATCGTTATGCTTCATTTGTGTATAATTTTTTCCTCTTTTTTAATTAATTTATCTAGCGTTTGCAAAATAATATTAAAGTCATGGAAATTTTCTTAAAAAGTAATAATTCCATGAACTAAAAGAGAGTTAAATCGACTTTAGCGAAATATAGGGTTCACTTTTTTTTCGGTGCATAACTTTCGAAGATGTTTGCATTAAATTTAAAGAAAAAAATATAAGAACATAAATTTCTAAGAAGTGTATAATAAATTTAGAGGAACGAATTTTTAAAAATAAGATTACTAATGGTGATTTCACCCAGAGGAGGAATATGATCACCTCAAACATGTTTCAAGAGCAAAATGTTATTTTTGGGTGGGGACCATGTAACATGGTTTTCGCAACCAAGTTATTTTCTCGGAAATCATGTATCTGATTTCGGCAAGCAGGTTATATTTGACGAGAAAATAACATTTTAGTGGCAAACATGTTACATGGTCACCATACAGAAATAACATTTTGCTCTTGAAACATGTTTGAGGTGATCATATTCCTTCTTCTTCACCACGAACAATTATGTTCAACACTAGTACAACTAAACAATGGTAATTTAATCAGCTGTGGTCAAGAAATTAAAAATCAACCACAATACGCGCGTCATACATTTCCTTTTGTATTTCCATTGTATTATTTAGGTCGAGGAAAAAAGGCGTCTTCAACAACTGTTTCAATGTGCAACCATCTGTAGCATAGACTAGCCACAGTGCAAAATGGGTTACACTTTTTGTATTGCGAGTTACACAATCGAACGTCCACATTTTTGGTAGGCTGCACTGGATTTTCCAATCGAATATAATTTTTAAATGTATGGGGGAAAAGGTATAAAATATCCAAAAAATTTTTTAACAATCGAAATCACTATAAGATTTTTTTTAAATTGAAATATCTCGTCTTCGTTCTTAGTAAAGATGAAATTTCGTTTTCTAAAATTAAGGTGTCATCTTTTATATTAGGCAAAATATATTTTTTGTAATAAAACATTAAACAATTTACTGTTTTGTCGTAGAGAATAAGTCTGTGTTTTAATAAATTCGCTACCTGTAAATTTGAGAACAACACTTTTGTTAACATTATTGTTGGTGATGTTGATGTTTTAGATCCGATCATGATAACATTATTGTATATCTTACCGACAAAAAACCATACTTTACCACTTATTAAACACATACCTGAAATAAAAAAGAAATAAATATTTTAGAGAATTGAATAAGAAATAAAGTAATATGTTATAAACTTTGTTTTCTAAAATGTAGGTTTCATAAACTATCTAATTAAGGAAATAATTTTGTACAGTGTACATTTGTGTTTTTTCAAAACTTTTGGCCAATTTTTCAAAGTGTCTTTGTTACACTCTTATATCATCAAAGTGAGGACAATTACACTTTGCCGTTTGCTAGAATTTAATCATTGCGCCACAATGTGAATATGACGTTGATGATGATGACTATGGTCGCCACAAAGCTCAGGAAATGATTGTAATACACCTTAATAAACCACAACAAACCATATGGATATTGCACTGTTTACAAGTTCCTCAGCCCTAGGGAGGCTTGTAAAGGAGTAAAATTGAATTTCCCCCAAGAGAGGTCAGCAAAGTTGTGGTTTTAATGATTCTTCTCCATTACTTGCCCAGAGTTACTAGGCAAATTGCATGAAGCAAACAAACAAAATACGAAATTGAATGAAAAGCCAATCTAAAGTAACAATAACAATATCGACAGCAGATAATAAATTTCAATTGAAAATTTTATGGATTTTCTTTTCATTACTTTTTCATTTTGTATAATAAATAATATTTTCTTCTATTTTGTTTATTGTAGCAAATCCCAGAGAAAGATTGATGTAGACACATAAAAATGCCAGTTGGTTCATTGTCCTAGACAATGCACGTGAGATGACTTATGATCGTAATCGAATTAGCAATCATACTAAAAGGTTATAAAATACATTCAATGTGGATGGATATATTTATGGACACATTAAATGAGAAAATAGAGAATATTAGACAATTTCTAGAAAATTAAAAAAAAAAATGATTGGAATAATTTTCAAAATTGTGGGGGAATCTTCAATGTTGGCTAATATCTCATTATCGAAGTAGGAGTAAAAACAACTATATCACAGCAAAAAAGAACACGAAAATATTTCCAATTAAATACCCAACTATTGAAAACGGATGAAAATTAAAAATAATGCTTTCCGCAAATCATCACTTCCTGGTACAAAATTCGACATGTTTAACACGATGAAAAAATATGATGTTGCCTATTCAATGACCCAGCAAAAAAAGTGTCGCCAAAAAAGTAATGAAAGTGTTCTTTTTGGATCCGGAAGTGCTGCAAAACTGACGCAGCAGCGATGAATTTAGCATGGGCTTGTCATAGGACGGAAGTCCTCCATTTCAATAGCTGGTGCACTGAATATGCATTACTTCTTTAGGTGTGATCCGAATTCAATGTTTTGGGTGTAAATTAAAAAATTCTGTGATATTTTGTCAAATAAATAATTTTTATAATTTTGTATAATTTTTAATGGATTCAAACGCTTGTCTGAAACGTTTGGCCTCAAATATTTTCAAAAATGCACAATTTTTTCAGATTGGATTTAGCCTTTTTTTGACAAAATTTAAATAATTTGTACCATTTTATGATTCTTATACAGTTTTTAAACAATTTGAAACAAAAAAGTTAAAATTACCCATTAAAAATATGAAAAAACATGTTTTAAAAAATTGAAAAGAACTTCCTGTGTAGTTAAAATAAAGAACATCTTTGGGAGTACATCTTCACACATAAAGAAGTGATGCAAATTCAGTGCAGCGGCTGTTGAAATGGAGGACTTCCGTCCTATGACAAGCCTATGTTAAATTCATCGCTTCTGCGTCAATTTTGCACCACTTCCGGATCCAAAAAGAACATTTTCATTACTTTTTTGGCGACGCTTTTTTTGCTGGGTAATAATACAGTAAATAATTTGCCTCAATTTGAAACTTAATATACTTTTGCATCCAAAATCAATTAAATTTTTAATTTAATCAATTCAAAAATTAATTGAAAGTGCAAAAAAAAAATAATTAATTGTTTCATCAAGTATATTTTTTTATTTCTTATTAATTCTGTGATTGGTACTATCTTTTTCGATATTGAGACAATTTTAATAGAAAATTTTATGGATCAACTAATTTCGTGATTTAATCAGAAGTTCTTTTCTGGCGATGATTTTGGTTTATTCATTTGCGATTTATCGGACAAGTTAAGTTAATATTTTTATGTTCAACTAGTCTCAGAAAAAAAGTAAACTACGAAAATTTAACTAAATTATATTAAAATTGGGATTTTCATCGTTCAAACCAAGAAAATTTAATGCCCTGGTGTACTTTTTAACTACGACTCACGAAGTTACACACTCTCATAGAAGAAAAAATTAACTAAAAGTAAAGAAGAGATCATGACCATTTTAATCATACTGTGGGAGCCACCGTGGTGCAATGGTTAGCATGCCCGCCTTGCATACACAAGGTCGTGGGTTCGATTCCTGCTACGACCGAACACCAAAAAGTTTTTCAGCGGTGGATTATCCCACCTCAGTATAATAAAATTTAACAAAATGTTATTATTGTTAAATTTTTTTATTTTTAAATTTAAAATTTAATTAAACAAATAAGTTGTTTGCAATAATTTATCGTTAGTTTAACTACGGAATTTTTTCGGCATATAATCAATTGATTAAAAAGGGCATGACAACCGACTCCCTACATAGAAACAATATTTTCCTCCGGGACGAAAGATTCGACAAACGTATATCCCATTTGTTATAAAGAATATACCTTAACAGCAAATAAACTGGAATTTATGATAACCGGTTCAGGAAATCAATCTTTCGATGTGAAATATTTACTAGGCAGATTCATTTATTTACCTCCCAAGACGGTTTTTTTTAAATAATAATGGTCTGCAGTTCGGATTTTTATGTCAACACAATTTCCTGTTAAAGATGTTCCAATTATTAGTGTTTTGATTTCAACTTGAAACCATGTGTTGAGTTGCTTAAAGGAAAATATGTTTTGTGAAATTGATTTGGCCAAAGCCCTGTAAACTGCAAGATGGTTGGATGGACGATCGTTTCGGAATTGCCACATTTCTCATCAGCATCCTCTACTTGCAGAGAAGCTATCAACTATAAGAATAAATTTGGATAAAACACTGAACCCAATGTGAATTATACTTGAACCTCCCGAAAAAAAGGTTTTTCTTGATAGTCGACTTTGCCTTCATCAATCTACACAAACATTTCACTATTCCTTTGCCAAAGTAAAAAATCGTCAATTTGCGTGCAATTGGCTGAGTTTGTTTTCGATGTACTTCACTAACTCCAGCTTCTACCCAAGCGATATAAATTGAGATCCGCTCTAGTTTTTGGCAATACTCGTAGCGTATGAGACACCCCACAATTTCTGTCATGCAGAATATCTGTCTTACTTTTCCCGAATAAACTGCTCGATTTCCTGATTTATTGTAAGTATTAAGATTAACTTCATACATTCCTCCAGAAATTAAATAGAATAATCTTTACAAAGAGAACACAGGCTATCCAACTACCAATTTGGTGTGAATGGTGTTGCAGAAATCATCTTGATAACAAAATTTAAACTCTCCCTTACGCTATTGCCGATAACAAAAGCATGGCTAAAATTTTATCGCATAAGTAAACAATGGACTTTTAAATATGACTTTCAAAATTTAAAAACTTTTTGGTGCGAGTCACTGAGATCTAAGTTTGGAGAAAAAAAAATCGATTCGATTTTTTCTATTTGATTTTCTAAAATTTTTTCTTTGTGCGTAACATAGCCATTGAAAATAACTAATATTATTTTTTTGGTGTAATGGGAAGGGACGTATTTTTTTTATTAACTCACGAACATAATATGCACCTGATTTACAAGTTTCATTTCCGATTGGAAATGTGTTATTTCATTCAATTAAAATATATTATTTTATTCCCACCGGTAATAAGAATGTTTGTTTATAGCAAAAAAAAAAATTGAAAACAAAGAGAGACACTTCACCACTACATACCTTTGTAGTTGAGATATATTCAGCATGAGATCTATGTACACATACTCATGTACTGATTTACAACAGTTACGGGAGAATTGTATAGAAATGTTAAGTCGTTTGTTTCTATAACATTTACATGCTCAAATACACGCACAAACATATTTACTCACAATGTTTGAATAACTACAATTGTGGTTTGAGAAACAACTTGTGAAATGTGTACACACCATGAATTGATGAAATATTCATAGGTAAATATTTTGAAATTGAATTATAATAATTAAGTTTTATTTATTGTTGTTTGTAAAATTATTACCGCAGACACAAAAGAAGTTACATTCTACACACACAAAAACACACACGAACACTCTTATTTGCAATTTTTTGCAGAAATATATTTAGACACACAAAAGATGCGGAGGACAGACAGGTGGCAGTTAAATATCTATGTGGTAATTGATTGAAATTGCAATTTACAAAAAAAAAAAGAAACAATTAGCAAATAATGACTACAATATACAATTTTTCTTAAGTATTCAATAGGAATTGTTAAAAGACTTGTTTAAACAAATTATATTTGATTCTCTTTTCTTCATTTTAAACTTTAAATCATTTGGAAATAATATTTTTCTAAGTAATTTATTACACTTGTTTTAGTAATTTACTATAATTTATTTATTAAAATATACTTTATACTATTCAAGAATCTTTGACAAATTCTTTTTGGCCTTATTTTTGTGAAAGACTTTAGGATAAATGAAGGCTGGTTTTGCTACTGACAGCTGATGTCAAAATCATACCACTACCAACCGTATACGTACACATAAACAATACAAACTACTACCACTCTTTAACTATAACAAGAGCTAAACGCACCATCTGAGACCATCAAGATAGACTCATGAGAGAGTAACATAGAGACCAAGTGTATTAAGCTCGGCTCGCACTATACAACAAATGCCAAGAGAAGAAGAAGATCACCTACGAAACCGAAAAAGATAGAAATCTCAATAAATTGCAGAAAAATAACTGAAGCAAAAAGAAGAGGAACAAAAAAAATGAAGATACTCTTTATGGCGATAAATAGAAGTGAAGAATACAACACAAACATGATATATCGTCTTATGAACACAAGGATGAAAATCGACTAGGTCCATAATGTTGAAAAATAATAAAGAAATTTGAAATAAGCAATTAAACACATGAAGTTATATGATAACCTACAAAGAAAAGACAACTGGCTCTATCACGAAATTTATTGATTTATTTTTAATTGAATTAGCTTCAGTCACTGATAGCATCAATTACAGATTTAATTAAAAATAAAAAAAATGTAATAACAAATTAATTGATTTCTTTAGCATTTTTAATAAATTCTTAAGTGATTAAATTTAATATTTAATTGTTTTTCCTTGATTGGTTTTTATCAACTAATTATTTTTTTAATTATTTACTTTTATATACGACAAAACAACTTCTTTCAAAAATCTAAAAATACACATTTAATTTAATTTAATTTAATTAAAATAATAAAATTTAATTTTAATTTTCCCACTATAAATATCTATATACTCAATGTGTATATATCACAAATAAATCACTAAGCTTTTTCACATGTTAATAACGAGGACTTATTCTATTCTGTTTCATAACCGCATTATTAATAATAGTTGCTATGAAGTAATATTGCATTAAATTATTGCTGAGATACTCAGTAGACCATAAAAAGCAGCTAAGAAAAATACAGTAAAGAAAATCAAAAATATAAACCACCACTAACGAAGAACGGGAAAAAAGCAAAATATGAAACCAACAATAAACAATGTAAAGTGTAGACGAGCAAAACAATGAAACACTATAAAAATAAAACTTAAATCATTGTCTGAGTAGAATAATAAAAGATTTCTTTATGGAAAAATATTCAATAAAGTCTTTTGGATAAATGAAAACGACACGAGTATGGTTTAAATGCATATAATACAAAAGAAAATATAAACAAAAAGCGATAAGCATATTTAAAACTGAAGTCAATAATTTTCAAACTGTAGTATAAATAAATGCCTAAAAGTATGCTTTGAAATTTTGTGTTAAGATTATTCGAACTTTATAGTTTGAATGCAATGAATGAATGCGTTACAATCCACATTATATGTGTATTTTATAGTGAACTTATGTCGTGTAGAATGTGGAAAATATTGCTATTATGGAAACATGGCGAATTTTGTATACAGTGCCGAACAAAATTATTGGAACGTTACGTTATTAATTTTTTAATAAAACCGCAAAAGCTATACAAAACAATACTCATTAATTTGTAATGCTCACTTATAACAATTCGATATAACTTTGAGAGATCATAAAACTATAATTACATATTTGCATATTAGAAATAATAAAAACATTAAATTTTCCATAAACAGAAAATTTTTACAAAATTTTCTATAGGCAGAAAAATTTGAGAAATTTGTCTATAGAAATAAAATTTTCAGAAAATTTTCTATAGAAATAAAATTTTCAGAAAATTCTCTATAGAAATTTTCAGAGAATTTTCTATAGAAAAAAAAAATCTGAAAATTTTCAGTAGAAATAAAATTATCAGAAAATTTTCTATAGAAATAAAATTTTCACACATTTTTCTATAGAAATGAAATTTTGACAAAATTTTCCATAGAAATAAAACTTTCAACAAAAAAAAATTTTTCAAGAAATTTTTTGCAGAAATAAAATTTTGACAAAATTTTCTAAAATAACATTTTTACAAAATTTTCTAAGGGAATACAATTTTGAAAAATATAGAAATAAAACTTTCTGAGAATTTTCTATAGAAATAAAATTTTCAGAAAATTTTCTATAGAAATAAAATTTTCTATAGAAATAAAATTTTCGGAAATTTTTCTATAAAGATAACATTTTGACAAATTTTTCCATAGAAATAAAAGTTTTACAAAATTTTCTATAGAAACAAAAGTTTGACAAAATTTTCTATTGAACAAAAATTTGACAAAATTTTCTATAGAAATAAAATTTTCTGAAAATTTTTTATAGAAATAAAATATTCTATAGAAATAGAATCTTCAGAAAATTTTCTATAGAAATAAAATTTTTACAAAATTTTCTATAGAAATAAAATTTTCAGAAAATTTTCAACAAACATAAATTTTTCAGGAAATTTTTTTACAGAAATAAAATTGACAGAATTTTCTAAAGAAATAAAATTTTGACAAAATTTTCTAAGGAAATGAACTTTTGACAATTTTTTCTATAGAAATAAAATTTTGAGAAAATTTTCTATAGAAATAAAATTTTCTATAGAAATAAAATCTTCAGAAAATTTTCTATAGAAATAAAATGTTCAGAAAATTTTCTATAGAAATAAAATTTTAGGAAATTTTTTTATAAAAATAAAATTTTGACAAACTTTTCTATAGAAATAAAAGTTTTAAAAAACTTTGTAAGAAATAAAATTTTGACAAAATTTTTTATTGAAAAAAAATCTGACAAAATTTCTATAGAAATAAAATTTTCTGAAAATTTTCTATAGAAATAAAATTTTCTGAAAATTTTCTATAGAAATAAAATTTTCTGAAAATTTTCAATAGAAATAAAATTTTCAGAAAATTTTCTATAGAAATGAAATTTTGACGAAATATTCTATAGAAATAAAACTTTTAACAAAAATAAATTTTTCAGGAAATTTTTTTTACAGAAATAAAATTTTGACAAAATTTTCTAAAAAAATAAAATGTTGAAAAAATTTTGTAAGGAAATAAAATTTGGAGAAAATGTTCTATAGAAATACAATTTTCTGAGAATTTTTTATAGAAATAAAATTTTCTGAAAATTTTCTATAGAAATAAAATCTTCAGAAAATTTTCTATAGAAATAAAATTTTGACAAATTTTTCTATAGAAATAAAATTTTCAGAAAATGTTCCACAAAAATAAAATTTTCAGGAAATTTTTTTACAGAAATAAAATTTTGACAAATTTTTCTATAGAAATAAAATTTTCTTTTGAAGTTTCTATTGAAAAAAAATTTGACAAAATTTTCTATAGAAATAAAATTTTCTGAAAATTTTCTATAGAAATAAAATTTTCGGAAAATTTTCTATAGAAATAAAATTTTTGAAAATTTTTCTATAAAGATAAAATTTTGACAAATTTTTCTATAGAAATAAAAGTTTTACAAAATTTTCTATAGAAATTAAAGTTTGATAAAACTTTCTATTAAAAAAAAATTGACAAAATTTTCTATAGAAATAAAATTTTCTGGAAATTTTCAATAGAAATAAAATTTTCAGAAAATTTTCAGTAGAAATAAATAAATAAAATTTTCAGTCATTTTTCTATAGAAATGAAATTTTGACAAAATTTTCTATAGAAATAAAACTTTCAACAAAAATTAATTTTTCAGGAATATTTTTTGCAGAAATAAAATTTTGACAAAATTTTCTAAGGAAATAAAATTTTGAAAAAATGTTCAACGGAAATAAAATTTGGAGAAAATTTTCTATAGAAATAAAATTTTCTATAGAAATAAAATATTCTATAGAAATAAAATTTTCGGAAAATTTCCTATAGAAATAAAATTTTCGAGAATTTTTCTATAAAGATAAAATTTTGAAAAATTTTGCTATAGAAATAAAAGTTTTACAAAATTTTCTATAGAAATAAAAGTTTGATAAAATTTTATATTAAAAAAAATTTGACAACATTTTCTATAGAAATAAAATTTTCAATAGAAATAAAATTTTCAGAAAATTTTCTATAGAAATAAAATCTTCAGAAAATTTTCTATAGAAATAAAATGTTGACAAAATTTTCTATAGAAATAGAATTTTCAGAAAATTTTCAACAAAAATAAAATGTTCAGGATTTTTTTACAGAAATAAAATTTTCAAGAAATTTTTTTACAGAAATAAAATTTTTCATTCGTTTTGTTTTGTTATTGTTGTTGTTTTTTTTTTCTTTAATCATTGTTGTTGTTTTTTATTTCAGCTTAAAACCATGCATTGACTAAACTACAAGTGTAGCTTAACCAACAGAGGAAGGGAATGTTTGTCAAATTTATTTGGGCAAAGCCCAAAAGTAAACCACACTTGAACCTTCCGAAAAAAGGTTTTACATGATAGCCGGCTTATGCCGAAATAAATTCGTACAAACATATCTCTTTTCCTTTGCCACCATCAAATCATCGATTTAAGCGCAGTTGGCTGGGTTTATTTTGAGAGTGCTTCCTCTTTTTGACAAAATTTTCTAATGAAATAAAATTTTGACAAACTTTTCTATAGAAATAAAATTTTCAGAAAAATTTCAACAAAACTAAAATTTTCAGGATTTTTTTTTGCAGAAATAAAATTTTGACAAAATTTTCTAAAATAAATAAAATTTTGACAAAATTTTCTATGGAAATAAAATTTTCAGAGAATTTTCAATAGAAATAAAAATTTCAGAAAACTTTCTATAGAAATAAAATTTTCAGAAAATTTTCTATAGATATAAAATTTTCTGAAATTTTTCTATAGAAATAAACTTTTCGGAAATTTTTCTATAAAAATAAAATTTTCGGAAATTTTTCTATAGAAATAAAATTTTCGGAAATTTTTCCATCAAAATAAAATTTTGACAAATTTTTCTATACAAATAAAAGTTTTACAAAAGTTTCTATAGAAATAAAAGTTTGACAAAATTTGCAATTGAAAAAAACTTTGACAAAATTTTCTACAGAAATAAAATTTTCTGAAAATTTTCAATAGAAATAAATTTTTCTGAAATTTTTCAATAGAAATAAAATTTTCAGAAAATTTTCTATAGAAATAAAATCTTCAGAAAATTTTCTATAGAAATAAAATCTTCAGAAATTTGAAATAAAAGTTTGACAAAATTTTCTATTGAAAAAAAAATTAACAAAATTTTCTATAGAAATAAAGTTTTCTGAAAATTTTCAATAGAAATAAAATCTTCAGAAAATTTTCTATAGAAATAAAATTTTGACAAAATTTTCTATGGAAATAAAATTTTCAGAAAAATTTCAACAAAACTAAAATTTTCAGGATTTTTTTTTGCAGAAATAAAATGTTGACAAAATTTTCTAAAATAAATAAAATTTTGACAAAATTTTCTATGGAAATAAAATTTTCAGAGAATTTTCAATAGAAATAAAAATTTCAGAAAATTTTCTTTAGAAATACAATTTTTGGAAATTTTTCTATAGAAATACAATATTTGGAAATTTTTCTATAGAAATAAAGGTTTTACAAAATTTTCTATAGAAATAAAAGTTTGACAAAATGTTCTATTGAAAAAAAAAAAATTACAAAATTTTCTATAGAACTAAAATTTTCTGAAAATTTTCTATAGAAATAATTTTTTATAGAAATAAAATTGTTTACAGAAATAAAATTTTTAGAAAGTTTTCTATAAGAAAAATTGACAAAATTTTCTATAAAAAAAAATTTTGACAAAATTTTCTATAAAAAAAAATTTTGACAAAATTTTCTATAAAAAAATTTTTGACAAAATTTTTAATAGAAATAAAATTTTGACAAAATTTTCTATAGAAATAAAATTTTGACAAAATTTTCTATAGAAATAAAATTTTGACAAATTTTCTATAGAAATAAAATGTTGAGAAATTTTTTTATAGAAATAAAATTTTTAGAAAATTTTCAATAAAAATAAAATTTTCAGGAAATTTTTGAGAAAATTTTCTATAGAAATAAAACTTTCAGAAAATTTTCTATAGAAATAAAGTTTTAACGAAATCTTAAATAGAAAAAAAAATTTGACAAAATTTTCTATAGAAATACAATTTTTAAAAAATCTTTAATGGAAAAAATTGACAACATTTTTGTGAAAAATACCTTATGTTTTCTAAAAATATTATCAAAACTCTTCGCAGCAAGTTTCTGTAGACATGGCTTTTCCCAGAAATTTGTTGTATTCTTTTCTTTATGCTTTTTTCCAACATATATTTATATTCTCAAAGGTTTTACTATCATGTTCTTAAACAACAAGAATTATATGCTAAGTAATATTAGCATGCAGTCATTTGAAAAAGTGGGTTCTCTGGTGTTGGCGTTCGAACAAAAACCATGTAACATAAGCCACAAAACTATAGAAGAAATACCCGCACCAAGAGAAAAAAACTATACAGAAAAATATTAACGCCTTTCCACCTGAGCTAAAGTCAGCCGGCCAAATGCACCGGTCATACGAAAAAAAAAAAAAAAAACAAAAAACATTAACATTAGCTGGTGCTGCATAATGGGCTTGCCTCAATACTGGTGGCTCCCTCCCCACTCCCGAACAACCTGTGTACAAAAACACTCAATACTATTACAACCACACCTCACCTTAAAAGACTTAAGACACAAAGTCATAATTATATTCCCAAGTGTGTGAATAAATTGACGAATGTATTGTGGCGAGTTGAATAGAGGAATGAATGGAATGAACGAATAAGTGACTAAGTGAATAATGGCATGAATGTGATTTGACTGGCGGCAGGCACATGTCTTTAGCATTTTGCTCTAGACTTTATTAAGCCAATTTCCCTGGGAGTTACTTGACGATCTATGGGCGCTGATTATATATTCCTCTGTCGTTTATTTGAAACGAAACAAAAATGTTGGAGGCCAAAATAGGCAGTTTTTTGTTTTATTTCAAATACAAATCGTCAAAACACGACATCAACAAAAGTGTATTTACATCAAAGGTATTATTTTTCAATTTTGTTTGTTTTAATCATGCCATTTCCCTTTTTGTTTTCTTTGCTAAAAATTAGCTTAGCCTATTAATTTTATTATCGTCTATGATGCGATATAGAATCTGGAAAACGTGACTAAAAGCCATGCGAAATAAACGACATGTCGTTAAAAATCACTTGCAACAGGAAACTCGAATTAAGGAAAAATATGCAAAAATCTACAGACAACAAAACAGAAATTTACATACTTTACTGAATATGCCTTTAGTTAAAGGGGAAAAATATATATATATTTAGGAAGCACGATATCTCGAAATTCTTTTTAGAATGATTATGAATGAAAATGTAAGTAGAAATAAAACGACTAATAATAACGTAGAACAATAAGTTAATAAGTGATGCGGAATATAGTTTCCTAGATAAAGGTGGGTATTAAGTTCGAGTTTAGTCGCTAAAATCGCAATTTTTCACGATTACGTTTCTTTAATAATCCATTTTAAAGAATATAAACATTATTACAAGTTGCTTTTGGCTATTTCTCATCAAGCTATAATAAAATTTGCATCAGAGTGGTATAATTTTATACTTTTTTTACTGATATAGTTTTGATTTTTAGCAGCTAAACTCGATCTTAGTACCCACCTTAAGTAAAAAAATATATATTTCACATTAAATAATTTCAATTAAGTTATTCATTCATTGTTCGACTTATTTTACTGCTATTTTTCCTTTTCTAATGCTTAAATTAACATAAAAATATTTTAGCAATTTTTATCAGAAGTAATGTATACTTTAAGGATTTCATATGTTTAAATTAAATATTGCATACTTTTATGGTCCTAAGCAAAAGTTGTCTATTAATTTGTGAAAAAGTTGGTTTGCCTCAAATTATATTAGGCAACATTTTATGACAGTTTCTAGCAATTACGCAGATGTTAATAAGAAATAGTAAATTCAATACTTTAAACCTAAATATATATGCCTGAAGCTATAATTATTATATGAAAATTTAAAAATTGCAATAAACCAGAGTTCTTTTTTAATGTTTACATTAAAATAAAAATATTTTATATATAATTGTTTTTATTAAAAAATGGTGTATACTTTAGGGATTTCATATGCTTCAGTTAAACATTGCCTACTTTTAGGTTTTACTCAAAAGCTGTAAAAAATAATATTTGCGTCGTATTATTTCTCAACTCGATTTTTTCGTATTTTTAATGGGTAATGTTAACTTTAACAGACTAAAAACAGAGCAAGAATTAATACAATGGTACAAATTATTTAAATTTTGTCAAAAAAAAAAATGTTGAATCCATTCTAGAAAATTTGCGAATTTGTGGTCAAACGTTTTAGACAAGCATTAGAATACATTAAAAATAATAAAACAATTATAAATAATATTTAAAATTTTTTTTTTATGCAAATCAGGCTGTTGAAATGGTTGACATCCGTCATATGATAAGCCTATGTTCAATTCATGGCTTCTGCGCCAATTTAAAGTTTTAAGTATATGCGGCCGTAAGTTCGGCCAGGCCGAATCTTATGTGCCCTCCACCATGGATTGAGTAGAAACTTCTACTAAAGACTGTCATCCACAATCTTACTTGGGTTGTGGTAATACGTGCCGATGACCTTGCCATCTTAAAACTTCTTAACATCGTCCTCTAAATTGTAAGTTAGTTTTACGTGGTATATATTAGATAAAATAAAAAAAAATAAAACAAAACAAAAAACAAATTAAATACGTATACAATCTAGTTCTTGACCCGGTATATGGTATATAGGGAAGTGTATAAATAATTACCAACGGATATGAAGTTTTGAGCGGTAATTAGAGAGCCGAATTGAAATATGGGGGTCGCTTTATAAGGGGCCTATATACAATTACGAACCGATATGGACCAATTTTTGTGTGATTGGGGATAGGTTTATCTGGGGGCTATATATAACTATAGACCGATATGGACCAATTTATCACAATGTAACAATTTTCAACCGAATCGGATGAATTTGCTCCTCCAAGAGGCTCCGGATGTCAAATCTGGGGATCGGTTTATATGGGGGCTATATATAATTGAACAGATATAGAAGAATTTTTGCATAGTTTTTAAAGACTAAATACTTAGACCACGTACCAAATTTCAACTGGATTGGACGAAATTTACTACTCCAAGAGGCTCCGGAGGTCAAATCTGGTGATCGGTTTATATGGGGGCTATATATAATTATGCACCGATATGGATAAATTTTTGTGCGGTTGTTAGGGACCGTATTCTAAATCCACGTACCAAATTTCAACCGAATCGGATGAATTTGCTCTTCCAAGAGGTCAAATCTGGGGATCGGTTTATATGGGGACTATATATAAGTATGAAGTGATATACACCAATTTTTGTTAAAGACCATATACTAAAACCATATTCCAAAATTTAACCGGATCGGATGAGTTTTGCCCTCCAATAGGCTCCGGAGGTCAAATCTGGGGATCGGTTTATATGGGGGCTATATATAATTATGGATCGATGTGGACCAATTTTGGCATACTATCACAATGTAACAAATTTCAACCGAATCGGATGAATTTGCTCTTCCAAGAGGCTCCGGAGGTCAAATCTGGGGCTATATACACGCAAAGAAAAAAAACGTTTGGAAAACGTGTACCGAAAACGTTTTTCTTTTGTTAGAGTTTTTTGAATTGCTTCGAAAATTTTAAACTTTTATCACCAAAAAAAATCGTTTGTTACAAAATTTTTATTTTTTCAATAAGAAAAGTTATTTTTGAAACAACAACACAGTCCGTTTCGTTTATATCAAACACTGTTCTTTTCTGATTTTACGTCTTTAATAAGACACATTTTACAGTTCAAAATTTAATATACTACAATGTAATGTTGAACATTTTTTCGGAATCTTCCGAACATATCTGGAATATATGTAAAAAAAAACTTTGGTCGAAGCAGGGATCGAACCCACGACCCTTGGCATGCAAGTCGGACGTAGCAACCCCTGCTCCACGGTGCCAAACTAAATGTTTGTTTCTGTTAAATAAACTTTGTTTATTCGGTTCGTGGGCGCCGCAAGCTATGCTATATAAATATAAGTTATATGGGTATTTATCTATTGATGACCATAACTGGTACATAGCTCAGTGGTTAGTGTGTTGGCTTACAGAGTGCATAAAAAAATTTTAAAAATTTATAAAATCGTATAATTTCTTCTACATTGTTGGTATTATAGGAAAAGGTGTTAAGAATTAAAAAACCTCGTGCATATGAGAAAGATGTGAGGGAAAATGCAATTGGCAAGAAAACAATGTTTTTTTTTTTAGTTTGTCTTTATGAAATTGTTTTTACATCCTGGAAAAGAATAAACGTTTATCACAAAAAGTATATACTTTTCTTCCAAATACACTTCCTTACAGCGAAAAGCAAATGAGAAATGAACTTTGTTTGGGAGGAAAGAATTATTTTTTTGCGTGTACAATTGGACAGATATAGACGAATTTTTGCATAGTTTTTAAAGACTAAATACTTAGACTACGTATCAAATTTCAACTGGGTCGGATGAAATTTACTACTCCAAGAGGCTCTGGGGATCGGTTTATATGGGGGCTATATACAATTATAGACGGATATGATAAATCCACGTACCAAATTTCAACCCGATCGGATGAATTTGGCTCCTCCAAGAGGCTCCGGAGGTCAAATCTGGGGATCGGTTTATATGGGGACTATATATAAGTATGAAGCGATATGCATCAATTTTTGCATGGTTGTTAAAGACCATATACTAACACCATGTACCAAATTTCAACCGGATCGGGTGAATTTTGCTCTTCCAAGGGGTTCCGGAGATCAAATCTGGGGATCGATTTATATGGGGGCTATATATAATTATGGATCGATGTGGACCAATTTTTGCTTGGTTGTTAGAGACCATATACTAACACCATGTACCAAATTTCAGGCGGATCGGATGAAATTTGCTTCTCTTAGTGGCTCCGCAAGCCAAATCTGGGGATCGGTTTATATGGGGGCTATATATAATTATGGGCCGATATGGACCAATTTTTGCATGGTTGTTAGAGACTATATACTAACACCATGTACCAAATTTCAGGCGGATCGAATGAAATATGCTTCTCTTAGAGGCTCTGCAAGCCAAATCTGGGGGTCCGTTTATATAGGGGCTATATATAATTATACATTTGCATCTGACCTACATCAATAACCACTACTTGTGCCAAGTTTCAAGTCGATAACTTGTTTTGTTCGGAAGTTAGCGTGATGTCAACAGACGGAAGGACGGACATGCTTAGATCGACTCAGAATTTCATCACGACCCAGAATATACATATATACTTTATGGGGTCTTAGAGCAATATTTCGATGTGCTATAAATGGAATGACAGGGGGTATTATCCTACGGTAGAGTGTATAAAAATATTGAATTAAAATTGTAATTGATTCAAAATAATTTTTAATTGAAACAAAAATCAATCACAAAAATTGTTAGTATCAATTAATTTTTTAATTAATTTAATTAATTTTTTAAAAAAATAAATTTAAAAAAAAAAAAACGTTTGGAAAACGTGTACCGAAAACGTTTTTCTTTTGTTAGAGTTTTTTGAATTGCTTCGAAAATTTTAAACTTTTATCACCAAAAAAATTCGTTTGTTACAAAATTTTTATTTTTTCAATAAGAAAAGTTATTTTTGAAACAACAACATAGTCCGTTTCGTTTATATCAAACACTGTTCTTTTCTGATTTTACGTCTTTAATAAGACACATTTTACAGTTCAAAATTTAATATACTACAATGTAATGTTGAACATTTTTTCGGAATCTTCCGAACATATCTGGTATATATGTAAAAAAAAAACTTTGGTCGAAGCAGGGATCGAACCCACGACCCTTGGCATGCAAGTCGGACGTAGCAACCCCTGCTCCACGGTGCCAAACTAAATGTTTGTTTCTGTTAAATAAACTTTGTTTATTCGGTTCGTGGGCGCCGCAAGCTATGCTATATAAATATAAGTTATATGGGTATTTATCTATTGATGACCATAACTGGTACATAGCTCAGTGGTTAGTGTGTTGGCTTACAGAGTGCATAAAAAATTTTAAAAATTTATAAAATCGTATAATTTCTTCTACATTGTTGGTATTATAGGAAAAGGTGTTAAGAATTAAAAAACCTCGTGCATATGAGAAAGATGTGAGGGAAAATGCAATTAGCAAGAAAACAATGTTTTTTTTTAGTTTGTCTTTATGAAATTGTTTTTACATCCTGGAAAAGAATAAACGTTTATCACAAAAAGTATATACTTTTCTTCCAAATACACTTCCTTACAGCGAAAAGCAAATGAGAAACGAACTTTGTTTGGGAGGAAAGAATTATTTTTTTGCGTGTACAATTGGACAGATATAGACGAATTTTTGCATAGTTTTTAAAGACTAAATACTTAGACTACGTATCAAATTTCAACTGGGTCGGATGAAATTTACTACTCCAAGAGGCTCTGGGGATCGGTTTATATGGGGGCTATATACAATTATAGACGGATATGATAAATCCACATACCAAATTTAAACCCGATCGGATGAATTTGGCTCCTCCAAGAGGCTCCGGAGGTCAAATCTGGGGATCGGTTTATATGGGGACTATATATAAGTATGAAGCGATATGCATCAATTTTTGTATGGTTGTTAAAGACCATATACTAACACCATGTACCAAATTTCAACCGGATCGGGTGAATTTTGCTCTTCCAAGGGGTTCCGGAGGTCAAATCTGGGGATCGATTTATATGGGGGCTATATATAATTATGGATCGATGTGGACCAATTTTTGCTTGGTTGTTAGAGACCATATACTAACACCATGTACCAAATTTCAGGCGGATCGGATGAAATTTGCTTCTCTTAGTGGCTCCGCAAGCCAAATCTGGGGATCGGTTTATATGGGGGCTATATATAATTATGGGCCGATATGGACCAATTTTTGCATGGTTGTTAGAGACTATATACTAACACCATGTACCAAATTTCAGGCGGATCGAATGAAATATGCTTCTCTTAGAGGCTCTGCAAGCCAAATCTGGGGGTCCGTTTATATAGGGGCTATATATAATTATACATTTGCATCTGACCTACATCAATAACCACTACTTGTGCCAAGTTTCAAGTCGATAACTTGTTTTGTTCGGAAGTTAGCGTGATGTCAACAGACGGAAGGACGGACATGCTTAGATCGACTCAGAATTTCATCACGACCCAGAATATACATATATACTTTATGGGGTCTTAGAGCAATATTTCGATGTGCTATAAATGGAATGACAGGGGGTATTATCCTACGGTAGAGTGTATAAAAATATTGAATTAAAATTGTAATTGATTCAAAATAATTTTTAATTGAAACAAAAATCAATCACAAAAATTATTAGTATCAATTAATTTTTTAATTGACTTGCTAATAATTTTTTAATTGATACTATCATTTCTCTGATTGAAGACATTTCAATTAAAAATTAATTGGATCAATACATTTCGTGATTGAAGACAAACAATATTTTTGTGTATGTACTTCCGGACCCAAAAAGAACTTTTTAAGTACTTTTTTGGCGACGCTTTTTTTACTGGGTAGTTAAAGAATATTTTGTAGTTTGAAGGAAAAAATTCAAAATTGTAAAAATGTCACGATAGACGCTTCTGTGCGAAAATTTACAAATTTTAAGAAATTCTGAACTATTTTGTGGTAAATATGAATTTGTTACCCTGTTTTAGTACATTTTACTAATGTACGTAAAAGATTTTTATAGTCAAGGAAACTTTATCAAAACGTAGTACATAATTCCATGAACTAAAATAGAGTTAAATTGGTTGTGATAGGTTAAGTTAAGTGGCAGCCCTATGTATCAGGCTCACTTAGACTATTCAGCATAATCGTAGGTAGGCCTCTGGGAAGGGGGATTAGACCCCCAGAAAAATTTTGTGACTCCCCCCATCCGCCCCTATTTACGACTTTCCATTGTGGTAGCAGTTGCTGATTCTAATTTTATTGCTTAACATTGTCTCTAAATTGTAAGTTACTTTCTTTATTATAAGGTAAATTAAAAAATTTTGTGATATTTTCCAGAATAAAAATTTTTATGATTTTTAATACATTATAACGCTTGTATGAAACATTTGACCTCGAATATTTTCAAAAATTATTGAAATATTATAATTTTCTAGAATGGATTAAGCATTTTTTGCGGTAAATTTTTAAAAATTTGTACCATTTTATAAACTCTTACACTCTTTTAACCTATCAAAAACAAAAAAAAAACAAAAACATTAAAACTACAAAAAACGAGTTATAAGAAATTGAACTAAAACAACTTCCTGTGTAATTAAAATAATTGCCCTCTTTGTGAGGACATTTTTGGAAGTGCTTTTAAAGTTGTGTCTTAAGAGCAACACCCAAATATTTGCTGGAAAAAGTGTAGAACTAATTTTAGTTGCTTTTTTATAAATTAATTGTCTAGTTATGTTGAAGTCTGATTTTTTATTCATTTTTATAAAATAAAACATTAATTGAACCTATAACTTCAGTCTATACTCTTTTTCTAGAGGGGCTATAGCCCCCCCTAGGAAAATTGTCTAGCCCCCCCTAGGAAAATTGTCTAGGAAAATAAAGAAATGTCACCAGCATTACTGTGGTGGGATAATCCACCGCTGAAAAATTTGTTGGTGTTCGGTCGAAGCAGGAATCGAACCCACGACCTTGTGTATGCAAGGCGGGAATGCTAACCATTGCACTACGGTGGCTGTGATGCCCAAGAGGGTTCACTTTTTGAGCGCAAGTATTATCGCTAAGATAATACAGATGTCAGATTTTATTTATCATATCTCGAAAAGTATGTCATAGTTGAAAACACCGATTTTCCAATGAACTATAATAGAAGTGTAACTTTTTTAAAACCTAATACCTCTAATTAATTTGCTTTGACAATGTATGAGAACAGGGAAATGGCCAAGTAACTTTTATGGTTTCATTTATTTAGAACACTAACTTTTATCAGTAAGGTTTCTGCAGAATTAGTTGAGAATATTTCTCCATAATAATTTCCTCTTTTTTTCTAGAAGTTATTACATATTACCATAGTTTGTAGTTTTTCTTTTAATTACACAAAACCTATTTGGTGTGAGTTGATTTACATACTCGCATATATATCATCATAAAATGCACAAGTTAATGAAAAGCCATGTTTTCGTTTTATAACAATGTTTTCTGTTTGTTTTTGCAATAAATTAGTATTACTGCCAAGAGCAATACTACCAGTATTGTGGCCTAAATAATGAATAGAGCAAAGCAATAATTGACATTTTGTTGTAACAAAATAGAAAACAACATGGAATTGTTATGGCAAGCATTTAAAATAACATTCAATTGTTTTCTAGAGTTTAGAGCAAGATTTTTGCTTTTAATTAACATGTTATCGGGTATTTGTATGCACATATATATGGTGGCATGTATTGTCAGCAATTATCATAAAATTGAAGGGTTATCCCCTTGGGATATATATACAGTGTGGCTAATATGTATAGCAATCAACTTCAGGCTGGTAACATTTCTAAACCGCTTGTTTATTTCAGTGACAGTTCAGTTTGTTGTTTACAAGTTTGCACAAACATTTTGATCTATTGCATTCATCAATAAAGTTATTCATGCCATGAAAAAATGTCATTCCAAAGATTTTGTTTTTCACACAAATAATTTTTGTATTTGAATACATTTAAGACACAACTCTCGTTTAAGTTTGAGTTATGCGTACTTGATTCTAGGAAACAAATTTAAATTTATTCGCTACAAAAAGGCAACAAATTTAAAAACGATTTCATTAATTTTGAAGAATTATTCAGAATTAATCATTTTTAAGTAGAATCACTTAAATAGAAGGACACAACGACTTAAAAAAAAAAAGATTTGTGATTCCGCGCCAAAGATGCGAAAATAAAGACCTATCTGGATTTTAATCTAGGACCAATAAAATTAAAGTTAGGATTCAGAACTCTTTTATCGAATTTTCATTTTCTGTTCGCGCTATATTTGTCCTTAAGTTAACTGAAATATTGAATCTTTAGATTTAAGATAAAAAAGCTTCAAATTTTAAGGATTTAGACTCTTTGGTTCAAAGTTTTTTTTTTTGTTTTTGGAATTAAGAAAGTATCCGTCGTAATTTGGATTTTTAAACTGGCATTTGTTTGTACGTGCATAGCTTTATTAATATACCGGAAAAATAGAATGAAAATTCGATAAATGAGATCTGTATCCTAATATTAATTTTATAGATCCTACATTTAAAGCCAGATAGGTCACAAACAAATTTCTTTATTTCAAAGAAACCGTATCATTGGCTCGGAATCAATACCAAAATCCTTAAAGGAAGGTCAAAATCTTTGGATGCAATTAAACTTTTTTTGAGTGTAAGCAAAACTCGCATTATTATTTTAAGGATAAAAAATCTTGGGCCACACGACAATATTTCTTTAAATCAGAGAAATTCCTCTTCTATGCTAAGCAAAACTCGCATTCTTATTTTAAGGATAAGAAATATTTGCCTTCACGACAATGTTTTTTTCAGTGTAGAACACCCATATGTAAAGATGTTTCTTTAAATGTATGTTTTTTGGTCGCGTTTCCATGTTTATCCTGAGCAACCTTTGTTTATCAACCAAAAAAAAAATAAATTTCGTTGGTCTAAAATTTCGTTTCCCACAAAAAAAAAATATATTCTTTATTATTATGTGTGTTTTCATTTTAAAAAACATTTTTATAAATTCAGAATATATTCTAAATAAAAAATACAAATCAATTTAAGACACGTGTGCTCCTATTAGAAGCGATAAATTTTTTGGTTCCCAACAGAAAAAAAAAATTTAAAACAATTTAATCTTACCACCAATCACCATAAATTATTTTCTCCGAAATATAATGCTACGTACCTGTAAAGAAACAAACGGGAAAAAAACAACGTTAAAAAATGATATTTTACAGAATATGATATAATGTTAATAATCATAACATATGTACGTATCAAAAAATCAATTTATTTAAACACATGAAGAAACTACAGAAACCTATCAATTAAGGCAACATAATAACAACCATGACTATAATTATATGCAGCATGTAAAAGTGGTTAGCAAAGTGCTTAAGAGACTTGTTGCTTGCTGCTGAAAGGAATATGAAATTTCCGCAATTTAATATCTCGTCGAGAAGGAGTCATATCGACATACATGCCATGTCATATTGGTTGACATGACAGTAAAACGAAAAAACAAAAAAAAAAACATACTGACAGAGAAAGTTGTTGATTGGAAGAAACAAGAAGACTTGCGTCTTACCCCCATAATTATTAATAATGTGTCAACAACTTAGTTTTTTAATTATAAAATAATGGAGAAACAATTCTTATTATTAATAAATATTCATTAATTATGAGGTTCTTTTAAGCACAATAGAAAAATAGTCAGTTTTTTTAATTTTAAATTAAAAAATAAAACATAATTTTTTAACTGAATACAAAATGTTTTAAATTGAATAAAAAATTGTAAAGGGTAACTGGTAGAAAAAAACTTAGACGAAATTTTCTATAGAAATAAAATTTTGACAAAATTTTCTATAGAAATAAATTTTTGATACAATTTTCTATGGAAATAAAATTTTAATAAAATTTTCTATAGAAATAAAATTTTAACAAAATTTTCTATAGAAATAAAAGTTTGACAAAATTTTCTATAGAAATAAATTCTTGACAAAATTTTCTATAAAAATAAAATTTTGACAAAATTTTCTATAGAAATAAAAATTTGACAAAATTTTCTATAGAAATAAAATTTTGACAAATTTTCTATAGAAATAAAATTTTGACAAAATTTTCTATAGAAATGAAACTTAAACAAAATTTTCTATAGAAACAAAATTTTGACAAAATTTTCTATAGGAATGAAACTTAAACAAACTTTTTATAGAAATAAAATTTTGACAAAATTTTGTATAGAAATAAAATTTTGACAAAATTTTCTATAGGAATAAAATTTTCTATAGAAGTAAAGGTTTGACAAAATTTTCTATAGAAATAAAATTTTGACAACATTTTCTATAGAAATAAAATTTTGAGAAAATTTTGTATAGAAATAAAATTTTAACAAAATTTTCTATAGAAATAAAATTTTAACAAAATTTTCTATAGAAATAATATTTTGAGAAAATTTTCTATAAAAAAATTTGACAAAATTTTCTACAGATATAAAATTTTGACAAAATTTTCTATAGAAATGAAACTTAAACAAATTTTTTATAGAAATAAAATTTTGACAAAATTTTATGTAGAAATAAAATGTTGACAAAATTTTATATAGAAATAAAAAAATTTTATATAGAAATAAAATTTTGACAAAATTTTCTATAGAAATACAATTTTGATAAAATTTCCCATAAAAAAAAAAAATTGACAAAATTTTCTAAAAATATAAAATTTTGACAAAATTTTCTATAGAAATAAAATTTTAATAAAATTTTCTATAGAAATAAAATTTTAACAAAATTTTCTATAGAAATAAAATTTTAACAAAATTTTCTATAGAAATAAAATTTGGACAAAAAGTTTTTCAGCGGTGGATTATCCCACCTCAGTAATGCTGGTGACATTTCTGAGGGCTTCAAAGCTTCTCTAAGTGGTTTCACTGCAATGTGGAACGCCGTTCGGACTCGGCTATAAAAAAGAGGTCCCTTGTCATTGAGCTTAACATAGAATCGGGCAGCAATCAGTGATAAGAGAGAAGTTCACCAATGTGGTGTCCCAATGGACTGAATAGTCTAAGTGAGCCTGATACATGGGGCTGCCACCTAACTTAACCTTATATAATTTTGACAAAATTTTCTATAGAAATACAATTTTGACAAAATTTCCCATAAAAAAAAAAATTGACAAAATTTTCTACAGATATAAAATTTTGACAAAATTTTGTATAGAAATAAAATTTTGACAAAATGTTCTATAGAAATAAAATTTTAACAAAATTTTCTATAGAAATAAAATTTTAACAAAATTTTCTATAGAAATAAAATTTGGACAAAATTTTCTATAGAAATAAAATTTTGGCAAAATTTTCTATAGAAATATAAGGGAGCCACCGTGGTGCAATGGTTACCATGCCCGCCTTGCATACACAAGGTCGTGGGTTCGATTCCTGCTTCGATCGAACACCAAAAAGTTTTTCAGCGGTGGATTATCCCACCTCAGTAATGCTGGTGACATTTCTGAGGGCTTCAAAGCATCTCTAAGTGGTTTCACTGCAATGTGGAACGCCGTTCGGACTCGGCTATAAAAGGGAGGTCCCTTGTCATTGAGCTTATCATGGAATCGGGCAGCAATCAGTGATAAGGGAGAAGTTCACCAATGTGGTGTCCCAATAGACTGAATAGTCTAAGTGAGCCCGATACATGGGGCTGCCTAACCTAACCTAATATAATTTTGACAAAATTTTCTATAGGAATAAAATTGTTACAAAATTTTCTATAGAAATAAAATTTTGAGAAAATTTTCTATAGAAATAAAATTTTGAGAAAATTTTCTATAGAAATAAAATTTTGAAATAAAGGTTTGACAAAATTTTCTGTAAAAATAAAAGTTTGACAAACTTTTCTATAGAAATATAATTTTGACAAAATTTTCTTTATATCTTTAAAAATTTTAATTTTCGTCATAATCTGTTATGAGTATTATTAAACTCTCTTCATTGTGCAAATTCAACTGCATTCAAAGTGTTTAAAATTGCTTTGTATTTTCGGAAAATTCGATAACTTTTAATCTTTTTCAAACGATAGAGAGAAGGAAAGATTTTTATAGACTGTAATAGATTTTTTTTATTTGCAATATTTGCTGTACTTATGCAACAAATAAAAGTAGATATATTTAAATTAAAATAGATTTTTTCTTAATAACTTCACTTTATTCGTAACATTACTTTACTCTTATTTTAAAACGACATCAGATGAGGGCAAAATGTTATTGTTAGAATCTTAACTACTACCAATTGTGCAATTAATTTAAAAATATTTTATTAGCAAATTATTCTATGTTGATATCAAAACTAACAATAAACATAAACACGACAACAGCTAACAAGAATTTTTCGAATTGCTATCAAGATTCAGACAATGAGTATTGAATAAAATAAAAGCAAAAAAATCAAATTGAATTTACCATAATGCCCAACCCAAAAGATAGGCTACTAGTCACAAATGGACTCGAGAAAAAAAATCTTCGAAATAATAAAACTCAATCATTATCACATCAAACAAAATTTGAACAAAATAAAATTAAAAAAATAATCATAAATTTAATTAAAATTTTCTAGTAAATGAAATATTTATAATATTGAAAAATATTTTTCTGAAAATCAAAAATTTTAAGATTTATCTATGATTTCGGTAAATGTTGCTAAATTTGAAATTTCAAAAAATGTTCCCTGAAAATCATATTTTGATTTTTTATAAAAATCAAATTTGTAAGCAATTTTTTTTTTTCTTTAAATGCAGAAATGATAGTTACCCATGCTCTAATATTCGGAATCGCAACTGGAAGAATTTTTATTACTTATAAAAAATCGACCTTCAATCCGCTTTCAATTTCAATATCTCATTAAAGGAATTTATATTGCCAGAATTTAGGTTTATATATTTTGGGCTAAAGAAAATATCGCCCATTTTTTTAAAATTTTTCAGCTTGTATCAACAAATTTTTTCGAGTGTTTTTGAGAAAAAACATTAAGTTTTGTCTTAAAAAACAAAACAAAAAAAAAGACCCAACTATGGCTCTCAAATAATTATATGCATATAACGTCATAAGGCAAAAATGTAGCGAATATTGCAATAAAAACAATTCGAAATAAAGACAAAAGAACTTAACAAAAATGGTAAAAACAAATTTTCAGTTAATTGAAATGATTAGAGCCAAACAAATGCTATAACAGCGGAATAGTGATGAACATTGTGATGCTGATGACATAAACTCGTCTTATAAGGCTTAACAAGAATTATTATTATTAAATTTTTAAGGTAATTAGTAGTGGATAAAAAGATCAGTTAAATAAAATGGAAAGAACAAGATTTTATTTTTAATAAAATAATTAGGAGAAATTAATTAGATAAACTTGATTTAAGGTAAATCGTTTAAAAGTGAAGTAATTTAATCAAATCAAAATTAAATAAATAATATTAAATAAGATAAATTAAAATTAAATTAAAATTAAATTATTTTAGAAAATTCTGAATTTTTTGTGGGAAATTTAGCAAAATTGTATGTGTGTAATTTTTTATATTTTTCTAAATAAACCTAATAAAAATAATTAGGAGAAATTAATTAGATAAACTTGATTTAAGGTAAATCGTTTAAAAGTGAAGTAATTTAATGAAATCAACATTAAAAAAATAATGTAAAATAAAATAAAAATTAAATTAAATTAACTAAAATTAAATTATTTTAGAAAATTCTGCAATTTTTTGTGGGAAATTTAGTAAAATTGTATATGTATAATTTTTTATCTTTTTTTAAATAAACCTGATAAAAATAATTAGGAGAAATTAATTAGATAAACTTGATTTAAGGTAAATCGTTTAGAAGTGAAGTAATTTAATCAAATCAACATTAAATAAATAATATAAAATAAATTAAAATAAAATTATATTAAATTAACTCAAATAAAATTATTTTAGAAAATTCTGCAATTTTTTGTGGGAAATTTAGAAAAATTGTATGTCTATAATTTTTTTATCTTTTTTAAAGTAAACTTTTTTACAGTAAGAAAATTTTTACTAAACCATAATAATTTCCACGAAATTAAATAAGGTTAAATTTGCTTTATTGTCTTGTTTTTTAGAGCATTCAGTCCAAATGTAGAAATCATAAAATGCAACTAAGTAGGTAGGTTTGTTTTCTATAAAATTGAATTTTACAGCATTAAAAATATTTTGATACCACCCGCAATTTTTTGTCTCATTTTATAAAGAAACCTTTTCTTATATTAACCGGTTTACCTTTCGAACAACATTGTGCGGCATAACAAAAAAAAAACTTTAAAATAAAAACATTTATTTTATGGTTTTTGTTAATCGAAGTTTGACTTGATTTTGTTATTGTCGTTTTAGGCAATACTTTGTGGTAACAAAACATTTAATTTATCAATGAGTTACTGACCTTCACAACGGCTCAATTGTGGAGCTGATTTTTGTAAGAGATGTTTAAAAGCAATTTTTATTATAGCGATTTTGGGTTTTTTTCAATTTCTGTTTATAGAGTTTTTTTTTTATAATAAGCTAAAATAGTATTTTTTGACATTTGGGATGAAAAATTAATAAATAAAATCTACTGTGGCGGAAAATGTTCAAGTTCTTTTATAACATTTTATTTTAAAAATTTCTATGTATTTTGTTTTAACTCATGCTACCACTTAAGACATAATTGATAAATTAAAAAATTATACAGCAATAAATTCTGAACCATTGCCAGGGTGCTATAGATTGATTTGCTATTTTATGCCCAAGGTTTATATGTAAATGGCCGGAATTGCTATAAATCAGTTAGTGGTCAACAAGCAGTCAATATACAAAGCCGGTATGTGGAAAAAACACATTAAATAGAAAACTAAAAAACTTGTCAAAAATGTAATTTGTCAAATCAGATATAAAAAGAGATTTACAATTTTGAAATAATATTGGGAGACATCTAAATGTAGGTGATTAAATTAAATTTAAAAAAATAGAAACAAAAAAACAAAAAATCCAATGATCTCACTATGTAATTCAATTAATAATAGTTTAGTATATCTTAATTTAAAAAGTGCATATAATTAATTTAATATCATTGTAAATATTCTAATTAAGGCTTATATACTTTCTTTTTTTATTTTAGAAAACCGCATAGTTAAATTAAGTCAATTTAGATTAAATGATAGATTTATTTTTTTCATGTAATATTTTAGTTTAAGTTATATATTTTATTCATAAAATAAATAAATAATTAAAATAAAATGAAATTACTATGTACTTCAGTTAATAATAGTACATTATACTAATAAAAAAATACCCATAGTTAATTTAGATTAATTAAGAACATTTTCAATTAAGTTTTTTTTATTTATTTTTTATTCATTTATATTATTAGATTAATATTAAGTTTAATATAATTTGATTTTATTTAATATAATATAATAAAATCCCATTGTCTATTTAATAGCATTTAAATATTTTAAGTTAAGAAAGTTTTTTAATAAAACTAAAAATTTAAAAACTCCTATAGTTAAATTAGTCAAGGTTAAATTAATTTAAGGTTATTTTTTTTCTAAAAAAAATCGCAATATAATTTTAAGTTTATTTAATATAATATAATAAAACCCTTAGTCTATTTAATATAATTTAAAATATTTTAATTTAAATTTTTTTACAAAACAAACAAAAAAATTGGTAAATAAAATAAACCAATGACCCTACAATATAATTCCATTAATATTAGTTCTTATATTAATATTCTAATTAAAAAAATATATGGGTCTTTTTAATTTATTATTAATTTAATATAATTTGTAATATTTTATTTAAGTTTTTTTTTTTACCCAGCACCGTAGAATGGTGTTGGGGGTATAATAAGTTTGTCATTCCGTTTGTAAGACATCGAAATATCGATTTCCGACTATACAAAGTATATATATTCTTGATCTGGGAGAAATTCTAAGACTACATAACCCTGTCCGTCTATCACGCTACAGCTTTCAAAAATGGAGATATCGTCCTGCATTTTGGCACAGATACGTTTATTGTTTGCAGGTCAAGTTCGAAGATGGTCCAGGTTTCGATAAAGCCCCCATATAAACCGACCCCCCGATTTGGGGTCTTGGGCTTCTAGAAACCGTATTTTCTATCCGATTCATCTGAAATTGGATATCTTGAGGTACTTGAGGATCACAAATAGGTGTGGCGAAAATAGGGTTTATCGCTCCATCTTTTGGTATAGCGCCCATATAGACCGATCTCCCGATTTTAATTCTTGGGCTTCTAGAAACCGTATTATCAATCCGATTTACCTGAAATTTGAAATCTAGAAGTATTTTAGTACCACAAATAGGTATAACTGGGGCGTATCGGTCAATGTTTTGCTATAGCACCCATATAGACCGATCTCCCAATTTTACTTCTTGAGCTTCTAGAAACTGTATTTTCTATCCGATTTGCATGAAATTGGAATTATAGAGGTATTTTAGGCTCACAAATAGTTGTGACCTATCGGTTCATGTGTTGGTATAGCCTCCATATAGACCGATGTCCTGATTTTACTTCTTGGGCTTCTAGAAACCATAATTTTTATCCAATTTGCTGAAATTGGAAATCTAGTTTATTTACGGCTACACTGTTAGAAAAATATATGGCTTGCCGATCCTCTAAGAGAAGCAAATTTCATCCGATCCGGCTGAAATTTGGTACATGGTGTTGGTATATGGTCTCTAACAACCATGCAAAAATTGGTCCACATCGGTCAATAATTATATATAGCCCCCATATAAACCGATCCCCCGATTTGGCTTGCCGAGCCTCTAAGAGAAGCAAATTTCATCCGATCCGGCTGAAATTTGGTAGATGATGTTGGTATATGGTCTCTAACAACAATGCAAAAATTGGTCCATATCGGTCCGTAAATATATATAGCCCCCATATAAACCCTCCCAGATTTGGCTTGCGGAGCCTCTAAGAGAAGCAAATTTCATCCGATCCGGCAGAAATTTGGTACATAGTGTTAGTATATGGTCTCTAACAACCATGCAAAAATTGGTCCACATCGGTCCATAATTATATATAGCCCCCATATAAACCGATCCCCAGATTTGAACTCCGGAGCCTCGTGGAAGACCAAAATTCAACCGATTCGGTTGAAATTTGGTATGTGGTGTTAATATATGGCCTCAAACACCCATACAAAAATTGGTCCAAATCGGTCCATAATTATATATAGTCCCCATATAAACCGATCCACAGATTTGACCTCCGGACCCCCTTGGAAGAGCAAAATTCATCCGATTCGATTGAAATTTGGTACGTGATGTTAGTATATGATATTTAACAACCAAGCCAAAAGTGGTCCATATCCGTCCATATTCATATATAGCCCCCATATAAACCGATCCCGAGATTTGGTTTAGGAGCCTCCTGGAGGAGCAAATTTCATCCGAGTCAGTTGAAATTTGGTACATTGTGCTAGTATATGGCTGTTAACATCCATGCCTAACTAGGTCCATATCGGTCTATAGTTATATATAGCCCTCAGATAATAGATCCCCAATCACACAAAAATTGGTCTATATCAAGTTCATAATTGTATATAGCCCACATATAAGCGACCCCCATATTTCCATTCTGGCTCTCAATGTACCGCGCAAAAGTCAATATCGATTCGTAATTATTTGTAGACTTACCTATACATACCTTTTTTGTCTAATATATACCACGTATGGACTAACTCACAATTTAGAAAACGATGTTAAGAAGTTTTAAGATACCACAACCCAATTAAGTCGATTGTGGATGACAGTCTTTCGTAGAAGTTTCTACGCAATGCATGGTGGAGGGTACATAAGATTTGGCCTGGCCGAACTTACGGCCGTATATACTTGTTTTATTTGCCATTTATTTTTTTATGTTTTTATTCTTATTATTTATTAAAATAATTGTTGTAGTGGGGTTTTGTCTTGAGCTAATGTATCTTAAGGGATTTTTTTATATATTCTCATATTACATGATTAAAAAATCTAGATAGTTAATTTAGAATAATATTAAGTTATTTCTAATTTAAATAACCGCAATAAATAAAATAAAATTTATTTTAGTTTAATTGAGTTTATTTACTATAATATAATAAAAATCCATAGTTAATTTAATATAAATTAAAACATAAATTTTAGTTTAATTAGAAAAAAAAACAAAAACAAACCAATAACTGTACTAAGTATTTCAATTAATAGTAGTATAGGGTTTTTCTGATTAACGGCCATTTTCATGTAGCTCCGTTAGGCTTTAACTGCCAGTTAACAGAAAGTAAATTGCAAATATCTTCTCTCCGGTTAACTTTAACTGAAAAATTTTCGTCAGTTAAGTTCCTAACTGGAATATGGAATATAAAGGCAAGATGACAGCTTCGTCCATAATATGGTTTAAAAGTTGGTTAGTTAACGGAAAACTAACGGAGCTTTATGAAAATGGGGGTAAGAAATTTTTTCTTCTCCCAATTAAAAAAAAAAAAAAAAAAAAAAAAAAAAACATAGGTAATTTCCTTTTGAGCAGGATCAGTTTAAATTTATAATTATAATACAAATCCATAGCTTATTGTATATAATTTAAATATTTTAATTTATGCTTATTTAAAATATAAACCAACAACTTAATAATAACTAATTAATTACATTTTAATTATATTTAATTTAAATATTAGTTAGTTTAATTTATATGAAATTATTAATTAATTAAATCTATATTAAATTAAATTGTTTTAAATTAAATGTTAATATATATTAATTTACTTAATATAATACAATTTTATTTATTTAAGTTTTATACATTTTCTTAAAAATAATTTAATAGCATTTGTTTCCATTATATCGATAAAATATTAAACCAAAAACTCTAAAATCCTAAATAAAAAAAATATGTTTTGCACGCCTGTGTAGCTAATAAACCCAACTTAAGTCAACCGGTATGTACAAAATGTGCGTAGGTTGTGTGTTGAAAATGTTCTGTTATGAATGTCTCATGTCTTGGCAAGTTTGGCTTACAACCAGTTACACTATTTTGAACAGTTTTTAATAACTACCAGTAGAGGGCCTGGGGTATAGGAGTTACCATTGTTTTTGTTTTCCTCCTCTCGTAGAGTATAGTGCTTGGGCATGTACCATATGGACCTTTAGAAGATTTCTTGATTTTCAACACAGCTGTACAATGCACATATGTAAGTTACCAAGCCAACTTCTATATTGATCCATGCCAAGATCATATATTATTCAATAAGCAAGAACACAATACTGGCACACAACTAGGCAATCAAACAAGCCAACAATAATGGCCAAACAAGAAAAGTTAATCGACACGTTTTGTATTGAAAATTTACAACGTGAGCTTAGGAGGCGATAAGACGCACTCAACCCGCAAAAGATATTTGAATTGATGACTAGCAAAGGCGTTTTGGTGGCAGGCAAATATTTGTTGCAATTCTTTAATGGTATACTATGGTGTAAATTAGAATTATGCTTAAAAAAGATTGATGTTTTTATTTTAAAATGTTTGAAATAGAGAATTTTATTTAAAAGAAGAGGATTTAGACTACGGTATGTATGATGAATATTAATTAATTAAAATTAGTCATACACACCCAGGGTACCTTTGTAATCGAAATATAAAAAAATTAAAGAAACTTTAAACTTTCTTTAACTATTTAAATTTTCTCGATAAACTGTCAATACATTGTTTTTAATAATGGTATCACCCGCGGGTGATAAGTACTATTTAGGTTTATGGTTTTTTATAATACATAAAATAATCAATCTTCCTCCATAATTGTTCCTACAGTTGCTATCCAAAGAAATTTAAATGCATTGTAATTTTCTGGCACAAGTTGGAAGCCTTGCATTTATTAACGGTTAAGCGTGCCAAATATGAAGCTTCCCAATGCTTTTTTTTTGTATTCACCTTTATCGACAATATTTTCAAAGCTGCTGGTTTTTTAATTTATTCCAAGAAAATGACGCAAATAATTTAAAATAGTTTTGCAACTTTAGACTGAAGACAATAACGAAAAATTAATGTTTTGGACAAAAACAAAAAAGGAAGACTTTGTTAGACTACACGAGGAAAATATTAAACTCCACATATGTGACGAATACAACAAGTGTTTTTTTTTTTTTGTCAGAGAAATTGTATACCTACTTATCTAAATGATGAAGCAAAATATAGATACATTTATTTCCATAGGTCTTAATGAGATGCAAATATTTGTTTTTTCCCCTCAGTTTGTTTTGAGAAAGAGTTAATCTTTTATTGTGAAATATATGATGAACCAGTAATAAAGAACACATTTCATTCAATATGAATAAACTAAATGTTTTGGTGACTTAAACGTTTAAACAAAAATCAAATGGCATGGAATACGAGTTAAGCAATTTAAATAAAATTTGCACATATGGGAAATATGTATTTGGGCAAAAAATTATAATATGAAGATTCAAAAAAATAATGCATAGAATTTTTCTAGATCAATCATATTAATTCATTTATGAACTAAAAAACAAAATATAATACATATCAAACATATTGGGTTTAGAAGAAATAATAAATGGTAGAAGTAAAAATAAAGGTTCATTTCAAACCTGGTAAGAAGCTTGGCAGTAATATCCTTTGATTTACCATTGGAGGTGTTTTATAAAAACTATGCTAATATTAAAACGTTTATTTGAATTTGTTTTTAAAGTACAACAATAATAGAAAAAATATATAAAAATGGTTCTTTAGACCAATCAAATCATTTCAGTCTCAACTTCCAGACCTTGATTAATCAACTTATAGTATGCACACAGAACTAATTCGTTTGGCCTTGCTTATAGATATGACTAGACCAAAGGAATATATTAAACACTTCTCCATTTAAGATGTGTTAACCAATTACTGCAAAAAAATTATATGAATAAGAATGCACACACAAAAACAATTTCATACGATAGGCAGATAGGGAATTTATATATTGCAACGTAGCATTGGTTGTTCCATATCAATTCGGTTGGATACTCAGTAAAACATTTTGCTGGAAATCATTTTAGTTTTCATATACATTATAAAAAAAAATTTTTGATGAAAATATCGTACACATCAATTATACGGTCTTTAACATTTATTATCTACTTTACAATTTATTATTTTAATTGCATTATTAGTAAAGTTTAGTAAGCTGCAAGATTATATTAACGAACTTCTAAATTGTTATAAGATTTTTGGGAATAAAGGTTTTCGTTATCATCCTAATACATTCACGTGACATTTTCCATTTATCAGATTTTTTGTATGGGATCTTTCATGTCAGTTATTCCTACTAAGGTTAGTAGGAATATCCTTGGTTATAGCAATGGAATTATTTAATAAAAATCATGATAATATTATAATGTGTATTTGGATTTAATGCATAGTTACAACAATTGTCAGAATTATATAAAGTAGACCTTCTAGTCAAATCAAAACTATTCAGATCTGGATTAATCAAATTATAGTATGCACACAGAAAAAAATCGTCTAGCCCTGCCTGGAGATAATCCTAGATTGAGGGAATATATTAACCATGTCTCGAAATCAATTCGTTTAAGCCTTCAGAAATGCAAATTCGATATATTTTCCAAGATCTATTTACAATTACTGTAAATGTTAAATTTTTCATATAAACCAGAATGCACACATAGAAGAAATTTCATATTACAGACAGAGAGGACATTTATTAGTTCACATGTAGTATCGATTTTTCCATATCAATTCGATTGGATGCTCTGTAAAAAAAATTATATAGCAATGTTTTTTTTTTATTAACCCTTAAAAGCACAAGATCACCGATTCCACCGAAAAAATATATAAAATGCAAAATGGTAAATACGGAAAATCTGCATAGGACATTTTTTGCCAAAAAAAAAATTGTGTGTGTGTGTGTGTCTTTTTTTTTTTTTCAAAAAATAGTGGTTGAGAAGCTTTGAAACCCTCAAAAATGTCACCAGCGTTACTGAGGTGGAATAATCCACCACAGAAAAACATTTTGGTGTTCGGTCGAAGCAGGAAGGCGGGCATGCTAACCATTGCACCACGGTGGCTACTACTAGCTACTATAAGTACATTGATAATCCGTGCGAAGAAAGCAAATTTCGAAGGTCGCTATTGCGTATAATTTATTTTAATTAAATAATATTAATCATACAACACATTGTGCAAATGGAATAAAAAAAAATAAAGAATAAATGTTATATCATATTTTAATCAACTGTAATTGAATTCATAAATCCTATAAAAATCGTCAATGATTGCATTAACACCTTAAAAGCTAACACAACACAGAGAAGTTCACCAATGTGGTATCACAATGGACTGAATAGTCTAAGTGAGCCTGATACATCGGGCTGCCACAAATTTTTGGACCACAAAATGCATATATTGTAAATGTAGCCAATGATAACAAATTAGTTTAGATTAAGAAGATCTATTTTCCCGAAATCACAGCGTTAACAAAGTATTATACACTGGTAGAAATAACATGGTTATATAACAGAAATATATCATTAAATTTGAGCCAACGAAACAAATTCGTTAATATTACAAAAAATTTCAATTATTATAAGAAATTTTTTTTTAAATAACGAAACGCTTCATATTATTAACGAAAATGTTCATAGTATACAAAATGTTTCGTTATATGAATAAAAAAAGTTGTTGACTCTTTGCGTGTACCGAAAATAAATATTTTCTTTTCAATATCGCTATAATTTATTTCAATTAAATAAAATCACTCATACAACACATTGTACCAATAAAAGTACTATATAAAAGTAGATGAACAAATTAATTGATTGGGATAAATTTTATATCGTATGTTAATTAGCCGTAATCGAATGCATACATGTTATAATAGAAAAATTTTCTGAACATTTTTTTTGAAGATCGCTACTGCGTATAATTTATTTCAATTAAATAATATTACTTATACAACACATTGTACCAATAGAAACACTATATCAATTACATGAACAAATTAATTGATTGAAATAAATTTTATATCGCATTTTATCAACTGTAATTGAATTCAGAAATCTTATAAAATTTTTCTATGAGTGCACAAGATATCTATGAATATTTGGTACATGAACATTTTAAAAGCCTACACAAAATTCGAAATCAAAAATTATAAATGCACATATGTACCTAATGATAGCAAATTACTTTAAATTAAAATAAAATATTACACAAGAATAGAATTGAGTTTGATTTTATACCCAGAGTCTTTATACAAAAGGTATTTTGCATAAATATCCAATAAATTCAATGAGAAATAGAGTTTTTTTTTAATCATGTCGAAGATATGTAAATAGGATAAAATAACAAAAAACAAAAAGGATTTTGGGGAGATTTAATATAGCTTACTTCAAATACATAACTTGTCCTTTATAAGTTATAACATTCTCATAATTTAAATACCAAGCCCCCACCCCCTTGTTCCTGCCATCATAATTGTCCTATAATGCTGCACTAATTGTTATCACTTTAGGTGTAAATTTTCATCTTTTCTATTTGTTTAGCTATCATCATGTTAATAATTTATAATTCCTTTATATAAACACCACATTGCTAAAGTTTATTTTGCCTTAGGAGATTAATACGGTTGCGTGTTTCACGCTACCTAAAGCACTTTGTGTTTTATAAAAATTAGCAACCAATGTTGTGTAGTTTGCAATGCCAGACAAATTTACACGAAGCATAGTTTTATCTACAATAAGGTGAGAAATATGATATATGTGAATGCATTTAAGTAATTTGTTATATTAAATTTTAATGGTCAAGTTTGTGGAGAGAGAGATAGAAATCAACCTTCACTATGGATTTTGAATGACAAAAATTTTAACATGTATTTGAGTTAATTAAATAATTGAGTCAAATAATTTTAATATTGAATGATAAAAAATTTGAATGACAAAAAAAGAGGTCGAAGACGGTAGATATGACGAAGGTGTAATCGAAGATGGAAAGAGAATCTGTGATGATACCAGACATTACGATTGACATGATTTTCGGAAGGAAAGGCAATAATGGAATCGCTCAATCCAAAGATGAGACCAAAGAGCTTAAATATATTTAAGGATTTTAGCTTTAATATATTTAAGGATATTTTAAGGATACCCAGATGGAGATATTCAACGACAATTATTATTATGCTACATCAACAATCCAGCAAAAAAATTTGGAAGTTCCTCCAAAGGCACAACTTTAAAAGCACTTCCAAAATATGTACTCCCAAAGATGTTCTTTATTTCAACTACACAGAAAGTTCTGTTAATTCAATTATTTATAACTCGCTTTTTTTCTTTTATTTAATGGGTAAATTTAATTTTTTAATTTCAAAAAGGTTAAAAACAAAAGTAAGCTTTAATAAAATGGTACAAGTTATTGAAATTTTGTCGAAAAAAAAATCTAAATCCATTCAAGAAATATTGCGAATTTTTCAAAATACTTTTAATTCAAACGTTTCGGACAAGCGTTAGAATGCATTAAAAATCATAAAAAAATTATAAAAATTATTTATTTCTCAAAATATGACAACATTTTTTAATTCACATCCAAAACACTGAATTTTTAATCACAGAGAATTTTTAATCACAGAGTAAGAAGTGATGCAAATTCAGTGCAACGGCTGTTGAAATTGTGGACTCCGTCCTATGACAAGCCCGTCATCGCTTCTGCGCCAATTTTGCACTACTTCCGGATCCTAAAAGAACATTTTCACTACTTCTTTGGCGACGCTTTTTTACTGGGAATATTCTTTAATTAAAATGTTAATAGAATTTTAAAAAGTTTTGAATAAAAGTTTGATTAGTGAAATTTTTAATCAAAATAATTGTATCAATTATTTTGAAATTGGCGTCGATATTTGATAACATCAATTCCGCCATTGAAGGGTATAATATAGTCGGGCGGGCCGACTATATTATACCCTGCACCACTTTGTAGATCTAAATTTTCGATACCATATCACATCCGTCAAATGTGTTGGGGGCTATATATAAAGGTTTGTTCCAAATACATACATTTAAATATCACTCGATCTGGACAGAATTTGATAGACTTCTATAAAATCTATAGACTCAAAATTTAAGTCGGCTAATGCACTAGGGAACACAATGTTAGTAAAAAATATGGGAAACATTTAAATCTGAAGCAATTTTAAGGAAACTTCGCAAAAGTTTATTTATGATTTGTCGCTCGATATATGTGTATTAGAAGTTTAGGAAAATTAGAGTCATTTTTAACACCTTTCGACTAAGCAATGGCGATTTTACAAGGAAAATGTTGGTATTTTGACCATTTTTGTCGAAATCTGAACCAACCTCAACCAAATGTCCCTGTGCAAAATTTCAATTAAATCGGATTAAAAGATTGGTCTCTGTGGTCATATGAAAGTAAAGCTATATATGGGAGCTATATCTAAATCTGAACCGATTTCAATAAAATTTGGCACACTTGACTACACTACTAATTGTACTCCTAGTGCAAAATTTCAACCAAATTGGGGTAAAACTCTGGCATCTGGGGCCATATAAGTCCATATCGGGCGAAATATATATATGGGAGCTGTATCTAAATCTGAACCGATTTCTTCCAAAATCAATAGGGTTCTATTCTGAGCCAAAACACATACTTGTGCCAAATCTGAAGTTGATTGGACTAAAACTGTGCCCTAGACTTTGATTACAAAAATGTGTTCACGGACAGACGGACATGGCTATATCGACTCAGGAGCCCGCCCTGAGCATTTTTGCCAAAGACACCATGTGTCTATCTCATCTCCTTCTGGGTGTTGCAAACATATGCACTAACTTATAATACCCTGTTCCACAGTGTGGCGCAGGGTATAATTAATAGGATCAATTAATTTTATGAATAAAGAGAAAATGTAATTTTGTATAAGAATGAAAATCATCCTTAAATTACATTGAACAGTCTGGGACAATGTCAATGTCTGGAGAGCAGTGTAGTGCCGTTGTGTCACTTTAGTGCAAATTTGAAATTTTTTAAGCGTTGATACTTTTATATCAATAAATGCCATAGATTTTACATTTTGTGCCACCTTTTTGCCATGTTGTGGCACTTTTTAATTAATTTTTTTAATCAATTGAATTTCGTAAATTTCGATCCCGGATCCCTTTAATATTATCTTAACATAAAAAACGAACTAATGCATGCAACCATACAGGGTGGCTGATATGTAATGTAACAACAAAATGAGCTATATTTTTGAATTTTATTGTTCAAACGTAAAAATATCGAAAATAACATCCAATTTTAGAATCAATTTACATTTGTTCGAATTGGTTACCTTTGGCACGAAGTATGAATTTCATACGGCTGAAAAAGCGATCGTACGCTACACAAATTTGGCTCAGAGGAATTTTGACCCTTTCAAAATCGGATCAATTAATTTTATGAATAAAGAGAAAATATAATTTTTTATAAGAATGGAAACCATCCTTAAATTACATTGAACAGTCTGGGACAACGTCAAGGTGTGGGGAGTAGTGTTGTGCCGTTGTGTCACTTTAGTGCAAATTTGACATTTTTTAAGCGTTGATACTTTTGTCAATAAATGCCATAGATTTTACATTTTTGTGCCACCTTTTTGCCATGTTGTGACACTTTTTAATTAATTGTTTTTTTTTTTTTTGAGAAATCAATTGGATTTGGTAAATTTCGATCCCAGATCCCTTTATTACGGATTTGATTACCTTAACATAAAATCGAAATAATGCATGCAGCCACGCAGGGTGGCTGATTGTAATGCAACAACTAAAGGAGCTACATTTTTTAATTTTATTGTTCAAACGTAAAAATATCGAAAATAACATCCAATTTTAGAATCAATTTAGATTTGTTCGTATTGGTTACCTTTGGCACGAATTATGAATTTCATACGGCTGAAAAAGCGATCGCATGCTGCACGAATTTGGCTCAGCGGAATTTTGACCCATTCCAGGCAAAGCGTCGGAGAGCAAATATTACGGCAACCCATAACATTACCATAGATGCTTGAGTTATGATAGTCTATTGTACACAGAAAAGAAGTCTGTTGTAAAACTGATGCTAAAATGAACTAATATTTATTGCAAAAATTTTATTTTGTTTTAGTAAATTTTTAAAACTTTGTAAGAAATTTTCCCCAGCCCAAGGATTTTTTCTTTATTGCAGGTATGTCTCAAAAATTTTATGGACTAAATGACAGTAAAATTTCAATGAATTATAAAGTAGTTTTTAATATTTTAATAATTATAATAACTAAAACAGAAGAAGTTTTTCGTACACTTCTCACAAATAGTAAGAATGAACCACAACATTGTTAAAATGGGGATGATCTGGCGCTTAAGATTTTTTCTTTTTTTTAGTTCATTTTTTCTTTCCGAGAAATATGCATTGCGTAAATGGTAATTATAAATCCAAAAATGTCGGAAAATTTTCGTCAATTTAAAGAATTTCAAAATTCGGAATACAATTAGTTCAATTTTGGCACGAGATAGTTCATTTTTCCCATAATGTAGTTTATTTTTTTCTGTGTAGGTGTACATTTTCTGTTGACTTTTTCTTTCTGGAATAGCTTCTCATCGGAGAAAATCAAATTCGTAAGTGGTAGTTGAAGAAACTCAATGGCTCATTTCAGTCTAAAAGTTTTTTTTTTTTGTTTTCGGTGTGTTCTGGAACAGCTCAGCTAAATATAAAGCAATCACACCAGCACGCCTGAATTCCATCGCGAATGACTTTATTTCTAAATGCAATAGATCAAAATACTTTTGTGGCCTTGTATACAATGAAATGAACAATAACTGGAGTAAATCTGTCGGCCTCAAACGTGCTGTTTAGAAATGTGCCTCTTTTTTAAAAATAGTGTGACACCTTTCATTGCAAGTGACACTTTTTTAGAAAATATTTTGTGCCACTTTTTTAGAAAATATCAACGGTAACGCTGTTTGATATTTTATTTGGGCTGCTTTTTGATTAAGTTTCCTAAAAAACTAATTAACGAAATCTATGAATTAATTAAGTTTTGGTACTTATATGAATCTTGTATTTTTTTATTTTTCATCCACTGAATAAACCAATTAATTTTTTAGTACTTTAATAACATAGTTGCCTCTAGCTATTAGGTTAAAATATTTAACATAACATCCCGAAAACCACTCCTAAAAATATTTATGAGCATAATGTTCTTCCCTCTACATTGTACAAAGACAACGAATTAGGTAAATTGCTAAATTCGCATAAAATCATTAAATTTTAATAAAAGCTTAACCCGTGGTTAACACCTCCTTTGAATGGAAATCTATGTATTGTAAATCTTGTCTACAATATTTACGTTTCATCAGTATTAAATGCCTCCCACGCAATATTATCATCCAACTATGGTCTAAGGTACGCCACAATAGAGTCTGTCCGTCTGTCTGTTTGTCTGCGAGACTCATTGTCTGGCATAAATGTTGAAACATGTAAAATAAACGAGGAATATTCTTTAGTGCTAGTGTGGATTGTGTTAATATACCATATTTGGCATCACCACATACCGCTATCAGTAATGGTTGCATAGATGGTACTTGTTTTGTTCGATGCAAAAGAAAAAAAGAGGTTGTGGTGACACTTTTTTTTTTCTACCAACGTTTATAGCATTTCTGTTAAATGATGTAATGTTTTTTTTTTTTTTAAATACAAGACAAAGTAATTGTGTGTGTGTGCGCGTGGCGAGGAATTAAAATTCTGGCCAATTGAAGACATTATATGAAATAAAATATAATTCGATTAATGATTATAATGCACACATGAAAATATTTTACATTTTAGACAATGAGAACCCTTCATGAAATGTATGCCAGATACTGTTTATTGGAATCAATTCACTTTTGCATAAATACCGATGCATTTCCATAATTTGAATAGGAAGATTTTGAGATATTCCCATAAGGATATTTAAATTGATTTTGCAATGTTCCGAGAAGTAATTTCCTTCTTTCACTTTCAAGTTCTAAAAACAATAAAACTTTTTCATGTGTGCGTTCACTAGATAAATTTTTCTTCATACAATAAAAAGGTTAAATATTTATTCAGATATTTTTAAGTGATATAAATAAGAATTTCCCATGAAATTTATGCAAGTTACTGTTTATTTAATTCAATTCACTTTTGCCTAGATCTCGATGCATTTCCATAGGAAGATTTGAGATATTCCCATAAGCATATTCAAATTGATATTGTAATGTTTCAAAAGTGAATTTTCTTCTTTCACTTTCAAGTTTTAAAAACAAAATAACTTTTTCATGTGTGCGTTCACTAGATAAAATTATTTTCATGCTATAAAAAGGTTGAATATTAATTCAGATATTTTTAAGTGACCTCTCATGAAATTTATGCAAGGTGATATTTTTTTTTTTGGAATCAATTCACTTTTGTCAAATGGCTATGCTTTTTCATAATTTGAATAGGAGGACTTGAGACATTCCCATAGGCCTATTCAAATTGATATTGTAATATTTCAATAATTTCCTTCTTTCAATTTCAAGTTTTTAAAACAATAAAACTTTTTTATGTGTGCGTTTATTTATTTATTTTTTTTTTTTCATGCAATAAAAAGATATTTTTTAAATGATTTTCCACCATTTCATCCATCATATATCGACTATGTACAAATGTTGACAACATAAATAGCACTCGTATATCAATATGTTCTGTGTACACAGAAAAAAATTTCACTAAAATTTTTTGAATTAAAATTTTAATTGAGTTTTAAAAAATTTTCAATTAAAAATTTAATTGATTGAACAAATTTTTTAATTGAAACAAAAATCAATTACTAAAATTAATAGTATCAATTAATTTTTAATTGGATCAATTAATTGTTTAATTGACCTTCAATTAATTTTTTAATTGATACTATCATTTCTGTGATTGAAGACATTTCAATTAAAAAATTAATTTCGTGATTGAATCAGAAAAAATTTTTTTTGTGTGTACGTATAACCTCAAAAATGTCAAGCTTTACGATAGAACTTTCAGTTGGTAGATTGCCAAACTGGGGTTGCCCAATCCCGTAATATAAAAGGCAACCCTTGTACTGTGACAAAATACGTACACACAAAAAAAAATTTTCTAACTCAATCACGAAATTAATTGATCCAATTAATTTTTTAATTGAAGTGTCTTCATTCACAGAAATGATAATATCAATTAAAAAATTAATTGGCAGTCAATTAAAAAATTAATTGATTCAATTAAAAATTTAATTGATACTATTAATTTGTGTGATTGATTTTTATTTCAATTAAAAAATTTGTTGATTCAATTAAATTTTTAATTGAATATTTTTTAAAACTCAATTAAGATTTTAATTGGAAAAATGTTCGTGAATTTTTTTTCTGTGTATTTAATAGAGAAGAAAGAAATATAAGTTGTCAAGGCTGATACGTACACAGAAAAAAATATTATCGTGAGGTCAAAGATTTCATGTCTTTAAAATACGAATGCAAATGCTTAGCATAGAAGACGTATTTCTTTAATATAACATTTTTTTCCTTGTCCAATATTCGATTAACTTTTCAATGAAGTCGTATTGTCCTTATAATTAAGTGATTTGACTTAAAAATGGGTATTATAACATGAAAGCAAATATGTTTGGGCTAAGGTCAACTTGAATATAATAATTGCGAAAAATTCTCTAAATTTAATGAAAATGTCTTTAAATTTGTTGTCTTTTTGCATCTTGACTACAAAACAAAAAATCGTTCAAATATAGGACATTTTTTTCAACACTGTATTTTAAAATAGCATAATTTCTACTGGAAGTCGAGTCTTAATTTGGAAAATAAAGTTTTTTAAAGGACTTTGATAGCATATGAAGAAAAAAAAGCTGAAAAAGCGAACAATTAAAATTTGCTTCCTAAAAACAAGAACACTAAACCCAAATTTAAAAGAGAATTGTGTCTTACTTGTATTATCCGCTTCTTTGGCACGGAATCAATACCAAAAATTTTAAAGTAAAGACAAAATCTTTGGATCCGGGCATGCTTTTTTTTCAGTGTAGTTTGCAAAGAAACCCAATGAATTGTCGTCATTTTATTTCTGTAAGTAAATAAAACCCTGGACCAAGGTCTTTAAATTTTAATTGATATGGATATTTGAAAAGAAATAAAAAGACTCCTTTGAGCTTTTCCTCTTTTTAAATTATACAATTTTTTCAAGAGTATACTCCTTGAATAAATTTGTTGAAATTTATGTAAAAAAAACTAAAAATTATCATTGCTCATAGTACATTTTCTCCAGAAAGAGGTTTAGCCCCGATCATACACAAATTTCACGAAAATTTTTCCAATTAAAATCTTAATTGAGTTTTAAAAACTATTCAATTAAAAATTTTATTGAATCAACAAATTTTTTAAATGAAATAAAAATCAATCACACAAATTAATAGTATCAATTAATTAATTGGATCAATTAATTTTTTAATTGAGTGTCAATTATTTTTTTTTAACTGATACTATCATTTCCTAATGAATTTCGTGATTGAATCAGAAAAATATTTTTTAATTTTTTAATTGAGTGTCAATTAATTTTTTTTAACTGCACAGAAAAAAATATCACCAAAATATTTCCAATTAAAAATTTAATTGAAGTTGAAATTTTTTTCAATTAATAAATTAATTGGTACAATTAACTTTTTAATCAAGATAGAAACATTAAATTAATTAAGTCAATGATTAAACATTTTAAAATTTTTAATTAAAAAGTTAATTGATACAATTAATTTTTAATCAAATTCGGAAGACTAAGTCAGTTTATGATGATGAACATTTTTTTTTTAATTTTTAATTAAAATTTTTTTTCAAACAATCAAGTGTTAATCCAAATAAAAATTCTAAGCCAATTCAGAATGTAATTGAAAATAGTTATCTTTTTTTAATTAATAAATTAATTGAGTTTTGCAATCAACATCAATTAAATTTTTAATTGAATCAATTAAAAAATTAATTGAAATTTTGCAATGAAATCAATTAATTTTTTAATCAAGAATTTTTTCTATGCCCAATTAAAACTGTGATTGATACTATCATTTTCGTGATTGAAGACATTTCAATTAAAAAATTAATTGGATCAATTAATTTCGTGATTGAATCAGAAAAAAATTTTTTGTGTGTGATACTATCATTTCTGTGATTGAAGACATTTCAATTAAAAAATTACTTGGATCAATGAATTTCGTGATTGAATCAGAAGAATATTTTTTTGTGTACCTAATGAGTCGAGCTTTTGGCCAAATAATCCAATGAATTTTTGCTCTTCCCACAATTTATTATTGTTTTTTTATCAATATTTAGATTTGTATGCTATTTAATTAGCACAAACGGCAAGCAAGCATAAACAAATTGTTAAAATGTGTGTCGATCAATGCAAATCCCAAATAAGATAATACCGCGAATTGACCGACCTACCTAGGAGGGGGATATAACGCATGTCATGTATATACATTTTATGCATAATTAATTAGTACATAAATTATTCAACAAATTGTAGTTAAATAAAATATATATTGGTAAAATGAATTATGAGCTATGAGGTAGACCATATAATTAAAACGATAACACTTAACTCTATCTCTTTTATGATAACAATCAAAGGGGATGGTTTAATAAAATTCACTTTGTTTTCTTCAATAACGAAAACAATACAATACTAAAATTCCTGCAAGAAAACCAAGCCAATGTTTTATTTAATTTTTATTTTTGTGTTTGTAATAAACTATGTTAAAAAAAAATAATAATAATAAAAAAATCTTTGCAAAATTATATTGTAACCTAATGGACCCCCCATAACATGATAGTGATAATTGCATGCAATATTTTACCTTTTTTATCTTTAAATGCTTCTACTTTGCATAATGAAACACTTACTGTTTGGGAAAATTTACACCAAGTTTTAAAGCCAAGTTGATTTTGTTTTTGTGATTAAGACATAATACAACTCTACATGTGGGTTGTTTATGACCAAGAGCTTTTTGAACAGACATTCTGGCCAGGAATTGTGTTAGGAAAAAATTCCACACCGTATATAATGAAATGAGTGTAAATGAAAAAAGTGTGTCCAAATGAATAGCTTACGATATTGAGTAGTAAGTAATTCCTATTTTTTTCGTTCTTTTGCGGGGAGCGAGCTTCAAGATCATCGTATCTATCTCTAATTGCCACCACATGGACCATAAATTTTATGTCCGTCCATACGTCATTATTACAAATTGACATTGATATACGAGTAATCATAGTTATGTGATTGAATGCATGAATGCCAGCAGCCGGCTAGTAAGTCCGCATCCATGCTAGCGCATGCATGAAAACTATGATAACCTCCAACGCAACAAATAAAAATTAGATCTATTACAGTAATCAAGCTCTACACACAATGGGATTTGGGAAGGATTTGATTTGGGAAGGAACAAAAGATAATGAATTATCAATAAATTATTTTAAACTCTAATGATTCTGATTGATTAGGTTAAAGGAAAAAAATGATATATCCATGAGATGCCATATAAGTTATACGAAATGTAATAACATAGGAGCAGATATACCTATAACTATCCAGCAAAAAAATTTGGAAGTTCTTCTCAAGGCACAACTTTTAAAGAACTTCCAAAAATGCTCTTCCAAAGATTTTCTTTATTTTAGCTACACAGGAAGTTAATTTGAGTCAATTTTTTTATAACCGTTTTTTCATATTTTTAAAGGGAAATTTATTTTTATTTGTTTCAAATAGGTTAAGCGTCGCCAAAAAAGTAATGAAAATGTTCTTTTTGGATCAGGAAGTGGTGCAAAATTGACGCAGAAGCGATGAATTTAACATGGGCTTGTCATAGGACGGAAGTCTCCATTTCAACAGCCGTTGCACTGAATTTGCATCACTTCTTTAGGTGTGATCCGAATTCAATGTTTTGGATGTAAATTAAAAAATTCTGTGATATTTTGTCAAATAAATAATTTTTATAATTTTTAATGGATTCTAACTCTTATCGGAAACATTTGACTTCAAATATTCTCAAAACTTCACAATTTTTTCAGATTGGACTTAGCATTTTTTTCGACAAAATTTAAACGATTTGTACCATTTTATGAATTCTTACTCTGTTTTTAACCTATTTGAAACAAAGAAAGTTAAAATTATCCATTAAAAGTATGAAAAACCAAGTTATAACAAGTATATACGGCCGTAAGTTCGGCCAGGCCGAATCTTATGTACCCTCCACCATGGATTGCGTAGAAACTTCTACGAAAGACTGTCATTCACAATCGAATTACTTGGGTTGCGATAACACTTGCCGATGGCAAGGTATCGTAAAACTTTTTAGCACTGTCTTCTAAATTGTAAGTTAGTCCATAAGGGGTATATATTAAACAAAAAAAAGGCCGATTAAATACGTATATAATTCAGTTTGACAAAATTTTCTATAGAAATAAAATTTTGACAAAATTTTCTATAGAAATAAAATGTTGACAAAATTTTCTATAGAAATACAATGTTGACAAAATTTTCTATGGAAGTAAAATGTTGACAAAATTTTCTATAGCAATAAAATTTTGACAAAATTTTCTATAGAAATAAAATGTTGACAAAATTTTCTATAGAAATAAAATGTTGACAAAATGTTCTATAGAAATAAAATGTTGACAAAATTGTCTATAGAACTAAAATGTTGACAAAATTTTCTACAGAAATAAATTTTTTACAAAATTTTCTATAGAAATAAAATGTTGACAAAATTTTCTATGGAAATAAAATGTTGACAAACATTGCTATAGAAATAAACTTTTTACAAAACTTTCTATAGAAATGAAATTTTGACAAAACTTTCTATAGTTATAAAATTTGACAATTTTTACATGGCTGTTAGAGGCCATATACTAACGAAATGTACCAAATTTCAACCGCATCGGATGAATTTTGCTCATCCAAGAGGCTCCAGAGTTCAAATCTGGGGATCGGTTTATATGGGAGCTATATATAATTATGGACCGATATGGACCAATTTTTGCATGCTTGTTAGAGACCGTATACTAACATCAGGTACCCAATTTCAAACGGATCGGATGAATTTTGCCCCTCCAAGAGGCTCCGGAGGTCAAATCTGGGGATCGGTTTATATGGGAGCTATATATATTTATGGACCGATATGGACCAATTTTTGCATGGTTGTTAGAGACCGTATACTAACATCAGGTACCAAATTTCAACCGGATCGGATGAATTTTGCCCCTCCAAGAGGCTCCGGAGGTCAAATCTGGGGATCGGTTTATATGGGGGCTATATATAATTATGGACCGATACGGACCAATTTTTGCATGGTTGTTAGAGACCGTATTCTTAGACCACGTACCAAATTTCAACCGGATCGGATGAATTTTGCTGCTCCGGAAGGCTCCGCAAGCCAAATTTGGGGATCGGTTTATATGGGGGCTATACGTAAACGTGGGCCGATATGGCCCATTTTCAATACCATCCGACCTACATCAATAACAACTACTTGTGCCAAGTTTCAAGTCGATAGCTAGTTTCGTTCGGAAGTTAGCGTGATTTCCACAGACGGACGGACAGACGGACGGACGGACGGACATGCTTAGATCGACTCAGAATTTCACCACGACCCAGAATATATATACTTTATGGGGTCTTAGAGCAATATTTCGATGTGTTACAAACAGAATGACAAAGTTAATATACCCCCATCCTATGGTGGAGGGTATAAAAAATTGAATTAAAATAACTTCCTGCGTAGTTAAAATAAAGAACATCATTGGAAGTGCATCTTCTGGAAGTGCTTTTAAAGTTGTGCCTTTGGAAGAACTTCCAAATTTTTTGCTGGGATTTTGTCAAATAAATAATTTTTAATTTTTTATATTTTTTAATGGATTCTAACGCTTATCGGAAACATTTGACCTCAAATATTTTCAAAAATTCACAATTTTTTCAGATTGGATTTAGCATTTTTTCGACAAAATTTAAATGATTTGTACCATTTTATGAATTCTTAAACTGTTTTTAACCTATTTGAAACAAAAAAGTTAAAAATATACATTAAAAGTATGAAAAAACTAAGTTATAAAAAATTAAATTAAAATAACTTCCTGGGTAGTTAAAATAAAGAACATCATTGGAAGTGCATCTTCTGGAAGTGCATTTAAAGTTGTGCCTTTGGAAGAACTTCCAAATTTTCATAAATAGATGCGTTATTCAGAAAATTGAATATTGTGTACCAACCATAAAAAGCTGTCGTCCGTTAATTCTTAGTATATGAGAACGGTTAGGTTAGGTTAGGTGGCAGCCCGAGATATCAGGCTCAGTTAGACTGCTCATTGTGATAAAACAGTTGTGAACTTCTCTCTTATCACTGATTTGTGCCCGATTCCATATTAAGCTCAATGACAAGGGACCTCCTTTTTATGTTATTTGCTATTTTTGTTCATTTCAATCCCACTGTTAACCATGAACATGGATGGCCATCTATACTCTATTATTATAGTTTACTTTATAATTTTCTTTATGGAGTTTTCCTTCAGTACCGTTTGACAGTGGTTCGTGTTTCTGGTTTATTATTTATTTCTTTGAAATTCAAGACATTCAATAACTTGGTGCCTTTTGATATTGACAGCCGTTGTACATATGATATAGTAAAGATTCAACGATAGCAAGCAGTGAATGCCGCATCATGGTAACAAACACTTGGCACTTAAAGTAACACTCAAGTGTCTAGCCATCGATAAGTGATTGAATATTCAATATTCACTGTTAGAAGTGTTGGAAATTTGAGATGAATTTCAAATAAATTGCTGTAAATGAAAATATTTATTAAAAATGCAAAAAAAAACAAGAACTGAAGGTAGGTGTTGTTAGTGGGGTACGAGATCATTGAGATGAAATCTTATATATCGTCTATGGGTATAAAAAAATCGTCGTATTTTGCCAAGTGTTTACCATGTTCTACAAACAATGTAGTTTCACGACTTGACTCGATCCATAAGACTAATCAATGTTTTGTCATCAATAATGCCTTAGCATTTGAAGTTGTACATGAACAAAAAGTCTAGTCAAATACATTTTTTAGGCAAATCTTTATTACGAAATCTTTCATTGTTGGAATGGCGAAGGCGAAAGCTAAGAAACACGGAATATCTTTACCATCGCTGATATGGGGTTTACAGTTGACATTCGCTTGAAGATTTTGTTAAAATGATAATTTAAATAATGGGTTTCTGATGTGGCTCCTCGCTGCAGTAGTTTGTAGTTAGGCTTAAGCTAACTTGATTTGTGGAATTAACCAACAAACATTTTATGTCAAATAAGAAATTGAATTCTACACAAAAAAAAAAAAAATATTACAAAAATATTCCCAATTAAAAATTCCCAATTAAGTCGATAATTGAACTTTTTTAAATTTTAACTTAAAAAATTAATTGATACAATTAATTTTTTAATCAAACTCGTAATAGTAAGCCAGTTATATAATTAATTGAATTTTGCAATCAACATCAACTAAAAATTTAATAGAATCAATTAAAAAATTAATTGAAACTTACTAATGCCAATTTAAACCGGGATTGATACTATCATTTTCGTGATTGAAGACATTTCAATTAAAAAATTAATTGGAGCAATTAATTTTGTGATTGAATCAGAATTTTTTTTTGTGTAGAGAAATTCATCGTTGACACGACTTTCTATAGAAGTTTATGTTGAAGATAATTTTCTATAGAACTTCATCTTGAAGATGATTTTCTATAGAAATTCATCCCAGATGAATTTCTGTGGAAGTTCATCCCATATGATATTCTATAGAAATTCATCTCAGATGATTTTTCTATAAAAATTCATCCAGATGATTTTCTATAAAAATTCATACTAGATGATTTTCTATAGAAATTCATACTAGATGATTTTCTATAGAAATTCATCCTGAAGGTGATTTCTATAGAAATTCATCCCAGATGATTTTCTGTGGAAGTTCATTCCATATGATCTTCTACAGAAATTCATCTCAGATGATTTTTCTATAAAAATTCATCATAGAAACGATTTCTTCATCCTAGAAACGATTTCCCAGATGATTTTCTATAAAAATTCATACCAGATGATTTTCTATAGAGATTTATCCTAGATGATTTTCTATAGAAATTCATCCCAGATGATTTTCTTAGAAATTCATCCTAGATGACTTTCCATGAAAATTCATCCCATAGATGATTTTAAATAAAAATTCATCCTAGATGCTTTCCTACAGAAATTCATCCTAGATGATTTTCGATAGAATTTCACCCAGACGTTTATTTTTTATTATTTCATCTGGGATGATGATTTTTCTATAAAAATTCATCACAGATGATTTTCTATAAAAATTCATACCAGATGATTTTCTATAGAAATTCAACCCAGATATTTTTTTGTGGTAGTTCATCCCATATGATCTTCTACAGAAATTCATCCCAGATGGATTTTCTATAAAAATTCATTACAGATGATTTTTTATAGAAATTTATCCTAGATAATTTTCTATAGAAATTCATCCTGAAGATGATTTCAATAGAAATTCAACTCAGATGGATTTTCTATAAAAATTCATCCCAGAAGGATTTTCTATAGAAATTCATCCCAGATGTTTTTCTATAGAAATTCATCCCAGATGATTTTCGGTGGAAGTTCATCCCATATGATCTTCTATAGAAATTCATCCCAGATGATTTTCGGTGGAAGTTCATCCCATATGATCTTCTATAGAAATTCATCCCAGGTGATTTGTCTATAAAAATTCATCCCAGATGATTTTCTATAAAAATTCATCATAGAAACGATTTCTTCATCCTAGAAACGATTTCCCAGATGATTTTTTTATAAAAATTCATACCAGATGATTTTCTATAGAAATTCATCCCATATGATTTTCTATAGAAACTCATCCCAGATGATTTTCTTAGAAATTCATCCTAGGTGACTTTCCATGAAAATTTATCCCAGATGATCTTAAATAAAAATTCATCCTAGAAACGATTTCTAGCGAAATCCATTCCAGATGATTTTATTGAGAAATTCATCTCAGATAATTTTTTATTTAAAATTCATCCTAGATGATTTTCGATAGAATTTCAGTCAGATGTTTATTTTCCTTTTATTGCTGGGTAATATTATGCCTCACACAAACACTGCCCAAACAGCAAGGCTTCTCCTAATCCATTCGATTTGAATTATACCATCGTTTTTATCAATTCGATACATAGATGTTGCAATTTATTATTAAATGATGCGGTAATTGTTATGGTAAGATCTTCGGGGCATGAACGGTTGACACTGCACTCTGTAACTTTGTGATCTATTCGGCGAGGATAAGGTTTGGTGGTAAGATAAATTTGAACAATTACACATTAAGATTCATTGTGGAGTTAATTAGCACAAAATAATTGATTTTAATTAAATCCAAAGAGTAAAAAAAGTTAAGTAAACTATTCAAAACTTTTCTATTCGAACTATTCAAGATTTTTGCAAAAAATTTAAAGAGAATGATATTTAATGAATTTGGCGCCCAACGAAAAGAATTTTGTATTACACAAATATATTTAGATAAATCCTAATTTTTTTTGTAAGAAAATATTGAAAAGGGAATTTATTAAGATAAGCCGCTCATATTACACGTATTAGTTGTACAGTTTCAGCTTTGTGAAGAACTGGCGCCCAACGTGCCAAAAATATGTTTTTGCCTTAGTAACTGATATCTTATCAGCAAACAATTAACAAAAAAAAATATTTATGTCTATATATCACTGCAATGGCCCACACAATCAATAAAAAATCAAGAAATCGAATATCTTTTTAAACATTATTAAAAATATTTGTTTTTTTTTACATACATACCTTTTGAACTTGTCAAACTGTGACTGATATTGTTCCAAAAATTCAGCCTACAGCCGAAAACCTTCATTTCTTTAACACGTTCCTTCATATTGCCCAGGACACTGGTTTCCGCGAGACTAACACACGGAATCATTTGTTTGACGCAATAGCTCGTCTAAACGACAATTGTCGCCGATGAGATTTTTACTGATGCTATATTCACCTTTGATATTTAACACGATATAGAATTTAATATTTTTTCTTGTTTGACATTAATTAAAAATATATATATTTTTTTGTAAAATATTTTTATTACATGAAAACAATTAAAAACAATTTTTAAGCCAAGAAAACAAACAAAAATAATTATAAAAACCTAAAAAAGAAGAGAAATAAACGCAAAGTGTTAATAATATAAAAAGAACTATAAAAAAAACAGAGTTACCACAATTTTGCTTAGACCTTCGAAGAAGAAGACGAAGTGAAAAGTGAATGGGCAGACTAATTTTAGTTTTTTTTTATTAATTTAATAATAATTTTAATCAGTATTTATGTAGAGGATTATAATTAATTTTAAATTGATCTAAAGTTTAATACTGTTTCTTTAGTTTTCTCAACCAGACGGTATATTAAAAATATGATATAAACTATTCTACAGTTAAGGAAAGTGGCGTTCAGCGAAAGAAACATTTTAAATCGATTTTTGAAGATTTGTATAGACCTCATTTAGCTTTTATATGATTTTGGTTCCATAATCAACCTGAATCATGTAATAAAATACTACCAAAGTTCACAGTATTCATTTATTAGAGAAATTCTATGTCATTCCAATAATATATAACATATATCCAATAATATATAACAAACTATACATGAATACATGTTTTCCCTTAGGGATTCTTCAATAAAACCGACTAGTTCAGGCAATGCAGACCAGAGAACGGCTGCTATCTACCGCAACCGACCAGTGCATTTAGTAAACACCAATATTTGCAATCTTAAAACACCAATTGGTAAAAAAAAAAAATTTCACCAATATCCAATGCAACCGACGACTATCGGTGTTTGTTAGTATGAGTGTTGGTCTCTCGAAAACGCCGTAGTAAAGCAATCACACACAAATAGGTTACCCATATCTCAGAAGTTTGGTATTCTCCTATTTGGTATTGCTTTAATCACACACAAATTGGTTACCCATATCTCAGAAGTTTGGTATTCTTTTATTTGGTATTCTCTCAATTTGAGTGTTTTAGAATGACTTACAGCTTGTTTATGTATGTCGAACGAGCTCTATCGATCGACTAAAATGGAAACAAACAGCTGAATTGATAACCAAAAATCAGCTGTTTCTATGCATCAATTTTGCATTTAAAAAACCTGAACACTCCTCTTTTTGAAGGTGTGTGTGTGTAGAATGTTGTTCCTATTTTGATTTTGGAATTCACTCTTCAGTTGTCAAAATGCCGTCCAAGCAAGAAGAGCAGCGTATCAAAATTTTGCTCGCGCATCGCGAAAATCCGAGCTACTCGCACGCAAAGCTGGCAAAATCGCTAAAAGTTGCCAAATCAACCATTACAAATGTAATTAAAGTGTTTGGGGAACGTTTGTCGACAGCCAGGAAGTCTGGATGGGGAGGGAAATCGAAAACTGGAAGCCGCTGAGACGACAAAGAGAGTTGCCGGTAGTTTCAAGCGAAACACTAACCACTCTCTACGAGTTGCCGCAAATAAGCTGGGTGTATCGTGTACAACCGCGCATCGAGCCAAAAAATGAGCCGGACTATCGACTTACAAGAAGGTAGTGAGTCCAAATCGCGATGATAAACAAAATACGACGGCCAAAGCGCGATCCCGGAGGCTGTACACGACGATGCTGACGAAGTTTGACTGCGTGGTAAAGTACGACGAAACCTACGTCAAAGCCGACTACAAGCAGCTTCCGGGACAGGAGTTTTATACGGCAAAAGGAAGGGGAAAGGTAGCAGATATTTTCAAGCGCATAAAACTGTCAAAGTTCGCAAAGAAATATCTGGTTTGGCAAGCCATCTGTACCTGTGGCTTGAAAAGCAGCATTTTCATAGCTTGCGGGACTGTCAACCAAGAAATTTACGTGAAAGAGTGTTTGAATAAACGTCTGCTGCCTTTCCTGAAGAAACACGGTTGTTCCGTACTGTTTTGGCCGGATTTGGCATCTTGCCATTACGGTAAAAAGGCCATGGAGTGGTACGCCGCCAACAACGTGCAGGTGGTTCCCAAGGACAAGAACCCTCCCAACACGCCAGAGCTCCGCCCAATTGAGAAATACTGGGATATTGTCAAGCGGAACCTAAAGAAGACCAAAAAACTACTAAGGACGAGCAGCAGTTCAAGGCAAACTGGCTTTCTGCGGCGAAGAAGGTGGACAAGGTGGCTGTACAAAATCTGATGGCAGGTGTCAAGCGTGAGGCCCGGCAATTCGGATTTGGAAAAGCGAAAGCCTAACTGAATATTTTTCCTTAATTTTATACTAAATGAACTTGAAAAAGAAATTTAATTTGATTTTTTAAAAACGATTTCACCGATTTACACGCGTTTTCCCTTGACCAAATTTTGACCGTATCACCCTTTAAAGGATTACTACTTAATTATGAATTATGTTATAATTTCCCACTTGACATATAGGAAAAATTACTATCCCACATCACCTCTGCAGAGTTTACGTAATCCGGAGAGCAGAAAATAATTATAATTCCTGTTCAAGTATTAAAGTTTTATATATAATATTTGAATTTAAAAAAACAGAAGGAAATGAGGGAAAAATCCTCGTATGTAATATCCATAAAAAATCAGCATATAAGATCCAAATTGAGTCATCTCACCCCGCCAGTTCTACTCTACAGACTATGGAAAGTCGTATTGGCCAGCGATGAAACATGTGTATAGTCAGGCTTGTGGAGATTGGTATCTGGCTTTTTTTCAATAACTTAATATCATAGTGAACTTTTGTTTTTCTACTAAGGAACCTATTTTTATTACATACTATTACAATTTTAATAAAAGCTTATTGGACATGAAGATTAAGAAATTGGTATCTTAATCTTCATGTCCAATAAGCTCTTATTGAAATTGTAATAGTATGTAATAAAAATAGGTTCCTTAGTAGAAAAACAAAAGTTCACTATGTTCTATCGATACCGGAGGATATTTGCAATATCTGATGACGGACATCTTATTAAACTTTAAGTCAATTTTTTTTTAATTTAACAAAAAATTCAACTTCAATGTCATTATTTGCAAAGTCAATATTCTTTAATTAACATTCTTTGGAATGGACTACCTCAGGGATTTTTTTATGATAATTGAATATTAAAAACTTTAATATCAAAGCTTGCTATACTAATGTGTCTATATTTATACAATATGCAGAAGATCTTAAAATGTCTCGTTTTTTTTGTAATTCCAAACGAAATAATTATCTTCAATATAAATCTTCTATGATTGAAGTGAATATTAAAAATTGACGTTAAAATCGCCAACAATTAGTATTATCAATTAGTAACGCCCACTTTATGAATTAATGAATATTAAGTGAACAAAAAAAATTATATTAAGAATAACTTCATCTAAAAAGACAAGTCAGACAATTAACAGATAAATACATGAAGAATTTATTTATAATCAACAATGCAATGCTTAAAATCCCAGTAGCGCATGAAAAATCAGATATTATCAAATAAAATTATTTTGTAAATGAATAAAAATTTCCTCATAAAAATATCAAAATTTAATTTAATAAAATACAAATAACTATTAAATACAAATAACTATTATATAGTAGAAAAAATTATTTCTCTCAAACTTGTTGACTTGTGTTATTTTTTTTTTTTTTTGTGAATAATTTAGAATGTTAGCGGAATATATTCCCCATCATCTGACATTGTTTTTTTTTTTTCATCCATTGGAATAATTAACATTTTTAATCAATCAATAATTCAACGCTATTTTTAACAAATACAATAAATCTAATTTGTTTTTAAGTGGCTGGGAATATTTTCAAGTTATGAACGATTTCCTTCTTTCGACACAACGAAATTCTCTAAAACTTATTGAGTTTCAGGTTGGACAAATCAATTCAATTTCTTAATATGCCATAAATCAATTATAATTCATTCAAACATTATTTAAGATTCTTGCTGATAACAAAGCAAAATCTTCTAATTTGTAGTTCACAATATGTGTTTTTTTTACAAACTTAAACTCGCTTATGACTTATATCAAAGCAAATAAATACTTCCGCATAACAAATGGAGATTTTACTTAAAATTAAAAAGACAAATAAAAAGCAAAATTGTCGGCGTGCTATTTATACACAAATAACATCAATTAAGCGTAAAAGTACTCTTGATTTGTTGTTAAACTCTAATGAACTTTTTTCGCTGAAAGCTCAAGTAAACGAACTTAGGTCTATGGATATTTTGCCTTTGGCTGAAGGTCTGTTTATTTTTCAGTTTTGTTTGAAAACTAATTGAAACTCAATGAACTTTTAAGATAATTTCTTTTCTTCATTTCCATGAATGTGTTTAGTGATAATGGTCGTTTTTTAAGTAAGATAAAAATATTACTAATTATACAATATTCTTTCCATTATTGCAACACTAGTAGGAAGACATGTAATGTAATTTAATTTTCCAAGAAAAATCTCAAGATATAACAGGGTTAATTACAATTAAAAGAAATGGATAGTTAAGTGATGTTTGTTTTTACAAAATATATCATATATCAGTATGTCTCCACCTAAAGGCTGGCTTCGTTAAATCAGGAAGCTATTAAGCACATCTTGAGACAACAAAAATGGGTAAAATACAAAGAAAACTTAGGGTGTTTTCGTTTCGCAAAAAATATGTTGCCTTGGCGTTTAACTACTTTTTCACTGATTCTATTTTCGCCCAAATGATAGTGTCATTCCAGATTTATTGTTGATTCATAATATTGTGTGGGATTCAGGACCCAAAACGTATGTCAGTATACTTCATATTTTGCAATAAATTTCGAGAATGTTGCACCTTTTTTCCCAATCGAAATCGCCATTAGTTAAAACTTTTCAAGAGGCTTTGCTGCATATACTGAATTTTATCGTAAAAATTTTTCTCCTTTCGTTTTCTTGTTTTTGTGTCGTTAATATTGAATATTTAATCAGCTGACAAAACTAGAGGGTTACGTAAGTAATAGAGTTGGGATTCTTATATTCGAAAGACCTAAAATTGTATTTTAATTTAAAAAATTTCAATACACAACCATTTTACTGTACTATCTTCGATCCTACGTTGGGCGCCATTTATCTTAACAATAATTACTCTATACAGTAGCTGTCCAAAAACTAGAATTATTTTGGACTCATAGAGTTTTAACTCCGCGACCAAGATTTATTTATAATTTAGAAATTTTCAGAGCATAATCGGCGCTATTTTGGGCGCCATTTTTCTTAACAAAAATTTCTCTATACAGTTCACCACTTTTAATTGAAAAACTTTCTGTACACAACAGGGTTGCCATCTTGGTCCGATCGGACCGAAATTGGTCCAAAAAATTATAAATTTTTAAATTTGGTCGATGGTCGGACCAAATGGAATTTGATTGATTGTGGTCCATTTTCTTCAAATCGGTAATTTTTTCAAAAACTTCTACAGAAATAAAATTTTGACAAAATTTTCTGTAGAAATAAAATTTTGGCAAAATTTATTATAGAAATTAAATTTAAAAAAATATATAGATATTTGTATAGAATTATGCAAAAATTTTGTATAGGAAGAAAATTTTGTAAAAATTTTAATAGAAATAACATTTTGCCTAATTTTCTATAGAAATAAAATTTTGACAAAATTTTCCATAGAAATAAAATTTTGTCAACATTTTCAATAGAAATAAAATTTTTACAAATTTTCTTCTTATACAAAATTTTTGAATAATTCTATACAAATATCTATATAATTCTTTTAAGTTTATTTCCATAATAATTTTTGCCAAAATTTTATTTCTACAGAAAATTTTGTCAAAATTTTTTCTATAGAAGTTTTTGAAAAAATTATCGATTTGAAGAAAATGGACCAAAATCAATCAAATTACATTTGGTCCGACCATCGACCAAATTAAAAAATTTATAATTTTTTGGACCAAGTTTGGTCCGATCGGACCAAAATGTCAACCCTGTTGTGTACAGAAATTTTTTCAATTAAAAATGGTGAACTGTATAGAGAAATTTTTGTTAAGAAAAATGGCGCCCAAAGTAGCGCCGATTATGCTCTGAAAATTTCTAAATTATAAATAAATCTTGGTCGCGGAGATAAAACTCTATGAGTCCAAAATAATTCTAGTTTTTGGACAGCTACTGTATAGAACTGTATAGAGTAATTATTGTTAAGATAAATGGCGCCCAACGTAGGATCGAAGATAGTAGAGTAAAATGGTTATAATATGTATCTTAAATAACATAGCTTATATTGCCAGCCAGTGTCTCATTTGTTGTAATATCTACTGTGATAAAATCTCATTAAATGAATTGTATTTAAAAATCAAATTAATAAAGAAGAATTTGAAAAATGAAAAAAAAATGAATGACAAATTTTCAATAGAAATAAAATTTTGGCTACATTTTCAATAGAAATAAAATTTTGACAAAATTTTCTATAGAAATAAAATTTTGACAAAAAAATTCTATAGAAATAAAATTTACGCTAAATTTTCTATAGAAGTAAAATTTTGACAAAATTTTCTATAGAAATAAAATTTGTAGAAATTTTCTATACAAATAAAATTTTGACAAAATTATCTATAGAAATAAAAGTTTGACTAAATTTTTGACAAAATTTTCTATGGAAGTAAAATTTTGACAAAATTTTCTATAGAAATAAAATTTTTACAAATTTTCCATAGAAATAAAATTTTGACAAAATTTTGTATAGAAATAAAATTTTGACAAAATTTTCTATAGAAATGAAATTTTGACAAAAAATTTCAATAGAAATAAAATTTTTACAAATTTTCTATAGACATAAAATTTTGACAAAATTTTCTATAGAAATAAATTTTTGACAAAATTTTCTATAGAAATAAAATTTTGACAAAATTTTCTATACACCCATAGAAAAAATCATGAACGGCGTGGTCATTTCGAAACGATCCGTTCATGAAAATGAATCAACACACAAGTGTTGTCAAACTGAGAACAGATGGGGTCAATCTGACAACGAAAAAATGACACCATACGTTGTCAAGATAACAACCAGCGTTCATGATCTGAGAACGTAATGGTTACGAATTTATAAACAAAATTAAAAAATACTTCCGCTACCGTGACTCGAACCTGTGTTGCCTGCACGATACGCGTTAACAGTCGCCTTAGCACATTGCACCAACGGCGGAGTTGCCATAACAATGTCTAACGATTATTTTAAAACTTTGCATTGCCAAAAAAACGACTGCCGTTCATGAAATCGTGAACGCCCGTGGACGAAATCGTGAGCATTCGGTTTTGATTTTTTGTGAACGTTTCCGTTTCATTTTGACAACGTCCGTTCACGATTGTGAAACGTAATTTTTTCTATTAGTGTAGAAATAACATTTTGACAAAATTTTCTATAGAAATAAAATTTTGAAAAAATTTCTATAGAAATAAAATTTTGAGAAAAATTTCTATAGAAATAAAAATTTTGAATTGAAATATCACAAAATTTTCTATCGAGGATATATTTTATTTTTTAAATGGTATAAATTTAATTTGGAGAAATGGTCGGCTGGTAAGAATTTCGGTCCAATTTTGGATAATTTTTGGTCCAAAATAATATTAATTGTGACAACGCTGGTACACAACCATTTTACTGTAATACTATCTTCGGCCATATGTTGGGCAACAAGCATTCCTGCAAATAGTTCGTCAGTAGATGACCATTTTTGGATCATAGAATTTTAACGCCGTGACTAAGATATTGATATTCAGAATGCCTGGGGTCGAGTTCTAACTTTGCGAAAGCTGTTCGCCTAAAACTCTTTTCTTTTCTGTTCTTGCCTTACGTTGGGCGCCATTTACAAGTTCAAATACTGTAGATAAGACAATATGCAAAACAACAAAGGCATTGTACTTACAAAGGCATGTTTATTGCACCCAGAGAAGGAATATGATCACCTCAAACCTGTTTTAAGAACAAAATGTTATTTTTGGGTGGTGAACATGTAACATGGTTTTCGCAGCCATGTTATTTTCTCGGAAATCATGTATCTGATTTCGGCAAGAAGGTTATATTTGACGAAAAAATAACATTTTAGTGACAACCATGTTACATGGTCACCATACAAAAATAACATTTTGCTCTTGAAACATGTTTGAGATGATCATATTCCTTCTCTGTGTGTGGTTAGCCTCCCAAACTGGTTTCTTTATCCGAGTTGTGGATCTTATGCCAAATTTTATCGTAACAAAACGGACTGCAATTAAGTTTCTATTACATCAAATGTAGTAAGAAATGAAAGACGGCATCGTCCGACATTCGTGGGTTATTGTTAACACTAAAAGAAGAGTTTTCTTTTCCAAGGAACGAAATTTTAGACAAATGAAGGAAATAAAAATGATTAGAGATAATCATTCCATTGATTGTCATAGATACTGACGAATTTTGCTTGTGTAAAATTTCATTTCGATGGAAAGTATTTTTTCTTTGGGTGTAGTTGATTTATGTAAAATTTCGCATATATCAGTATAGCAGTTTTTTCCATGTAGGTTTGTTTCCTCAATTCAGAATCAAATAGTTCCGATGATTGGAAATAATACCATTCACCATTCCGATCGAACTCTGTCCAACATTTTCATCTTCTTCATTGGATGTAGCTTCTTGTTTTGGCTCTGTGTCTTTCTACGGTTTCATGTTTCGTTCCCTCTCACGAAACGATGCAAAAACTCTACCAATTGTAATTTAAAAACGCCCGTTGTCCATCGCGAGCAAACGCGGCGCCCAACTCGTCAATAGCTTTCTCAAGGCCAAACTTTCGTACATAATATGTTTTACTCGATGCCGGCTTTTTCACCAATTTCGCGACTAACCGCCCAGAGTGATTATCCTCTTGTAGAGCAGTTCAACAAAGCTCACATAAATCGATATAAATATATGGATTTTTGAGCAACAGATACGAGTATTTCAGCATACTTTTCCTTCGAAGCAATAAAATCGTTAAATGATTTTTTTAATAATTTATACATTATTGAAGAACTTACTAATAAGAGGTTGACAATAAAAAAAAGAAACACACACAAAGGAAATATATTATACATTTAAAAGAAAATTGCAACCCCACGTTGGGCGCCAATCATCAACCCAAAAATGAATATCCTGCAAATTAAAAAAAAGAAAGACAATTGCAGCCCCACGTTGGGTGCCAATCATCAACCCAAAAATGAATATCCTGCGAATTAAAAAAAATCACAACTACCTGCTAACATTTTTTGAATTTGCGACCCATCATCATCACGTCGAAATCTGTCGTATACGATACCTAATTCTAACTATATTTTTCTATAAATTTATCAGAATTTAGCAAATTATATTAAATACTATTAGTGGTGGCAAAGTCCTTATATGGATCTTTTATATATCGGTTGCGACATTTTTACTTTAAACTATCTATAGTAAAGATGAGGATTAATCGAAATTTGAAATGCTGACTAAAATAAATCAACACCACAATACGATTAGATTGTGGCGTTGATTTATTGTAGCATCCACACTGAATTTATTCAAGAACAAAACAAAAATTGAAATGAAACGGCTTGGGTCAAGGTCAGCTACGTGCCTGGTTTTCTTGTATGTTCCCTTTAAATATTTACCACACGAAAAGCAGATATTTTGAACAATTTTATATCAGCAAGACGTGTTGGCATGCTTTTGTCCTACATAAAATAAAGCCTGAAATTTAGAACGAAATTAAAGTGCCACTATCAAGAGAAAATTTCATAGGGATCACAAATTGATGGATAACACAAGCCACGAACGAAATGAAATAAACAAATTACATACAATTCGAAATATCGAAACTGAAATTTAATTGAAAGTTTTGCAACCACAATCCAGTCCAATAAAAACGAAAATCCATGGCAGCTGACCAAAGAAACAAAAAAAAAAAAAAAACGAAACAAAAACAACATGACCATATAAGCCATTTAACCAGTTTAACATGAGAGAGCCTGTAAAGAAAACAACATTCACCAAATCAGGTCAAAATCATTTAAATGAATAATAACAGTTCCAATGCGAAGAAAATTGTACTATACGAATTGCCCTACAGGCATTAAAACAAAAGAAGAGATATTCTGGTATGGGTCAAAAGAATGGGCTACCAAAAAAAAAACAAAAGAAGCTTTGACTGCAAGAGGATCATAAAAATGATTATAATCCGTTATGGCTACCATTTGGAAGAAATCCAAAAAACAAAAAGTGGGTAGAACACCCTATAAGCCGCTCCAACAAATGTGGGGATATGAAATATCGACTTTGGGCAATAAAGTAAAAAAAAATTAAAATAAAAAATATTAATATTACATTTTTTAAATATTTAATAATATTGAAAATTGCCGCCCTCTGCGTTGGGCGCCAATAATAATATATAAATATCCATATTTTTGTAAGGGCTTGAGAATTTGAACAACATTAAATTTAATTGTTACATTCTAAAAAAATAATAGTGGCGTTTGTCTAAATGAAAATATTATTTGTAAAAATAAAAATATGTATATGGATAAGTATTTCGGGAAAGGGTATATTGGTGGCGGCCAATATTTATTAGTTTTCTAATATATCTTCCCATAAACAATATCGTTTATATTCATCCATATTGTATGCATGTATTTATGTACTGTTGTATACCACGTATAGGATTTATTTCCATCGAATTAGTATTTGGCGCCCAACGGAGTAGGTTTTCAAATAATATAAACATTCATATTTTTATAGAGACTTGAGACATATCTACCCTTAGTTTTTATAAAAACAAAACTATTGAACCATGTCGTTTATATTCTTTCATAATGTATATATTTATGAACCCTAATATACTACCCACCAAACAAAGCCTCGTCTAAAAGGTGTGATCCGAATTCAATGTTTTGGATGGGAATTACAAAATTTTATGATATTTTGCAAAAATAAAATTTTTTTAAAAATTTTGTATAATTTTTAGCATTCTAAAGTTTGCCTAAGACATTTGATCTCAAACAATTTAGAAAAGTCGCAATTTTTCTAGAATGGATTTAGAATTCTTTTTTCGACCGAATTTAATGGACTTGAAACGAAAAAGGTAAAATTATCCATTAAAAATATGAAAATAGAGATTTATAAAAAATTCAAGTAATTGAACTTTCTGTGTAATTAAAATAAATAACATCTTTTGGAGTCCGTTTTTTCTGGGTATGTATAACGAATCAGTATATGGCGCCCAACAGAATAGGCATCGCAATAATACAAACATTTATATTTTTATATGTGGCCATCTATACCCTTATATTTTATATAAAAAAGCTTTCGAAGCACGCGCATCTAATGGACTAATAATTCAAATAATTAATATGAACATTTTTATTTTAATCGTTGTTGTTGTTTTTGATTTCAGCTTAAAACCATGCATTGACTAAACTACAAGTGTAGCTTAACCAACAGAGGTAAAGAATGTTTGTCAAATTTATTTGGACAAAGCCCTATAGACTGCAAGATGGTTGGATGGACGCACGTTTCGGAATTACCACTTTCCTCATCAGCATCCTCTACTTGCAGCAAAACTATCAACCAATTATTAGAATAAATTCAGGCAGTTCACTAAACCCAAAAGTGAAACACACTTTATTTTTATATGGATCATTTTGATCGTTCTAAGTAATCAGTATTTGGCGCCCGACGATCTAAAGATTTAACTAATAGAAATATTGATATTATCTGTATTATAAAAACTCTTGAAGCATGTCGTTTATAACCTTTTATAGAGTGCTTATTTATCTATTTTTTCATTTTACCATTATATTCTATGTACATATCTATCGAATCAGTATGTGGCGCCCAACGGAATAGGGATATTAATATCCACTGCATTGATTTCGTATTAGTTCTTCAGATGTGATACTATTTCAGTATTTTGCACGCAGAGAAGGAATATGATCATCTCAACCATCTTTCCAGAGCAAAATGATATTTTCGGATGGTGACCACTTAACATATTTATCGCAAACATGTTGTTTTCTCGCTAAACATAAAATGCTTTCCGAAAACAGATACATAATTTGCGAGAAAATAACATGGTTGCGACATGGTCACCATATAAAAATAACATTTTGCTCTTGAAACATGTTTGAGGTGATCATATTCCTTCTCTGGGTGTGGATTTCATTTTCAAAAATTAGGGGAAAAAATAATATTTTTCTACATTTTTTCGACTTTTTTCACTACGTAACGATTTTTTTTAATAATACTAGTCAATACTAATAAAATTGTAAGTGTGCCGATAAATGGATCGGTAAACCTTTCAAATTTTTTTTTTAATTTCTATTGCTGTGTTTTATGCACAGTAAAATGAAGAAGATTTGAATTTATTGGTAAAACAGCGAAAAATAAAGGATTTTTATATAGAACTTACTCACAAGAACTTCTTGTAAAGTGAAAATTAAGTCCATCCTTACATGAACATGTTTGGATATATTTAAAAAGCAATGACTTAGGAAGAATATCCATTTTTTTTTGAGTCCATAATTTATGCATTTATTACCTTACTATACCATGTACATATATTTATAACGAATTAGTATTTGGCGCCCAACGGAGTAAGGATTAAAATAATATAAACATTTGTAATTTTATATGGAGCCGACCCTTATACTCAACTATGTAGGTTATTTATTTGCCTTTATATACAATTATATCATTTATTTCCAGCGAATCAGCATTTGGCGCCCAACGTAGGTTAGGTTAGGTGGCAGCCCGATGTAGCAGGCTCACTTAGACTATTCAGTCCATTGTGATACCACATTGGTGAACTACTCTCTTATCACTGAGTGCTGCCCGATTCCATGTTAAGCTCAATGACAAGGCACATCCTTTTTAAAGCCCATTCCGAACGGCACATTACAGTGAAACCACTTAGAGAAGCTTTGAAACCCTCAGAAATGTCACCAGCATTACTGAGGTGGGATAATCCACCGCTGAAAAACTTTTTGGTGTTCGGTCGAAGCAGGAATCGAACCCACGACCTTGTGTATGCAAGGCGGGCATGCTAACCATTGCACCACGGTGGCGCCCAACATAATAAAGACTCAAATAATATACACATTCATACTTTTATAGGATCTCGAGACATCTGTACCCTTAGTTTCTTATCAATCTACCGTTATTTCTAACGAATCAGTATTTGGCGCCCAACGGAGTAAACATACTAATAGTATAATTACTCATAATGTTAAATGTATATGGACTTTAGACATCTATCGTTTCGATGGGGGATGCTTTTCCCCAGAGAATACACTTCATTTCGAAGTAGGGCCCCATTGCAAAAATATTTCACAACACTGCCATATTTTCTTATTTAAATTACTTTAAGGTCATCCGGTTTTTTTTCACTCATCTCCACATTGCATGTACACAGTCAATAAATCCACTTAAAACTCTTCTGGCAAAAGCTGACACAAAAGATGCAACAGACTTTGAATGCGTTCAGAAGTACAGAATAAATCTTCTGTGAAGAAGATGTAGTGCGTAGTATAATGGTCGATAGTTGTTGTTTTCATTTATTCCTTATGATGATGCCTTTTTGCCACAATAAGTGGCAATTACATATATGTTTACGGTATTTCGTGAAGTGTTGCAGCAAAACCAGTCAACATCTGTGTTGTATCCTTTTTTATGGGGTTCCTTTGGCTTCTGAAATAGGGAGTTTGTGTATGTGTAGCCATGAGAGATTTTACCAAAGAAGAAAGTACGGCACGTGTATACAACTTTCATAAGCTTGCCAGGGGTTTTGTGAAGTAACCTTTCAAGGTAAATGTTGTTAACGAAAGATTGTTGATCAAAAAGGCGTGATAGTTGATAGTGGCCCTTTTAAGCATGTTGTTTGAGGTAGCCATATTCTGGATTAATATCTTTGTGGTTTGGGATGCTGCCACTTTATGATGATTTTTTTTTTGTCTGGCAGTCGAATACCCAACCATTGCTTTGAATTCGTTCTTGTTTTGTTTTCAAAACTGTGACCAATCATAAATTTATAATCGCATAAATTTTGCTTGTTTTTTTCTTTTGTGGTTCTCCTTACTGGAGAGATTTGTATCTTTTAGTACCGTTATTAACATGAGTTGCATGAATAAATATGTCATGATGGCTAAAACAGTTTGACACATATCCCATGGTGCCTGATGAATTATGTGTTTTTCTCTTTACAAAACATCTTGTGGCTAAATATACATGCGTCTAAAACTGAATAGGGGATATTTATTACAAATATTTTTCCACTGAATTTTATTTGTATATAAAAAACTACGCAAATGGACAATAAGGATTGTAGAAAACCCAAAAAAAAAAAATGAATTTCATAGTAAAAATTGGCGCCCAATTCAAGGGAATTGTATTTGTATGTAAAAAAACTACGCATATGGACAATAAGGATATTAGAAAACAAAAAAAAAAATAATTTCATAGTAAAAATTGGCGCCCAACGTAGATTTGGTTAGGTATAGTGGGACACCATTTGGAACAGGCTCTCCTAGTTTATTACGCGTGATTCTATGTTTGACTCAATGACCACGGAAGGTGGCTCCGTGCTGCCATAGACTTCATTGAAATCTTATGATTGTATATTTATATTTTAGCGCCCAACGTGGCATGTAAAGCCCATAGATCATTAACTGGTTAACATGACATGGTCTAACAATTTCATAGGAACCTTTACTCCATTTTTTGTAATAGACTCCATTAAAATTCCAAAGCCGGTAATAAAATCCAGTGAATACTTCCCCCTGGAACTCCTCCAAATAAATGTAAATACACGTATGTACCATTTTTAAATAATACTAAATGAACTATTTTTACTCATATCTATGTATGACAATTGGCACCAATCTTAGATAATTAAATACTGATTTTAGAATATTGGCTTTTTTATTATGGCCAAGAGCAATATGGTGGTTACTTGTCACCGACATTCGTTGAGTGTCTTTATTAATCAGGAACCAGTTAGCATTCTAAACAACATTCGAATGTCTAACATGAAAAACAAAAACACTTGGTAAAAAATAATAATATTATGAAATATGAATAACTTCTGTGGTTAGTTGCTGGTATACGTAGAGTATATCTTGCTGGTTTTAATAAAGACACCAACCAGTACCATATAAACGGTGGCCACAGCTTATTGCCATAAATTATGAATGGAAGATTTATCATAAATTGATTAAAATTATAATCCTCGAATAGTAGGAGACACAGTCATGTGATATGCATAATAATTTCTTTTGTTTTTTATTTTTACTATATATTAAAAAAAAAAAAAAAAACTGGACCACTATCTAAAAAAATTACAGCTAATTGATATTATTTCCAAAAAATCAGAGCTGGAAATCAGATTCAAATTTCAATCTGTGGAATATATTAAAAACAATATTTATTATTTCATTGGTGGTAAACTGTGCTGGCAACCGTAGTGAGTCAAAAGATTTATGTTGACAAAATTTAAATGTGAAATAGCTGAACCTTGAATTAATAAAGGCCTAAATTTTAGGATTTCGTTGAAATGAGGAAGACTATCAGAAAACCAATAGTAAACTTATACATAATATAAAAATGACATTTAATAATTAAATTAAGAAAAAAAGAATAAAAAGATTATATTTACAAAATATTCTAGAAAAAATATTAGCTTAAACTTTTAATAAGTTTGTAGTCGCCATTACATTTTAAATTGGCGCCCAACTCATAAAACCCGCTTGCCAAAATTGTTAAAATTCTGCCAAAAAGAGTAGATTTTTTATTGTTTGATAGAATTCTTTAATTTTGCAAAATATTCCTCTCCCACTAAGAGGTACTTTACAAATTTTTATAGAAATTAATTTTGACAATAATTTCTACAGAAATACAATTTTGACAAATAGAAATAAAATTTTACTATAGAAAAAAAATTTTGACAAAATTTTCTATAGAAAAAAAATTTTGACAAAATTTTCTATAGAAATAAAATTTTGACAAAGTTCTATAAAAATAAAATTTTGATAAAATTTTACTATAAAAATAAAAATTTGACAAAATGTTCTATAGAAATAAAACTTTGACAAAATTTTCTATAGAATAAAATTTTGACAAAATTTTACTTTAGAAATAAAAATTTGACAAAATTTTACTATAGAAATAAAATTTTGACAAAATTGTCTATAGAAATAAAATTTTACTATAGAAATAAAATGGTAACAAAAATAATTTCTACAGAAATAAAATTTTGACAAAATTTTCAATAGAAATAAAATTTTACTATAGAAATAAAATTTTGACAAAATGTTCTATAGAAATAAAATTTTTACAAAAATTTACTATAGAAATAAAATATAGACAGCATTTTTTATATGAATAAAATTTTGACAAAATTGTCTATAGAAATACAATTTTGACAAAATTTTACTATAGAAATAAAATCTTGACCAAATTTTCCATAGAAATTATATGTTGACAAAATTTTCTATAGAACTAAAATTTTGAAAAAATTTTCTATAGAAATAAAATTTTAAGAAAATTTTACTATAGAAATACAATTTTGACAAAATTTTACTATAGGAATAAAATCTTGACAAAATTTTCTATAGAAATTAAATGTTGACACAATTTTCCATAGAAATTAAATGTTGACAAAATTTTACTATAGAAATAAAATGTCGACAAAATTTTACTATAGAAATAAAATTTTGACAACATTTTCTATAGGAATAAATTTTCGAAAAATGTTCTATAGAAATACAATTTTGACAAAATTTTACTATAGAAATAAAATCTTGACAAAATTTTCCATAGAAATTAAATGTTGACAAAATTTTCTATAGAAATAAAATTTTGACAACATTTTACTATAGAAATAAAATTTTGACAAAATTTTCTATATAAAAAAATTTTGACAAAATGCACTATAGAAATAAAATTTTGACAACATTTTCTACAGAAATAAAATTTTGACAAATTTTTCTATAGAAATAAAATTTTGACAAAATTTTCTATAGAAATAAAATGTTGATAAAATTGTCTATAGAAATAAAATTTTGACAAAATTTTCTATAGAAATAAAATTTTGACAAAATTTTCTATAGAAATAAAATTTTGACAAAATTTTCTATATAAAAAAATTTTACAAATTTTCTATAGAAATAAATTTGGACAAAATTTTACTATAGAAATAAAATGTTGACAAAATTTTACTATAGAAATAAAATTTTGACAACATTTTCTATAGGAATAAATTTTTGAAAAATTTTCTATAGAAATACAATTTTGACAAAATTTTCCATAGAAATTAAATGTTGACAAAATGTACTATAGAAATAAAATTTTGACAAAATTCTCTATAGAAATAAAATTTTGACAAAATTCTCTATAGAAATAAAATTTTGACAAAATTTTCTATATAAAAAAATTGACAAAATGTACTATAGAAATAAAATTTTGACAAAAATTTACTATAGAAATAAAATTTTGACAAAATTTTCTATAGAAATAAAATTTTGACAAAATTTTCTATAGAAATAAAATTTTGAAAAAATTTTCTATAGAAATAAAGTTTTGACTAAATTTTCTATAGAAATAAAATTTTGACTTAATTTTGAAAAACCTTTCTAGAGAAATAAATGTGAAAATTTTCTGTAGAAATAAAATTGTGAGAAAATTTTCTATAGAAATAACATTTTGGATGTAAGATATATTTTTTTTTTGGGTAAAATTTTCTCCAAATTTTGGTAGATTATTTTTGGCTCGAGTGGCATATCACTACGTCCAGAAGGGTGTGCAAAGACTTAATAACAGGGCGTCTCTTATAAACAAGGAAGTTCAAGGGTAACCCTATTACGTTAGAATTAAGTCGTGCTAGGAAGGCAAAATGCTCCGTTTAATTGTAGGAAATTATGAAGTCTGGAAAGTTGAGTTATACCACTCCTAGGTCTTGCAGACTGATAACTCTAACATTTTTCCTGCAGAAGAACATGGAATGCCTAATGACAACCATGATAAAGCGCAATGATAAAGTTGAAGTAACAGCTGTGCATGAAGAGACGATGGCTCTACATAGTTATAGTTGATATTTGGATTAGAAAAAATTAAAAAAAAAAAATATTCAATCAAAAATTTAATTGATTCAATAATTTGTTTAATTAAAATAAAAACCAATTACAACAATTAATAGTATCAATTTTTTAATTGACTTCGGTGATTGATCATTTCTGTGATTGAAGACATTTCAATTAAAAATTAATTGTATCAATTAATTTCGTGACTGAATCCAAAAATTATTTTTTGTGTGTAATCAAAATTGAAAATTCTTTCTCACTCATTACTTTTAATGTATTTCTAAAATTGTTCTTCTGGAGATGAACTTAAGTTTTAGTTCACAAGAATTCTTTTGAAGTGATATATAAAAATTTTGTTTTAGTAATTTTCGCAATAAATTTAAATTTTCTGAATTTTACTGAGTATAAAAAGAAGACATGAGAAATTTCCAAAAAAAAAAAATATTTGAAAAGTGCAGCCGGCCATTTTTCGGCTGACATGAAATTTGCCATAAAATATATTAAATTTGTCAGTTTAAGGGTTAAGAAAATATCGCCAAACGAAAATTTTGACATTCCGAATATCGTAACATATCACAATATTAGAAATTCCTATAAAGTAACATCGTCAAATAATAATATCTTTTTACAATTGTAAATTCTATATAATTTCAAAACGTTAGGTCCTAATAAATAAGTGAGTAAATACCACAAAAGCAGCAATACACAGAGACCACAATAAATTATCATAAATCTTCTAAACAAACAAACATGTAAAATTAATTTTTTTTATGTTGAAATATTGAATACAAAACCCACATAGACATTAGGGAGAATGACACAACAATCAGTACTAGCTTCAATAAAGTGAATGCATGTTAAATTCCTTTAATTAAAATGTAACATTAAACATTCCAAACAGGCCGCGGCAGGGGATCCAATGTGATGACACCCAACTACCCCAGCAGCAGCCTCAAAATCATCGTCGATAATTGTCATCATAAAAATTTTATCCATACTGAACGAATGGTGTGTGCTTAATATCTGGCATCTGACCAGACGGCAAGTAAGCAATGATGCATTAGAGTTTTATTAGATGACTAGCAGTGCCTGCCTTATTTACCCCCTAACTTCTAGACAAAATCGGACAAAGCGGAAAAGGGAATAGCGTCAGAGTGCTGATTGATGAATCCCAGCAAATTGTGTACAGACCCCACTATCGTTTTGCCATTCTACTACACTATCGCTCTTAGTAAATTGCAATTACACTGAGTGCCTTGGAGCATTAGATAGTGGGTTTCAGCGAAGGCTCTTGCATAAGGAATGAAACATCGCTATCGGATAGCATAGTGATGAAAACTTATATGTGCTTAACATCATCATTTACATTTTTTTGTTTTTGGAAAAAAATTTCGAAACTGTCGTTAATGATAGGAAGACTTAATTAAAATTACAGACAATATATGGACACACAAAAGCTTTTTTATATAGATTGTTTTTGACAAACTGAATTAAATTATATTTTATAATAAAAAAAAATTCTATAAACAGAAAATTTAGAGAATAGACAAAAAAAAGATTTTCTATAGAAAGAAAAATTTATAGACAGAAAATTCTATAGAAAGTTTTGAAAAAATCTTGAGAAAATTATCTATACACACAAAATATTGAGAATGTAAAAAGAAAATAATGAGGAAATTTTCTATAGAAAAACTTTTGAAAAATTTTCTATAGACAAAAAATTGTGAGAAAACTTTGTATAGACCGAAAATTTTTAGTAAATTTTCTATAGACAGAAAATGTTCTACAGAATTTAATTTTGAAAAAAAAAAAAATAAAATTATAGACACAAAATTTGAGAACATTTTCTATAGACTTTTTAGTTTTGAAAATATTTTCCATATACAGGAAATTTCGAGAAAACTCTTTATAGACAGAAGTTTTTGGGATAATTTTGTACAAAATAAAATTTTGGGAAAAATTTCTATAAAAATAAAATTTTGGGAAATTTTCTATAAAAATAAAATCTTGGGAAATTTTTCTAGAAAAATATAGTTAGAAAAATTTTCTCCATAAAGAACATTTTTTATAATTTCTATATAAACTTTTCGGAAAATTTTCCATGTACAGAAAAGTTTGAGTAGATTTTCTATGCACAGAAAATATTGAGATAATTTTCTGTAGACAGAAAATACTGGAAAAATGTTCTATAGAAAAACTTTTGAGAAATTTTTCTATAGACAAAAAATTGTGAGAACATTTTTTAATAACAGAAAATTTTGTATAAACAGAAAATTTTTAGTCTTTATAGACAGAAGTTTTTGGGAATATTTTCTACAAAATTAAATTTTTGGGTAAATTTTCTAAAAAAAAAAAAATAGAATTTTGGGAAAATTTTTAATAATAATAACATTTTAGGAAAATTTTCTATAGGCAGGTAATTTTGAGAAATTTTTTTGTAGACAGGAAATTTTTATAAAATTTTTTATAGTCAGAAATTTTTTAAGATGTGGGATTATTCGTTTCTCTTGAGGTCATGAAACAATGAAAAATGCTGGTGTTATTGTTTTTTTTTTTTTTTTAATTTTGAAACAATTTTCTATAGACAGAAAATCTTTAGAAAAATTGTTATAGACAGAAAATTTTCCATAGACAGAAATTTTTTTGGGACAATTTTCTATAAAAATAAAATTTTGGGCAATTTTTCTATAAAAAACAAAAATTTGGAAAATTTTTCTATAGACAAAAAAAAGTTCTATAGATTTTTTAGTTTTGAAAAAATTTTCTATGGACAGGAAATTTTGATAAAATTTTTTAAAGACCGAACACTGAAAAATTTTGGTTAATTTTAGAAAATTTCGATTATTTTTAGAAAATTCTAACTAAACTGCATTACAAACTTTGACATCACGCCGCTATCACAAAAATAAGTAATTATTTTTCGACAAATTCAAGAAAATGTATTAGACATAATTATTTTTTTCACTTGTTAAAGAAAATTTTGTAGTTTGAAGGAAAATATTGGAGTTCAAAATTGCAAGAATGTCTTTAGTGACATACAAAGTTCAAGATGGGCGCCTTATTGGTAAAATTAACAAAATTTCAGAAATTCTGAACTCTTTTGTGGGAGACACGAATTTAGTTAATCTTTATACTTTATTTGGGTATAATTTTTTCCTTTGTTAAATTTAACTAATGTACGCAAAAAAGCATTTTGAAGACATGGAAATTTTCTTAAAAAGTAAAAATTCCATGAACTAAAAGAGAGTTAAATCGGCTTTAGTGAAATATAGGGTTTAATTTTCTTTGAGTGCAGTTTTTGCGAAAACTTTTAGAAAATTTGATTTAAATTTGGAAAATTTTCCTTAGACAGAAAATATTTAGAAATTTCTCTATAGACAGAAATTTTAGAGAAAATTTTCTTTAGACCGAACAGTTTGAGAAAAGACAGGAAATTTTGAGAAAATTTTTTTATAGACAGAATTTTTTGGGAAAATTTTTTATATACATTAAATTTTGGGAAAATTTTCTATAGGCAGAAAATGTTCTATACATTTTTTAATTTTACAGAAAATTTTAGAAAATTTGCTAGAAACAGAAAATTTTCTATTGACAGACAATTTTTAGAAATTTCTCTATAGACAGAAATTTTTAAGAAAATTTTCTTTAGGCCGAACATTTTGGGAAAATTTTGTATGTTCTAAAGATTGAAAAAAAATCTTTAGAAATAATTTTTTTAAAAATTTTACGAAATTTTGTAGATAAATTGTGAGAAAATTTGATATAGACAAAACTATATGCAAACAAAAAAAATCTATATAAATAAATATTCTATGGAAAATAAAAATTTTTCTATGGAAATAAAATAAAAAAATCTAGACGCTAATTTTTGAGAAAACATTCTATAAACAGACAATTTTGAAAACATGTTCTAAAGACAGAAAATTTTATATATATTTGAATTTTGAAAAAAAAAGAAAAAATTATGGACAGGAAATTTTGATAAAAAAATATAGACGGAATTTTGTTTTTGAGACAATTTTCTATAAAAATAAAATTGTGGGACAATTTTCTATAAAAAAAGTTTTGGGAAAATTTTCTATACACAAAAAAAAAAGTTCTATAGATTTTTTTTAATTTTGAAAAAATTTTCTATAGGCAGGAAATTTTGAGAAACTTTTAGAAAAATTGCTATAGACAGAAATTTTTAAAAAATTTGGTATAGACAGAAAATTTTGAGAAAATTTTCTATAGAGAGATGTGTTTAGAAATTTCTCTATAGATAGAAATTTTAGAGAAAATTTTCTTTAGACCGAACATTTTGAGAAAAGAGAGGAAATTTTGAGAAAAATTTTTATAGACAGAATTTTTTGGGAAAATTTTCTATAGTCAGAAAATGTTCTATAGATTATTTAATTTTGAAAAAAAAAATCTATTTACAGAAAATTTTAAAAAATTTGCTAGAAACAGAAAATTTTTAGAAATTTCTCTATAGACAGCAATTTTTAAGAAAATTTTCTTTAGACGGAACATTTTGGAAAAAATTTTGTATGGACAGAAAATTTTCTAAAGATTAAAAAAAAAAATCTTTAGAAATAAAATTTTTAGAAAAATTTACGAAATTTTGTATAGAAATTGTGAGAAATTTTGATATAGACAAAACTTTGTGGAACAAAATTATTTATATAAATAAATATAAATAATATGGAAATAAAATTTTTTCTATGGAAATAAAATTTAAAAAAAAATTTTCTAGACGCTAAATTTTGAGAAAACATTCTATAAACAGAAAATTGTGAGAACATGTTCTATAGACGGAAAACTTTCTATACATCCAGAGAAGGAATATGATCACCTGAAATATGCTTCAAGAGTACCATGTTACTTGTTCACAGCGACCATGTAGCATTTTTGTCGCACAATTATTCTTGTTTCGTCAAACATAAAATGCTTTCCGAAATCAGATACATAATTTCCGAGAAAAGAACATGGTTTCGACAAACATGCTATATGTTTTCCGTGAAAAAGTAACATTTTGCTCTTGGAACATGTATGCTTGTAGATAAAACATTCTTTTTAAATTTTTCTATAAAATAAAATTTTGGGAAAAGATAAAATAATTTATTGAAAAATATTTTAATTTTTTTAGAACGTCCACCATTTGATTATTTTACAGTCTTACGTTTGTTCAATTGTAGTCTGCCATATTTCACCTTCTTTTTGACATTGTTGAAACCGAAAGAGAGAGAGAACATAGCCACAAGCCAACGGTTTTAAAGTTTAACTTCAATCATACAAGAATTCCAATGGATTTTTGTTAAAACTTAAATAAATACATATAACGGAAGCTTTTGTTATTTGGTGATTTTTTTTTCTTAATGGCAGCAGCTGCTGCTGCCGCTAGCAATGTTTGAAGTGTAAACCAAATGGCAAATGGTGATTTTAATAACCCTAGCTCCCGCCACAAAATCATTTGTAAATTTTAAGCAGGCGCCTCTTTCCCATTCCCCTCATAGTTCAAGAAATCGGCATTGAGATCAAAACAAAAGATCAATGCTATTTGAAATTTTTATTAAGCGAAAGCGAAGATAAAATGAAATGGGATTTACTAGAAATTCAAAAGGGGATAAGTGTTATTTTTTAACTTAAAAAAAATATAAAAAAAAAATCTAAAAAGCTAATTTATACTTAAAAGGCACAAGCACGAAATTTTCTATAAAAAAAAAATTTGGGATAATTTTCTATAGACAAAAAAGGTTCTATTGATTTTTTAGTTTTGAAAAAATTTTCTATGGACAGGAAATTTTGATAAATTTTTATTATATTTTTAATGGAAATTATTATATTCTTAATGGAAACTTCTTATTTTTTATTGATCCAAAAAATTAATTGATACACTTAATTTTTGTGATTTATTTTTGCTTCATTAAAAAAAATTGGCCATAATTTTTTCTGTGTGGAAACTAGAAAGATTTAACATTTTTATTATTTAAAATTTCATAGTAATTAAATGTACTAAAATGTTTGTTTATGTCATTTAAATTTTGCGTCTATGCCATATGTAATGAGACAATATACCAAGTATTTCTTTTTGACAATTTCAATATAAAAGCGATAATTGTAGAAATTGCAAAAATGACTGACATCGCATTTTTTATTTCTTTAAATGTGGGTCAAAGATTCAGTTTTTAAGATAGCATAGAAATGTTCAAAGAGGAATTGATAAAAACCGCACTAGTTTTAATTAAATATTTAATGACAATTGTTAAGATTTTTAATAACAATGACTGACCACTGGATAATAATAATAAAAAAAATTGCAGCAATTTCAGTGAACACAGCAAAGATGTAGATGTAGATTTAATTTCATTTCCATTCCATTCTTTTAATTATTGCCAAAAGCTTTTTGACTTCTAATTAAATATGGGACAATGCGAAATGATATTATATTTTTTTTTCTTCTTCTTAAGGAACCATAAAAAATATTACATTAAGCAGATTTTTATATAAAAAGAAGTAATTAGCCCACAATACTAAATTGGATAAATACAAGTGATTTCTTTCGGTTAGAATTTTATTATTTATTAAAAATAAAAAAAAAATAAAATTTGATTTCATTTAAATTATTTTCGTTACTGTACGGAATACAATTTTTAATTAGCCCACAATACTAACTTGGAAGAATACAACTGATTTGTTTCGGATAGAATTTTATTATTTAGTAACAAGTATATACGGCCGTAAGTTCGGTCAGACCGAATCTTATGTACCCTCCACCATGGATTGCGTAGAAAATTCTACTAAAGATTGTCATCCACAATCAAGGTATCTTAAAAAAATCCTTAACACCGTCTTCTAAATTGTAAGTTAGTCCATAAAGGGGATATATTAAACAAAAAAAAAGGCCGATTAAAGACGTATGTAATTCAAATCGACAACATTTTCTATAGAAATAAAATTTTGACAAAATTTTCTATAGAAATAACATTTTGACAAAATTTTCTATAGAAATAAAATTTTGACAAAATTATCTACAGACATAAAGTTTTGATAACATTTTCTATAGAAATACAATTTTGACAAAATTTTCTATAGAAATAAAATTTTGATAAAATTTTCTATAGAAATAAAATTTTGATAAAATTTTCTATAGAAATAAAATTTTGATAAAATTTTCTATAGAAATAAAATTTTGATAAAATTTTCTATAGAAATAAAATTTTGACAAATTTTCCATGGAAATAAAATTTTGACAAAATCTTCTATAAAAATAAAATTTTGACAAAATTATCTATAGAAATAAAATTTTGAACAAAACTTTCTATAGTAATAAAATTTTGACAACATTTTCTATAGAAATAAAATTTTGACAAAATTATATATAGAAATAAAATTTTGATAAAATTGTTTATAGAAATAAAATTTTGACAAAATTTTCTATAGAAATAAAATATTGACATAATTTTCTATAGAAATAACATTTTGACTAACTTTTCTATAGAAATGTTAGACATGAGCATTGTAAGGAGAAAATCTATTACTTTGTAAAATATAATATCTCGCTGAAGATGATCACCGATGGTGTATCGAAATATCCGAGAATAGCAATATTTCAATAACAAGTAATGAAAAACATTAACACCAGCATTTTTCATTAGTCCATGACCTCAAGCCAAACAAATAATCCCAAAATTGTAAAATTTTATACAGATATAAAATTTTAACAAAATTTTGAGAAAATTTTCTATAGAAATAAAATTTTGACAAAATTATCAATAGAAACAAAATTTTTACAAAATTTTCTATAGAAATAAAATTTTAACAAAATTTTCTATAGAAATAAAATTTTAACAAAATTATCTATAGAAATAAAATTGTGACAAAATTTTCTATAGAAATAAAATTTTGACAAAATTATCTATAGAAATAAAATTTTGACAAAATTATCTATAGGAATATATAGAAAATTTTGACAAAATTTTCTATAGAAATAAAATTTTGACAAAACTTTCTATAGTAATAAAATTTTGACAAAACTTTCTGTAGTAATAAAATTTTGACAAAATTATCTATAGAAATAAAATTTTGACAGAATTTTGTATAGAAATAAAATTTTGACAACATTTTCTATAGAAATAAAATTTTGACTAACATTTCTATAGAAATAAAAAATTTTGAGAAAATTTTCTATAGAAATAAAATTTTGAGAAAATTTTCTATAGAAATAAAATGTTGTAAAAATTTTCTACAGAAATAAAATTTTGACAAAACTTTCTATAGTAATAAAATTTTGACAAAATTTTCTACAGAAATAAAATCTTGACAAAACTTTCTATAGTAATAAAATTTTGACAAAATTTTCTATAGAAATAAAATTTCGACAAAATTATCTATAGAAATAAAATTTTGACAAAATTTTCTATAGAAATACAATTTTGACAAAATTATCTATAGAAATAATATTTTGATAAAACTTTCTATAGCAATAAAATTTTGACAAAATTTTCTAAAGAACTAAAATTTTGGTAGATTATTTTTGGCGATATCGACAAATTTTTGTTAGATTGGCCATTGACTATATATAACTATATATAACTATGTACCAATTTTTGCATGGCTGTTAGCGGCCATATACTAGCGCAATGTACCAAATTTCAACCGAATCGGATGAATTTTGCTCCTCCAAGAGGTTCCGGAGGTCAAATCTGGGGATCGATTTATATGGGGGCTATATATAATTATGGACCGATAAGGACAAATTTTTGCATGGTTGTTAGATAACATATACTAACAACTAGTACCAAATTTCAACGGGATCGGATGAATTTTGCTCCTCCAAGAGGCTCCGGAGGTCAAATCTGGGGATCGATTTATATGGGGGCTATATATAATTATGGACCGATATGAACCATTTTTTGCATGGTTGTTGGAGACCATATACTAACACCACATACCAAATTTCAAGCGGATCGGATGAATTTTGCTCCTCAAAAAGGCTCCGTAAGCCAAATCTGGGGGTCGGTTTATATGGGGGCTATACGTAAAAGTGGTCCGATATGGCCCATTTGCAATATCATCCGACCTAAATCAATAACAACTACTTATGCCAAGTTTCAAGTCGATAGCTTGTTTCGTTTGGAAGTTAGCGTGATTTCAAAAGACGGAGGGACTGACGGACATGCTCAAATCGACTCAGAAATTCACCACGACCCAGAATATATATACTTTATGGGGTCTTAGAGCAATATTTCGATGTGTTGACTACAAACGGAATGACAAAGTTAATATACCCCCCATCCTATGGGGGAGGGTATAAAAATAAAAAAAAAAAAAAAAAAAATTTATTTAATTTATTTTCGTTACTGTACGGAATACAATTTTTTGGAAAAATTCAGTTTAAGGACGGGATGTGTCCCTTTTCTGTATGCAAAACACACACACACAAAAATATGTTATTGATAATTTCTTTTTGTTGACGAAAAAGGATGATTGTTTATGAGTTGTTATGATAAGAAATCAAATCTATTTTGGGAAATATAAGTATAATTTATTGTGAAATCACGCCAGGTATTTTTTTTTTTTGTTTTTTCTTTAAAACCCCCCCCCCCCCCCCCCCACATTGCTACCTAAGTAAATATGGTTAAAATATTTCAAATGTCATTATCGGGAAATATTTAAGTCTACTTTTATTACTATTGTTTAAATTGTGGCTGGTGTAAGGGATTTAAAAATCCTCACATTGATATCATCTTACCACACTGACAGCTCTTGAAATCTACATCCCACTAAGGCAATGGCCTTGTGTGGTTCTCTATTCATAGCAAAGAAAAAAAATCCTTTTGATATTTGTTTGATTGTCATGGCTGTGGCAATAGTCCTGACTGCTTTGAGTACTCAAAATAAAGATGCAACAATGACAATGCCAACTTGAGGACATCAACAGAACAGACAATGTATTCATATTTCAACTGTGTCTTACCTGTCCTCAGGATATTTTTATGTTGCATGACAAAATAAGTACGTTAGTCTCTTGTCGAGATGCCAGGATGCTGCAGTCTCCTCGACAAATGTGTTTTTGTATTTGTGTGAAATGATAAAAAAGAGCAACTCGAAAAGTAATGACGAAATTATTTTAGTTAATTTTTTTGTGGTATATTAAAAAAATTAAAAACTATATATTTTTCCTACTGGAAAATAAGGTAATAAAATTCTTAAAAAAACATCTTAGATGGAAAAGAAATTTCAATGAAATTATTAAAAAAAAATATATCTGCTTAAAAAAACTCCCCCCACTCATTCTACTTTAACTCATCTTCGACTACCTACTTCAATTTCATGGGAAACCAGGAAACTAATGCCTTAATTTAAACAACAAAGTTGCATTCAATGATTTTATGGTGTCTAACCAAACCAGTGCTCATCATATAAGACTACCTCATAAGATCTTCACTCACTCGTTCGCTCACTAACCCATCAAGTCAGTTCCTCCCAAGTGTTTCTACATTTATGGTGTCATTTTGTGCCATAAAATTGTAAACATCCTCAAAACTCATTAAGACACAAATGCCAAACAATCCAACGATCTTTCTACGGTCATTGTTTGTTTAGCTGGTGATCTCAAACATTTATGGTTTCCTTAGAATTAGGATAGAAATCTTTATTATCTCATGAGAAAGGAAGGGGGCAAAAAATTAAAATCTAATCTTGTAAACGTAAAGTAAATGCAAGAAGCATGATGCAATGAATCCAGGTACCGGTATATAAAGAGATAAAATTAAAAAAATGTCAATTAAAATTTTTTGGATAAATAGAAGAAAAAATAATAAAATTAAAATTAAAAATCAACGAAAAAATTGTCTATAACAATCAAAATCAAATAAATCTATAGAAAAAAAATTGATAAAAGTGTCTATAGAGATAAAATTAAAAAATGACAATTAATATTTTTGCATAAATAGAAGAGAAAAAAAATTAAATTAAAATTCAACGAAAAATTTCTATAACAATCAAAATCAAATAATTTTCCATAGAAATACAATTTTCTATAGAAAAAAAATTGATAAAAGTGTCTATAGAGATAAAATTAAAAAATGACAATTAATATTTTTGGATAAATAGAAGAGAAAAAAAATTAAATTAAAATTCAACGAAAAAATTTCTATAACAATCAAAATCAAATAATTTTCCATAGAAATACAATTTTCTATAGAAAAAAATTTATAAAATTGTCTAAAGAAAATGACAAAAAGTTTACAAAATATTCTATAGACAGAAAAGTTGGAAAACATTTCCCTATGGGAAATTGGTGCAAATTGCCACTGACGGACCTATCACAGAACTAGTACCTGCACACAAAAAAATATTTTTCTGATTCAATCACGAAATTAATTGATCCAATTAATTTTTTAATTGAAATGTCTTCAATCACCGAAATGATAGTATCAATTAAAAAATTAATTGACAGTCAATTAAAAAATTAATTCATCCAATTAAAAAATTAATTGATACTATTAATTTCTGTGATTGATTTTTATTTCAATTAAAAAATTTGTTGATTCAATTAAATTTTTAATTGAATATTTTTCAAAACTCAATTAAGATTTTAATTGGAAAAATTTTCGTGAAATTTTTTTCTGTGTGTGCTCCAGTTAGTTGCAATTTTTAAATAATCGTAATTTATTTATTTCCGTACTCGCTAATATTTAAATATCAAGCATTTTCACATTAAGTGAATTAAAATTATCAGAATAACCTATTTTTCGACATATTTCAAAGATTTTTTTTATTTCGGGTTCGATTGAGATGCCCAAATTGAAACAGATTTCTAAGAGTTTTTCCGAGACTGGTTCCTGAGGACCTGTCTATGGGGTGCTTCTGCTAAATTGTCCCAGGACGTGTCCTTTGGGATGAGTTCAAGACGCGTCCTAAATGTAAATTTACCCCGTCAATGACAAACCCATGTTAAAGTGACCGGTCCCTTCCATACGTTTTGACCAGAACTGGGACTGGTCCATACACACCAGGCACTAGTCCTGTACCGGGTCTGTGGTGGATCCATTTCCCGTAGGGTTCTTATAGGCAGAAAATATTGACAAATTCTCCTAAAGACAGGTAACTTTTACAAAAATCTATATGGACAGAAAATTTTGACAAGAATTCATAACCTAACCTAACCTAACATATAGACACAGATATTTTTTTTTCCTATAAACAGAATATTTTGACAAAAATTCCTCTTGATAGAAAAGTTTGACAAAAAAACTCCTCTAGATAGAAAATTTTGACAAAAGTTCCAATAGATAGAAAATTTTGACAAAAGTTCCCATAGACGGAAAATGTTGGCAAAATTTGTTATAGATCAAACATTTCGATAAAATTCTTTATAAATAACTAATTTTGACAAAATTTCCCAGACAGAAAATGTTGATAAATTTCTTATACACAGACTGACAAAATTCCATATAAATGGAAAATTTCTCATGAGAACAGAACATTAAAAAAAATTACTATAGACAGAAAATTTATACAAAATGTCCTATAGACAGAAAAGTTAGACAAAATTTCCTATGAACAGAAATTTTTGGCAAAATTCTCTATAGACGGAAAATGTTAGAAAATATCGACAAAATTGGTAGAAATTTTTACGAAATTTTGAGAAAATTTTGAGAAAATTTTCTATAGACAGACAATTTTGAGAAGATGTTCTATAGACAGAAAATTTTGACAAAATTTCCCATAGGCAGAAAATTTTACCAAAATCTTCACATAGAAAGAAAATTTTGACAAAATTTCCTATAGAACAAAAATTTTGACAAAATTTCATTTAGAAAGAAATTTTGACAAAATTTCATTTAGAATGAAATTTTGATAAAATTTCCTATAGAACGAACATTTTGGTAAAATTTCCTACAAACAGAAATTTTCGACAAAATTTTCTACAGAAGAAAGTTTTGACAAAATTTCCCTTGAGCAGATAACATTGAAAAAATGTCATACAGAGAGTATATTTTGACAAAATTTTCTATAGACAGAAAATTTTTACAAAATTTGTTATAGACTGAAAATTTTGACAAAATTTGTTATGGACCGAAAACTTCTCAATAGACAGAAAGTTTTGACAAAATTTCCTATAGAATAACAGTTTTGACAAAATTTTGACAAAATTTCCTATAGAATAAAAATTTTGACAAAGTTTCCTATAGAAAGAAATTTTTGACAACATTTCCTATAGAACAAAAATTTTCGCAAAATTTTCTACAGAAAGAAATTTTTGACAAAATTTCCTACAGAAGAAAGTTTTGACAAAATTTCCCTTAACATTGAAAACATGTCGTATACAGAGCACATATTGACAAAATTTTCTATAGACAGAAAGTTTTTACAAAATTTGTTATAGACCGAAAATTTTGACAAAATTTGTTATGGACCGAAAACTTTGACAAAATTTCAATAGACAGAAAGTTTTGACAAAATTTCCTATAGAATAACAGTTTTGACAAAATTTCCTATAGAAAGAAATTTTTGACAAATATTGCTATAGAAAGAAAATTTTGACAAAATTTCCTATAGAAAGAAAATTTTGACAAAATTTCCTACAGAACAAACATTTTTGCAAAAATTCCTATAGAAAGAAATTTTTGACAAAATTTCCTACAGAAGAAAGTTTTGACAAAATTTCCCTTGAGCAGCTAACATTGAAAACATGTCGTGTACAGAGCATATTTTGACAAAATTTTCTATAGACATAAAATTTTTACAAAATTTGTTATAGACCGAAAATTGTGACAACATTTGTTATGGACAGAAAACTTTGACAAAATTTCAATAGATAGAAAATTTTGACAAAATTTCCCATAGGCAGAAAATTTTAACAAAATCTTCACATAGAAAGAAATTTTTGACAAAATTTCCTATAGAAAGAAAATTTTGACAAAATTTCCTATAGAAAGAAAGTTTTGACAAAATTTCCTATAGAAAGACAATTTTGACAAAATTTCCTATAGAACAAACATTTTTGCAAAATTTCCTACAGAAAGAAATTTTTGACAAAATTTCCTACAGAAGAAAGTTTTGACAAAATTTCCCTTGAGCAGCTAACATTGAAAAAATGTCGTATAGAGAGCATATTTTGACAAAATTTTCTATAGACAGAAAATTTTTACAAAATTTGTTATAGACCGAAAATTTTGACAAAATTTCCCATAGGCAGATAATTTTAACAAAATCTTCACATAGAAAGAAAATTTTGACAAAATTTCCTATAGAACAACAGTTTTGAATACATTTCCTATAGAACAAAAATTTTGACAAAATTTTCTATAGAAAGAAATTTTTGACAAAATTTCCTATAGAAAGAAAATTTTGACAAAATTGCCTATAGAACAAAAATTTTGACAAAATTTCATTTAGAAAGAAATTTTGACAAAATTTCCTATAGAGCGAAAATTTTCGCAAAATTTCCTATAGAAAAAAAGTTTTGACACAATTTCCCTTGAGCATATAACATTGAAAGAGTGTCCTATATACAGAAAATTTTTACAAAATTTGTTATTGACCGAAAACTTTGACAAAATTTCCTATAGATAGAAAATTTTGACAAAATTTCTTATAGACATGGGAGCCACCATGGTAAAATGGTTAGCATGCCCGCCTTGCATACACAAAGTCGTGGGTTCGATTCCTGCTACGACCGAACACCAAAAAGTTTTTCAGCGGTGGATTATCCCGCCTCAATAATGCTGGTGACATTTCTGAGGGTTTCTAAGCTTCTCTAAGCGGTTTCACCGGAATGTGGAACGCCGTTCGGACTCGGCTATAAAAAGGAGGTCCCTTGTCATTGAGCTTAACATGGAATCGGGCAGCACTCAGTGATAAGAGAGAAGTTCACCACTGTGATATCACAATGGACTGAATAGTCTAAGTGGGCCTGATACACCGGGCTGCCACATGACCTAACCTAACCTATAGACATGGTCTGCCTATAGGAAATTTTGTCAAAATATAGAAAGAAAAATTGTGACAAAATTTCCTATACAACGCAAATTTTGAAAAAAAAAATTAACAAAATTTTCTAAGGACAGAAACTTTTGACAAAATTTCTTATTGTTGGAAAATTGCTCAAAATTTCTTATAGTCGGAAACTTTTGACAAAATTTCTTATAGACAAAAAATTTTAACAAAAATTTCTTATGACAGAAAATGTTGAAAAAAAATCAAATAGAAAAAAAATTGACAAAATTTCCTATTGGCAGAAAATGTTGACAAAATTTCCTAAATACAGAACGTTTTGAAAAAATCCTACAAACAGAAAGTTTTGATAAAATTCCTTATAGACAGAAATTGTTGAAAAAACTTTTCAGATAGAAAATTTTGACATAATTTCGTACATAGAAAATTTTGACAAAATTTCACAGAATTTATTATAAACCAAAAATTTTCCATTTACAGAAAACGTTCCTAAATTAGCATTTTTCGGTAGACAGAAAATTTTGAAAAAATTAAAAAAAAAAACATTATGACATTTTTCTTTAGAAATCATTTTTGCCCAAATTCGCTGCAGAAAAACTTATCTGTCTTCATAACTTCTGCAACATATTTCCCTAACATCAATTCATCTTGTATTACCACACCACAAATCTTTGAAAAATTCTTCAAGTCCCCTTGGAACAATTTTTCTTGTTAAAAACTTCATTTGTTACAACAAATGAACCCCATGTCATAAAGATTTCAAATTAAGTCTTATTCATATCGCCCCAAAAAGTACTTTTAACACTCAAATATTTCCCACCAAAAATTTTTTTTCCAAAACAATCATTAAACGAAAATGCTGGTGCATATGGGATAGATGAAAAGTTAGGTAGCTATCTATGTTTTACCTAGCCACACAAATAGCCAATAGTAAAAACGACCCCAAAAACAAGTTGTATCCTTCCAGCTAACGGTATGTACGCATGAAAAAGCCAATATAGATATTTGGTTATACCCGAAAAACTGGAGAGTACAGAGTAGTTGTGGAGTGGAGTGGACCAGTGGTACTTGAACAGCTGCCCGAAAACCTGACTGAGCCACAACGAAAAGCAAGTCAAGTTAGTTAGAGCTGCTGTGATGCAGTCGAATCTCTTCCAGCATATTTTCTTATAATTTATTACCATTAGCCTGGAGGGTCTTACTCCAAACTCCATCTCAACCAAATACAAGACTAAATAGTTGGGGAAAAAACGAAAAACATTTGCGTTTGCTTTTTGGCTAAAATGAAACGAAACGAAAAAATAAATAAAAACGAATCAAGTTAAAAAGACTAGTCTGGGCCTTTGGAAGAAACACCAAAATGATGTGCAGTAAGACAAAGAAACTGTAAGGTTGGCAGGTAGGTAGTTAGGTTAAGAGAAGACCATTGGTTTTACTTGAACATCTGAGTTTGTGATGTCCAATGGAGGAGACCTTAACCAGCTTTTTTCCTCTCACACAACTGAAGACCATGATGCATTGTGGAGTGAACTCAAAAAGCCTGTAACTTGAACATTTGTCCAGTTCCATACATTTGGTAGCTTTATTTTTCGTCTCTTAAAAGTTAGTTTGCCCAATGCTAAAAGGCTTTAATAGTGTTTGGTTTACTGGTGTTGAAATGCTGCATCTTCTAGCCATTTTTCCAGCTTTAGGTCATTTTGGCATTAGGCCTGAACAGCAGGCACAATGGGGGTATAATAGAAATGTTTGAAGTTGAAGCATTAATGAAAATACCAAACATTTTTGTATGCACATAATGATATAGTTTTCAAAATTTTCTACAGACAGAAAATCTTGACAAAATGCCCTAAAGACAGAGAATTTCGAGAAAATGTTCATAGACAGAAAATTTTGATAAAATTTCCGATAGGCAAAAAATTTTGACAAAATTTCCTAAAGACAGAAAATTTTCAGAAAATCATCATATTGAAACAATTTTCTTATAGACAAAAAATGTTGACAAAATTTCCTATAGACAGAAAATTTTGATAAAATTTTCGATAGACAGAAAATTTTGAAAAATATTTTCTATAGACAGAAAATTTTGACAAAATTTTAAAATTTTAACATAACTTCGTATAGACAAAAATTTTTGACAAAATTTCCCATTGACAGAAAATATTCACAAAATTTGCTATAGACAGAACATTTTTATAAAATTTCCTATAGAAAGAAAATTTGTACGAAATTTCTTATAGACAGAAAATGTTGACAAAATTTCCTTTAGAGAGAAAATTTTGACTAATTTCCTTTAGACAGAAAATTTTGACAAAATTTTAAGTTAATTTCGTATAGAGAAAAAATGTTGACAAAATTTTCTCTAGACTAAAAATATTGAAAAAATTTCTGTAGACAGAAAATTTTGATAAAATTTCCTATAGACAGAAAATTTTGATAGAACTTCCGATAGACAGAAAATTTACTATAGACAGAAAATTTTGACAAAAATTTTAACAAAACTTCGTATAGACAAAAATTTTTGACAAAATTTCCCATAGACAGAAAATATTCACAAAATTTGCTATAGACAGAAAATTTTTAAAAAAATTCCTAAGAAAGAAATTTTTTACAAAACTTCTTATAGGCAGAAAATGCTGACAAAATTTCCCATAGATAGAAAATGTTGACAAAATTTGCTGTAGGCAGAAAATTTTGACAAAATTTCCTTCAGACAGAAAATTTTAATAAAGTTTCCTTTAGACAGAAAATTTTGTCAAAATTTCTTACGATAGACAGAAAATTTTGACAAAATTTTAAGCTAATTTCGTATAAAAAAAAACAAAAATGTTGACAACATTTTCTATAGACTTAAAATGTTGAAAAAATTTCTATATACAGAAAGATTTTGATAAAATTTCCTATAGACAGAAAATTTTGACAAAATTTCCTTCAGACAGAAAATTTTAATAAAGTTTCCTTTAGACAGAAAATTTTGTCAAAATTTCTTACGATAGACAGAAAATTTTGACAAAAATTTTAACAAAATTTCGTATAGACAAAAATTTTTAACAAAATTTCCCATAGACAGAAAATATTCACAAAATTTGCTATAGACAGAAAATTTTTAAAAAATTTCCTAAAAAAGAAATTTTTTACAAAACTTCGTATAGGCAGAAAATGCTGACAAAATTTCCCATAGACAGAAAATATTCACAAAATTGGCTACAGACAGTAAAATTTTTACAAAATTTCATTTAGACAGAACATTTTGACAAATTTCCGATAAATAGAAAATTTACTATAGACAGAAAATTTTGACAAAATTTTAATATAATTTCGTATTGACACAAATTTTTGACAAAATTTCCCATAAACAGAAAATATTCACAAAATTGGCTATATACGGAAAATTTTTACACAATTTCCTTTAGACAGAACATTTTGACAAATTTCCGATAAATAGAAAATTGACTATAGATAGAAAATGTTGACACAATTTTAATATAATTTCGTATAGACAAAAATTATTGACAAAATTTCCCATAGACAGAAAATATTCACAAAATTGGCTATAGACAGAAAATTTGGACAAATTTCCGATAGACAGAAAATTTTTAAAAAATTTTAACATAATTTCGTATAGACAAAAATTTTTTGACAAAATTTCCCATATACAGAAAATATTCACAAAATTTCCTATTGACAGAAAATTTTTACAAAATTTCCTATAGAAAGAAATTTTTCAAAATTTCTTATAGACAGAAAATTTTTTACAAAATTTCCTATAGAAAGAAATTTTTTACAAAATTTCTTATAGACAGAAAATGTTGACAAAATTTCCTTTACGCAGAAAATTTTGACAAAATTTTCTTTTTGAAGTACAGACAGAAAATTTCAGACAGAAAGTTTTAATAAAGTTTCCTTTAGACAGAAAATTTTGTCAAAATTTCTTAAGATAGACAGAAAGTTTTGACAAAACTTTTAAGTTAATTTCCTATAGACAAAAAATGTTGACAAAATTTTCTATAGACTGAAAATGTTGAAAAAATTTCTGTAGACAGAAAAATTTGATAAAATTTCCTATAGACAGAAAATTTGGACAACATTTCCGATATATAGAAAATTTTGGCAAAATGTTCGATAGACTGAAAATGTTGAAAAAAATGTCTATAGACACAAAATTTTGATAAAATTTTAAGTTAATTTCATATAGACAAAAAATGTTGACAAAATTTTCTGTAGACCGAAAATGTTGAAAAAATTTCTATAGACAGAAAATTTTGATAAAATTTCCTATAGACAGAAAATTTGGACAACATTTCCGATAGACAGAAAATTTACTATAGACAGAAAATCTTGACAAAATTTTAACATAATTTCGTATAGACAAAAGTTTTTGACAAAATTTCCCATAGAGAGAAAATATTCACAAAATTGGCTATAGACAGAAAATTTTTACAAAATTTCCTTTAGACAGAAAATTTTGGCAAATTTCCGATAGACGGAAAATTTTGCCAAAATTTCCCATAGACAGAAAATTTTGACAAAATTTGTTATAGACAGAAAATTGTGACAAAATTTCCTTCAGACAGAAAATTTTAATAAAGCTTCCTTTAGACAGAAATGTTTGCCAAAATTTCCGATATACAGAAAATTTTGACAAAATTTATTACAGACAGAAAATTTTGACAAAATTTCTTACAGACATAAAATTTTGACAAAATTTCCGATATATAGAAAATTTTGGCAAAATTTAGCTAGAAAATTTTGTCAAAATTTCCGATAGACAGAAAATTTTGACAAAATTTCCAATACACAGAAAATTTTTGTTTAAATTTCTCAAAGACAGAAAATGTTGAAAAAATGGTAATAAACTTAAAAAGATCACATTTCCAGAATGTGGTCATATGCACATCATTCAGGCAAAAAAAAATTTACCTTTATTCCGCATTTTAAGTATTTTAAATATTTTTTTAGGGGATTATGGTATCTTTCATGGTCAAGATTCCCGATATTCAATACGATTTATGAAAATGAGATTAATTAATTTAGAGAGATAAATTAATTTAGCAATTAATTTTACAAAATTGATAAAGTGTATTTTGGTGTAAATGACTGTTCTACACATATGATTTAATTGTTCCGTTTGGTATTTTTGGGTACAAAATTATTTTTGGGCATTTGTGATACGTATTTGAGGAATAGTGGGATTTGTATTTGTATTAAATTTATTTGACTTGGGTTATTTATTTTAATTTTACCACATTAGCAAAAAAAATCCGTTTCCAACCATTGAGGTTTTTTTTATTATTTTATTAATTTCCGAATAATCCCCCACTGTGCTCTATTGGGTTTATGGGCTTTTCTACATTTCGGAGGATCTGTTTTGCTTTTTGTTGTATTTGTTATATTTGAAGTATTTTGCAAAATATTTTCCTCATACAAACAAATGGCTAGCCAGGCATTGTCCCTGCATATGGCCAGCATCAACATTTGAGTTTGGTTGGCTATTAACTCTTAGCTGGCTGGTTGGTTGGCTGGTGCCTCTGGTCGAATATCTCCAGCAAACGGATTTAAACAAGTTTTGACGGTTTGTGTATTTTTTTGGTGGGGTTTTTTCCATCTTGAGTTTCGCGTTTCTTCTGGTTATCGTTGATTTCAGTTTGTTTTTGTTTTCTTTTGATTTGTATTTTTTAGCTATGCCTATACAATAACAATTCTGTCTTGGTTATTTTTACCAAAAACTTATACCAAAAAGAGCATTTTAGAAGCAAAAAATAAAAACAGACAACAACAATTGAAAATGTTGAAACTGGTTATTTTGTTTGGTCTACTGTTAGTTTGATGGTGGTTTTCTAACCAAGATATTTTCCCTATACTTTAACTTTGGAGAGAGAGATAACGACATGTAGATGATGGAATGGACTTTTTGTTGGCTATTTTTAGCAATGGAAAAATGAAAAAAAATTTCATTAGAAAAAAAATATTTGTTGTGAATTGTTTAAGGCACTTTTTGGGATAGCTACAGCAAACTAAAAACAAAACAAAATGCAAACTAAAATAAGAGCCCAGCATTTTAATTCAAATGTTCATAATCAAAGAGATGGATACTAATTGTTGTTAGCAATTAAAGTAAATTTAATTTAATTAAATATATTTAAATTAATTTCAAGTTAGATTCGATCTCTTTAATAGTTTTTATTTTTGGTTTGTATCTAACACAGAAAAAAATGTCACGAAAAATTTTCCAATTAATATTTTAATTGAATTTTAAAAAATATTCAATTAAAAATTTAATTGATTGAACTTTTTTTTTAATTGAAACAAAAATCAATCACAAAAATTAATAGTATCAATTAATTTTTTAATTGGATCGATTAATTTTTTAATAGACCTTCAATTATTTTTTTAATTGATTTTGTGATTGAAGACATTTCAATTAAAAAATTAATTGCATCAATTAATTTCGTGATTGAATCAGAGAAAAAATTGTGTGAACGTTTCTCTCGAAGATTCTAACTTCAGGGATAGTAAGTTTTATTGTATATTTATTCATTATACAAATTGGAAAATACATAAGAAAGTGCTTAATTATACGAACTCTCAAAAAAATTAAAAAAAAAAAATATTTAAATAAATAATTAAAAAAATAATAATAATAATAATAATAATAATAATAATAATAATAATAATAATAATAATAATAATAATAATAATAATAATAATAATAATAATAATAATAATAATAATAATAAAATAATTAAAAAAAAAATACAATAAATTATTAGAAGCCTCAATTAATAAATAAATATTATTTTTTTTTATTTTAAATAAAAATTAATAAATAAATATTATTTTTTTTTTATTTTAAATAAAAATTAATAAATAGTACTGAAGAAATAAATAATTTTTTTGGGTCATATTTTTAAATTATGACCCTTTCTGATCACAGAAAAAATATTCAATTAAAAATTTAATTGAATCAACAAGTTTTTTAATTGAAATAAAAATCAATCACACATATTAATATCAATTAATTTTTTAATTGGATCGATTAATTTTTTAATAGACTTTCAATTAATTTTTTAATTGATACTGTCATTTTTGTGATTGAAGACATTTCAATTAAAAAATTAATTGGATCAATTAATTTCGTGATTGAATCAGAAAAAAAATTGTATGAACGTTTCTCTCGGAGATTTCAACTTCAGGGATGGTATGTTTTATTGTATATTTATTCATTATTAAAATTGGAAAATACATAAAAAAGTGCTTAATTATATGAACTCTCAAAAAAACAATTACAAAAAAAAACTATTTAAATAAATAATTAAACAAAAATAATAATAAAATAATTAAAAAAAAAAATAAAAATACAATAAATTATTAAAAGCCTCAATTAATAAATAAATATTATTTTTTATATATTTTTTATAATATAATTTTTTTTATTTTAAATAAAAATTAATTAAGAGTACCGAAGAAATAAATAAATTGTTTGGTCATATTTTTAATTTATGTAAACTTCAATGACCCTTTCTGATCACAGAAAAAAATTTTAAGGAAATTTTTCCAATTATAATCTTACTTGAGTTCTAACAAATATTCAATTAAAATTTTAATTCAATCAACAATTTTTTTAATTGAAATAAAAATCAATCACACAAATTAATAGTATCAATTAACTTCTTAATTGGATCAATTATTTTTTTAATTGACTGTCAATTAATTTTTTAATTGATACTACCAAATAATAGTATCAATTAATTTTTTAATTGACTGTCAATTACTTTTTTAATTGATACTATCGTTTCTGTGATTGAAGACATTTCAATTAAAAAATTAATTGGATCAATGAATTTCGTAATTGAATCAGAAAAAAAACATTTTGTGTGATCATAAACCGCAACAAATTGCCACATATTGTTGGTGGAGAAGCTTCTTAACTATAACTCGTAGGCTTTTCGAACCCCATATGCGAGAATTTTCCTTGTTGACTTATATATCAAGGTGGAAATCAGCCTTATCACTCAAGATGATTTTTCGAAAGCAAAGAGTTTCACCATTTTTTAATGAATTTTAAAAATTGTAGCGTATATCGTTCAATTTTTATTAATGGCGTATTTTCTACATCCCAGTAATATTTTTACTTTTTTATTTTAAATAGATTAAAAATAAAGTAAAAAAAATAATTAACTCCTGCAAATAATTTAAATTTTGTCGAAAACAAATGCTAAATCCATTCTAGAAAATTGCGTATTTCTGATAATATTTGAGATCAAATGTTTCAGGCAAGCGTTAGAAAACATTAAAAATCATAAAAAATTATAAAAATTAGTTATTTGGCAAAATATCACAATTTTTTAATTCACATCCAAATCACAGTATTCGGATTTTAAGAAGTGATACACATTCACACCCATAGAAAAAATCATGAACGGCGTGGTCATTTCAAAACGATCCATTCATGAAAGTGAATCAACACACATGTGTTGTCAAACTGAGAACGGACGGGGTCAATCTGACAACGTAAACATGACACCATGCGTTGTCAAAACAACAACCAGCGTTCATAATCTGACAACGTAATGGTGACGAATTTATAAACAAAATTAAAAAAACAATCCGCTACTGTGACTCGAACCTGTGTTGTCTGCACCAAACCATTTAGGTTAGGTTAGGTTAGGTTAGGTGGCAGCCAGATGTATCAGGCTCACTTAGACTATTCAGTCCATTGTGATACCACATTGGTGAACTTCTCTCTTATCACTGAGTGCTGCCCGATTCCATGTTAAGCTCAATGACAAGGGACCTCCTTTTTATAGCCGAGTCCGAACGGCGTTCCACATTGCAGTGAAACCACTTAGAGAAGCTTTGAAACCCTCAGAAATGTCACCAGCATTACTGAGGTGGAATAATCCACCGCTGAAAAACTTTTTGGTGTTCGGTCGAAGCAGGAATCGAACCCACGACCTTGTGTATGCAAGGCGGGCATGCTAACCATTGCACCACGGTGGCTCCCACCAAACCATTTAACAGTCCCCTTAGCACATTGCACCACCTGCGGAGTTGTCGTCTAGGGATTGTTTTAAGACTTTTCATGGCCAAAGGAAAAAAAAATGCCGTTCATGAAATCGTGAACGCCCGTGGACGAAATCGTGAACATTCCGTTTTGATTTTTTGTGAACGTTTCCGTTTCATTTTGTCACCGTCCGTTCACGGTTGTGGACAGCAATTTTTTCTATGTGCAGTGCAACGGCCGTTGAAATCGTGGACATCCGTCCTATGACAAACACATGTTAAATTCATCGAAATACCGGGTAATTAAAAATAACATCCTTTACATTATAAATGGTCAAATTTATGAAAGAAAATAACATTTTCATTTTCAATAATTTTAATAAAAAAATATATCATATTTTTTTGTTAGAATTATATTATTAATATTTTTACAATACACAACATTTACTTGCATTTTTGTAGTTTCTTAAAACCGCGGTCTTTGTTCATAAACTGTTTCTTCATTTCCTTAGCCTATATTCTTCTTTATTAGAAGGTTTCATGGATTCAAACACTGGCTCTTGTAATGGTGTTGAAATAAGTTGTCATTGACATTCGCCTACGTGATTTGTTATTCAATGTCAGTGTGACTATGGGGTCCGTCCATCCGTTTACCGCCTGTCGGTCAACAAACCATTAAGGGTTTGACAGTTTTTAAAATATTTTTTTTCTTCTTCGTTTTTGAAAATTTTGTACGTGACATTATTTACAGCGTAAGCATATCGAATTTTTGATAATAACAACAATAAATGGGACCCAGGTCTTAGGTATCAATTTATCTATTTCCAATTATCGTTAGTATAAGCGGTATATTTTCCACATAGGAATTTATATTAGAGAACATAAATTTTATCCATTCAACATTATAATTATATCTCATAGAAGTTCAACCGATTTCCACTGGATGGCTTAACCAGAGGGAATTTAGCCTAGCCAATCGAACGAATTTGGTTTCGTCAATTACTTTCTGGCAATGTTACCATTGTGTCACTTTAGTGAATATTTCCACTATTTTCAAGCATTGATACTTTCTTGTTTCTAAATTTCATACTTTATCGATATTTATGCTATCTTTTTACCAAGAAATTCCACTTTTTAGTTAATACCTTTTTAGTGCATCAATTTTGTGTTTCGTCAATTCTGTTTGAAATGAAAGTGAACAATTGGTGTCTTAAAAATATATACACACAACGGAATTTTCATTAAAAGTTTTTTTTTTTACCAGTGTACGCCTACGGTGAAACATAATATGTTTAGTATTGTTCAAATAATAATATTTTGTTTGGACCAATCCTTGAAGCCGAATGTGTTCGGGAGTATATGTTACAGAAGCGATTTTTTTTGAGGGTGTATGACTTCGTTCTGAAAACTTGATTCCTGAATTGTGAGACCAAATGACCTTACGAAAATAAACGCTATTTCACTTTATCTTTCGAAGTTTGAGAAAAAAATACAAAAACGAATCTGAAAACATATAAGCTATAGCTTTTGTATGAATGTCCATTTACTACACAGAAAAAAATATCACCAAAATATTTCCAATTAAAAAGTTAATTGAAGTTGAAATTTTTTTCAATTAATAAATTAATTGGTACAATTAACTTTTTAATCAAGATAGAAACATTAAGTTAATTTAGTCAATGATTGAAAATTTTAAAATTTTTAATTAAAAAGTTAATTGATACAATTAACTTTTAATCAAATTCGGAAGACTAAGTCAGTTATAAAAGTGATTAAATTTTTGATTAATTTTTTTTTTCAAACAATCAATTGTTAATCCAACTAAAAATTCTAAGCCAATTCAGAATGTAATTGAAAATAGTTGCCTTTGTTTAATTACTAAATTAATTGAGTTTTGCAATCAACATCAATTAAGTTTTTAATTGAATCAATTAAAAACTTAATTGAAATTTGGTAATGAAATCAATTAATTTTTTAATCAAGAATTTTTTCTATGCCCAATTAAAACTGTGATTGATACTATCATTTTCGTGATTGAAGACATTTCAATTAAAAAATTAATTGGATCAATTAATTTCGTGATTGAATCAGAAAAAATTTTTTTTGTGTGTAGAGACATACAGTAGAAAAATTGTCTCAAAATTTCGTATTTTCCTTTTATTGCAAAAGAAGTTTAAACAAATGCATTTTAGTGCTTACCATTACGGAAAATATTTATAGCCTATTTAGATTGAAGCCTCAGCTTTAAGAAAACAACGAGAAATAAACCGAATCTAAATGAGGAAATAGAATTTGGTGTCGTTTTCGAATGTCTTCCTACACACAAAAAAATTTCACGAAAATGTTTCCAATTAAAATTTTAATTGAGTTTTAAAAAATATTCAATTAAAAATTTGATTGATTCAACAAATTTTTTAATTGAAACAAAAATCAATCACAAAAATAATAGTATCAATTAATTTTTTAATTGGATCAATTAACTTTTTAATTGACCTTCAATTAATTTTTTAATTGATACTATCATTTCTGTGATTGAAGACATTTCAATTAAAAATTAATTGGATCAATTAATTTCGTGATTGAATCAGAAAAAAAAAATTTGTGTGTAGTCAAAGGGTTAAACGAACAAAATTTTCTATAACAACCATAAATTGACAATTTTTTTTAATAAAGTTTTTGCTTTTAATTTAAAAAAAATTAAATAATTTTTAAAGATATAAAATTTTCTATAGAAATAATGTAATAAAGATAATTTTCATTCGTTTTGTTTGTTATTGTTGGCTTCTCTTCAATCGTTATTGTTGTTTTTTTTTTTTTTTTGATCTCAGCTTAAAGCCATGCATTGACTAAACTACAAGTGTAGCTTAACCAACAGAGGAAAAGTATGCTTGTCAAATTTGTTTAGGCAGTAGCCGACTATCAAACCCTTTTTCGGAAGGTTCAAGTGTAGTTCACTTTGGGTTGAGTGAATTACCCGAATTTATTCTGATAATTGGTTGATAGTTTTGCTGCAAGTAGAGGATGCTGATGAGGAATGTGGTAATTCCGAAACAGCTGTACATCCAACCATCTTGCACTCTATAGGGCTTTGCCCAAATAAATTTGACAAGCATACTTTTCCTCTGTTGGTTAAGCTACACTTGTAGTTTAGTCAATACATGGCTTTAAGCTGAGATCAAAAACAACAATAAAATTTTATTTCTATAGAAAATTTTGTCAAAATTTTATTTCTATAGAAAATTTTGTCAAAATTTTATTTCTATAGAAAATTTTGTCAAAATGTTATTTCTATAGAAAATTTTGTCAAAATTTTATTTCTATAGAAAATTTTGTCAAAATTTTATTTCTATAGAAAATTTTGTCAAAATTTTATTTCCAAAGAAAATATTGTCAATATTTTATTTCTATAGAAACATTTTATTTTATAGAAAATTTTGTTAAAATTTTATTTCTGCATTGTTGTTGTTTTTTTGATTTCAGCTTAAATCCTTGCATTGTCCTACAGAGATAGTTTGTCTACACTAAATTTTATTCCACATTTTGAGATTTCCACAAAGCGTTGCTAAAACCAGGAAATTCTAATGCCCTGTTGTACTTTTTAACTGCAGTTCACGAAATTACATCATCTAATAGAAGAAAAAATTTACTAGAAGTACAGAAGAAAACCTTTGGCGCCATACAGTAGTTCATTCTTACTATTTTTGGGAATCGTACGAAAATCTTCTTTTGCTTTAGTTCATATTGAACTTATGTGTACGGTACTTGAACTTTATACTCACGTTTAGTTCATAAAATGTTTGAGACATACTTAAAAAAAAAGTAAGATTTCATTAAACTGTGGAGACTTTCGATAAAAATAATAAAATAATTTTTTTCCAATAAAAATAAGTTTAACTACGGAAATTTTTTTCTGTGTATAGAAATAAAATTTTAATGAAAATTTAGATTAGAAGATAGTCGATATAATAGTTTATCGTAGTTTTTGTTTGCTACTGTAATTGATGCCTCCTGCAATATATTTAGGAAAAATATTGTTTGTAAAAAAAGACAATTAAAAATTTTGTTAAAATTTCCTCAAGAAAAAAAGGAAATATTTTTGAAAATTTTCTAAAGAAATAAAATTTTTCAAAACTGTTCTATATTGTCATTGTCGCCTCCTGTAATATTTTTAGAAAAAACAATTTTATCAAAAGAAGTGAAAATTTTGTTAAAATTTCCTAACGAAATAAGTAAAAATTTTGTTATAATTTTTTAAAGAAATAAAATTTTTCAAACTTTATATCTTTATTTCTACAAATCTTCTTTAGATTTGAAGACAGTTGATGTAATCGTTTATTAATTGTGTTTTTTTTTTAATTACTGCGCTATTGTGATTATCGCCTTTTGCCGTATTATTACAAATAATCGCTTTAAAATCATAAATACATTCCATCCTCGTAAATCTTATCACTGGCAAGAGTCATAGCATACGATGCATAATAGGATTACTTGGTCAGCGTTAAGTCCTCAAAACTGAATATTTTCTCTCTAATTGGAATTTATGTAGTCCCAAGTTGTTCATGCATTTTAAATCTATTAATGTTCATATATGCTAAGCATGACGATTTGTGTTATGATAAAATCATATGGAATTATTAACAAAAGTAGTAGAATTAAAGTGATGAGATAAGCAACATGAGTAGCAAAACAAATATTAACAGCAGCAACAACAGTTTATTATTTATAACCGTTTTTGACATGTTGCTGCAACAATTGAAAAAAAAAAATATAGTTTAATAGGACAAGAAAAATATTTAATACATCATATTTATAATTTTTTGTGTGTATAAAAGGATTAAATAATGTTACTATCTGTTAATTGTAGTTAGACGACTAACATATGGTTTTATTAATAATGTCATTGAAGCATTTCCGGCAACATGTTGCCAGAAACATCTTTCAAATATTGCAATGAATACTAAACAATTAAAAATCGTATTAGGAGGATGCAAATGTTTTAAATACGTTTATTTTGATAATATTTTTTACTATTCAAATTATTCATACACACAGAAAAAATATCACTAAAATATTTCCAATTAAAAGTGAAAACGTAATCAATTAAAACATTAATTTTTGAATCAAATTAAAAACAAATTGTAATAAGAAAATGATTGAAAATTAGAAATACTCATTTAAAAAAACTTTATATTCCCAAGTAATGTTTTAATTAAAACAAAATAAGTATATACGGCCGTAAGTTCGGCCAGGACGAATCTTATGAACCCTCCACCATAGATTGCGTAGAAACTTCTACTAAATACTGTCATCCACAATCAAATTACTTGGGTTGCGGTAACACTTGTCGATGGCAAAGTATCTTAAAACTTCTTAACACCGTCTTCTAAATTGTAACTTAGTCCATACGGGGTATTAAAGAAAAAAGGCCGACGTATATAATTCAGTTGGACAAAATTTTCTATAGAAATAAAATTTTTACAAAATTTTCTATAGATGACTGTTAGCGGCCATATATTAGCGCAATGTACCAAATTTCAACCGAATCTGATGAATTTTGCTCTTCCTAGAGGTTCCCGAGCTCGAATCTGGGGATAGATTAATATGGGGTCTATATATAATCATGGACCGATATGGACAAATTCTTGCGTGGTTGTTAGAGACCATATACTAACACCACGTACCAAATTTCAAACGGATCGGATGAAACTTGCTTCTCCAAGAGGCTCCGGAGGTCAAAATCTGGGGATCGGTTTATATGGGGGCTATATATAATTATGGACCGATATGGATCAATTTTTGCATGACAGTTAGAGACCATATACAACCACCACGTACCAAATTTCAACCGGATCGGATGAAATTTGCTCCTCTAAGCGGTTCCGAAGGTCAAATCTGGGGATCGGTTTATATGGGGGCTATATATAATTATGGATCAATATGGATCAATTTTTGCACGGTTGTTAGAGACCATATACTAACACCACGTACCCAATTCCAACCGGATCGGATGAAATTTGCTACTCCAAGAGGCTCCGCGAGCCAAATCTAGGCGTCGGTTTATATAGGAACTATATATAATTATGGACCGATATGGACCAATTTTTGCATGGTTGTTAGCTGCCATATACTAACACCACGTACCAAATTTCAACCGGATCGGATGAAATTTGCTCCTCCAAGAGCCTCCGGAGGTCAAATCTGGGGATCGGTTTATTTGGGGGCTATATATATTTATGGACCGATATGGATCAATTTGTGCATGGTTGTTAGAGACCATATACTAACACCACTTACCAAATTTCAACCGGATCAAGAGGCTACGGAGGTCAAATCTGGAGATCGGTTTATATGGGGGCTATATATAATTATGGACTGATATGGATCAATTTTTGCATGGTTGTTAGAGACCATGAACTAACATCACGTACCAAATTTCAACCGGATCGGATGAAATGTGCTCCTCCAGGAGGCTCCGGAAGTCAAATCTGGAGATCGGTTTATATGGGGACAATATATAATAATGGATTGATATGGACCAATTTTTGCATGGTTATTAGAGACTATATACCAACACCATGTACCAAATTTCAGCCGGATCGGATGAAATTTGCTTCTCTTAGAGGATCGGCAAGCCAAATTTGGGGGTCCGTTTATATGGGGACTATACGTAAAAGTGGTCCGATATGGCCCATTTGCGGTACCATTCGACCATCAATAACAACTACTTATGCCCAGTTTCAAGTCGATAGCTTGTTTCGTTTGGAAGTTAGAGTGATTTCAACAGACTAACTGACGGACATGCTTAGATCACCTCAGAATTTCACCACGACCCAGAATATATATAATTTTTGGAGTCTTAGAGCATTATTTCGATGTGTGTTACAAAAGGAATGACAAAATTAATATACAGCAAAATGTTATAACAGTACACACATGATTATAATTGACGTTGCAATCTCTAAACAAGGTTAGAGAAATTTTTTGAAAATTTGGTTTTGGTTTTTTTTTTCTTTTTTTATTTAACCTTTATCACACCTTAAGTTTCGTCATCATGTAACATTTAAACTTTACCCCAAAAAGCTAATTAAATTTCATCATCACCATTTAGCATTTAGTTTTCTTTAGACACACTTTTGCATTTGCGGTTAACCGATTTTTTGAAATGTGAAACCAACAAAAAAGCACATTTCCAACAAGAAATTGAATTCATGTGAGTGTTGTTCAAACGCAGTTTAAGTAATTACCTAATAACCCATAAGTAGAGAAGGTAATTGTAAGAGCAAAAACAAAGATGAAAAAAAAACTCCATAAACCCAAACTAAAGACAATGTTTTAATGAAGACTTGAAAAAAAAAAACAGGCCGGATACCTAACCGCCACAACATGCTTCCACCAAACAATTCCATTTACAGATAGAGTATGTGTGGTTAAAGTTTTTTTTTTTCTTTTTTCTTTTTTCGTTTTTTTTTTTTTTTTTTTTTTTGAAAATAGAAATTATATGGAGTACCCAGATATCACATCAAGTCATGTCAGTCACATCAAATCACCTCCATTCACTTACTTCATCATCTTTGTAACCATTGACCACATGGCGGGCCATTTCAAACAGAAAAATAGAAACAATGCCAGAAGCCACTCACCTGGTCAGCTAATGGTTAAATGGTCATGTATGAAAGTTAAACAAAAATAAAAAATCGATTTAATTATTTTGTAATTATTTAATACTACATTGGACTTGGTTTGAATATTTTCTCAGGTCCACCTGGAGAATGTAAATAGACTTCAAATGACACACTGGAATAATTTGAAATCTATTAATAAAATTATATGAAAGAATGGACGGGCATTTTTTTATTAGAAATAAAATCTTGGGACCATTTTCAGCAGCATTGATATTTTGAGAACATTTTCTGTAGAGATACAAATTTTCAGACAAAGATCAATAAAAATGAAATTTAGAAAAAAAAAAATTCTTAAAACTAGAAATAATAGAAACATTTTTAATTAAAAATAAAAATATTAAAATATTTGCATTACTTTCTTTTTCATTAAATTTAGCGCACGAATTGAAATTTGCGTCTAGCTGTTAAAATCATATGTCTTTCAAGTAAGGCAATGCATGAAAAATTAAAGTAATGACAAATATTTTTGGTTTAATGAAGGAATCGTTAAATTAACTGAGTTATTGAAAATTAAACAAACAAACAAATATTTTCTATAGAAATATAGTTTTTTTTTTTTTAATTTTCTATACAATTAAATAAACAAAATTTTCTTTAGCAAATACAAATTGACAGAAATGTTGTGACTAAAATTTTCTATAGAACTAAATTAGTTTTACGAAAATTTTCTATAAAAATATATATATTTTTTCATTTCAAATTATTTTAATTTTTTTTTTTTAATTCTACAGGAAATACAAATTTACAAAAATAATCCGCTCCATAAAAAAACAAGTAAGGAAAGTCTAAAGTCGGGCGGGGCCGACTATATTATACCCTGCACCACTTTGTAGATCTAAATTTTCGATACCATATCACATATGTATAAAGGTTTGTCCCAAATACATACATTTAAATATCACTCGATCTGGACAGAATTTGATAGACTTCTACAAAATCTATAGACTCAAAATTTAAGTCGTCTAATGCACTAGGGTGGAACACAATGTTAGTAAAAAAATATGGGAAAATATTTAAATCTGAAGCAAGTTTAAGGAAACTTCGCAAAAGTTTATTTATGATTTATCGCTCGATATATATGTATTAGAAGTTTAGGAAAATTAGAGTAATTTTTACAATTTTTCGACTAAGCAGTGGCGATTTTACAAGGAAAATGTTGGTATTTTGACCATTTTTGTCGAAATCAGAAAAACATATATATGAGAGCTATATCTAAATCTGAACCGATTTCAACCAAATTTGGCACGCATAGCCACAATTCTAATTCTACTCCCTGTGCAAAATTTCAAGTAAATCGGAGTTAAAAAGTGGCCTCAGTGGTCATATGAGTGTAAATCGGGCGAAAGCTATATATGGGAGCTATATCTAAATCTGAACCGATTTCAACCAAATTTGGCACGCATAGCTACAATGCTAATTCTACTCCCTGTGCAAAATTTCAACCAAATTGGGCCAAAACTCTGGCTTTTAGGACCATATTAGTCCATATCGGGTGAAAGATATATATGGGAGCTATATCTAAATCTCAACCGATTTCAAACAAATTTTGCACACTTGACTATACTACTAATTGTACTCCAAGTGCAAAATTTCAACCAAATTCGGCCAAAAATCTGGCTTCTGGGGCCATATAAGTCCATATCGGGCGAAAGATATATATGGGAGCTATATCTAAATCTGAACCGATTTCAATCAAATTTTGCACACTTGACTATACGACTAAGTGTTATGTTTGTACAAAATTTCAAGCAAATCGGTATAAAACTCTGGCTGCTGGGTCCATATTAGTGCATATCGGGCGAAAGATATATATGGGAGCTATATCTAAATCTGAACCGATTTCTTCCAAAATCAATAGGGTTCTATTCTGACCCAAATTAGGAACATGTGCCAAATTTGAAGGCGATCGGACTTAAATTGCGACCTAGACTTTGATCACAAAAATGTGTTCACAGACAGACGGACGGACAGACGGACATGGTTATATCGACTCAGGGACCCACCCTGAGCATTATTGCCAAAGACCATGTATCTATCTCGTCTCCTTCTGGGTGTTACAAACATATGCACTAACTTATAATACCCTGTTCCACAGTGTGGTGCAGGGTATAAAAAAGGCCGATTATATACGTATATAATTCAGTTTGACAAAATTTTCTATAGAAATAAAATATTGACAAAATTTTCTATAGAAATAAAATATTGACAATATTTTCTATAGAAATAAAATTTTGACAAAATTTTCTATAGAAATAAAATTTTGACAAAATTTTCTATAGAAATAAAATTTTGACAAAATTTTCTATAGAAATAAAATATTGACAAAATTTTCTATAGAAATAAAACACTGACAATATTTTCTATAGAAATAAAATTTTGACAAAATTTTCTATAGAAATAAAATTTCGACAAAGTATTCTATAGAAATAAAATTTTGACAAAATTTTCTATAGAAATAAAATTTTGACAAAATTTCCTATATAAATAAAATATTGACAAAATTTTCTATAGAAATAAAATTTCGACAAAGTATTCTATAGAAATAAAATTTCGACAAAGTATTCTATAGAAATAAAATATTGACAAATTTTTCTATAGCAATAAAATCTTGGTAGATTATTTTTGGCTCGAGTGGCAACTATGGTTTTGAACCGATATGGACCAATTTTTGTATGATTGGGGATCGGCTATATATAATTATTAGAAATAAAATTTTGACAAAATTTTCTATAGAAATAAAGAATGTTTTTCATATGTTTGGGTGTAAAAATTATATGTTTGGAACAAAGATTTTTTAACACAATATTTTCAAGTGCAAGCATATAATGTTCATAAACTAGCATAACATGTTTGGGACATATTATGTTTGGGACATAAACTGTTTGTAAATATAATATGCTTAGATGCAAACATACATTAATTTTCAAAAATTTAGCCTATAAACATATATGTGTTTAGAAAGGGAGACCTAGAGAGTATGCTGCAAGTAACCAATTGGCGCGTTAAAAATATATCCGCACAAAGAAAATTGCATTAAAATTTTTTTCTACCGGTGTATGCACTAAGGTGAAACATAATATGTTTGAACAATACAAACAATATTTAGTTTGAAAATATATATGCTTGAAGCAATATGTGTTTGGGGTATATGTTACAGAAGCGATTTTTTTTTTTGAGGATGTAGAAATACAATTTTGACAAAATTTTCTATAGAAATAAAATTTTGACGAAATTTGCTATAGAAATAAAATCTTGGGAGATTATTTTTGACTCGAGTGGCAACCATGATTTTGAACTGATTTGGTATGATTGGAGATCGGTTATATATAATTATGAATCGATATGAACCAATGTTTGCATGGTTGTTAGAGACTAACTATATATACTAACACCACGTACCAAATTTCAACCGGATCGGATGAATTTTGCTCCTCCAAGATGATCTGGAGGTCAAATCTGGGGATCGGTTTATATGGGGGATATATATAATTATGGCCCGATATGGAACAATTTTTGTATGGTTGCTAGAGATCGGATGACTTGCTCCAATATGGCCCATTTGCAATACCATCCAACCTACATCAATAACAGCTACTTATGCCAAGTTTCAAGTCGATAGCTTGTTTCATTCGGAAGTTTGAGTGATTTCAACAGACCGACGGACGGACGGACATGCCTAGATCAACTCAGAATTTCACCACGACCCAGATTCTTTATATATTCTTTATGGGGTCTTGCAACAATATTTCGATGTGTTACAAACGGAATGACAAAGTTAATATACCCCCATCCTATGGCGGGGTGTATAAAAACGAAAATTTTGTAGAAAAAAGTCTGAAAATTTACGTATAGAAAATACATTTTAAAAATTTTGTTAAAATTTACTAAACAAATAAACCTTTTCGAAATGTTCTATGATAATAAAAGTTTTAACGAAAATTTAGATTAGAATAGAGTCGATTTAATTGCCGTTTTTTGTAATCACTGAACTATTGTAAGTGTCTCTGTAAGGTGTAAGCAAATTTTAGGGGCATATAGCTGTAGATTACTGGCGGACCAGGAAAACGTTAACTTAAGCAGTCTGCTAATGTTTTTGGAACAATCTGGTTGGTTCAACAGAAGAAAATAATCAAGAAGGTTCAGCGGTTAGAACTAGAAGTGCGCATATGTAATAGGTACTTTTAGTTAAATGTGGTATCACAATGGACTGAATAGTCTATGTGAGCTTGAAACTTAATCTGGCTGCCACTTTAACCTAACCTAACCTAATTATATCATCCTGCAAATATAGTTAGAAAAAGTAGTTTGCAAAATTTTCTATAGGGAATAGTAATTTTATTGTTTGTTTTTTAATGTTTTTATAGAAATAAAGTTTTTGTGAAAATTATCTATAATAATAAAATTTGGAAGATTTTAATATTATAGATAACAAAAATTATCTGGAGAAAAAAAATAATTTGTAAAATTTTCGTTAAAAAATAAAATTCATATTTTTTTTCAAAAAATATTTGCATTAAAATAAATTTTGTTATTGTACATTTTCCATAGTACTAAACAATTTAATGAGCATTTCTATAGAACTAATTTATGTTCACTGTAGACGAACGAATGTAATGTCAATTTATGCCTCATTTTACAAATAAATTACAAAATTGTCACAACAACATTCGTATTCAGAAAATATTTTAACTAGAATTTTTCTTCATTTTTTTTTTCATGCAATAGGAATCTCAAATTGCAACAAAACAAAAACAATAATAAAGCTGGCGTTTATCAATTTTGTAATTGAAGACCTGACAAATTTATCGAGAAAAATAATATGAAGAAAAATGTCAATAAAACTGTTCGTGATATTACCCAATATTGTTTGTGATTTATCAGGTTTTTTTGACGTCGACGAGAAGGAGTGTGATTGTTTAAAATTACAATAAATTCTGATAGTCTCCTTGGAGGCGACAACAAGTGTTATTTAATAACATTCAATTAAACCATAATACCCTATTATTGACAATAAAATATTTTTCTATAAAATAAATATTACATATAGGAAATGACATATTGTTCCATAATTGAATTAATTGATGGAAGATTGATTATAATTAAAGAAGTCTTGTGAGGTTTTTTTTGAATTCTTATGAAGAGTTTTCAACAGTAAATTAAAATATTACTGTAGCTAAAATATATTTGGATAATATAGCAATTATAGGTGAAAATTTAAACGGTAATTTGTTTGTGAGACGAAAATAGAAACCGGATACTTCAGGGCATTTAAGTGGTGTTTCAGAATGATTGGGGAATTTTATAAGAGCGAGTAGTTGAACATTGAATATATAAATATTCCAAAAAGTGAAAAAGAAAAATTCTTGTTATTAATTCGGGCGAAAGATATATATGGGAGCTATATCTAAATCTGAACCGATTTCAATAAAATTTGGCACACTTTACTATAGTACTAATTGTTCTTCTTGTGCAAAATTTTAAGCAAATTAGGGTAAAACTCTGGCTTCTGGGGCCATATAAGTCCATATCGGGCGAAATATATATGGGAGCTATATCTAAATCTGAACAGATTTCTTCCAAAATCAATAGGGTTCTATTCTGAGCCAAAACACATACTTGTGCCAAATTTAAAGTCGATTGGACTAAAACTGCGACCTAGACTTTGATTACAAAAATGTGTTCACGGACAGACGGGCATGGCTATATCGACTCAGGAGCCCATCCTGAGCATTTTTGCCAAAGATACCATGTATCTATCTCGTCTCCTTCTGGGTGTTGTAAACATATGCACTAACTTATAATACCCTGTTCCACAGTGTGGCGCAGGGTATAAATATGTTTGCAATGTGTATATGATGATTTTCAATTAATTTTTTAATTGATTTAATTAAAAATTTAATCGATATTTGTCTCAATTAATTTTTTGATTGCAGCAATCAATTATTTATTTTATTATTATCATTTTACGTTTAGATAAAATAATTTTTTTTCTAATTTCATAAGAGTTGATACGATTTAGCACTTACTTATGAATTTTACGATTGCAATTATAGGTGAATTTTTCTTTGGATTTGAGTTAACATTTAATGATAGTATGTATATAGAAACTACTTATTGTCGAAGTAAATTGTTAGTTATTATTATTAGTATTATTTGGAAATATTTTTTAATTAAATGAATATTTTTAATTTGCTTCATTTTAATTGCAATAATTAATTTAAAAAAACTTTAACATTTTCGACCATATTTTTAAAGGATTTGTATTTTAAGTTGATTAAAATGTTAATTGTATACGTTAATATTTTAATAGATTACTTTTTCAACTTCAATCGTCAATCAACATCAATTAATTGAAAATATTTTGCTTATATTTTTTTCCTGTGATGGTACCACACTCAAATAGTATCCCGATTTTTTTTTTTGATTCGATCACGAAATTAGTTTGAATTAATTTTTTAATTGAGCTTACTTTAATTACGAAAACGATAGTAACAATCACAAATTTAATTGGAAATTTAATTTAATTGGAATAAAAGTAACTAATACATACAAACAAACACGATCTCAAGCTTGAATAATTATTTTCTATTTAATAAAAAAGAAATATCGAATAAAATCAAAATTTTCAATTATTTATTTATTTATAATTATTTCAATTTTTGATGATTTTTTTTTTTTTAATTTTATAAGAGTTCATATAGCATATTCTTATATATTTTTCAGTTATAATTATATTGGATTTTTCTTTGGAAAAATCTTTGAGTAATAAAAAAATTATGTTTAATTATGTTTTTAATTTTAAATAGTTTTTTATTTAATTAAAATGTTAAATGGGACTATTATTATTTTAATTAAAAACGTAAACAATTTCAATCATTTTCTCAACTACATTAATTTTTTATTTGATTAAAAACTTAATTGTATCAGTTAATTTTTTATTGATTATTTTTCCCATCTCAAACAAATTTTCAATTGGAAATATTTTGCTGATATTTTTTCCATATTTAAATAGTAGAATTCAATTTTGAAATAAATTGCAAACATTTTTCTCAAATTATTTATCTCAAACATTAAATTATTTTTTATATACCGCTTTACGAAGACAAAATCAAACCAGGGAGCCACGATGGTACAATGGTTAACATGTCCGTCTTGCTTGGGTCATGGGTTCAATCCCAGTTTCAATCAAAAGCCAAAGTTCTTCAGCGATGGATTATCCCCTTTCAGTGATGCTGTTGACGACATCAAATCAACCCAGGGAGCCACCGTGGTACAATGGTTAACATGCCCTCCTTGCCCTGGGTCATGGGTTCAATCCCAGCTTCAGTCAAACGACAAAGTTTTTCAGCGGTGAATTAACACCTTTCAGCAGCGTTGCCAATTTAGCTTTTTTCCCGCTAGATTTGGCTTTTTTTGAAGATGTTTAGCGGGAAAAAAATGCATTTAGCTTTTAGCTTTTTTTCTGGCTTTTTTTCATGACCCTTTTAGTTATTTTTGGCTTTTTTTTATTTTCGGCATGTTCCTATTGAAATATGGATAAAACTTCGTTTTTATCTAATTTCTACTTAAAGTCGAGTCTGCATTTGAAAATTTAAGTTTTCGTTAGCACGTTTTTAAAGCACTGTGATAGTTCATGAAGAAAAAGCTGAGAAAACGAATAAATTCAAATTTGACTCGGAATCAATACAAAAATCATTAGTGTACAAAATCTTTGGAACCGAACATAGAAATAATTAAGGAAATAAAGTTTTGAATGTGGTATTATTTTTTTCAACACCAAAAAATGCAATAAAAAATTCGTAGTGATAGGATCAAAACAAATCTGCTATTTATTAATGGGATGGATTTACATTTACGAAAATTGGACAACAGTAGGTTTGGGAAATTTTCGTATAAAAGTTATTCATTATAAACTTGCAAGACAGTTATAATGGGTTTTATTCTCTTGGGTAAAATTAGGAGAAGTGTACACGTTCACGAATTTATCATTAATTCAGTTAAAACGAAATATATAGATATTTTCTAATGCAGTTCTATGTGACATTTTCTAATGCAGTTCTATGTGACATGATTAACAAACTGACAATTGCAAGTTCACTGGGAAAAATGTTTTTACAAGGAAATATAAACGAAGGACTTCCAGTAAAAATTTGTGATAGTAATCAAAATGTATCGAGTACGCCAACAGAGCTAATATGACTTAGATTTTCTTACAGTCTCACAGAAACGGAATTAAATTGAATACAATTAAAATATTATGATTTTTAAGTAAAATAAAGCCTTTAAGTTTGCTAAATTTTAATTCAAAAATGTGACTTTTGATACAAAAAAATGTAGCTTTTTTTCTAGCTATTTTTTTAAATTTTTTAGCTTTTTTGGCTAGTTTTTTGGACAAATCTAGCGGTTTTTGGTGAAACAATTCTGGCAACGCTGCCTTTCAGTGATGATGCTGACGACATCAAATCAACCCAGGGAGCCACCGTGGTACAATGGTTAACATGACCGCCTTGCCCTGGGTCATGGGTTCAATCCCAGCTTCTGTCAAACGACAAAGTTTTTCAGCGGTTGATTATCCCTTTTCAGTGATGCTGCTGACGACATTTCTGAGTGTTTCAAAACTTCTCTAAGTGGTTCCACTTCAATGTGGAACGTCATTCGGACTCGGCTATAAAAAGGAGACATTCAATGATAAGAGAAAAGTTCACCACTGTGGTATCATAATGGACTGAATAGTCTAAGTGAGCCCAGTGTTAGCGTTGTGCCACTTGAGTGGCAAATTTGACACTTTTTTCAAGCGGTGATACTTTTTGTGCCACCTTTTTGTTGTGCCACTAAACGTGATACTTTTTACTTTTTGTGCCACTGTTTTGTCACACTGTGCCACTTTTAATTTACATTCGTTCATACTGTAATATGTATATTTGACTCATTTCGATCACAAATAGCGTTAAGATTGCAGATATGATTTGATGTTTAACAAATAAAGGGTGATACGGTCAAAATTTGGTCAATATAAACTTGACGTATTTCTTTCAATTTTGCATTTAAAAAACCTGAACACCCCTCATTTTGAAGGTGTGTGTGTGTAGAATGTTGCTCCTATTTTGAATTTGGAATTCACTCTTCAGTTGTCAAAATGCCGTCCAAGTAAGAAGAGCAGCGTATCAAAATTTTGCTCGCGCATCGCAAAAATCCGAGCTACTCGCACGCAAAGCTGGCAAAATCGCTAAAAGTTGTCAAATCAACCGTTACAAATGTAATTAAAGTGTTTGGGGAACGTTTGTCGACAGCAAGGAAGTCTGGATAGAGGGGAAATCGAAAACCTGAAGCCGCTGAGACGACAAAGAGAGTTGCCGGTAGTTTCAAGCGAAACCCTAACCTCTCTCTCCGAGATGCCGCAAATAAGCTGGGTGTATCGTCTACAACCGTGCATCGAGCCAAAAAACGAGCCGGACTATCGACTTACAAGAAGGTAGTGACTCCAAATCGCGATGATAAACAAAATACGTACACGACGATGCTGACGAAGTTTGACTGCGTGGTAATGGACGACGAAACCTACGTCAAAGCCGACTACAAGCACCTTCCGGGACAGGAGTTTTATACGGCAAAAGGAAGGGGAAAGGTAGCAGATATTTTCAAGCACATAAAACTGTCAAAGTTCGCAAAGAAATATCTGGTTTGGCAAGCCATCTGTACCTGTGGCTTGAAAAGCAGCATTTTCATAGCTTCCGGGACTGTCAACCAAGAAGTTTACGTAAAAGAGTGTTTGAATAAACGTCTGCTGCCTTTCCTGAAGAAACACGGTCGTTCCGTACTGTTTTGGACGGATTTGGCATCTTGCCATTACGGTAAAAAGGCCATGGAGTGGTACGCCGCCAACAACGTGCAGGTGGTTCCCAAGGACAAGAACCCTCCCAACACGCCAGAGCTCCGCCCAATTGAGAAATACTGGGCTATTGTCAAGCGGAACCTAAAGAAGACCAAAAAAACTGCTAAGGACGAGCAGCAGTTCAAGGCAAACTGGCTTTCTGCGGCGAAGAAGGTGGACAAGGTGGCTGTACAAAATCTGATGGCAGGTGTCAAGCGTGAAGCCCGGCAATTCGGATTTGGAAAAGCGAAAGCCTAACTGAATATTTTTCCTGAATTTTATACTAATTGAACTTGAAAAAGAAATTTAATTTGATTTTTTATATAAACGATTTACACGCGTTTTCCCTTGACCAAATTTTGACCGTATCGCCCTTTAATTAACTTCATGAGTCGAACATTATATTTGTGAGCTATTTATCTGTTTTTATAGTACTGGCATAATTTTCTTAATATCAAAATTTCTAAATCTTCAAATGGAGAAAAAATTAATGTTAGATTAGTTAAGATCTAAACCACTTTTTTTTTTAAATGAGTGTGCCACCTCTTTTATGGTTTGTGACACCTTTTGTGCCACTTTCTGGAAATTATCAACGGTAACGCTGAATGATCCTGAAATATAGGGTTATCACTATACCTAACCTAAATCAACCCAAAGGATATTGATAGTAACATTTCCTAAAAAATATTGAGATGAAAAAATCTCTGAAATTCCCTTAATATATACCCGGGGAAGGCAAAAGCGAAAATAGGGTCAAATTCTGTTTATTCCCGGAATCCTAGCATCGGGAAAGAAAACACTCTATAAATTCATTTATATTTATAACTATTTATTTATTTATTTCTTTGAAATATGAAATATTCGTTTCCGATGAAATATTCTTGGGATTTTTTGAGAAAACCATTCACTTATGCATAATTTTCTTAAAACAAAAAAAAATCCATTCATAAAAATAATTTATGGGTCTTCTTTCAAAAAGTTTTTGTTTTGGTGGTCTTTGCAAAATTGTGTTAACTTTTCATAGAATTAATATTAAAAATATTTACTTTGTTTTCATATAATCCAATGAGATTAAATCAAATTCTATTGATAATCTTGTTGTGATGCGATGGTGGGTTTTTGTTATGATTTTTGGTGACTTTGCTGCTAATAGAGATGAATTTCCAGCTTCCCCCAAAAACAAAATCAAAGGCTTAAACGTTTAGAACGATGAAAAATGTTGATAATCCAGTTTTGGTGGTTTTTCTGAAATACTTCATTCGATTTAGCTTCAAACTTTTGTGTGAGGTGGTTTTCAAAACGACTTGAGAATTCAAAGACACGAAAATTAAATACACACGACTATGGGGGCCCGTTAAATATTTTATTTATTTTTTTAGATTTCTTGTATTTTTTTCTTGCTAATGACAACAAGTTTGCGGTTTTTGTAAGATGAAGAAAAACTATTTTTTTTTTGTGGAATTTTTTTCTTCAAGTAAATTATGATAATTTTTGTTGTGTTTTACAGATTCTTGAAAACAAGACTTTTTTTTTCTAATATAAACACATGTAATTGATTTTTCCAAGTAAATTTTGGATATAATTTTATAAAATTTTATCACATTTCTTGTAATGATTCACATTTTCACTAATCATAGATTTTTTAAAATTATAAGTTAACCTGGTTAAACTTAATTTAACGTTCTCCAGATATCTCTGAGAAATCTTTAATTGATTCATTTAATTTTTATTGAATCGTTACAGCAAAAACTATGTTAGAACACAATGAATTCCGCAACGACATTAAAATATTAAATTTTTCTATATTTTTATGCTTTTCTTTTTTTATTATTTATTTTTGTTTTGTGTTGTTTTCTTCTCGTCTTAATACACAATTTACGCGCTTACACACGAATGACTGCGTTCAAGTATCGTAGAGAACTGAAGTGTTCACTTCAATTCAACAATAGACAACCATCAGAGTCAGTAACAGAGACAGAGGTTTCTTCCCCAGTACTTCTTAGCTGACTCAATGGTTGTGAGCGCTCTCATCATCACAGCCATCGGGTTGGTTGCCTGCCGCCTTCGCCAGCGTCGTTGATCATTTAGTAAAGTGTTTTACAAGCATATACAACAACAACCACGAAGTTGTTACCGACTGTGGCGGTGGCAACCCACCACAACAACAACTTCAACAACAATAATAATAATAATGGCAACAACTACTTCTGCAGTAAACACACCACTAGCACTCCGACCACAGCCAATGAAGTAGAAAATTAACAACTTGAATGAGACACTTATGTGTGAGAAATATGCGATATGAATTTATCGATAATTAACAAGAGAGTCAAAGAAGAGAAACGAAAAACAAACACAAGAGAGAACAAGAGAGAATGAGAAAGAGGGAGAGTAAACAAAATGGATCTTTAGCACATAGAGAAGTGAGGTATAATATATTAACTGGGATATATAAAAAGAGTATTTCAATCTCCCTGATTTACAGTTTAACTCAGTGTTGCCAACTCCCCAAGGCCAAAAAGCACCAAAAAAATATTATAAATTCTAACATACCACCTTCCACCACAAAATCGAAAATTAAATACTCTACCATAACAAAAAAAAAAAAAACAAGTATATACGGCCGTAAGTTCGGCCAGGCCGAAGCTTATGTACCCTCCATCATGGATTGCGTAGAAACTTCTTCTAAACACTGCCATCCACAATCGAATTACTTAAGTTGCGGTAACGCTTGCCGATGGCAAGGTATCTTAAAACCTCGTAACACCATCTTCTAAATTGTATGTAAGTACATACGTGGTATATATTAAATCAAAAAAGATCGATTCAATACGTATATAATTCAGTTTGACAAAGTAGACATAAAATTTTGACAACATTTTGTACAGAAATAAAATTTTAACAAAATTTTCTATAGAAATAAAGTTTGACAAAAATTTCTACAGAAATAAAATTTTAACAAAATTTTCTGTAGAAATAAACTTTTGACAAAATTTTCTATAGAAATAAAATCTTGGTAGATTATTTTTGGCTCGAGTGGCAACCATGATTATGAACCGAATAAAATTTGAACAAAATTTTCTATAGAAATAAAATTTTGACAATGATGAAAATTTTATTATGAACCGATATGGACCAATTTTTGTGTGATTGGACCAATTTTGGTATGGTTGTTAGCGACCGTATACTAACACCACGTTCCTAATTTGAACCGGATCGGATGAATTTTGCTCCTCCAAGAGGCTCCGGAGGTCAAATCTGGAGAACGTTTTATATGGGGGCTATATATAATTATGGACCGATATGGACCAATTCTGGCACGGTTGTTAAAGATCATATACTAACACCATGTTCCAAATTACAACCGGATTGGATGAAATTTGCTTCTCTTGGAGACTTCGCAAGCCAAATCTGAGGATCGGTTTATATGGGGGCTATATATAATTATGAACCGATGTGGACCAATTTTTGCATGGTTGTTAGAGACCATATACTAACACCATGTACCAAATTTCAGGTGGATCGGATGAAATTTGCTTCTCTTTGGGGCTCCGCAACCCAAATCTGGGGATCGGTTTATATGGGCGCTATATATAATTATGGACCGATGTGGACCAATTTTTGCACGGTTGTTAGAGACCATATACCAACATCATGTACCAAATTTCAGCCTGATCGGATGAAATTTGCTTCTCTTTGAGGCTCCCCAAGCCAAATCTGGGGATCGGTTTATATGGGGGCTATATATAATTATGGACCGATGTGGATCAATTTTTGCATGATTGTTGGAGACCATATACCAACACCATGTACCAAATTTCAGCCGGATCGGATGAAATATGCTTCTCTTAGAGGCTCCACAAGCCAAATCTGGGGATCGGTTTATATGGGGGCTATATATAATTATGGACCGATATGGACCAATTTTTTCATGGTTGTTAGAGACCATATACCAACTTCATGTACCAAATTTCAGCCGGATCGGATGAAATTTTCTTCTCTTTGAGGCTCCTCAAGCCAAATCTGGGGATCGGTTTATATGGGGGCTATATATAATTATGGACCGATGTGAACCAATTTTTGCACGGTTGTTAGAGACCATATACCAACACCATGTACCAAATTTCAGCCGGATCGGATGAAATTTGCATCTCTTTGAGGCTCCGCAAGCCAAATCTGGGGATCGGTTTATATGGGGACTATATATAATTATGGACCGATGTGGACCAATTTTTGCGTGGTTGTTAGAGACCATATACCAACACCATATACCAAATTTCAGCCGGATCGGATGAAATATGCTTCTGTTAGAGGCTCCACAAACCAAATCTGAGGGTCCCTTTATATGGGGGCTATACGTAAAAGTGGACCGATATGGCCCATTTTCAATACCATCCGACCTACATCGATAACAACTACTTGTGCCAAGTTTCAAGTCGATAGCTTGTTTCGTTCAGAAGTTAGCGTGATTTCAACAGACGGACGGACGGACGGACGGACATGCTTAGATCGACTCAGAAGTTCACCACGACCCAGAATATATATACTTTATGGGGTCTTAGAGCAATATTTCGATGTGTTACAAACGGAATGACAAAGTTAATATACCCCCATCCTATGATGGAGGGTATAAAAAACTTTCAAAGATGTTTTGTAGAACTTTTGTGAATTGAATTTTAAGAAGGTGGGTATTAAGATAGAGTTTAGCTGCTAAAATAGTCATTTTTTCACAATTACAACTTCTTTAATAATTCATTTTAAGGAATACAAACTTTGTGAAAATTTGTTTTTGGCTATTCCCCATCAAGTTATAATAAAATTTGCAGCAAATATGCATAATTTTATGCCTTTTTTACTGATATAGTTTTCACTTTAGCGGCAAAACTCGAACTTAGTACTCACCATTATGAACCGCTATTCAAGTATACACTCTGATCAGTTTTAATGCTTTCGTCCAATTCATTTTGATCAGTGATGTTTTTCAACTTTCAAAATATTAATATATGGAAGGAGTCTATAGCTTATTTCAGTTGTGCGTGCTTTTGTGAATTTAATACAAAGGTTTTTAATGACATCTTTACCAAATTCAAAAATTCGACACTCATCGCTGGACTTTCCTACAGAATACCCTAAATAACAATATTAATTAAAAAATAATCAATACCAACTTCATAACAATCAAATTCTATATTTGGCAATAAATTTGAGTTTCTTCGGCTCTTGAAAGTCTAATCAAAATTTTTGTATCAATTAAACTTAATACTGTTCAAAATAAAAAAAGCACCAAAAGCACTAAATGAAAATGCCAGAAAGCACCAAGTTGGTGCTTTTTTTGAAAAGGCACCAAAAAGGCAATTTGGTGCTTTTTAGAAATCAAAAAGCACTAAATTTGGTGCTAAAAGCACCAAATTGGCAACACTGGTTTAACTTCCCTTTTATTCAAATAGAATAATTCCTCAATTGTTCAAGAGAGCCTAATCACAACACAACACTTTACCAATACTCTTTCTCTTAATGTGTGCTGCCATTCATTATCTCTTTTTTTTGGGCTTTTATGCTTAGCTAAGATATAAAATCTTATTGATGCAAGCATTTCTGATAATTCGATAAAAAATATACATATGGAGGTTGAACTCCAGCAATTTTGTATCTCTCATTTCTCGTATTGCGTGAAGAAAAAAAAAAAACAGAAATATTTTTTGTTTTACTTCCTATGCACTTTTTTCCAAACTTATTTCATTTTTATTTAACCTCTACGTAAACAATGACTATGGAGTTGTTTTTTTTATCTTTTTTTTGTTGTTATTTTTCGTATCAAGGAATACAGAGCAATGTTTGGTTTAGTGTTTATTTTTCCTCGTTGGTCGTTTTATTTATATTTTTCCTTTCATTGCCCTCCTGGAGATCCATGTGGAAGCACAGTGAATCAAGAAATGCAAAATATGGATATTAAAATTACAGATCTATAAATGTCCAAGACCTTTGTCGTTTATTAAATTGGGTTGATGGTTGGCTGATAAGTCCCCGGTCTGACACATAGATGGCGTCGCTAGTATTAAATATCATTTTATTCATATTATTTTAATATAAAGGGTGGTTAAATTGTAAGGGCCGATGTTGAATGTGAACCACGCCTAAACGCCAAGTTTTTTTTCCGAATTTTATTTGACATTTCTCTATTTCAGACTTACTCAATTTGAACCATGGAGAGATACACAATCCAACAACGTGTTAAATGGTTCCAACAAATGGCAACAGTGGACGATCAATTTTCGAAGAAAATCATTTTCAGTGATGAGGCACATTTTCACCTCAGTGGATTCGTCAATAAACAGAATTGCCGCATTTGGGCGAATGAGAATCCAAGAGTGATTATCGAAAAACCAATGCACCGACAAAGAGTGACTGTTTGGTGCGGTTTATGGGCTGCCGGCATCATCGGGCCGTATTTTTTCCAAACTCAGGCAGTTACTGTGAATGTTCGCTATCGTAAGATGATAACGAACTTTTTATGGCCCGAATTGGAAGATATGGATGTGGACGATATGTGGTTTCAGAAGGAAGGTGCCACTTGCCACACAGCTAACAAAACAATGACTCTTTTGCGCAACAAATTCAATGGCCGTGTTATCTCACGTAATGGCGATGTCAATTGGCCGCCAAGATCATGTGATTTGACACCGTTGGACTTTTTTCTTGGGGGTTATTTGAAAGAAAAGGTGTACGTAGATAAGCCAGCAACAATTCAAGAGCTAAAGGATGAGATAATTCGGCACATTAACGGCATAGAACCTCCATTATGCCTCAGCCATCGGATAAAGGTGAGCCACCGAGGTCGCGGCGCCCATTTGGCCGATATTTTGTTCCATACATTATTGAGTAATACCAGTATATCATAATAAAATAAAATTACAATAATTTCCTAAATAGTTTGTGTTTTATTCAAAATCAACATCGACCCTTGAAATTTTAACCACCCTTTCACCCTTCAATTGATTCGTGTCAAAATTTGACGTCTGTAAGTTAATTAGTTTGTGAGATAGAGCGTCTTTTGTGAAGCAACTTTTGTTATTGTGAAAAAAAATGGAAAAAAAGGAATTTCGTGTCTTGATAAAATACTGTTTTCTGAAGGGAAAAAATACGGTGGACGTAAAAAACTTGGCTTGATAATGAGTTTCCGGACTCTGCCCCAGGGAAGTCAACAATAATTGATTGGTATGCAAAATTCAACGCAGTGGACGCCCGAATGAGGTGGTTACCGACGAAAACATAAAAAAAATCCACAAAATGATTTTGAATGAAGTTGATCGATAGCGGAGGCCTTAAATATATCAAAGGAACGTGTTGGTCATATCATTCATCAATGTTTGGATATGCGGAAGCTCTGTACAAAATGGGTGCCGCGCGAGCTCACATTTGACCAAAAACAACAACGTGTTGATGATTCTAAGCGGTGTTTGCAGCTGTTAACTCGTAATAAACCCGAGTTTTTCCGTCGATATGTGACAATGGATGAAACATGGCTCCATCACTACACTCCTGAGTCCAATCGACAGTCGGCTGAGTGGACAGCGACCGGTGAACCGTCTCCGAAGCGTGGAAAGACTCAAAAGTCCGCTGGCAAAGTAATGGCCTATGTTTTTTGGGATGCTCATGGAATAATTTTTATCGATTATCTTGAGAAGGGAAAAACCATCAACAGTGACTATTATATGGCGTTATTGGAGCGTTTGAAGGTCGAAATCGCGGCAAAACGGTCCCATATGAAGAAGAAAAAAGTGTTGTTCCACCAAGACAACGCACAGTGCCACAAGTCATTGAGAACGATGGCAAAAATTCATTAATTGGGCTTCGAATTGCTTCCCCATCCACCGTATTCTCCAGATCTGGCCTCCAGCGACTTTTTCTTGTTCTCAGACCTCAAAAGGATGCTCGCAGGGAAAAAATTTGGCTGCAATGAAGAGGCGATCGCCGAAACTGAGGCCTATTTTGAGGCAAAACCGAAGGAGTACTACCAAAATGGTATCAAAAAATTGGAAGGTCGTTATAATCGTTGTATCGCTCTTGAAGGGAACTATGTTGAATAATAAAAACGAATTTTGACAAAAAAAATGTGTTTTTCTTTGTTAGACCGGGGACTTATCAGCCAACCTGTTATGACCTCTAACAACCATGCAAAAATTTATCCATATAGGTCCATAATTATATATAGCCGCCATATAAGCTGATCCCCAGATTTGACCTACGGAGCCTCTTGGAGGAGCAAATTTCGTCCGATTCGGTTTAATTTTTGGATGTTATAAAGGGTGATTCTTTTGAGGTTAGGATTTTCATGCATTAGTATTTGACAGATCACGTGGGATTTCAGACATGGTGTCAAAGAGAAAGATGCTCAGTATGCTTTGACATTTCATCATGAATAGACTTACGATCTGCCACAACGTCGAATTTTCAGTGAATGGGCCCTAGAAAAGTTGGCAGAAAATCCGCTTTTTTATCGACAAATTTTGTTCAGCGATGAGGCTCATTTCTGGTTGAATGGCTACGTAAATAAGCAAAATTGCCGCATTTGGAGTGAAGAGCAACCAGAAGCCGTTCAAGAACTGCCCATGCATCCCGAAAAATGCACTGTTTGGTGTGGTTTGTACGCTGGTGGAATCATTGGACCGTATTTTTTCAAAGATGCTGTTGGACGCAACGTTACGGTGAATGGCGATCGCTATCGTTCGATGCTAACAAACTTTTTGTTGCCAAAAATGGAAGAACTGAACTTGGTTGACATGTGGTTTCAACAAGATGGCGCTACATGCCACACAGCTCGCGATTCTATGGCCATTTTGAGGGAAAACTTCGGAGAACAATTCATCTCAAGAAATGGACCGGTAAGTTGGCCACCAAGATCATGCGATTTGACGCCTTTAGACTATTTTTGTGGGGCTACGTCAAGTCTAAAGTCTACAGAAATAAGCCAGCAACTATTCCAGCTTTGGAAGACAACATTTCCGAAGAAATTCGGGCTATTCCGGCCGAAATGCTCGAAAAAGTTGCCCAAAATTGGACTTTCCGAATGGACCACCTAAGACGCAGCCGCGGTCAACATTTAAATGAAATTATCTTCAAAAAGTAAATGTCATGGACCAATCTAACGTTTCAAATAAAGAACCGATGAGATTTTGCAAATTTTATGCGTTTTTTTAAAAAAAAAAGTTATCAAGCTCTTAACAAATCACACTTTATTAAATATCATTTTATTCATATTATTTTAATATAAAGGGTGGTTAAATTGTAAGGGCCGATGTTGAATGTGAACCACGCCTAAACGCCAAGTTTTTTTCCGAATTTTATTTGACATTTCTCTATTTCAGACTTACTCAATTTGAACCATGGAGAGAACATAATCCAACAACGTGTTAAATGGTTCCAAGAAATGGCAACAGTGGATGATCAATTTTCGAAGAAAATCATCTTCAGTGATGAGGCACATTTTCACCTCAGTGGATTCGTCAATAAACAGAATTGCCGCATTTGGGCGAATGAGAATCCTAGAGTGATTATCGAAAAACCAATGCACCCACAAAGAGTGAATGTTTGGTGCGGTTTATGGGCTGGCGGCATCATCGGGCCGTATTTTTTCCAAACTCAGGCAGTTACTGTGAATGTTCGCTATCGTAAGATGATAAAAAACTTTTTATGGCCCGAATTGGAAGATATGGATGTGGACGATATGTGGTTTCAGAAGGAAGGTGCCACTTGCCACACAGCTAACAAAACAATGGCTCTTTTGCGCAACAAATTCAATGGCCGTGTTATCTCACATAATGGCGATGTCAATTGGCCGCCAGGATCATGTGATTTGACACCGTTGGACTTTTTTCTTGGGGGTTATTTGAAAGAAAAGGTGTACGTAGATAAGCCAGCAACAATTCAAGAGCTAAAGGATGAGATAATTCGGCACATTAACGGCATAGAACCTCCATTATGCCTCAGCCATCGGATGAAGGTGTGCCACCTTCATCGAGGCGCCCACTTGGCCGATATTTTGTTCCATACATAATTGAGTAATACCAGTATATCATAATAAAATAAAATTACAATAATTTCCTAAATAGTTTGTGTTTTATTCAAAATCAATATCGACCCTTGAAATTTTAACCACCCTTTAGTACCAACCTTCAATTGATTCGTGTCAAAATTTGACGTCTGTAAGTTAATTAGTTTGTGAGATAGAGCGTCTTTTGTGAAGCAACTTTTGTTATTGTGAAAAAAATGGAAAAAAAGGAATTTCGTGTCTTGATAAAATACTGTTTTCTGAAGGGAAAAAATACGGTGGAAGTAAAAAACTTGGCTTGATAATGAGTTTCCGGACTCTGCCCCAGGGAAGTCAACAATAATTGATTGGTATGCAAAATTCAAGCGTGGTGAAATGAGCACGGAGGACGGTGAACGCAGTGGACGCCCGAAAGAGGTGGTTACCGACGAAAACATAAAAAAAATCCACAAAATGATTTTGAATGAAGTTGATCGAGATAGCAGAGGCCTTATAGATATCAAATGAACGTGTTGGTCATATCATTAATCAATATTTGGATATGCGGAAGCTCTGTACAAAATGGGTGCCGCGCGAGCTCACATTTGACCAAAAACAACAACGTGTTGATGATTCTGAGCGGTGTTTGCAGCTGTTAACTCGTAATACACCCGAGTTTTTCCGTCGATATGTGACAATGGATGAAACATGGCTCCATCACTACACTCTTGAGTCCAATCGACAGTCGGCTGAGTGGACAGCGACCGGTGAACCGTCTCCGAAGCGTGGAAAGACTCAAAAGTCCGCTGGCAAAGTAATGGCCTATGTTTTTTGGGATGCTCATGGAATAATATTTATCGATTATCTTGAGAAGGGAAAAACCATCAACAGTGACTATTATATGGCGTTATTGGAGCGTTTGAAGGTCGAAATCGCGGCAAAACGGTCCCATATGAAGAAGAATAAAGTGTTGTTCCACCAAGACAACGCACCGTGCCACAAGTCATTGAGAACGATGGCAAAAATTCATTAATTTGGCTTCGAATTGCTTCCCCACCCACCGTATTCTCAAGATCTGGCCTCCAGCGACTTTTTCTTGTTCTCAGACCTCAAAAGGATGCTCGCAGGGAAAAAAATTGGCTGCAATGAAGAGGTGATCGCCGAAACTGAGGCCTATTTTGAGGCAAAAACCGAAGGAGTACTACCAAAATGGTATCAAAAAATTGGAAGGTCGTTATAATCGTTGTATCGCTCTTGAAGGGAACTATGTTGAATAATAAAAACGAATTTTGACAAAAAAATGTGTTTTTCTTTGTTAGACCTGGGACTTATCAGCCAACCTGTTATGACCTCTAACAACCATGCAAAAATTTATCCATATAGGTCCATAATTATATATAGCCGCCATATAAGCTGATCCCCAGATTTGACCTACGGAGCCTCTTGGAGGAGCAAATTTCGTCCGATTCGGTTTAAATTTTGGATGTTATATTAGTATATGGTCTCTAACAACCATGCAAAAATTGGTGCATATAGGTCCATAATTATATATAGCCCCCCATATAAACCGATCCCCAGATTTGACCTCGAGAGCCTCTTGGAAGAGCAAATTTCTTGGAGGCGCAAATTTCATCCGATTCGGCTGAAATTTGTTACGTTGTGTTAGTATATGGTCGCTAACAACACTTCTGCCTCTATTTTACCACGCAAAAATTCATACCGGTCAAAAACTGAATTTCATAGATTTTCGATCTGCCCAAGTAATTCAATTGTGGATGACAGTCTTTAATTGAAGTTTCCTACACAATCCATGGTGGATGGTACATAAGATTCGGCCTGGCCGAACTTGCGGCCGTATATACTTGTTTGAAACTGCGCTATGATGTTTTAAATGCATCAAACTTGTTTTCGTAGAATTCGGCCACGTAAGAGGTAAGAATTTGTTTGTGATTGTAGCTTAAAAGATACAGGTCGCATTTAAAGATTAAAATATTCAAGTAATGCCTGAAAGAATAGAAATTATTAAAACACATTAAAACACATTAAAAAATCACCACTATGTGATGACTATCCCCAAAACTATCCTGGAACGCTATCGGAGGTTTCTTTCCTCCGGTGCCATGGGAGGTAGTCGAGCTCAGAGAACAGGATTAACCTTGAATCCTGTTCAGATATGTCTGGTATGCTGCCTGATCTAGAGGCCCTCTTTTTGCAATGCCGGATTTCGCGGAATATCACACATTACATTGCTACGTGCCTGGTGGTTGCCTATCTACAAGATGGCGATTTGAATGGTTACTACGATTAACAATCCCGTAGATACTGCTTAGACAACATAAAATAACGAGGGTGTACTGCGGATACTTCCTGTCGCAGTTCTAAGGGCAGCTTTCTGACAAGTCTTTATGTTATTCCACTGGGTGTAACTTGTCTGAGGTGCTTACACTGGCGCTGCATAGTTTACCACTGATCGGCCAATTGCCTTGTATGCATTCAGCAAGATTTCTTTGTCCTCACCAAAGTACTGCAGGCAAGCGTTGTGAGGACCTTTTTTCTATCGCGATGCCTACCACAAATTCTAATGGCATGGGCAGACGACTTAATAAAGGCGGTTGAATTTAACCCCGAGAATCTTGGGGTCGTGGGTCGTCGGAATTATCTATATCTACTCTGACATTCAACTGGCTGCCTTCCATATAGTGAATTTGGGACTGAGGATTTGATGGCGGATATCCTCGAATTTCTAGCAGTGAAATAATTGGTAAGATGATCAGGTAGATGTTTAATCAATCGCAGATGTCATCAACAATGGTCCCGGATGCCATGACTGCACTTTCGTCGGCATATAATATGAGGATCGTCCTGTGATACGGCTTGGGCTGGTTGAGTCCTCTATTTGTGCATGCTGAAATATCATGCAAAGCTTTTGTTGTGCTACTTTACGGAATCCATGTTGATGGTCGGCAGCTGGAAATTTATCCACAACTCTGTTGAGGAGTAGTGCCTCAAGTGTCTTAGATACTGGCGAAAGAAGGAAGTTCGGTCTATAGGAATCACGTGTGCTCGAGTCCTTGACTGAATTCAGTATTGGAAACACCCTAATAGACTAGATCTTCAAGGTTATTGGCGATTTTAAGTGAACGTCATAAAACTATAGAGTTGCAGATCACGATGGAACGATGGAAAGCTGGACAAAGTCAAGGTTCAATATGAACTATCAGAGAATATTTGGCATAAACCGTAGAGACTGTAAATGTCGAGGGTTATGAGCACATAGACAGTTATGGTCTACTAGAATACCACAATATGCTAACAAAAAAGATTGCTGCTCAATTGGGTCAAGGTTGGAATTCAGGACGGACATGGTGGAAACTGATATCGTGTTCTGAACCGTACATCGTGTTCCGTTGCTTGAACATAATACGGTTCTGCGATAACTGAGTATGTCAAATTGCTTGGCGAAAACACGAGACCAACGAGGATCAATATACAGCATAGCTGATATGTATTGCAATCATCTTCAGGTCGTCGTCATTTCTAAAACGCTCATCTGACAGCGGATGGATTTATTCTAGCGATAGTTAATTTTATTGATAAGGTAATAGAAGTATTTTGACCTAATGCATTCAGAAATAAAAGGAATTCAAGCGTGATAGTGCGATTGTTTTACATTTGGCTATAGTGGAAGCCCTCCACCATTTAAATAGATACCATTGCTCGTTACCGTGGTGGTAGTGTTGCATCGCGTCTAAAAATCAAAAAATTAAGGCTAGATTTGATCAAAATCCACGCCACAGTGGTAGAAAACTCGCTCGTGAGCGAACATATCGCGAGAATGGATGCAAAAAATGAGGGAAAATGAGCTTGGACTAAAGCCATTGAAATTCCAAAATATTGAATTTCAGGCGCAGACTGTGAACATTCCAACAGGACTCGCACCCCCAGAATGGCTTAAGAAGGAGGTTCCTCGCTTCAAAATCTCAGGATCTCAATCAGCGTAGAAGCGCGTAGCGAAAGTGGCTCTGCGGTATTTTGACCTGTTCCCGGCGAATCGCCACCTTTGGATGATCGACACTTTGGTATATTTGGTATTTTAGTACCAACATTACTCTCCAAAATGTCCCGGGGGCAACGGATTGAGATCCGGAGATTTTAAAGCGAGGAACCTCCAAAGTGTCGATCATCCAATGGTGGCGATTCGCCGGGAACAGGTCAAAATACCGCAGAGCCACTTTCGCTAGGCGCTTCTACGCTGATTGAGATCCGGAGATTTTGAAGCGAGGAACCCCATTCTTAAGCCATTCTGGGGGGTGCGAGTCCTGTTGGAATGTTCACCGTATGCGCCTTCTTAAGCCATTCTGGGGGTGCGAGTCCTGTTGGAATGTTCACCGTATGCGCCTGAAATTCAAAATTTTGGAATTTCAGTAGCTTTAGTCCAAGCTCATTTTCCCTCATTTTTTGCATCCGTTCTTGCGATATGTTCGCTCACGAGCGAGTGTTCTACCACTGTGTCGTGGATTTCGATCAAATCTAGCTGTCAAATTTTGATTTTTGATTTTGACCACTACCACCACGGTAACGAGCAATGGTACGAGAAACAAAGCAGGTTATCAGTACTGTTGGTGGCATTTCTGAGTGTTTCGAAACTTCTCTAAGTGGTTTCACTGCAATGTGAAACGCCATTCGGACTCGGCTAACAAAGGAGGTCCCTTGTCATTGAGCTAAACATGGAATCGGGCAGCTTTGAAACCCTCAGAAATGTCACCAGCATTACTGAGGTGGGATAATCCACCGCTGAAAAACTTTTTGGTGTTCGGTCGAAGCAGGAATCGAACCCACGACCTTGTGTATGCAAGGCGGGCATGCTTACCATTGCACCACTCTGGTACCACAAACTGATTTTAAAACTTGATGTTATTTCCGATAGAGAACCCTCGGACTTTGACTCTATTCGGTTTAGACTCCAGCCACAAGCTGTTTTCAAATTGAGTTGGCAACATTGTTTATAAGATTATGCTGTACCATTGTCACCACTGTTAAGCAGTATTTGTCTGCTTGTCTCCGATTTGATAGCCGTCCAAACTACAGTGCTTGCCAAAGGGATGTATTGTTCTACTGCCGAATGAATAAAGTGTGGAAGCATTGATGGTAACTTTATGCCTGAAACATTATGCATGCTTGTGCCTGCCTACGGGATAATAAGTAAAACGACAAAAATTGAGAAAGAGATCAACAAAAAAAACACAAAGATTCAGAAAAAAACATAGGAGAAAAAGATCGATCATTTTAGTTTAAACAGTCAAGGAACATTTCCATTATACCAGAATATATGCCAGCCGCGTTTGGGCACATATGGTGTGTGTATATACCCACCACCGGCACAGCCATATAATCGGACGCAGTTCATTTGTTTTTTGTTCATTCAGTTTTTCCTATCGATGATATAGTAAGTGTGTGTGGGGATATTTCTTTGGATGCATAGAATAGCTCTTCATCATTAGCTACTGCTGCAGAGACAAAAGTAACAGAAACGGCACCAGTGCCACCAGCCCGACAGACAGACAGACAGATTTAAGACAACCAGACAATCACAAAAAGTCAGAGCAGAGTCTACCATACAGAGGAGCAAACAGTTTTACCTCCAGGCTATATGTCTGTCCCAGGGTACTCAGTTCGATCACTTACTTGCTTGCATGGATCGTTTTGCTTCTGTCCTCATGCGTGTGTGGAAGATCTATCGTCGTGGACGACTATCCCATGCTTACCCATAAGGCTTGATATGTGTGTTGGAAACTCAACTTTAAACGGTGGTAGTATTCCGCCAAATTGTCTGTCCACCAGATACGTTTTTGTCCCTTTTGCAAAAATAAATTTATCTGTTAACTCTCTGACTCTGTCGTTTTTTTTTTTGATGTGCAAAAGTACTTCTTTAGCTCTTCTTCCTCATTTATAGTATCTGGCTTTTGAAAACCAAATTGAACATGACCGTACAAGATTTTACACGTCCACTGGCAATTATGAACATCAGACAGACGAATGAATGGAGCAGATTTGATAACTCCAGTAAATTAGAAAAATTTCCCACACATATGAATTTTATGGGATGCAAGGATGACTTTGGATAGTTTAAGCTTTCAAGAGCATTTGTTCATTTGTGATGAAATCATGGAGTGAAATGAACCACTAGCTTAACATCCACCAAAGGATGGAAGATAAAGTTGCTTTGTCATACTGTTCGGAATCTAAAAATTAATCCCAACCATGTTCTATTATTTAAATGATAGAATTTGAGACCAAGACATGGTCGGGAATTTCATGTACCTGACCATTCAATTTGTTTACTTTTTTGCAGAGACAAAAGTATTTTTATAGGTTACGTATAGACATGTCTAGAACCATTACATGACCATAAAGACCATGTACATTGTTTTCGTGACCATTTAATTTTTTAATTTGCAGTTGCAGCGAAAAGAATTTAATAAAAAATATACACAAAATACACACGATTTTCATTTTGCGAGTCAGTCGTGTGTTGATTGTTTCTTGGAATGGGCGGAGAATACAGAATTACTGTGTTAATTTATTTATTCAGAAGTGGCACGTGGTTTTATGTGAATACAAAAAAGGAAAGTGTAATTGAAAAAATGTACCTGTTTTTTGTTCTGCATTGTGATATACATATGGTATAATTTATTTTTATTTGCAGTTACATGATGTCTGCGTTGATATATTTGATGGGCACGAAGTAAAAATGGAATGAGGGCAATTTTATTTTTCTTAGAACCATGTTCACTGAGCCAACATGGTTACAGGTGAAAATGTTATATGGTGGCCGCAAAAACAGCTCCTATCATATTATTTTGCTCTTCGAATATGATTGTGACAAGCATGTTTCTTCTCTGCGTGTATAGAAAATTTTTGTAAAATTTTTTGTCTATTTTATTTTTCTTAGAACCATGTTCACTGAGCCAACATGGTTGCAGGTGAAAATGTTATATGGTAGCCGCAAAAACAGCTCCTATCATATTATTTTGTTCTTCGAATATGATTGTGACAATCATGTTTCTTCTCTGCGTGTATAGAAAATTTTTGTAAAATTTTCTGTCTATAAAAAATTTTTGTAAAATTTTCTGTCTATAGAATTTTTATACCCTGCGCCACACTGTGGAACAGGGTATTATAAGTTAGTGCATATGTTTGTAACACCCAGAAGGAGATAAGGTACACATAAGGTGCCTTTGGCAATAATACTCAGGGTGGTTCCCTTAGTCGATATAACCATGTCCGTCCGTCCGTCCGTCTGTCTGTGAACACATTTTTGTGATCAAAGTCTAGGTCGCAATTTAAGTCCTATCGCCTTCAAATTTGGCACATGTTCCTAATTTGGGTCAGAACAGAACCCTATTGATTTTGGAAGAAATCGGTTCAGCTCCCATATATATCTTTCGCCCGATATGCACTAACATGGACCCAGCTGCCAGAGTTTTATACCGATTTGCTTGAAATTTTGTACAAACTTAACACTTAGTCGTATAGTAAAGTGTAAAAAATTTGATTGAAATCGGTTCAGATTTATATATAGCTCCCATCATAAGCGTAGGAAGGCTTCTGGGGAGGGGGCTTAGACCCCCCCAGAAAAATTTTAGCCCCCCCCCAGAATTTGAAAACCTATTTACGATTTTACATTTTTCTAAAAATTAAACAAGTAAATACAACCGCACAAAGTTCCGCTAAAGACTTTCATGCACAATCGAATTACTTTGGTTGTGGTAGAAGTTGCCGATGGCAATGTTTGAAATCTGATATTTATAAAATAAATCTGTGGTTGAACTTTTGATTTAGTTGAATAACTAAAGCTCCTTTATTATTTTGTTTAGTCTGGTTTACTCAATTTAATTAAAAAAATAGTAAATCATAAATTAATATCTTAATAATGCTGCAAAAAAGCGTAGTCAAAAAAGAAGTGAAAATGTTCTTTTTGGGTCCGGAAGTGGTGCAAAATTGGCGGAGAAGCGATGAATGTAATATGAAATTGTCATAGAACGAATGTCCACCGTTTCAACAGCCGTTGCAATGAATTTGCATCACTTCTTAAGGTGTTATCCGAATTCAGTCTTTTGAATGTGAATTAAAAAATTTTGTTATATTTTCCCAAATAATTCATTTTTATATTTTTTATGATTTTTAATGCATTCTAACGCTTGTTTGAAACGTTTTCCCTCGAATATTTTCAAAAATTCTATAAAAATTTCTATAATGAATTTAGCATTTTTGTGACAAAATTTGAATAATTTGTTATCCGAATTCAGTGTTTTGAATGTGAATTAAAAAATTTTGTTATATTTTCCCAAATAATTCATTTTTATATTTTTTATGATTTTTAATGCATTCTAACGCTTGTTTGAAACGTTTTCCCTCGAATATTTTCAAAAATTCTATAAAAAATTCTATAATGAATTTAGCATTTTTGTGGCAAAATTTGGCTCCCATATATATCTTTCACCCGATATGGACTAATATGGTCCTAAAAGCCAGAGTTTTGGCCCAATTTGGTTGAAATTTTGCACAGGGAGTAGAATTAGCATTGTAGCTATGTGTGCCAATTTGGTTGAAATCGGTTCAGATTTAAATATAGCTCCCATATATATCTTTCGCCCGATATGCACCCAGCAGCCAGAGTTTTATACCGAACTGCTTGAAATTTTGTCCAAACATAACACTTAGTTGTATAGTCAAGTGTGCAAAATTTGATTGAAATCGGTTCAGATTTAGATATAGCTCCCATATATATCTTTCGCCCGATATGGACTAATATGGTCCTAAAAGCCAGAGTTTTGGCGCAATTAGGTTGAAATTTTGCACAGGGAGTAGAATTAGCATTGTACCTATGCGTGCCAAATTTGGTTGAAATCGGTTCAGATTTAGATATAGCTCCCATATATATCTTTCGCCCGATATGCACTAATATGCACCCAGCAGCCAGAGTTTTATACCGATTTGCTTGGAATTTTGTCTAAACATAACACTTAGTTGTATAGTCAAGTGTGCAAAATTTGATTGAAATCGCTTCAGATTTAGATATAGCTCCCATATATATCTTTCGCCCGATATGGACTAATATGGTCCTAAAAGAAAGAGTTTTGGCCCAATTTGGTTGAAATTTTGCACAGGGAGTAGATTTAGCATTGTAGCTATGCGTGCCAAATTTGATTGAAATCGGTTCAGAATTATATATAGCTCCCATATATAGCTTTCGCCCGATTTACACTCATATGACCACAGAGGCCAACTTTTAACTCCGATTTACTTGAAATTTTGCACAGGGAGTAGAATTAGCATTGTAGCTATGCGTGCCAAATTTGGTTGAAATCGGTTCAGATTTAGATAGCTCCCATATATATGTTTTTCTGATTCCGACAAAAATGGTCAAGATACCAACATTTTCCTTGTAAAATCGCCACTGCTTAGTCGAAAAGTTGTAAAACTGACTCTAATTTTCCTAAGCTTCTAATACATATATCGAGCGATAAATCATAAATAAACTTTTGCGAAGTTTCCTTAAAATTGCTTCAGATTTAAATATTTTCCCATATTATTTTACTAACATTGTGTTCCACCCTAGTGCATTAGCAGACTTAAATTTTGAGTCTTTACATTTTGTAGAAGTCTATCAAATTCTGTCCAGATCGAGTGATATTTAAATATATGGATTTGGGACAAACCTTTATATATATTTTTTTGTAAAATGGTCTGTCTATTTTTTGTTTTTGAAAATTTTACGAATATTATTTTAACATTTCTGTCTATCGTAAATTTTATCAAATATTTAAGGTTTCGAGAGAAGAATCCATTTTTCATCCAGGCAAATGGATTTAATTTGAAATCGTTTGTTGCCCATTTTTTACCCCTAACAGTGAGATATTAAATACCTCAGTAACTTACCGCCTTATATTCCAAACACAAGTAGTTTAATCACTGAATTATGAGTATAAAATAACCGAATAACAAGGAAGAATTGTACGTACCTGAAACGAAAATAGCAAAAGATTTAATTTAATTAAAAGTTCAATTAAAGCTTATTCAAAGTCAAAGGGGAAATTCAAAAGTAGAGATAATAAAAGACAACAACAAGGAAAATTGTTATATTGGAAAAATGTGAAACGCTAGGAAATACTTCAGAGAACTGGACAAGCATATCGATGACCATCAGTTTAAGTAATCAACGTAACCAGACATCGATAACACTCTTCATTTGTAAGGCACGCAACTTCACTCCACTAAATCGTGGCAGCATGTCGAATGCATATGGCCATCAATAAAAAATTACAAATGCCCCACAGACATACAGAGAGAACAAAAAACGGCCAAATAGACATATATGTATGTTAGGTTAGGCTCTCTAAGCAATGAGTGCTGCTTCAATAGCTCGATGAAAAGGGACTTCCCCTTTATATGTATTTTTGATTTAAACTAAAATATTAATTTTTTGGATTAAAAATAAAAATGTTTCAATAAAGTCCAAGACTTATTTTGAGGTATCTTTGATTTAAAGATCTTGTTTTTTAAATTAAGAAAATATTTTTTACTCTGAATTATCAGCTATATCCTGGATTTTATTTGTATGTTAATAATTTTGTTAAAATATCGTAAAGAGAGCAAATATTTTCAACTTCCGTAAGGAAGGTTAAAATCTTTGGACCCAAGTAAATGATTTTTTTGAGTGTTTGGTTTTGAGCATCCATGCTATCAAATAATTTGGCCTAGTCCTCCCATGTATGCAAAAGAAAATATAAAAAATATGGCAGCAGCCATTACACACCGATGTAAAACGAAACTACGTTATTAAAAAATAGTAAATGATTTTTTCCTATTTTGAGGGGGTATATTGGAGTTATTAATATGTGGCTTCAGAGTATCATGGATTTTGCTTTTTTGTGAATATACTTTTGAAAGATCGGTTGGCATAGTAGCCAATAGTGTCGTATAACAAATGTGGAATAACGGAAAAAGGAAATCAGAAAGTAAGGCTAATGGGAATTGAAGGAAATAAAATACGTGAAAATAGACTGTATATAAAGGAAATAAAATAGATTATTGCAGGCGTTGTATTCAATAATAACTTTTATTTTAACAAAGCTAATACGAGTATCAGGTGCACTAAAATGTAATCGATTAGTTTTACATGCAAGTGAAGGCTTCAATTGCCGATTTAGGTCAAATATGAGTCAATTTAATTATGTCTTTCTCATACACTATAAAAAGATAACTTCAATCCAAAGATTTGGACTTCCACTTAAGGATTTTTGTATTAATTCCGAGTCAAAGAAAGTGAATTATGAGACAGTTCAGTTTGAAGGTTGAAAAAGAACTCCAAAATTGCAAAAACGGAAAAATCTTCCTTTTTTGAAATGTAAAGAAAATTAGGGATTAGAGATAGGAATATTGGTCTTGAACCATTGCTGACCTCATTGGATTCAATTTTATATTTCCTAAATAAAAATTCTTTTAGAGTCAAGTAGGAATCGTGGTCTTGGATATATCTGGACTATGACATTACACTGAAAAAAAAAGTATGGCCGGTTCCAAAGATTTTGTCTTTACACTAATGATCATGATATTAGTTCCGAGCCAAAGATGCGGAGAATTGAAGTAAGGACAAATTTAGACAGGACACAGCCCTATCGCACACAGCACTCGTCAACCAGTAATGGTTGAAAAAGGAGGTTCTCGCTTCATTTCATTCACAAAATGGCCATCAAATTTTTAGGATCTCAATTCGATGGACTTTTGCGCTTGGGGCATTTTGAAGGGTATGGTTGGCACTAAAAAGGTTCAAAGTATTGATCATCATGGTTTTATCAGCAGCTTGAAGGCCATAATTCGTGCTAAAGGTCGCCAATTCCAACAAGCCTAAACTGATTCTAAAATTTGATATTATTTCCGACATTTTTTGCTTTTGCTTAAGAAAAAGTTTTGTTTACGAAAAATGGAATATTTCTGGAATTTGATAAAGTCAAAGTCGACTACTCGTAATGAACAAATCAATCACAACATCAATTAACACCATATTTTCCCCTGTTGGTTAAGCTACTTTCGTAGTTTAGTCCACGTATTACTTTCAGCTGAAATCAAAACAATAATCATTTTCTCTTCGTGTGTATATTTGGAGCAAATCAAGTCGAAAGTCTGGCCTCTGGGGCCATATCGCGCGAAAGATATATATGGGAACTATGTCAAAATTTTAATTCTATAGAAAATTCTGTCAAAAGTTTATTTCTATAGAAAATTTTGTCAAAATTTTACTTCTATAGAATATTTTGTCAAAATTTTATTTCTATAGTAAATTTTGTCAAAATTTTATTTCTATAGCAAATTTTGTCAAAATTTTATATCTATAGAAAATTTTCTCAACATTTTATTTCTATAGAAAATTTTGTTAAAATTTTATTTCTATAGAATATTATCAAAATTTAATTTATATAGTAAATTTTGTCACAATTTTATTTCTATATAAAATGTTGTCGAAACTTTATTTCTACAGAAACTTTTGCCAAAATTTTATTTCTATGGAAAATATTGTCAAAATTTTTTTTATATAGCAAATTTTGTCAAAATTTTATTTCTATAGATAATTTTTTCAAAAATTTATTTCTATAGAAAATTTTGTCAAAAGTTTATTTCTATAGAAAACTTTGTCAAAAAATTATTTCTATAGAAAATTTCGTCAAAAGTTTATTTCTATAGAAAACTTTGTCAAAATTTTATTTCTATAGTAAATTTTGTCAAAATTTTATTTCTATAGATAATTTTCTCAAAAAATTATTTCTATAGAAAATTTCGTCAAAAGTTTATTTCTATAGAAAACTTTGTCAAAATTTTATTTCTATAGCAAATTTTGTCAAAATTTTATTTCTATATCACATTTTGTCAAAATTTTATTTCTATAGAAAATTCTGTCAAAAGTTTATTTCTATAGAAAATTTTGTCAAAATTTTATTTCTATAGCAACTTTTGTCAAAATTTTATTTCTATAGAAAATTTTGTAAAAATTTTATTTCTTTTAAAAAATTTTGTCAAAATTTTATTTCTATAGAAAATTTTGTCAAAATTTTATATCTATTGAAAATTTTGTCAAAATGTTATTTCTATAGCAAATTTTGTAAAAATTTTATTTCTATAGAACATTTTCTTAAAATTTTATTTTTTATAGAAAATTTTCTCAAAATTTTATTTCTATAGAAAAAATTCTCAAAATTTTACTTCTATAGAAAATATTGTCAAAATTTTATTTCTATAAAAATTTTGTCATAATTTAATTTCTATAGAAAACTTTGTCAAAATTTTATATCTATAGAAAATTCTGTCAAAAGTTTATTTCTATAGAAAATTTTGTCAACATTTTATTTCTATAAAAAATGTTGTCAAAATTTTATTTCTATAGCAAATTTTGTCTAAATTTTATTTCTACACTGAAGTTGCATAATCTTCCATATTAGGTCAATATTTTACCTAATATGGAAGATTATGCAACTTAGATTTTAGGCTTCGAAATGTTAAGGACAAAATTATTTAATTAAAAGAAAGTATATAATCCTTGCTTCAGGGAGCCAGGGAGGTCCATAAAAATGTCTTTATTTTAAAGAACCCGTATCTTTGGCTCAGATTCAATACCAAAATCCTTAAGGGAAGGTCAAAATCTTTGGATCCAAGTAAACTTTTTTTTGAGTGTATATAAAATGTTGTCAAAATTTTATTTCTGTAGATAATTTGATCAAAATTTTCTTTCTATAGAAAATTTGCTCAAAATTTGATTTCTACTGAAAATTTTCTCAAAATTTGATTTCTATAGAAAATTTTCTCAAAATTTTGTTTCTATAGGAAATATTCTCACAATTTTATTTCTATAGGAAATTGTCTCAAAATTTTATGTATTTTATACTCTACCAATTCAATTCTCCAACCCTTAAAATCTAGCGACGACGAATAAAATTCCAAACTAATTTCGTTTACATTCAATTTCAAAACGAGCCGACAAAACACTTTTAAAAAGACATGTCCAAACAATGGAAATTGATGCAGTAGCACCAAAACACAAATCGTAAGATGAAAAATTTTATTGACAATTTGGAACACAAGTTTTTGTTGAGCAATGGATGGTGGTAATGGATGGTTGTTTGAAAGGTAAATACTTAAGTGGACAGAAGCAAAGTTCCGGCACTTATATACAATAAAGGTGTTTAGGTTGGTCAATACTATCGGAAAGAATGAAGCGAAGGGTGGTACTGAAAGGGACTGGGGGGAGAAAATGTGCTTCAGGATATTTAAAAGACATGTTCATGTTCGCATTGGTGTATTCATCCTAAAATTCTTGTTGCGGCGGTAGCTTTATACAGAAGATCAAGTAGTGATGTGATGGACTTTCCTTTCAAACTTTTTTTTGTAACAAACTTCGTTGTATTTACTCAGCTGTTGCATTATCTGCAGTCTTTATCGGATTACAAAAAGAATGGATTTCTTCTTTTGAGTTTTGTATCATTTTCTGCTCGCACTGGTCTTTTGGGAGGAATTATTTCACTCGTAAATTGCGGAAATTTTCAACAATTTCCTAATGACAAGCATTTGTTGATGGTGGTTATTTGCTATTGTCGTCGTTATTGTTACGTGATTGGGTGCCACCAACAAGGAAGGAATGTGACAGACTTTGCTTGTGTTTACGATAAAGCAGGACATTTTCAAAAATTTTGTGAAAGATTTCGCGGTGTTGTATTATGGCTACCATCACAAAAAAATATCTGATTCAATCACGATATTAATTATTTTAATTAATTGAAATCTTGTCAAAGTTTTATTTCTATAGAATGTATGTCAAATTTTTATGTCTAAAGCAAATTTTGTCAAAATTTTATTTCTATAGAAAATTTTGTCAAAATTTTATATCTATAGAAAATTTTGTCAAATTTTTATTTCTATAGCAAATTTTGTCAAAATTTTATTTCTAGGCAAATTTTGTCAACATTTTATTTGTATGGAACATTTTGTCAAAATTTTACTTCTATTTTATTTCTATAAAAATTTTGCTCAAAATTTTATTTCTATCGAAAGTTTTGTCAAAATTTTATTTCTATTTTAGTTCTATAAAAATTTTGCTCAAAATTTTATTTCTATCGAAAGTTTTGTCAAAATTTTATTTCTATCGAAAATATCTGATTCAATCACGATATTAATTATTTTATCACGATATTAATTATTTAATTAATTTTTTAATTGAAATTTAGTCAAAACTTTATTTCTATAGAAAATTTTGTCACAATTTTATATCTATAGAAAATTTTGTCAAATTTTTATATCTATAGAAAATTTTGTCAAATTTTTATTTCTATAGCAAATTTTGTAAAAATTTTATTTCTAGGCAAATTTTGTCAACATTTTATTTGTATAGAACATTTTGTCAAAATTTTTTTTCTATTTTATTTCTATAAAAAATTTGCTCAAAATGTTATTTTTATCGAAAATTTTGTCAAAATTCTTTTTCTATCGAAAATTTTGTCAAAATTTTATTTCTATAGAAAATGTTGTTAAAATTTTATTTCTATAGAAAATGTTGTCAAAATTTTATTTCTATAGAAAATTTTTTAAAAATTTTATTTCTATAGCAAATTTTTTCAAAATTTTATTTCTATAGCAAATTTTTGTCAAAATTTATTTCTATGGCATATTTTGTCAACATTTTATTTCTATAGAACATTTTGTCAAAATTTTATTTCAATTGAAAATGTTGTCAAAATTCTATTTCTATTGAAAATTTTTTTCAAAACTTTATTTCTATAGAAAATTTTATTTCTATAGAAAATTTGCTCAAAATTTTATTTCTATAGAAAATTTTGTCAAAATTTTATTTCTATAGAAAATTTTTACACAATTTTATTTCTATAGACAATTTTGTCAAAATTTTATTTCTATAGAAAATTTTGGCAAAATTTTATTTCTATAGAGAAATTTGTCAAAATTTTATTTCAATAGAAAATTTTTTAAAAATTTAATTTCTATAGAAAATTTTTTCAAAATTTTATTTTTATAGAACATTTTTACACAATTTTATTTCTATAGAAAATTTTCTCAAAATTTTATTTCTATAGAAAATTTTGTCAAAATTATACTTCTGTAGAAAATTTTGGCAAAATTTTATTTCTATAGAGAAATTTGTCAAAATTTTATTTCTATAGAAAATTTTGTAAAAATTTAATTTCTATAGAAAATTTTTACACAATTTTATTTCTATAGAAAATTTTCTCAAAATTTTATTTCTATAGAAAATTTTGTCAAAATTTTACTTCTGTAGAAAATTTTGGCAAAATTTTATTTCTATAGAAAAATTTGTCAAAATTTTATTTCTATAGAAAATTTTGTAAAAATTTAATTTCTATAGAAAATTTTGTCAAAATTTTATTTTTATAGAAAATTTTTACACAATTTTATTTCTATAGAAAATTTTCTCAGAATTTTATTTCTATAGAAAATTTTGTCAAAATTTTACTTCTGTAGAAAATTTTGGCAAAATTTTATTTCTATAGAGAAATTTGTCAAAATTTTATTTCTATAGAAAATTTTGTAAAAATTTAATTTCTATGGAAAATTTTGTCAAAATTTATTTTTATAGAAAATTTTTACACAATTTTATTTTTATAGAAAATTTTGTCAAAATTTTACTTCTGTAGAAAATTTTGGCAAAATTTTATTTCTATAGAGAAATTTGTCAAAATTTTATTTCTATAGAAAATTTTGTAAAAATTTTATTTCTATAGAAAATTTTGTCAAAATTTTATTTTTATAGAAAATTTTTACACAATTTTATTTCTATAGAAAATTTTCTCAAAATTTGATTTCTATAGAAAATTTTGTCAAAATTTTACTTCTGTAGAAAATTTTGGCAAAATTTTATTTCTATAGAGAAATTTGTCAAAATTTTATTTCTATAGAAAATTTTGTAAAAATGTAATTTCTATAGAAAATTTTGTCAAAATTTTATTTTTATAGAAAATTTTTACACAATTTTATTTCTATAGAAAACTTTCTCAAAATTTTATTTCTATAGAAAATTTTCTCAAAATATTATTTCTATAGAAAATTTTGTCAAAATTTTATTTCTATAGCAAATTATGTCAAAATTTTATTTCTATAGCAAATTTTGTCAAAATTTATTTCTATAGAAAATTTTGTCAAAATTTTATTTCTATAGAACATTTTGTCAAAATTTTATTTCTATAGAAAATTTTGTCAAAATTTTATTTCTATAGAAAATTTTCTCAAAATTGTATTTCTATAGAAAATGTTATCAAAATTTTATTTCTTTATACAATTTTGTCAAAATTTTATTTCTATACAAAAATTTTTACACAATTTTATTTCTATAGAAAAATTTGTCAAAATTTTATTTCTATAGAAAATTTTTTAAAAATTTAATTTCTATAGAAAAGTTTGTCAAAATTTTATTTCTATAGAAAATTTTTACACAATTTTATTTCTATAGAAAATGTTATCACGATTTTATTTCTATTGAAAATGTTGTCAAAATTTTACTTCTGTAGAAAATTTTGGCAAAATTTTATTTCTATAGAGAAATTTGTCAAAATTTTATTTCTATAGAAAATTTTGTAAAAATTTAATTTTTATAGTAAATTTTGTCAAAATTTTATTTTTATAGAAAATTTTTACACAATTTTATTTCTATAGAAAATGTTATCAAGATTTTATTTCTATTGAAAATGTTGTCAAAATTTTATTTCTATAGAAAATTTTGTCAAAGTTTTATTCCTATAGAAAATTTGCTCAAAATTTTATTTCTATCGAAGATTTTGTCAAAATTTTATTTCTATCGAAAATTTTCTCAAAATTTTATTTCTATAGAAAATTTTCTCAAAAAAGTATTTTTGTAGAAAATTTTGTCAAAATTTTATTTCTATAGAAAAGTTTTTCAAAATTTTATTTCTATAGAAAATGTTGTTAAAATTTTATTTCTATAGAATATTTTGTCAAAATTTTATTACTATAGAAATTTTTGTTAAAATTTTATTTCTATAGAAAATTTTGTCAAATTTTTATTTCTATAGAAAATTTTGTCAAAATTTTATTTCTATAGAAAATTTCGTCAAAATTTTAATTCTATAGAAAATGTTGTCAAAATTTTATTTTTATAGAAAATTTTACTTCTATTGAAAATTTTGTCAAAATTTTCTTTCTATAGAAAATGTTGTCAAAATGTTATTTCTATAGAAAATGTTGTCAAAATTTTATTTCTATAGCAAATTTTGTCAAAATTTTATTTCTATAGCAAATTTTGTCAAAATTTATTTCTAAAGAAAATTTTGTCAAAATGTTATTTCTATAGAAAATTTTGTCAAAATTTTATTTCTATAGCAAATTTTGTCAAAATTTTATTTCTATAGCAAATTTTGTCAAAATTTTATTTCTATAGCAAATTTTGTCAAAATTTATTTCTATGGCAAATTTTGTCAACATTTTATTTATATAGAAAATTTTGTCAAAGTTTTATTTCTATAGAAAATTTGCTCAAAATTTTATTTCTATAGAAAATTTTCTCAAAATTTTATTTCTATAGAAAATTTTCTCAAAATTTTATTTCTATAGAAAATTTTCTCAAATTCGTATTTTTGTAGAAAATTTTGTCAAAATTTTATTTCTATTGAAAATTTTTTCAAAATTTTATTTCTATAGAATATTTTGTCAAAATTTTATTTTTATTTTATTTTGTCAAAATTTTATTTCTACAGAAAATTTTGTCAAAATTTTGTTTCTATAGAAAATTTTGTAAAAATTTTATTTTCATAGAAAATGTTGTCAAAATTTTATTTTTATAGAAAATTTTACTTCTTTGAAAATTTTGTCAAAAATTTCTTTCTATAGAAAATTTTGTCAAAATGTTATTTTTAGAAAATTTTATCAATTTTTTTTGTTATATAGAATATGTTGTCAGAATTTTATTTATTTAGTTATTTACAAAATTAGACTTATAGTATTATATATGAATAATATTAGAAGGAAAAGTAGCATTGACTAAAGAGGCCATCAGCTAAAATTTTAGTTCTATATTAAATTTTCTCAATATTTTATTAATTTTTTAAATTTTCTGAAAATTTTATTCTTATTTTAAATTTCTTCAAAATTGTATTTTATTTTAAGTTTTCGCAAAATTTTACTTCTAAAGAAAAATTGGTCAAAAATATATTTATATAAAAATTTAAGTACCACTTAGTTGCAAAATCTACCAAAACATCAAGAATTTTACCAATCTACAAAACAATAAAAAATTTAAAATTTGTCAAAATGTTTATTTTTTATAAATTTTTGTTTTTAATTATTATTTCTATAAACATTTTCTTAAAATTTTATTTCTATATATATTTTTTTTAATGTATTTCTATGGAAAATTTTCTCAAAATTTAATATAGAAATAAAATGTTCTCATTTCTATATTGAATTTTCTCTATATTTTATTTTTATATTAAATGTTGTCAAAAATTTCTTAAAAATGTACTACTATAGAAAATGTTCTCAATATTTTATTTTTTTTACTTCTATAGAAAATTTTCTCAAACTTTTATTTTTCTTTATTAAATTTTCTCAAAATTTTACTACTATAGAAAATGTCCTCAAAATTGTTTTTTTTTTATATTAAATTTTCTCAAAATTTTATTTCCATAGACATTTTTTTTTTCAAAATGTATAGAAATAACATTTTTGGTCAAAATTTTAATTATATAGAAAATTGAAGTAACTCTTAGAGGAATATTTTGCAAAATCAAAGAAATGCGACTTTTATGCTACACCCTCAAAAAAATCGCTTCTGTAACATATACCCGAAATACATTTTGCTTTAAGCATATCCATTTTCAGGATTGGTGCAAACAAAATATTGTTTGTATTATTCAAACATATTATGTTTCACCTTAGGGCATACACTGGTAGAAAAAAATGTTAATGAAATTTTCTTTGTGTGGATATATTTTTAAGGCGCCAATTGGTCACTTCCATTATTTTACTTACAGCATACTCTCTTTCTAAGCACATATATGTTTATAGGCTATTTCTAAAATAATATATTTTTGCATCTAGGCATATTATATTTACAAACATTTTATGTCCCAAACATAATATGTTCTAGCATATTAACATATATGTCCCAAACAGGTTATGCTAGTTAATGAACATTATATGCCTGCACTTAAAAATATTGGGTTTAATAAATTTGAGTTCCAAACATATAATTTTTACACCCAAACATATGAAAAACAGTATTTTTTGTCCGTGTAAACAAAATTCGTATTCATATTTTAAGCACATAAAATCTTTGGCCTAACGACAATATTTTTTTTTGTGTAATCGCTGAATTACAAACAGAATAGCCTCCATTCTGTAAACATGTGTGGAGGGGGCACACATGTTTATGACTTTACAAAGTAAATTTTTAGAACGTGGTATTTTCAATAAAAATTTACACATGTGCTTTAATTTACTCTAATTCTAACAAGTCTCAGATTAGTTCTAAGAAGTTGGATGACTTGAAGACTCCAATCAATGATTAAGATCGTAAAATAGAAATTGTGGACATTGAGTTTAACACATCCTCAATAAGTTCTTTGGCAAACAATTAGAAGAAGAAACTAGAAGCGATTGAATAAGAAAGGGCGGATATAATAGACTATTCTATAACAGCGTGTGTCTAAATAGTTCAATGTCCCCAAACATATCTAAAACAAAAAACCTTTCCTCACACATTAAAATCACTTATGACCTTTTGGGATAGGAGAACTAGAAAAAGAAAAATTAAAAGACTTTCCTCACAAATAAAATTCTTAAGAAATTATTTCCCCTCAAGAAATTTTTGAATAAAACGAATATCTACTGCTACTACTACTACTTTCATACCAATAAAGGTATTTCCAAAATAAAAAAATTAACATGAATCTAAGATATGATCTTTGGGGGGCGAAGAACAGAAAATCAAATAAAAAACGAAACCCCAACGAAATGAAAAAAAACACGATCGACCCAAATGTGGTTGTATAAAAAAACCACCAAGATTCCAAAAATCAACGGTACCCGTTGTCGTCATCATTTCAAAGGTTCTCAAATGATTTAAGAGGAAAATTTCCAATTCAATCTAAGTCTTTATGTCTTTGTCTTCCTCCTCTTGGCTTTGGTAAGGTTCAAATTCTTGTGTTTTTATCTTATCTAGAAAAATTGATATTTGTTTAAATAGAAAATTATAATAATTTGTGCGTTTTTATTCTCTCTCAGGCATTTTTGAAGATCAAGAGATGCATTTGCGGTTGCCGCATTTGTGATGTAGGGGTTATTATTATTTTAGATATTCTTTTGTTTTTATGGTAATATAGAGGTTGAGGGTACAAGTCGATATTGTATTCTATTGGCAGTAGCTGATTGGTGCTAACAAAAAATTGGTTAATTGACCACAAGACTATTATTATGAATCATCGTATATCAAAAATGGGGAAGCATTATAGACAGGGCACAAAAAATAAAATAAAATAAATCGGTTACAATACTATAGAAATGAAATTTTGACAAAATTTTCTATAGAAATAAAATTTTGACAAAATTTTCTATAGAAATAAATTTTGACCAAATTTTTTATAAAAATAAAATTTTGACAAAATTTTCTATAGAAATAAAATATTGCCAAAATTTTCTATAGAAATAAAATTTTGTTAAAATTTTCTACAGAAGTAAAATTTTGACAAAATTGTCTATAGAAAAAAATTTTCACAAAATTGTCTATAGAAATAAAATTTTGACAAAATTTTCTTTAGAAAAAAATTTTTGAGAAAATTTTCTATAGAAATAAAATTTTGACAAAATTTTCAATAGAAATAAATTTTTGAAAAAATTTTCTATAGAAATAAAATTTTGACAAAATTTTGTATAGAAATAAAATTTTGATAAAATTGTCTATAGAAATAAAATTTTGATAAAATTTTCTATAGAAATAAAATTTTGACAAAATAAAATTTTGACAAAATTTTCTACAGAAATAAAATTTTGACAAAAATTTTCTATAGAAATAAAATTTTGACAAAATTTTCTATAGAAATAAAATGTTCACAAAATTTTCTATAGAAATAAAATTTTCACAAAATTTTCTATAGAAATAAAATTTTGAAAAAATTTTCTATCGTAATAAAATTTTGACAAAATTTTCTATAGAAATAAAATTTTGACAAAATTTTCTATAGAAATAAAATTTTGACAAAATTTTCTATAGAAATAAAATTTTGACAAAATTTTCTATAGAAATAAAATTTTGACAAAATTTTCTATAGAAATAAAATTTTGACGAAATTTTCTATAAAAATAAAATTTTGAAAAAAAAATTTATAGAAATAAAATTTCACCATTCTATGGTGGTGAGTATAAAAAACTACAAACACACAAAATTAAATTAAATTTAAAAATAGATGTTAAATAAAATTAAATTAGGTTTACTTTAAATTATTTTGATGTAATTAAATTTTCGTAAATGAGGAATCTGTTTGGTATCGATACATTCAAAAAAAAAAAGTATGCTTGGATCCAAAGATTTAAATCTTCTCTTGCGGAATTAGGCATTGATTGCGAGCCAAAGATGTGAAAGCTTACACAAGAACTTTCAGATGTAGATATCCATAGCAGGGCTATCTAACATTTGGAAAATAAACTACAACTGCAAAACTTCCAACCTTACTCTTCATTATTATTTTACCTATCAAAGTCAAACCAAAACAAAAACAAAAAGCAGAACCAATAAAGAAGAACAACCGAGAACAAAAAAACTATTAATGATTAATGGATGCGTTTTGCTATGAATCCTAAACGTGGGAAAACTACCTTGGCTTTCTGAAGACCACAAACATAACATAAGCAAAATAAAATATTCTACGACGGTTCTTTCATTTTACTCATTCTACTGTAAAAACGATTGACTTGTGCCTTTATTATTTAAATAAAAATAATTTTGTGGCAACGGCAATTCAACATTCACTTCGGTGTTTTTTAAAGCAATAAAAAAATTGCATAGAACTAATGTCTGAACTGACATTTGCCTTGGGGGTGCGGCTATAAATTCATTGGTCTTGAAGGGTGAATTGAAATTGCCAAAGAAAAGCAGAAGCTTCATCTCTTTGATATGTCTTTGGGCTAAAAGTAAGGAATGTGCTGGTTGTTTTTGTTTTTAGGCCACATTAAAACTCGAAAAGATGATAGAGATGCGGGTAATCAAACCAAAATTATAATAGCTCATATTACAAGATATTTATCAAATTTTTAATTAATATCATAATTAAGAATCAATTTTAAAATTAAAAACAAATGAGCATGGTAATTATAGCACACTTTTTCACATCTTTCCAAATTTTTTACATTAATAATAAAATCAATAATCATTTTTGAAAAATATAAGATTTTGACAAAATTTCCTATGGACAGAAATTAAAAAAAACAATCCTAGACAAAAAAATCTGACAAAATTTCCTATAGACAAAAATTAAAAAAAAAAATCCTATAGACAAAATATCTGACATAATTTCCTATAGACAGAAAATTCAGAAAAAAATTTCCTATAGCCAGAAATTTTTGATAAAGTTTCCTGTAGCCAGAAACTGTTGAAGAAATTTTCTACAGAAAGAAAATTGTGGCAAAATTGCTTATAGCCAGAAAATTTTGACAAAAATTTTTTAAAAGATTTCCTATAGACAAAAAATTTTCACAAAATTTCCTATAGACATAAATTTTGAAAAAATTTCCTATACACAGACAATTTTGAGAAAATTTCCTGTAGCCAGAAAATTTCTCAAAAATTTCCTATAGACAGAAAATTTTCTATAGACTAAAATTTAGACAAACATTTCCTATAGCCATAAATTTTTCAAAAATGTCCTATAGCCAGAAATTTTTGACAAAATTTTGTATAAACAGAAAATGTTCTATAGACTAAAATTTAGACAAACATTTCCTATAGACAGAAAGTTTTGACAAAATTTTCAATATACAAAAAATTGTGACAAAATTACCCATAGATAGAAAATTTTGACAAAATTTCCCATAGACAGAAAATTTTGACAAAGTTTCCTGTGGACAAAAAATTTTGACAAAATTTCCCATAGACAGAAAACATTGACCAACTTTCTTGTAGACAGAAAATTTTTACAAAATTTCCTATCGACAGAAAATATTGACAAAATATCCTATAGACAAAAAATTTTGACAAAATTTCCTTTATAGACAGAAAATTTTGACAAAATTTCCTATAGACAGAAAATTTTTACAAAATTTTCAAGACAGAAAATTTTCTACAGACTAAAAATATAGACGAACATTTCATATAGACAGAAAATTTTAACAAAATTTCCTATATACACAAAATTTTGACAAACTTTCCTGTAGACACAAAATTTTGACAAAATTTCCCATCGACAGAAAATATTGACAAAATTTTCTATAGACAAAGAATTTTGACAAAATTTCCCATAGACAGAAAATTTTGACAAAGTTTCCCATGGACAGAAAAGTTTTACAAACTTTCCTATAGACAGACAATTTTTACAAAATTTCCTATAGACAAACAATTTTGACAAAATTTGCTATAGACAGAAAATTTTGACAAAAGGAGAAAAAATTGACAAAGTTTCCCATGGACAGAAAATTTGTACAAAATTTCCTATAGACAGAAAATTTTGACAAAATTTCCTGTAGACAAAAAATTTTGACAAAAGTTTCAATAGACAAAAAATTTTTACAAAATTTCCTATCGACAGAAAATTTTTACAAACTTTCCTATAGACAGAAAATTTTGACAAACTTCCCTATAGACAGAAAATTTTTACAAAATTTCCTATCGACAGAAAATATTTACAAAATTTCCTTTATAGACAGAAAATTTTGACAAAGTTTCCCATGGACAGAAAATTTGTACAAAATTTCCTATAGACAGAAAATTTTGACAAACTTTCCTTTATAGACAGAAAATTTGGCAAAGTTTCCCATGGACAGAAAATTTGTACAAAATTTCCTATCGACAGAAAATATTTACAAAATTTCCTATAGACAAAAAATTTTGACAAAATTTCCTTTATAGACAGAAAATTTTGACAAAGTTTCCCATGGACAGAAAATTTGTACAAATTTTCCTATAGACAAAAATTTTTGACAAAATTTCCTATAGACAGACTAGTTTTACAAAATTTTCAAGACAGAAAATTTTCTATAGACTAAAAATATAGACAAACATTTCCTATAGACAGAAAATTTTAACAAAATTTTCTGTATGCACATAATTTTGACAAACTTTCCTATAGACAGACAAGTTTTAGAAAATTTTCAAGACAGAAAATTTTCTATAGACTAAAAATATAGACAAACATTTCCTATAGACAGAAAATTTTAACAAAATTTTCTGCATACACAAAATTTTGACAAACTTTCCTATAGACAGACAAGTTTTAGAAAAATTTCAAGACAGAAAATTTCTATAGACTAAAAATATAGACAAACATTTCCTAGACAGAAAATTTTAACAAAATTTTCTGTATACACAAAATTTTGACAAAATTTCCTATCGACAGAAAATATTGACAAACTTTCCTATAGACAAAAAATTTTGACAAAATGTCCTATAGACAGAAAATTTTCTATAGACAAAAATTTTTACAAACATATCCTATAGACAGAAAATTTTGACAAACTTTCCTATAGACAGAAAATTTTGACAAAATTTCCGATGGGCAGAAAATTTTGACAAAATTTCCGATGGGCAGAAAAAATTGACAAAATTTCCCATAGACAGAAAATTTTGACAAAATTTCTTATAGACAGAAAATTTTCTATAGAGTAAAAATTTTTACAAACATTTCCTATAGACAGAAAATTTTGACAAAATTTCCTGTAGACAAAAAATATTGACAAAATTTCCTATAGACAAAAAATTTTGACAAAATTTCCTATAGACAAAAAATGTTGACAATGTTTCCCATGGACAGAAAAATTTTACAAATTTTCCTGTAGACAGAAAATATTTACAAAATTTCCTATAGACAAAAAATTTTGACAAAATTTCTTATAGACAGAAAAAATTAACAAAATTTCCCATAGACAGAAAATATTGACAAAATTTCCTATAGAGAGACAATTTTTACAAAATTTTCGATAGACTAAAAATATAGACAAACATTTTCTATAGACAGAAAATTTTAACAAAATTTCCTATATACACAAAATTTTGACAAACTTTCCTATAGACAGAAAATTTTGGCAAAATTTCCTATCGACAGAAAATATTGACAAAATTTCCTATAGACAAAAAATTTTGACAAAATTTCCCATAGACAGAAAATTTTGACAAAGTTTCCCATGGACAGAAAATTTTTACAAACTTTCCTATAGACAGACAATTTTTACAACATTTCCTATAGACAAAAATTTTGACAAAATTTCCTTTATAGACAGAAAATTTTGACAAAGTTTCCCATGGACAGAAAATTTTTACAAATTTTCCTATAGACAGATAATATTTACAAAATTTCCTATAGACAACAAATTTTGAGAAAATTTCTTATAGACAGAAAAAATTGACAAAATTTCCCATAGACAGAAAATTTTGACAAAGTTTCCCATGGACAGAAAATGTTTACAAACTTTCCTATAGGCAGACAATTTTTACAAAATTTCCTATAGACAAAAATTTTGACAAAATTTCCTTTATAGACAGACATAGACATAGACAAACATTTCCTATAGACAGAAAATTTTAACAAAATTTCCTATATACACAAAATTTTGACAAACTTTCCTATAGACAGAACATTTTGGCAAAATTTCCTATCGACAGAAAATATTGACAAAATTTCCTATAGACAAAAAATTTTGACAAAATTTCCCATAGACAGAAAATTTTGACAAAGTTTCCCATGGACAGAAAATTTTTAAAAATTTTCCTATAGACAGAAAATATTTACAAAATTTCCAATAGACAAAAAATTTTGACAAAATTTCTTATAGACAGAAAAAATTGACAAAATTTCCCATAGACAGAAAATTTTCAAGACAGAAAATTTTCTATAGACTCAAAATATAGACCAGCATTTCTTATAGACAGAAAATTTTAACAAAATTTCCTATATACACAATATTTTGACAAACTTTTCTATAGACAGGAAATTTTGACAAAATTTCCTATCGACTGAAAATATTGACAAAATTTCCTATTGACAAAAAATTTTGACAATATTTCCCATAGACAGAAAATTTTGACAAAGTTTCCCATGGACAGAAAATTTTTACAAACTTTCCTATAGACAGACAATTTTACCAAATTTCTTATAGACAAAAAATTTTGACAACATTTCCCATAGACAGAAAATTTTGACAAAATTTCCATAGACAGAAAATTTTGACAAAATTTCCCATAGGCAGAAAAAATTTACAAAATTTCCTATAGACAGAAAATTTTGACAAAATTTCCTGTAGACAAAAAAAAATTTGACAAATTTTTCTATAGACGAAAAATTTTGACAAAATTTCCTATAGACAAAAAATTTTGACAAAATTTCCTTTAGACAAAAATTTTTGACAAAATTTCTTTTAAACAAAAAAATTGTGAGAGAAAAAAATTAACAAAATTTCCCATAGATAGAAAATTTTGACACAATTTCCTTTAGACAGAAAATTTTGACATAATTTCCCATAGCCAGAAAAATTTCTTTCTAGGCAGAAAAAAAAATATTTCCCACACAGAAACTGACACTTTTTGGCCAATACGAAACTAACGTTGATAGATCACCATACAACTTTTAATTTCGTATAATACGGCATATTTATTGATTGATTACAAAAATGTTCAGGGATCATTCACATTCCCAAAAACAGATAAAAGTTACAAATTAAATAGGCCCTAAAAACGTTTATTATAACAAGACCAATTTTGATACGCCGCTAGTAAATATCTAAGGCAAAAAATGCCATATGTTTCGCTATCACATATGTATGTACATCTAAGGAGCCATCATCGTATATATTTTACATGAATATTTGTAAGATTTTAAACTTCATAATTTTGACTTTTTGTTGAAATTTCCCAAGGTCACTAGCATTTGGTATTTTTTTTTGTCGAACTAATTTGAATGTAATCTATAGCAACTTTGATTTTTGTGGGGCGTTTTAAACAGCAACCTGCTTCCTCCTCTCACTCAGATACATCATAGGTTTGGTTATGAGTATAGGATTACCATTTCGCTTCTTTGCTAATAAAAGACTACCCAATATATAGGCATGATAATTTTTCATCCACGAATAGTTTGATTAGTTGGCTTTTCATATTGTCTTTTGTTTCCAGCAAATCGTTGACCCATCATAGGAAAAAAATTAAAGTTTAGGAGGTTTGCCGCCTATGTTTCCAGCAAATCGTTGACCCATAATAGGAAAAAAAATTAAAGTTTAAGGGGTTTGCCGCCTATGAACGTTAGTGCCATCACATAATTGAGAACATACGAAAAATTACATGAATTACCATCAGCAATCGATTGATGTCGAAGTGATAATGACGATGATAGGAATAAAAATTTAATTAATCATCGAATATGTGTAATCGTTTAAATGTCAACAATATTTAATGTTTCTAAAATAACAACAACAACTACATCAGCGATTATTTCTATAGAAAATGTGGACATTTTATTTCCACAGAAGATGTTGATAACATTTTAATTCCATAGCAAATTTTGGAAAAAAACAAATTGTATATCTTTAGAAAAACTCAACAATATTTAATAAATAAGGTGATAGCCTTGGCTGAAAATGATTTTTGTTTTATACATTAATTATAATTTATAATTATAAATTTTTATAAATTTTTTTAGAGGCAGAACATGTTTTACGAAAATTCCTTAGACAGAAACTGTTTAAAAAAATATCCTATAGGCAGAAAATTTGACAAAATTTCCCATGGAAAGATAATTCTTAAAATTCTTTTCTATAGAAAGACAAATTTCTTATCAAAAGAAACAATTTTCAAAATTAGCTATAGACACAATCACTTGGAAAATTTTCTATAGTCAGAAAATTTTGAGAAAATTTCCTATAGACTATAAATTTTGAGAAAATTTCCTACAGACAGAAAATGTTTACAAAATTTCTTATATGAAATAATTTTTGTAAATATTTACTATAGATAGAAAATTTTTAAAAATTTTCACCGAATGAAATTTTTTACAAAATTTCCTTTAGACAGAAAATTTTAAAAACTTTCACATCGATAAAATAATTTGAAAAATTTCTATAGAGAGGAAATTTTGATAAAATGTCCTATAGATAAAATTTCAAACAAATATACAATAAAGATAAGATTTTTACAAAATTTCCAATAGACGACAAGTATATACGGCCATAAGTTCGGCCAGGCCGAAGCTTATGTACCCTCCACCACGGATTACATAGTAGGTTAGGTTAGGTTAGGTGCCAGCCCGATGTATCAGACTCACTTAGACTATTCAGTCCATTGTGATACCACATTGGTGAACTTCTCTCTTATCACTGAGTGCTGCCCGATTCCATATTAAACTCAATGACAAGGGACCTCCTTTTTGTAGCCGAGTCCGAACGGCGTTCCACATTGCAATGACACCACTTAGAGAAGCTTTGAAACCCTCAGAAATGTCACCAGCATTACTGAGGTGGGATAATCTACCGCTGAAAAACTTTTTGGTGTTCGGTCGAAGCAGGAATCGAACCCACGACCTTGTGTATGCAAGGCGGGCATGCTACCCATTGCACCACGGTGGCTCCCGGATTGCATAGTAACTTCTTCTAAACACTGCCATCCACAATCGAATTACTTGAATTGCGGTAACACTTGCAAGGTACCTTAAAACCTCATAATACCGTCTTCTAAATTGTAAGTAAGTCCATACATGGTATATACTAAATCAAAAAATACCGATTAAATACGTATATAATTCAGTTTGACAAAGTCTTCTATAGCAATAAAATTTTGACAGTTTTCTATAGCAATGAAATTTTGACAAAATTTTCTATAAGAATAAAATGTTGACAAAATTTTCTATAGAAATAAAATTTTGACAAAATTTTCTGTAGAAATAAAATTTTGACAAAATTTTCTATAGAAATAAAATTTTGACAAAATTTTCTATAGAAATGAAATTTTAACAAAATTTTCTATAGAAATAAAATTTTGGCAAAATTTTCTATAGAAATAAAATTTTGACAAAATTTTCTATAGAAATAAAGTTTTTATATTTCATGTTAGCCTGATACCGAAACATGCAATTGCGTCCAAATGCATTATATCTAATTATACAATTATTCTTCGAGCTTTATGGACAGATATAGATTAAGGAACATGGTTAATAGAGCCATTGAAAAGAGAAAGTTTTGACAAAATTTTGTTAAAATTTAATAAAAATAAATTTTTTTATGAAATTTTCTATAGAAATAAAATTTTTTATGAAATTTTCTATAGAAATAAAATTTTGACAAAATTTTCTATAGAAATAAAATTTTCGTAGATTATTTTCGGCTCGAGTGGCAACCATGATTATGAACCGATATGACCAATTTTTGACTGATTGGGGATCGGCTATATATAACTATATACCGATATGGACCACTTTTGGAATGGGTGTTAGCGGCCATATACTAACACCACGTTCCAAATTTGAACCGGATCGGATAAATTTTGCTCCTCCAAGAGGCTCCGGAGGTCAAATCTGGAGAACGGTTTATATGGAGGCCATATATAATTATGGACCGATATGGACCAATTTTGGCAGGTTGTTAGAGACAATATCTAACACCATGTTCCAAATTTCAACCGGATCGGATGAAATTTGCTTCTCTTAGCGACTCCGCAAGCCAAATCTGGGGATCGGTTTATATGGGAGCTATATATAATTATGAACCGATGTGGACCAATTTTTGCATGGTTGTTAGAGACCATACTAACACCACGTTATCACAATGGACGGAAGAGTCTAAGTGAGCCTGAGTCTTACTCGGACTGCCACTTTAACCTAACACCACGTTCCATATTTGAACTGGATCGGATGACTTTTGCTCCTCCAAGAGGCTCCGGAGGTCAATCTGGAGAACGGTTTATATGGGGGCTATATATAATTATGGACCGATGTGGACCAATTTTTGCATAGTTGTTAGAGACCCTATGTCAAAACCATGTACCAAATTTCAGCCGGATCGGATGAAATTTGCTTCTTTTATAGGCTCCGCAAGCCAAATCTGGGGATCGGTTTATATGGGGGCTATACCTAATTATAGAATGATATGGACCAATTTTTGCATGCTTGTTAGAGATCATGTACCAACACCATGTACCAAATTTCAGCCGGATCGGATTAAATTTGCTTCTCTTAGATGCTCCGCAAGCCAAATTTGGGGGTCCGTTTATATGGGGGCTATACGTAAAAGTGAACCGATATGGCCCATTTGCAATACCATCCGACCTACATGAATAACAACTACTTGTGCCAAGTTTCAAGTCGATAGCTTGTTTCGTTCGGAAGTTAGCGTGATTTCAACAGACGGACGGACGGACGGACATGCTTAGATCGACTCAGAATTTCACCACGACCCAGAATATATATACTTTATGGGGTCTTAAAGCAATATTTCGATGTGTTACAAACGGAATGACAAAGTTAATATACCCCCATCCTATGGTGGAGGGTATAATACATATACAAAAAAAACTACAAAATTTCCTAATGAACGAAAATTTTGACAAAATGTCCTATAGATAGAAAATTTGACAGAAATTAGCCAGAACATTTTAACAAAATTTCCTATAGACTGAAAAATTTTAAAAAATTTCAAAACAAAAATGTTCAGTCGGTTAGAAGATTATAAAAAGACGAATTTTTGTAAAAAGATCGGTATGTACACATTTGCATCCGTAATTTATTTGTATACATACTTTCTATACAAAATTTTTTAAAACTTTAATTTCTACAAATTTATTTTTTGTTCTATAGAATGTTGTGTCAAAATATTATTTCTATAAAAATTTCTTGGTATAACAGTTATGAAATATTGTATAACAATATTTCAAAGCCACATGTATCTTGTGGGCACATAAATTGGACAAATGTTTCTATAAAATACAAATTTATTATTTTTTATAATTGTCAAATGAAAAATTAATGGACGTCAAATATCAAAACTAATCGTCAAATCAATCATATTACACCGTTGTAATAAGCCTACAGCCATAAATCGTTTTAGTACATTAAACTGCTAAAGATTACCTAGTACCAGAGATATGAATATGATTACCATGGTGTTTGATGGTTGTACACCTATGAGATCACATCGAATAAATGATCGATTAGGGTCTGTGTGTCACATAAAATGAATAGCCAAAGGTTATAAATTCAAATAGAAAAAACTAAATATTAAATATGTTCCTTATATTGAGTATTGTCTCTCGGTCTGTCTGGGCCTCTTTGTCCCTTGACAAATCGCAAACAGCCAAAGTGTCTCTTTTCAAATTTCAAGAACAAATAATGGAAGACGAAACAAAGGCTTCATTAAATGGACAATGAATTTAGGAATAGAAGAAAGTATAAAATTACCAATGTCTTTTTGTTTGTTTTTGCGGTACTCATAGTCGTATTCTTATTAGGGATTATTTTGGGGATCTGACAGCAAGCGTGTTGAAATCATTTGAATGGAAATTTGATAAATGTGCGATGATAAATGAATACCGTTTTTGTTTGTGGCAGAGCAAAAAGGTTTAATAGGTTAATGCTGACGATGAGGGATTGTTGAAAATGGAAGGACACGTCTATTTGAAAGGCTGATAAGGAAGAAAACTGACTTGGTTCTCACGATAGTTTTTACAATCAATTAAATAATTAAATGCACTTGAAGTTAATTGGTTTTAATTAATGAGTTATTTTGCCTAATAGTTCTTGAAAATAATCCAGAAACAGTGGTCAATTAATCTGAATTAAATAAAAATTATTATACTGTTTTGATAATTTATTTTAAATCATTGAAGTTAAAAAAATATATACAATAAAATTAAAAAATATATTAGTTTAAATTATATCATACGAAACAAAAAATAACTCAGTTCAAGTTGAATATTTAATTAACTAAGCCATACTGCACAGAAGAATTGTTTTTCAGATTCAATTACGAAATTGATTCTTTGATGGTATAACTTAAAACGAAAGATATTGAATTATTATTGATTTTATAGATGAGGTAAAAATTGTATTTCTATAGAACATTTTGAGAAAATTTGGTCAAAATTTTATTTCTATAGAAAATTTTGTCAAAATTTTTTTCTGTAAAAAATTTTCAGAAAATTTGTATTTCTATAAAAAATTTTGTTAATTTTTTTTCAAAGAAAATTTTGTTAAAAACAAATTTTTCTATAGAAAATTTTGTCAAAATTTTTTTTAAAGAAAATTTTGTCAAAATTTTATTTCTATAGAAAATTTTGTTAAAATTTTGTTCTATAGAAAGTGTTATCAAGCTTTCATTTCTATAGAAAATTTTGTGAAAATTTTATTTCTATAAAAAAATTTTGTTAAAATTTTATTTCTATAGAAAATTTTGTCAAAAGGTTATTTCTATTTATTCTATTATTCTATTTTGTCAAAATTGTATTTCTACAGAAAATTTTGTCAAAATTTTTTTCTATAGAAAATTTTTTCAAAATTTTTATTTCTATGGAAAATTTTGTCAAAATTTCATTTCTATATAAATGTTGTCAAAATTTCATTTCTTAAAATTTTACTTCTATAGAAAATTTTGTCAAAAATTTATTTCTATCAAAATTTTTGTCGAAATTTTATTTCTATAGAAAATTTGTTAACATTTTACTTAGTTTATTTCCATACAAAATTTTGTCAAAATTTTTTTCTATAAAAAATTTTCTGAAAATTTTATTTCTATAGAAAATTTTATGAAAATTTTGCCAAAATTTTATTTCTGTAGACAATTTTATCAAAATTTTATTTCTATAGAAAATTTTGTCAAATTTTTATTTCTATAGAAAATTTTGTTAAAATTTTGTTTTTATAGAAAATTTTGTCAAAATTTTATTTCTATAGAAAAATGTGTCAAAATTTAATTTCTATAAAAAAATTTCTGAAAATTCTATTTCTATAGAAAATTTTCTTACATTTTTTTTTACTACGGAAAATTTTTATATCTCAAAAAATTTTATTTTCTATAGAAAATTTTCTGAAATTTTTATTTCTATAAAAAATTTTGTTAATTTTTTTTCATAGAAAATTTTGTTAAATTTTTTTTTCTATAGAAAATTTTGTCAAAATTTTATTTCTATAGAAAATTTTGTTAAAATTTTGTTTTATAGAACATTTTATCAAAATTTTATTTCTATAGAAAATTTTGTGAAAATTTTATTTCTATAGAAAATTTTGTCAAAATTTTTATTTCTATGGAAAATTTTGTCAAAATTTCATTTCTATAAAAATGTCAAAATTTCATTTCTTAAAATTTTATCATTTCTTAAAATTTTCTTAAAATTTTACTTCTATAGAAAATTTTGCAAAAATTTATTTCTATCGAAATTTTTGTCAAAATTTAATTTCTATAGAAAATTTTGTTAACATTTTACTTAGTTTATTTCTATAGAAAATATTGTTAAAATTTTATTTCTATACAAAATTTTTTTTTATAAAAAATTTTCTGAAAATTTTATTTCTATAGAAAATTTTCTGAAAATGTTGTCAAAATTTTACTTCTATAGAAAATGTTGTCAAAATTTTATTTCTGTAGAAAATTTTATCAAAATTTTATTTCTATAGAAAATTTTGTCAAATTTTTATTTTTATAGAAAATTTTGTCAAAATTTTATTTCTATAGAAAAATGTGTCAAAATTTAATTTCAATAAAAAATTTTTTGAAAATTCTATTTCTATAGAAAAGTTTCTCAAATTTTTTTTCTACGGAAAATTTTTATATCTCAGATAATTTTATTTTCTATAGAAAATTTTCTGAAATTTTTATTTCTATAAAAAATTTTGTTAATTTTCTTTCATAGAAAATTTTGTTAAAAATTTTGTCAAAATTTTATTTCTATAGAAAATTTTGTTAAAATTTTGTTTTATAGAAAATTTTATCAAAATTTCATTTCTATAGAATATTTTGTGAAAATTTTATTTCTATGGAAAATTTTGTGAAAATTTTATTTCTATAGAAAATTTTGTCAAAATTTTATTTCTATAGAAAATTTTGTCAAAATTTTATTTCTATAGAAAATTTTGTTGAAAGCTTATTTTTATAGAAAATTTTGTTAATTTTTTTATAGAAAATTTTGTCTAACTTTTATTTCTATAGACAATTTTGTCAACATTTTATTTTTATAGAAAATTTTGTCAAAAATTTATTTCTATAGAAACATTTGTCAAAATTTAATTTCTATAAAAATTTTTCTACAAATTCTATTTCTATAGAAAATTTTCTCAAAATTTTTTTCTACAGAAAATTTTTATTTCTATAGAAAATTTTGTCAACATTTTTTTCTATAGAAAATTTTCTGAAAATTTTTATTTCTATAAAAAATTTTGTAATTTTTTTTTTATAGAAAATTTTGTTAAAAAATTTTTTTCTATAGAAAATTTTGTCAAAAATTTTTTTTAAAGAAAATTTTGCTAAAATTTTATTTCTATAGAAAATTTTGTCAAAATTTTGTTTCTATAGAAAATTTTGTTAAAATTTTATTTCTATGGAAAATTTTGTCAAAATTTTATTTCTATAGAAAATTTTTTGAAAATTTTATTTCTATAGAAAATTTTGTCAAAATTTTATTTCTATGGAAAATTTTGTCAAAATTTTATTTCTATAGAAAATTTTGTTAAAATTTTATTTCCATAGAAAATTTTGTTAATTTTTTTTTCTATAGAAAACTTAGTAAAAATTTATTTCTTTAGAAATTTTTTAAAAAATTTTATTTCTATAGAAAATTTTGTCAAAATTTTATTTCTATGGAAAATTTTTTAAAAATTTTATTTCTCTAGAACATTTTGTCAAAATTTTATTTCTATAGAAAATGTTGTCAAAATTTTATTTCTATAGAAAATTTTGTCAAAATTTTATTTGTATAGAAAAATTTTGTCAAAATTTTATTTCTATAGAAAAATTTGTCAAAATTTTATTTCTATAGAAAAATTTGTCAACATTTTATTTCTATAGAAAAGTTTGTCTACATTCTATTCCTATAGAAAATTTTGTAAAAATTTTATTTCTATAGAAAATTTTGTCAAAATTGTATTTCTATAGAAAATTTTGTCAAAATTTTATTTATATAGAAAATTTTGTCAATATTAAGAAAAAATCAACCATTATGGCGACCAGAGAACTGCAACCGGTGGCTTTTTTTCGTATTGCAATCTTACCCACAAAATGTCGGTGGCAGTGAGTAAGACAAAAATTACCATCCGATCTTTTACATTGATACAAATGCGAGAATAGAAACACCAATAGTATATAACAATGTTCGCATGCAGTGTATTGCAATCTTAACCAATCGACATCGTAACAACGCTCGGTAAACAAAAAACGAGTGTGGCACCTAAGTGTGATAGCACTCAACAACAATAATTAATACAAATAAGAGAATACCAAACTGCTGCGATATGGGTAACCAATTTGTGTGATTGCTTTACTACGGTGTTTTCGAGAGACCAACACTCATACTAACAAACACCGACTGTCATCGGTTGCATCGTATATTGGTGGTTGAATTTGTTTACCAATTGGTGTTTTAAGATTGCAAATATTGGTGTTTACTAAATACACTGGTCGGTTGCGGTAGATCGCAGCCGTTCTCTGGTGGCAACAGTGCATTGCCTTGACTGAAATTTACAATTCTTAGGTTAATTAGATCTTCAATTACAGAGATCATAGACTCTGAAGTTTATTTACTGAGTTATTCGGGTCTGAAGTTGATGCAAATAAATCACTAAAATCTTGTGGCATGTGGTTGATTGAAATCTTCGAAGCTGGTGTTCCATTACTGAGATCGGAGATCTTGCAGTTCAATTATTTAAAATTTCGCGTAATGGATCAGCATCATTAAGATTTTCTAGTGTGCAGTTAAATCATTTAAACATCTGCAGTTCAATCACTTAGATCTTTGGTTCTGAGATCTTCGGGTATGCAGTTAAATCCCTTAAATTTTGGGGCCTACAGTTAAATTAGTTAAGACATTCGGGTTTGTTTGTATGGAGTTTTCAAAACTGCAGGTCAGTACTTACTGAGATCTTCGGATCTGAAGTTCAATCATTGAGATGTAAGGTCTTTAGTTCAATCTTTCAAATCTTCTGGTCTGCAGTGGAATTATTTAAATCTTCGGGTGTCCAATTCCATTACAGAGACTATCGACTCTGAAGTTCATTTGCTGAGATCCACGGGTCGGAAGTTCAATCATTGAGATCTGAAGTCTTTAGTTCAATCTCTCTAATCTACTGGTGTGCAGTTTACTCACTTAGGTCAGTAATCATTGAAATCATCGGAGCTAAAGTTCAATCTCTAGAATATTCTTGTCTGCAGTTTAATCACTTAAATCTTCGACTAAGAAGTTCATTTACAGTGATCTTCGGATCTGAAGTTAATCATTGAGGTCTTCACATATGCAGATCACTGAAATCTTGACTGGAATCTTCGCAATTGGAGTTGAATCACTGAAATGCTCGGGTTTTCAGATCTATCGCTGCTATCCTCGAGTCTGCAGATCAAACATTGAGATCTTCTGGTCGTTAGTTTAAATGCGAAGATTTTTGTATCTTCAATCACTAAGATCTTCGAATTTGTGGTTCGATCGAGCCATTCCACTTCTTTTGCGTTTACCTCGGATTTTATTGAAAAATCAATAATGTTATTTACACATGTTCCTGTATACATAAGTTTGTTGATAAACAATATATTTTTTCATACAATCAAATGTTGGTCAGTCCAAGCCTTGCTAAAATTTAACTCTGTACTAGAAATTGGAATATACTTATTGTCTATTGACCTAAAATCACGAATATTTGTCAACCAAAATTTATGGAAAATTTATCTCTGAAACTTCGGTTATGAATTGTTCAAGAAGATTTACGGAATACGTTTTTTAAGAAACCCCAAACAAATGTTTCCTTTGCATGCCAACCATGTGTCATTGTAAGTATTTTGATAAAAAAAATCAATGCCTCCTTGGTACATCTGGAGAATAACAGAAAATAAAAACAGCTGTGCGCAGGCGTTCACTCCTCTGTAGTATCCCCTTATTGACTAGATTGATTAGCTGCATGTATTTCATGTATTCGTATACGAGGTAATTGGTAAACACAAAGTCTACCAGCAATATTGTCTCAAAAGATAATGAACTAACAAAATTCAATGTTGTTGTTCTTGTTTTTTTCCTCACTGCATGAGGGATTATTAGGACCAAAAGGTTTGCGTGGTTGTTTACCACATAAATTCATATCATGAATACCGCTGGCTGAGGCATGGTGTGGCATAATCATAAAACCAACACAAAAATTTATTAAGAGATATGAGAAGACTTCATAAAATGTGTTGCATGATTGTCATAATGATGAACATTTGAGAAGAGGATCGTAAGAAGTCGCCTCAAATTATATGGCAGCCATTAGTCTTCCAATCGATCAATGATGGGTCGATGAATATGATACTAAAATCATCTTTGGTGAATTAATTGGAGAATTGTCGGCATACAGCAAGAACCAGCATTTTATAAATGGATTTCTTTTTATTAGAGTGAGGGTGTGGATGTTGTCTGAAAGTTGTAAAACGTTGGCCCTATAATATTAATGGGTATTAGGTTAATAAAACCCCGATGCAATAGTTAATATATTCCATTGGACTGAAAAGCGCTATGGGGAAGAAATGAATAATCTCTCTCTCTTGAACTATGTTTCGCTTTGCTATGGTTAAATTGTCCCAAATGGGTTAAGCAGAGAAGGAATGTGATCATATCCTAGAGCAAAATGTTATTTTTAATTGGTGAACATGGAAGAACTAATGCCAAATTATTACAGCGGATGCTTAAAAGGTGGACTTCCAAGGATTTTGACCAGACGTTAAATCAGTATTTATTTGCATTTAAATGAACATTACCGAAAGCCCAGCTACATACCTGAAAGAATAGAGAAAAACAAACATTATATTAACGAACTAAATAGTGAATAATGTAAAGAAATTTTTAAAGAATGACGGGCACGTGTATATTCAGCATAGGCATACAAAAGTCAAAACTAAAAGATACAAAATTAACTTTGTCGTCGTTTTGGTCGCAATCAAAACAATTGATAATAGGCCCTGGATTTCATGTCCTAAGATACGAATACGAAGTTTGCTTAAGATACAAGATGCATTTCTTTGCACAAAAAAAAAACGAACCATATACCCTATATCACACTAAAGCCAATTTAATACTATTTTAGTTCATGAAATTATTGTGTCTTGAGAAAGTTATCTTGAGTTAAAAAAAATGAAAAATTATACCAGGGCTGTGGAGTTGGAGTCTGAAGAATTTGCTGGGGTCGGAGTCGTAAAAATTTTGCTCGACGCCGATTCCGGCTAAACTTAACATTTTTTTATACCCTGCTCCACACTGTGGAACAGGGTATTATAAGTTAGTGCATATGTTTGAAACACCCAGAAGGAGACGAGATAGACACAGGGTGTCTTTTGCAAAAATGCTCAGGGTGGGCTCTTGAGTCGATATAGCGATGTCCGTCTGTCCGTGAACACATTTTTGTAATCAAAGTCTAGGTCGCAGTTTTAGTCCAATCGACTTTAAATTTGGCACACGTATGTGTTTTGGCTCAGAATAGATCCCTATTGATTTTGGTTCAGATTTAGATATAGCTCCCATATATATTTCGCCCGATATGGACTTATATGGCCCCAGAAGCCAGAGTTTTACCCTAATTTGCTTAAAATGTTGCACAAGAAGAACAGTTAGTACTATAGTCAAGTGTGCCAAATTTTATTGAAATCGGTTCAGATTTAGATATAGCTCCCATATATATCTTTCGCCCGATATGGACTAACACGGTTCCTGAAGCCAGAGTTTTACCCCAATTTGGTTCAAATTTTGCACAGGGAGTAGAATTAGCATTGTAGCTATGCGTGCCAAATTTGGTTGAAATCGGTTCAGATTTAGATATATCTCCCATATATAGCTTTCGCCCGATTTACACTCATATGACCACAGAGGCCAATTTTTAACTCCGATTTAGTTGAAATTTTGCACAGGGAGTAGAATTAGCATTGTTGCTATGCGTGCCAAATTTGGTTGAAATCGGTTCAGATTTAGATATAGCTCCAATATATATGTTTTTCTGATTTCGACAAAAATGGTCAAAATATCAACATTTTCCTCTTAAAATCGCCACTGCTTAGTCGAAAAGTTGTAAAAATGACTCTAATTTTCCTAAACTTCTAATACATATATATCGAGCGATAAATCATAAATAAACTTTTGCGAAGTTTCCTCAAAACTGCTTCAGATTTAAACGTTTCCCATATTTTTTTTACTAACATTGTGTTCCACCCTAGTGCATTAGCCAACTTAAATTTTGAGTCTATAGATTTTGTAGAAGTCTATCAAATTCTGTCCAGATCGAGTGATATTTAAATGTATGTATTTGGGACAAACCTTTATATATAGCACCCAACACATTTGACGGATGTGATATGGTATCGAAAATTTAGATCTACAAAGTGATGCAGGGTATAATATAGTCGGCCCCGCCCGACTTTAGACTTTCCTTACTTGTTGTAACTAAATAAGTTTTTTTTTTTCGCAAATTAGATTCCATTGTGTTATTAATTCGATCAATGTACGGTTTGACTGTAAATGAAACGCAATTCCCAATTATAGAGATTATTTTATGTATCCTAGAATGTAAGACTAACAGATGGGCTGAATCGATCCATTTTATGGCCAACACCACTATACAAATTTATTTGAAACATTTCGAAGATCTTATAGCTATAAACATACGTCGAAGAATGGCGGAACAATTTGTCAACATTTTATTCCTATAGAAAATTTTGTTGAAATTTTATTTCGTATTTTTGAGTATTGTTGACCTATTTTAGGATTATTTTGATTATTAGCTTTGGTCGGCTTGAGGTCATAGAAACAATCGATTTATGGGTTGGTTTTAATATTTATTTCTAATATTTCGGTTAATGCCACTAACCATCTTCTGGGATTTTGTATGTAGGGTGACTTGCGAAACGAACACGAACTCAAATACACAGTCCAAGAAGTTGGTTAGTGACACTAACTGAAATACTGGAAATATATATTACAAGTATACGAGTATACAGTAGTAAGTTCGGCCGAGCCGAATCTTAAATACCTACCACCACGAATCAGATATAATAGTTTCCTTTGAAAATTTCAGGGGGTGGGGGTTTGATGACAGATATTTTCCCAAGCACATCAGTGCGTCTTCTATACCCTCAATAATTGAAATCGGTCTATATAGAGGCCTTACCAAATGGACCTATAAAACTAAATCATATACACTTTGTTATGGGTCTAAAATACCAGTATATTTTCAATTTGTGGCAAATCGGATAAAAACTACAATTTCTAGAAGCCCTAGAAGTTAAATCGGGAGTTCGGTGTAATGGGGGCTATACCAAAACAGGGAAGGATACAAACTACGGATTCTAGAAGCCCAAGAAGTAAATCGGGAGATCGGCCTATATGGGGCTATATGGGGCTATATCAAAACATGGTCCGATACTCACCATTATCGTCACATCTCTTTATTTTCCTAGACTACCTCCAGATTTCCAATTTCAAGCAAATTGGGTAAAAAATACGGATTCTAGAAGACCAAGAAGTGAAATCGGGAGATCGGTCTATATGAAGGCTATATCAAAACATGGTCCAATACTCACCATTTTCGTCACGACTCTTTATTTTCCTAGACTACCTCCAGATTTCCAATTTCAAGCAAATTGAGTAAAAAAATACGGATTCTAGAAGACCAAGAAGTAAAATCGGGAGATCGGTCTATATGGGGGGCTATATCAAAACATGGACCTATACTCACCATTTTCGGCACACCTCTTTAAGGTCCTAGAATACTTCTAGATTTCCGGTTTGAGGCAAATCGGGTAAAAATTACGGATTCTAGAAGACCAAGAAGTAAACTCGGGAGATCGGTCTATATGGGGGCTATATCAAAACATGGACCTATACTCAACATTTTCGGCACACCTCTTTAAGGTCCTATAATATTTATAGATTTCCGGTTTGAGGCAAATTGGGTAAAAATTACGGAATCTAGAAGACCAAGTAGTAAACTCGGGAGATCGGTCTATATGGGGCTAGGTTAGGTTATGTGGCAGCCCGATGTATCAGGCTCACTTAGACTATTCAGTCCATTGTGATACCACATTTGGTGAACTTCTCTCTTATCACTGAGTGCTGCCCGATTCAATGTTAAGCTCAATGAAAAGGGACCTCCTTTTTATAGGCGAGTCCGAACGACGTTCCACCTTGCAGTGAAACCACTTAGAGAAGTTTTGAAACCCTCAGAAATGTCACCAGCATTACTGAGGTGGGATAATCCTCCGCTGGAAAACTTTTTGGTGTTCGGTCGAAGCAGGAATCGAATCCACGACCTTGTGTATGCAAGGCGGGCATGCTAACCATTGCACCACGGTGGCTCCCTATGGGGCTATATCAAAACATGGACCGGTACTCACCATTTTTGGCACACGTCTTTAGGGACCTAGAGTACCTCTAGATTTCAAATTTCAGGTAAATTGGATTAAAACTACGGATTCTAGAAGCCCAAGAAGTAAAATCGGAAAATCGGTCTATATTGGGGGCTATATCAAAACATGGACCGATACTGACTGATTTTCGGCACACCTCCTTATGGTCCTAGAATACCTATGGATTTCCAATTTCAGGTAAATCGGATAGAAAATACACTTTCTAGACGCCCAAGAAGCAAAATAGGTCCATATGGGGGCTATACCAAAACATGGACCGATAGGCACCATTTTCGGTACACTTTTTGATGGTCCTAAAATACCTCTAGATTTCCAATTTCAGGCAAATTGGATAAAAACTACAGTTTTTATAAGCCCAAGACCCACAATCGGGAGGTGTGGTATAACGTTTTTGTTTTTCTTTGTCCAAAAGTCGATAAATTTTTTAATGAAGTTATTTTATACTTACAGTTAAGTAATTTTTTTTTTAAATAAAGCCTTATTCAGAAAAATCCTTTTCTTTTTCTATCTTGAGCACATGGCAAACAAGCGTTCAAAAATAGGAGATGGGTTTCGATAATTTATTTCAAAGATGTTTTTTACTTAAACCATACAATAATTTCCCCTTGTTTGTGTATTTGTATTCGGAAATTTAAGTTGTCATTAATACAGTTTTAAAAGAACTTTGATAGTACATGGAGAAAAACCACAACAAAACGGATAATTTCAAATTAGTTTCTTAATAACAAGTAACCAAAACTCAAATTTAAAAGAGAATTGTATCTTAACTATATCCCTACTTCACACTTCACTTCTTTGGCTCGGAATCAGTACTGCAATCATTAGTGTAAAGACAAAATCTTTGGATGACCAAAATTGATTCAATAAGCTTTAACCAAAAAATAGAAAAGTTTGATTACATTTGGAGAGGAATGTGAAATAAGTCTTTTTGTAGTACAAATTCTTGAATAAATTGAAAACCACGGCGACAGAATGGACTTTTATGTGGTAGCAAAAAATAAGAAGTAAAAACCCTATTTTTTAAAATAATTGGAAAAACTCGAAAAGTTGACTTTTTGAACGTTATTACCAGGTGGGCCTTTTATACTTTATCCCCTTAGTTCTGGTTTACGAATTCGAAAAACGCAAAATTTTGCTCAATCGCTAGTTTCCGAACCACAATGAAGTATAATACGAAATTTTTACATAACAGGTGGGCTGATAAGTCCCCGGTCTGACACATCGTCGCTAGTATTAAATGCATATTATTTTTATATAGTACCAACCTTCAAATGATTCGTGTCAAAATTTGACGTCTGTAAGTCAATTAGTTTGCGATATAGAGCGTCTTTTGTGAAGCAATGGAAAAAAGGAATTTCGTGTTTTGATAAAATACTGTTTTCTGAAGGGGAAAAAATACGGAGGAAGCAAAAACTTGGCTTGATAATGAGTTTCCGGACTCTGCCCCAGGGCAATCAACAATAATTGATTGGTATGCAAAAATTCAAGCGTGGTGAAATGAGCACGGAGGACGGTCAACGCAGTGGACGCCCGGAAGAGGTGGTTACGGACGAAAACATAAAAAAATCCACAAAATGATTTTGAATGACCGTAAAATTATGTTGATCGAGATAGCAGAGGCCTTAAAGATATCAAAGGAACGTGTTGGTCATATCATTCATCAATATTTGGATATGCGGAAGCTCTGTGCAAAATGGGTACCTCTCTTTTTTGGGATGCGCATGGAATAATTTTTATCGATTATCTTGAGAAGGGAAAAACCATCAACAGTGACTTTTATATGGCGTTATTGGAGCGTTTGAACGTCGAAAACGCGGCAAAACGGCTCCATATGAAGAAGAAAAAAGAGTTGTTCCACCAAGACAACGCACCGTGCCACAAGTCATTGAGAACGATGGCAAAAATTCATGAATTGGGCTTCGAATTGCTTCCCCACCCACCGTATTCTCCAGATCTGGCCCCCAGCGACTTTGTCTTGTTCTCAGACCTCAAAAGCATGCTCGCAAGGAAAAAATTTGGCTGCAATGAAGAGGTGAAGTCGTATGGTCCTTATAATTAAGTGATTTGACTTAAAAATAGGTATCATAAGACGAAAACAAGTATAAACGGCCGTAAGTTCGGCCAGGCCGAAGCTTATGTACCCTCCATCATGGATTGCGTAGAAACTTCTTCTAAACACTGCCATCCACAATCGAATTACTTAAGTTGCGGTAACGCTTGCCGATGGCAAGGTATCTTAAAACCTCCTAACACCATCTTCTAAATTGTATGTAAGTCCATATATATTAAATCAAAAAGATCGATCCAATACGTATATAATTCAGTTTAACAAAGTAAAGAGATAAAATTTTAACAAAATTTTCTACAGAAATAAAATTTTCACAAAATTTTCTATAGAAATAAACTTTTGACAAAATTTTCTATAGAAATAAAATCTTGGTAGTTTATTTTTGGCTCGAGTGACAACCATGATTATGAACCGAATAAAATTTGAACAAAATTTTCTATAGAAATAAAATTTTGACAATGATGAAAATTTTATTATGAACCGAATAAAATTTTAACAAAATTTTCTCCAGAAATAAAATTTTGACAAAATTTTCTATAGAAATAAAATTTTGGTAGACTATTTTTGGCTCTAGTGGCAACCATGATTGTGAACCGATATGGACCAATTTTTGTGTGATTGGACCAATTTTGGTATGGTTGTTAGCGACCATATACTAACACCACGTTCCCAATTTGAACCGGATCGGATGAATTTTGCTCCTCCAAGAGGCTCCGGAGGTCAAATCTGGAGAACGTTTTATATGGGGGCTATATATAATTATGGACCGATATGGACCAATTCTGGCACGCTTGTTAAAGATCATATACTAACACCATGTTCCAAATTAAAAACGGATTGGATGAAATTTGCTTCTCTTTGAGGCTTCGCAAGCCAAATCTGGAGATCGGTTTATATGGGGTCTATATATAATTATGGACCGATGTGGACCAATTTTTGCATGGTTGTTAGAGACCATATACCAACATCATGTACCAAATTTCAGCCGGATCGGATGAAATTTGCTTCTCTTTGAGGCTCCGCAAGCCAAATCTGGGGATCGGTTTATATGGGGGCTAGATATAATTATGGACCGATGTGGACCAATTGAAGTATAATACGAAATTTTTACATAACAGGTGGGCTGATAAGTCCCCGGTCTGACACATCGTCGCTAGTATTAAATGCATATTATTTTTATATAGTACCAACCTTCAAATGATTCGTGTCAAAATTTGACGTCTGTAAGTCAATTAGTTTGCGATATAGAGCGTCTTTTGTGAAGCAACTTTTGTTATTGTGAAGAAAATGGAAAAAAGGAATTTCGTGTTTTGATAAAATACTGTTTTCTGAAGGGGAAAAAATACGGAGGAAGCAAAAACTTGGCTTGATAATGAGTTTCCGGACTCTGCCCCAGGGCAATCAACAATAATTGATTAGTATGCAAAAATTCAAGCGTGGTGAAATGAGCACGGAGGACGGTCAACGCAGTGGACGCCCGGAAGAGGTGGTTACGGACGAAAACATAAAAAAATCCACAAAATGATTTTGAATGACCGTAAAATTATGTTGATCGAGATAGCAGAGGCCTTAAAGATATCAAAGGAACGTGTTGGTCATATCATTCATCAATATTTGGATATGCGGAAGCTCTGTGCAAAATGGGTACCTCTCTTTTTTGGGATGCGCATGGAATAATTTTTATCGATTATCTTGAGAAGGGAAAAACCATCAACAGTGACTATTATATGGCGTTATTGGAGCGTTTGAACGTCGAAAACGCGGCAAAACGGCTCCATATGAAGTAGAAAAAAGAGTTGTTCCACCAAGACAACGCACCGTGCCACAAGTCATTGAGAACGATGGCAAAAATTCATGAATTGGGCTTCGAATTGCTTCCCCACCCACCGTATTCTCCAGATCTGGCCCCCAGCGACTTTGTCTTGTTCTCAGACCTCAAAAGCATGCTCGCAAGGAAAAAATTTGGCTGCAATGAAGAGGTGAAGTCGTATGGTCCTTATAATTAAGTGATTTGACTTAAAAATAGGTATCATAAGACGAAAACAAGTATAAACGGCCGTAAGTTCGGCCAGGCCGAAGCTTATGTACCCTCCATCATGGATTGCGTAGAAACTTCTTCTAAACACTGCCATCCACAATCGAATTACTTAAGTTGCGGTAACGCTTGCCGATGGCAAGGTATCTTAAAACCTCCTAACACCATCTTCTAAATTGTATGTAAGTCCATATATATTAAATCAAAAAGATCGATCCAATACGTATATAATTCAGTTTAACAAAGTAAAGAGATAAAATTTTAACAAAATTTTCTACAGAAATAAAATTTTCACAAAATTTTCTATAGAAATAAACTTTTGACAAAATTTTCTATAGAAATAAAATCTTGGTAGTTTATTTTTGGCTCGAGTGACAACCATGATTATGAACCGAATAAAATTTGAACAAAATTTTCTATAGAAATAAAATTTTGACAATGATGAAAATTTTATTATGAACCGAATAAAATTTTAACAAAATTTTCTCCAGAAATAAAATTTTGACAAAATTTTCTATAGAAATAAAATTTTGGTAGACTATTTTTGGCTCTAGTGGCAACCATGATTGTGAACCGATATGGACCAATTTTTGTGTGATTGGACCAATTTTGGTATGGTTGTTAGCGACCATATACTAACACCACGTTCCCAATTTGAACCGGATCGGATGAATTTTGCTCCTCCAAGAGGCTCCGGAGGTCAAATCTGGAGAACGTTTTATATGGGGGCTATATATAATTATGGACCGATATGGACCAATTCTGGCACGCTTGTTAAAGATCATATACTAACACCATGTTCCAAATTAAAAACGGATTGGATGAAATTTGCTTCTCTTTGAGGCTTCGCAAGCCAAATCTGGAGATCGGTTTATATGGGGTCTATATATAATTATGGACCGATGTGGACCAATTTTTGCATGGTTGTTAGAGACCATATACCAACATCATGTACCAAATTTCAGCCGGATCGGATGAAATTTGCTTCTCTTTGAGGCTCCGCAAGCCAAATCTGGGGATCGGTTTATATGGGGGCTAGATATAATTATGGACCGATGTGGACCAATTTTTGCATGATTGTTAGAGACCATATACCAACACCATGTACCAAATTTCAGCCGGATCGGATGAAATATGCTTCTCTTAGAGGCTCCACAAGCCAAATCTGGGGAACGGTTTATATGGGGGCTATATATAATTAAGGACCGATATGGACCAATTTTTGCATGGTTGTTAGAGACCATATACCAACATCATGTACCAAATTTCAGCCGGATCGGATGAAATTTTCTTCTCTTTGAGGCTCCGCAAGCCAAATCTGGGGATCGTTTATATGGGGGCTATATATAATTATGGACCGACGTGGACCAATTTTTGCATGGTTGTTAGATACCATATACTAACACCATGTACCAAATTTCAGCCGGATCGGATGAAATTTGCTTCTCTTTTAGGCTCCGCAAGCCAAATCTGGGGATCGGTTTATATGGGGGCTATATATAATTATGGACCGATGTGGACCGATTTTAGCATGGTTGTTAGAGACCATATACCAACAGCATGTACCAAATTTCAGCCGGATCGGATGAAATATGCTTCTGTTAGAGGCTCCACAAGCCAAATCTGAGGGTCCCTTTATATGGGGGCTATACGTAAAAGTGGACCGATATGGCCCATGTTCAATACCATCCGACCTACATCGATAACAACTACTTGTGCCAAGTTTCAAGTCGATAGCTTGTTTCGTTCGGAAGTTAGCGTGATTTCAACAGACGGACGGACGGACGGACGGACGCACGGACGGACGGACGGACATGCTTAGATCGACTCAGAATTTCACCACGACCCAGAATATATATACTTTATGGGGTCTTAGAGCAATATTTCGATGTGTTACAAACGGAATGACAAAGTTAATATACCCCCATCCTATGATGGAGGGTATAAAAAAATTTTTGTGGTAAGGTCAACTTGAATTTAATAATTCATAAAAAATCTTTAAAATTAATGAAATTGTCTTTAAATTTGTTGTCTTTTTGCATCTTGACTACAGTGCACAGAATCGTTCATGTTTTTCAAAACTTTATTTTAAAGACGTTTTTTACTTGAAACATATCATAATTTCTACTGGAAGTCGAGTCTGATTTTAGAAAATAAAGTTGTCGTTAACTAGTTTTTAAAGGACTTTGATAGCATATGAAGAAGAAAAAGTTGAAAAACCGAAAAATTAAAATTTGCTTCCTAGAAGCAAATACACAAAACCCAAATTTAAAAGATAATTGTGTCTTAAAAGTATCCTTACTTGCATTCTCCGATTCTTTGGCTGGGAATCAATACCAAAATTGTTAAAGTAAAGACAAAATCTTTGGAACGGGGCATGTTTTTTTCAGTGCATGTTTTGAAGATACCTCGATCAGAGTGGTGAAAGTGCTTCAACAATTAATTCAAACGCATGCGGGGAATATTTTCAAAAATGATAATACGATTTTCTATGATTAATATTTGGTTTTGTTCTCCAATCCCCGAAATATAAAAGACAATATACTAATATACTTTTCACAGCAAAACGTTTTGACTGATTTTCAGTTAACCTAAAAACAATATCCGCTATATGTTTAAAATATCGTAAATACTATGCTCAAAAATTCTATCGAAAAAAAACGTTTAAAGAATTTTGCGGATAACAAAAAGGACGTTAACTACGCGTGGCAACCCTTATTTCAGAGAGCTGGGTTATTTCTCTCTTACCCAATCTCTTTTACTTCCTCTCTTTCTGTTAATATTTCTTAATTGAACGATATCTCTTTCTACTATCGGGTTCTGGGTGCTCTTAAATATCTTCTCGAACTTCTCAAGTCATTGTTTATTTTTTTGTTTTTCTTCCTCTGTGTAGTTTTTCTTATATTTCTACTTCTTGGATTGGAATAAGAAACAAACAAAGAAAACAGAGTAGCCGAGTGAGTGAGTGAGTGAGTGTTGCCCAAAACTAAAACTCGTTTTTCAGGTGTTTTTAGTTTATTTTGGCGTTTAATTTTAACACATTTGTGTGCATATATACACATATGTACTATGTATCGACAATTTTACTTGATTGTTTTCTATATTTGTTATCGATTGTTATTGTTGTTGTTGTTAAACTATTCATCGTAGCTAAATGAAAAGTAAACAACACCATTGTTATTGTTGTTGTTTGGGATATTCCACTGCAGCTTAAGACCCGACTTGACTCTCCACACGAACTCTCAACTTGTGAAACTATACCAAATATATTAGGGTTGCGAGAGACAAGACCAATAACAGCAACTAAAACAACAACAATAAATGACAGATTGCATGAATGTAGAGTTACGAATACGGCTGCTGCGGACGGCAGCAATAGCACACTTACCACACGATAATTTAACGCACACGTGCATTGAACTTGGTTGATTAGTGGTGCTTAGTAGTGGTTGAACTCTATGTTTGCTGCCCTAATAGCGCGATGAAAGAACAAAGCGAGTGCATAAGTACTCACTAATCATTAATGCTGAGTGAACTTAACTTAGGGAGGGGGGGGGGGGGTCTTTTAGCCTGGAAATCGCCAAATAAAAAAATTATTATTTTTATTTTTATTAAAATGTTCAAAATATTTGATGTCCTTAATAATATAGTGCATTTATTGCTTTCAGATGCTACAACCTGCCACTTTAATAGAAGACTTTAAGGTCTATATTTAAGGGATTGCCAAACGCGTAAGAAATGCGGCGGAGGCAGGGAATAGAAAGTAAATTGCTATTGTGAATCGAAGAAGCATCCCTTTATTAAAATACAATCTGGCAACAATGGCGCGATTTGCACTGATGAGATGTTCTGGATATAACACCAGTGCAACGATGTTCCAAAACATACAAATGTTGCATCCAGTGCTAAAAGAAAACAGGCCTAATAAAAAAATTGTTTTTGAAGCAAAAACCACAGTCCATTTCGTTTATATCAAGCACTATTCTTTTCAGATTTAAAGTCTTCAATAAGACACATTTTAACAGTTTGGCTGATAAGTCCCCGGTCTGACACATAGTTGGCGTCGCTAGTATTAAATGTATTAAATAAAATAATAAAATTTTTATATAGTGCAAAAATTTGACGTCTGTAATTCAATTAGTTTGTTAGATAGAGCGTCTTTTGTGAAGCAACTTTTGTTATTGTGAAAAAAATGGAAAAAAGGAATTTCGTGTTTTGATAAAATACTGTTTTCTGAAGGGAAAAAAGGAATTTCGTGTTTTGATAAAATACTGTTTTCTGAAGGGAAAAAATACGGGGGAAGCAAAAACTTGGCTTGCACGCAGAGAAGGTATATGATCACCTCAAACATGTTTCAAGAGCAAAATGTTATTTTTGTATGGTGACCATGTAACATGTTTGTCACTAAAATGTTATTTTCTCGTCAAATATAACCTGCTTGCCGAAATCAGATACATGATTTCCGAAAAAATAACATGGTTGCGGAAACCATGTTACATGGTCACCACCCAAAAATAACATTTTGCTCTTAAAACATGTTTGAGGTGATCATATTCCTTCTCTGGGTGTGATAATGAGTTTCCGGACTCTGCCCAAAGTAATGGCCTCTGTTTTTTGGGATGCGCATGGAATAATTTTTATCGATTATCTTGAGAAGGGAAAAACAATCAACAGTGACTATTATATGGCGTTATTGGAGCGTTTGAAGGTCGAAATCGGAAGGAAAGTCTAAAGTCGGGCGGGGCCGACTATATTATACCCTGCACCACTTTGTAGATCTAAATTTTCGATACCATATCACATCCGTCAAATGTGTTGGGTGCTATATATAAAGGTTTGTCCCAAATACATGCATTTAAATATCACTCGATCTGGACAGAATTAGATAGACTTCTACAAAATCTATAGACTCAAAATTTAAGTCGGCTAATGCACTAGGGTGGAACACAATGTTAGTAAAAAATTATGGGAAACATTTAAATCTGAAGCAATATTAAGGAAACTTCGCAAAAGTTTATTTATGATTTATCGCTCGATGTATATGTATTAAAATTTAGGAAAATTAGAGTCATTTTTACAACTTTTCGACTAAGCAGAGGCGATTTTACAAGGAAATTGTTGGTATTTTGACCATTTTTGTCGAAATCAGAAAAACATATATATGGGAGCTATATCTAAATCTGAACCAATTTCAAAAAATCAATTCAAATTTGGCACGCATAGCAACAATGCTAATTCTACTCTCTGTGCAAAATTTCAACTAAATCGGAGTTAAAAATTGTCCTCTGTGGTCATATGAGTGTAAATCGGGCGAAAGCTATATATTGGAGATATATCTAAATCTGAACCGATTTCTACCAAATTTGGCACGCATAGCTATAATGCTAATTCTACTCCCTGTGCAAAATTTCAACTAAATCGGAGCAAAAAATTGGCCTCTGTGGTCATATGAGTGTAAATCGGGCGAAAGCTATATATGGGAGATATATCTAAATCTGAACCGATTTCAACCAAATTTGGCACGCATAGCTATAATGCTAATTCTACTCCCTGTGCAAAATTTCAACTAAATCGGAGCAAAAAATTGGCCTCTGTGGTCATATGAGTGTAAATCGGGCGAAAGCTATATATGGGAGATATATCCAAATCTGAACCGATTTCACCCAAATTTGGCACGCATAGTTACAATGCTAATTCTACTCCCTGTGCAAAATTTCAACTAAATCGGAGTGGTCATATGAGTGTAAATCGGGCGAAAGCTATATATGGGAGATATATCCAAATCTGAACCGATTTCAACCAAATTTGGCACGCATAGTTACAATGCTAATTCTACTCCCTGTGCAAAATTTCAACTAAATCGGAGTTAAAAATTGGCCTCTGTGGGAAAAACAGTGTAAATCGGGCGAAAGCTATATATGGGAGCTATATCTAAATCTGAACCGATTTGGCTGGTATTTTGCAAGTTTTTCGAGACCCATAAAATATTCGGATGTACGGAATTTGAGGAAGATCGGTTGATATACACGCAAATTATGACCAGATCGGTGAAAACTATATATGGCAGCTATATCTAAATCTGAACCGATTTTTTCCAAAATCAATAGGGATCGTCTTTGAGCCGAAACAGGACCCTATACCAAATTTTAGGACAATCGGACTAAAACTGCGAGCTGTACTTTGCACACAAAAATACATCAACAGACAGACAGAAAGGCGGACATCGCTAAATCGACTCAGAATTTAATTCTAAGCCGATCCGTATACTAAAAGGTTGGTCTATGATTACTCCTTCTTGGCGTTACATACAAATGCACAAACTTATTATACCCTGTACCACAGTAGTGGTGAAGGGTATAAAAAGTGTTGTTCCACCAAGACAACGCCACAAGTAATTGAGAACGATGGCAAAAATTCATGAATTGGGCTTCGAATTGCGTCCCCACCCACCGTATTCTCTAGATCTTGCCCAGCGACTTTTTCTTGTTCTCAGATCTCAAAAGGATGCTCGCAGGGAAAAAATTTGGCTGCAATAAAGAGGTGATCGCCGAAACTAAGGCCTATTTTGAGGCAAAACCGACGAAGTACTACAATGGTATCAAAAAAATTGGAAAGTCGTTGTAATCGTTGTATCGCTCTTGAGGGAACTATGTTGAATAATAAAAACGAATTTTGACAAAAAAAAATGTGTTTTTCTTTGTTAGGCCGGGACTTATCAGCCAACCTGCTATAGTTGCGTTAGATAGATTTGTCAATCAGAGTGAGGTGAAGATTAATGGCGACTTCCTCGCTCTTAGGTAGTTCTTTGTCGGCAGGAATCCTGAACTTTCTGCTACGAAATCAATAGCAATAATTTTCACTTCATGGACGAAAGGATCGATCAGAAGCTTGATATCAACATTCTTGACCAGAGAATTTCCACGTGCAAGAACCCCAAAGTTATTGGCGTGACGTTTGTCAACCCTTTGGTAAACACGCGAAAATTGTTGCTAAGAACATTGCCAGTAGATATCTGAATGCAGTGGCTGCTGGGTTAGGTTGGATTCGATTAGTTAGGTTGATGACCAATCGTCACATAAGTCTTTTGAATTGCCTCCTTATGTTTTTTCCTAAGTGCGAAAATCATTTTTAAGGTTATTTGGTACGCTGAATCCAGGCAGTATATTTTAAATCAACACAAAAAAAGTTCAATTTTGTTCCCCTGTGTTATAAACTTAAAAATAATCGCAAAATCGATTTTAGATTTTTAAGTTTGACTACAAATATCGATTAAAATGTTTTATTCATTGGTTTCAATTAAATTGATATATACCTAGATGTAAGGATACGAGCACACATGTAATAATTTTTATTTAGAGTATTCTATTCAAGGTGGTATAAAATTATACCTTATTGATGTAAATTTTATTAAAAACTTGATGGGGGGAATACCCCAAAGCAACTTTTTGCAAAGTCTATATTCTTTATAGTGGATTACTAAAGAAAAGTAATCGTGAAAAATGGCGATTTTAGCGGCTAAACTCGAACTTAATACCCACCTTAAAAACAAAAATTCTGATTTGGTTAAATAAAACATCAAATTGGTGGAAATTAATCCTGTGTGTTTTAAATTTCCATGCACATTTTAAAAATATATTAAATAAATTAAAAACAATATCTGGCCAACTATTGTTGATAACACAAAAAGACAAATAGATTTCATATAATCGAATATTTTGTAGAATCATTACTATGAAATTCGATTATGAAAAATCGAATATTCGAATTTTCATTGGTAAAAATAATCGAAAATCGATTATTGATTAAAAGTCAATAATCGTAAAGTCGAAAAATCGATTATTGGTTTGTACTATAGATCCCTATACTACACACAAAAAAAAATTCTGATTCAATCACGAAATTAATTGATCCAATTAATTTTTAATTGAAATGTCTTCAATCACAGAAATGATAGTATCAATTAAAAAATTAATTGAAGGTCAATTAAAAAGTTAATTGATCCAATTAAAAAATTAATTGATACTATTATTTTTGTGATTGATTTTTGTTTCAATTAACAAATTTGTTGAATCAATTACATTTTTAATTGAATATTTTTTAAAACTCAATTAAAATTTTAATTGGAAAAATGTTCGTGAAATTTTTTTGTGTGTAGCCAACTCTCCGAATGATATCTACTTACCGCACTCAAAAAAAAGTGAACTCTCTATTTCACTAAAACCAATTTAACTGTCGTTTAGTTCATGGAATTATTATGCTTGGAGAAAGTTTCCTCTACTCTAATAATTTTTTGTGTACGTTAATTAAATTAACTAAAACCGAGGAAAAAAATATACACAAATGAAGGATAAAGATTAACTAAATTTGTGTCTTCCACAAAATAGTTCAATATTTCTTTAAATTTGTAAATTTTACTACAAATGCGTTCATCATGAACTTCGTATGTCACTAAAGACATTCTTGCAATTTTGAACTCCAATTTTTTCCTTCAAACTACAAAATTTTCTTTAACAAGTGAAAAAACTTAGTTAGGTGTAATAAATTTTCTTGAATTTGTCGAAAAATATTTACTTATTTTTATGACATCGGCGTGATGCCAGCGTTTGTTATACTGTTTAGTTAAAATTTTCTAAAAATATTCAAAATTTTCTAAAATTAACCGAAATTTTTCTTCCTGGTGGGTTCACTGTTTTTTCAGTGCATACAATCTTGGCATCTAAAAGGAAACTCGTGAAAGATTACTCGATATTTAAATGGTAATGGTGTTGGAAGACAGATGACAAATGTAGATGGACCTACCAACTTTTTCCGACTATAAGGGGCTGAATGAATACACACAAAAAAAAATTTTTCTGGTTCAATCACGAAATTAATTGATCCAATTAATTTTTTAATTGAAATGTCTTCAATCACAGAAATGATAGTATCAATTAAAAAATTAATTGAAGGTCAATTAAAAAATTAATTGATCCAATTAAAAAATTAATTGATACTATTAATTTTTGTGATTGATTTTTGTTTCAATTAAAAAATTTGTTCAATCAATTAAATTTTTAATTGAATATTTTTTAAAACTCAATTAAAATTTTAATTGGAAAAATTTTCGTGAAATTTTTTTCTGTGTAGATTTCATGATGATGAGGTAAATTTCTATCTATGCCAAGTTCTTAGTGGCCATGGGAATTTAGGAAACTATCTCCATAAATACAAGATATGTAAGACAAACATATGTGATCTCTTCTAAAGGGTGATTTGTTAAGAGCTTGATAACTTTTTTTTAAAAAAAAAACGCATAAAATTTGCAAAATCTCATCGGTTCTTTATTTGAAACGTTAGATTGGTCCATGACATTTACTTTTTGAAGATAATTTCATTTAAATGTTGACCGCGGCTGCGTCTTAGGTGGTCCATTCGGAAAGTCCAATTTTGGGCAACTTTTTCGAGCATTTCGGCCGGAATAGCCCGAATTTCTTCGGAAATGTTGTCTTCCAAAGCTGGAATAGTTGCTGGCTTATTTCTGTAGACTTTAGACTTGACGTAGCCCCACAAAAAATAGTCTAAAGGCGTCAAATCGCATGATCTTGGTGGCCAACTTACCGGTCCATTTCTTGAGATGAATTGTTCTCCGAAGTTTTCCCTCAAAATGGCCATAGAATCGCGAGCTGTGTGGCATGTAGCGCCATCTTGTTGAAACCACATGTCAACCAAGTTCAGTTCTTCCATTTTTGGCAACAAAAAGTTTGTTAGCATCGAACGATAGCGATCGCCATTCACCGTAACGTTGCGTCCAACAGCATCTTTGAAAAAATACGGTCCAATGATTCCACCAGCGTACAAACCACACCAAACAGTGCATTTTTCGGGATGCATGGGCAGTTCTTGAACGGCTTCTGGTTGCTCTTCACTCCAAATGCGGCAATTTTGCTTATTTACGCAGCCATTCAACCAGAAATGAGCCTCATCGCTGAACAAAATTTGTCGATAAAAAAGCGGATTTTCTGCCAACTTTTCTAGGGCCCATTCACTGAAAATTCGACGTTGTGGCAGATCGTTCGGCTATTCATGATGAAATGTCAAAGCATACTGAGCATCTTTCTCTTTGACACCATGTCTGAAATCCCACGTGATCTGTCAAATACTAATGCATGAAAATCCTAACCTCAAAAGAATCACCCTTTACATTAAAAAAGACGACACACCCTCGAGATGCGTTTTTATATACAACACAACAGAAGGAATATCTGCATCATGGTCGGAAGAAAGCGTCTTCGAAAACGTTATAGAAAACAGATGAAGTTTCAAAAATTACGAACGGTGAACTCTTAATATACTAGTAGACAAAGAATATACTGACGGATACAGAATAAGAAACCAGAAGTAATGCTAAAGCTGTCTCGGGCTGATGTTGCTGCATAAGACCACTACGTATGCTATCACTATCCCCCATAATCCAAAATATTATACTTCCTCTTCCATAGCCTTCACCCTCATCTGCTGTGCAATTCCCTGGTATTTTCCTGTGGCGAATGTTGTTTGCTCTGCCATTTCGTTGAGAGATATGTGGCAGTCTATGATTGTTTTCGAGTTGAGAAACAGAGTCCAAGGATTTTATTGCAGGTCGACTGTCTAAGTATATTTCTATGCCTACATTTATTGGAACACTACTTCTTAGCCAATTTGCAACTTCTTTCATGGCTAATATATTTCAGCCTGACTTTAAATTCCAGGTCTTTTGAGTATCTATGTAACAATTCCCTACCTATGGCAGACGCCACAAACATTTTTAACAATATAATTAAATTTGACTTCATATTGCTGGAGAAAAAAAAACTCATTCAATGGTGTCCTGATTACAAAATCTCTCACTGTCTTGTGGTGCAGCATTCCTATGAAGTTGCATGACATATTGCACTATTGCTATAAATAAAAATGGTAAAGTGCAACGATCTTATAAATCAATGCCACCCCCAGTTATCACAATGAGTGTTGTGCCATCAACATGGACTTAATTCCAATTTACTCCGCATTAAGTTTCCAGGAATTCAATGAAGGGTGCTACGTTCCACATTGCTGTGATAATTCCTCGCCCTTGCCTTTTCTACCGCAAATATTGTTGGCATAAAATCATAATGTGGCTCCTTGCAACCGTTGCCTTACATTTAAATGCCACACAATTTATTGGCACTAATTCTTGGGTTTTCTTTCGTGTTTCATTTTTCTATTTTTCTTGTCATTGCATGCAATATCGTTCTTTCTTATTCGCCGTAATGACAAAGAAATTTCTTGTTTCCTAAGACTTCCTTTGGGGTGTAACTTTATAAAGTTGCTTTCTTTTTGCATGTTTCCACGGAACTGTGTAAGGGCGGAGTTGGCGGCTTGACATTACAAGTTTTGCAGATAAACAAATGAACAGTGGGAGATTTGATGTAAATTTTTTTTTTCTGATAGTATCTAGATGGCCTAGGATTGATTACTGGGCGAATCGACATACTTCACTACTTTTCAAGTTTCAAACCCCACTTCTCAAGTTCCCAATTCTTTGACTTGTCTTCCTCAATTCAATTCTTGGTCTCAATTGTCGGTAAAAAAATGTCTCAGGGAAAGAGTCTCCAAATCCCAGCAATGAAAATTCTTTCCTCTTGTATTCTAATTAATCACTTCCATTGAAATTTCTTCGGGACTTTCCAAATACAGTGAACGTACGGATCGAACAAAAGGAATGACATTATAATAAGCCCTGTTCCTGTTGATATGCTGTTTAATAGGGAGACACCGTTTTCTGTACTGAAATCCCTCAACAATTTTCATATATTCGAGGTGCTTAAGAAATCGTGCTCCACACCACCACTACTACTACTGATCGTGATCATTATAAAATATCTCTAAGGATTTTGACAAAGAGGAATTTTAAATGTCTGTTACGCAGATAATTCCATATTACTTCCAGAATAGAGATACCCAAAAATTTTTTATAGAAATAATTTTGACACACAATTTTCACAAAAAATCACAAAATTTTCTATTGAACACGAATTTGAGAAAATTTTCTATAGAAATAAAATTTTGATAAAATTTTCTATACAAATAAAATTTATTTGAGAAATATTTCTATAGAAATAAAATTTGGACAACATTTTCTATAGAAATAAAATTTTAACAAAATTTTCTATAGAAAACAAATTTAGACAAAATTTTCTATAGAAATAAAATTTTAACAAAATTTTCTATAGAAATAAAATTTCGTTTTCTTTATCTTATTCGACCTTTTTAATTGTCTTGTGTAAATCATTAACTAATCGTGACCTCGAGCTTGATTAGTTACTGATTTACACAAGAAATAAAATTTCGACAAAAATTTTTATAGAAATAAAATTTTGACAAAATTTTCTATAGAAATAAAATTTTGACAAAATTTTCTTTAGAAATAAAATTTTGACAAAATTTTCTATAGATGTAAAATTTTGACAACAGGTAATAAAATAAAATTTTCTATAAAAATAAAATTTTAAAAACATTTTCTATAGAAATAAAATTTCTACAAAATTTTCTATAGAAATAAAATTTTGACAAAATGGTCTATAGAAATAAAATTTGGACAAAATTGTCTATAGAAATAAAATTTTGATAAAATTTTCTATAGAAATAAAATTTTGACAAAATTTTCTATAGAAATACAATTTTGACAAAATTTTCTGTAGAAATAAAATTTTGTCAAAATTGTTTAGCCAATGCATGGTTTTAAGCTGAAATCAAAAAACAACAACAATGGAGAAATAAAATTTTAACAAAATTTTCCATAAAATAAAATGTTTACAAAATTTTCTATAGAAATAAAATTTTGACAAAATTTTCATTAGAAATAAAATTTTGACAAAAGTTTCTATAGAAATAAAATTTTGACAAAATTTTCTATAGAAATAAAATTTTGACAAAAAATTCTATAGAAATAAAATTTTAACAAAATTTTCTATAGAAATAAAATTTTAACAAAATTTTCTATAGGAAACAAATTTTGACAAAATTTGCTATAGAAATAAAATTTTAACAAAATTTTCTATAGAAATAAAATTTTAACAAAATTTTCTATAGAAAAAAAATTTTGACATACTTTTCAATAGATATAAAAAATTTTCTGTAGAAATAATTTTTTCGTAATGTTTTTTTTTTTAGAAATAAAGCGAAATGGGATTTTTTGTTCGGTAAAATTATCTCCAATTTTTGGTAGTTTTCTTGGCTCGAGTGGGCACTGAACACAAATGTTGCAATGGGGAACAGCGATGACCCGAAAACTAGGACTGAATCAAAGTAGACGATAGTCAGGAGGTTGTGCAAATCATGGCCGAGGGCATATCTGTACCGAGTATCAGACGAGAAGATAACGTATGTAGGACCGTTTTATTAGGACCCCACAAAGCTACATGTGTCAATGTCCTGCATTCCTGGCACGGCTAAGAATATGGATTTTCTACAGTAAGAGGACACAATGGAAAGAACGAGCGAGAGGCTATAGCCAGCTGGATCCGGTTTACTATCTAACCTAACATGCCTTTTACGCTTGGCACTGGAAAGATCTTGCTTGTCTTGGTGTATGAAAAAAATTTAGGCCAATGCTGAAAGAAATTCATTGAAACCTCTCAAAAGTTGCGCCTTATGACACTTATCCAAACCTATGAGAGTTTAGTATTAACGTGTTCCCTTTCTCAGGATGTTCAAATTTGAGAGGTTCCGATGAGCTATAAGAGGTAACTCAAGTGTCGTGGAGAACATTTTGGACCATGAGGCCTTTCTGCTCGGCCCTATGTCGTGTCGTAATGACAAGATAAATATTCCACTGTTATATGAAAACCCTAGAAGATCGCAACCATTCACTCCTTCACACATTCTTCGTCATGTCTGTCTTGTCCGCTTGTGTTATTTTTTTCATTCAATATTCTCAATGTTGAACAAGAGATATTTTCATCATGGATATGATAGAAATTCAGTTTAAAAGCGAAAAGTTTGGTAAACAAATCATTCACAATGTTACAGAAGCTCATCTCCACTGCGGCATTTGCCGCAATTAAATGCAGAACGAACATCATCTAAAATTTAGCATTAAATTTTAAACGAAGTGTTAAAGTAATCAATAGTGCGTATCTGTTACGGCTGGAATGTCATTATATTACTGGTCCTGCGTTGTATGATGGAATCGCGTGGTAAGGCATACAGGCGGCAAAAGAGACAGAACAGAAAATTGTTGCTATTTAAGCGGGAGGAGACTCATGTCTGATGATGATGATGGAGATCCCTGACTGCGGATGCAACTTCTTTATTGACTATAGAGATTTGTTTGTTTACAATTAAATTGCTTGTATATTTTTTGTGGTGCATTTAATTTTTCCTACAACATTGTGATGTTTAAATATTTACTCATATATCATGAATCATTTGAAATGTAAGGGATAAATTATTTATGATTTCCGAGAGCAAAGATAATCTCTGATAGGTTAGGTTAGGTATAGTGGCAGCCCATTATTTCAGGTTCAATTAGACTATTCAGTCCATTGTGTTACCACACCGGTGAACTTTTCTCTTATCACTGAGTGCACAGAAAAAAAAGTAAACTACATTATGGAAAAAATGGACTATGTCGTGCGAAAATTGAAATGCCATTTAGTTCAGTAAACTTTTCTGTAGAAATAACATTTTGACAAAATTTTCTGTAGAAATAAAATATTGATCAAATTTTTTATAAATTTTGCTAAAAAAAATTCTATCAATTTTTTAAAAAATGTCTATAGAAATGAAATTTTGCAAAAAAATTTCTATAGAAATAAATTTACTAAAATTTTCTATAGTGAACTTTTGCAAAAATTGTCTATAGTGAATTTTTGCACAAATTTTCTATAGAAATAAAATTGTGCAAAAATTTTCTATAGAACTAGAATTTTTGAAACATTTTCTCTAGAAATAAAATTTTGGAAAAATTTTCTATAGAAATAAAATTTTGTAAACATTTTCCATAGAAATGAATTTTTAAAAACATTTTCTAAAGAAATAAATTATATAGACATAAAATCTTGGAAACATTTTTTATAGAATTAAAATTTTCCACATATTTTCCATAGAAATAAAAATTTGCAAAAATTTTCTATAGAAATAAAATGTTGGAAAACTTTTCTGTAGAAGTAACATTTTGACAAAATTTTCTATAGAAATTAATTTTTAAAAACATTTTGTAAACAAATGAATTATATAAAAATGAATTATATAGAAATAAAATTTCGGAAACATTTTTTATAGAACTAAAATTTTGCAAATATTTTCTATAGAAATAAAATTTTGCAAAAAATTTATATAGAAATAACATTTTGCAAAAATGACCTGTAGAAATAAACTGTTGGAAGGCTTTTCTGTAGAAGCAACATTTTGACAAAATTTTCTATAGAAATAAAATTTAGCAAAAATTTTTTATGGAAATAAAATTTTACAAAAATTTTCTATAGAAATAAAATTTTGGAAAAATTTTTTATAAAACTAAAATTTTGCAAATATTTCCTATAGAAATAAAATTTTGCAAAAATTATATATAAAAACGCCATTATGCAAAAATTTTGTATAGAAATAAAATTTTGGAAAATTTTTCTGTAGAAATAACATTTTGACAAAATTTTCTGTAGAAATAAAATTTTGATCAAATTTTCTATAAATTTTGCTAAAAAAAATTCTATATATTTTTTAAAAAATGTCTATAGAAATGAAATTTTACAAAAATTTTCTATAGACAACAATTTACTAAAATTTTCTATAGTGAACTTTTGCAAAAATTTTCTATAGAAATGAATTTTTACAAAAATTTTCTATAGAAATAAAATTTTGCAAAAATTTTCTATAGAACTAGAATTTTAGAAAGATTTTCTCTAGAAATAAAATTTTGCAAAAATTTTCTATATAAATAATTTTTTGCAAAAATTTTCTATAAAAATAAAATTTTGGAAAATTTTTCTTTAGAAGTGACATTTTGTAAAAATTATAGAAATTCTAGAGAAATAAAATTTTGCAAAACTGTTCTATAGAAATAAAATTTTGGAACCAAATAAAATTTTGAAAAAATGAATTATATAGAAATAAAATTTTGGAAACATTTTTTATAGAACTAAAATTTTGCAAACATTTTCTATAGAAATAAAATTTTGCAAAAAATTTATATAGAAATAACATTTTGCAAAAATGTCCTATAGAAATAAACTGTTGGAAAACTTTTCTGTAGAAGCAACATTTTGACAAAATTTTCTATAGAAATAAAATTTAGCAAAAATTTTTTATGGAAATAAAATTTTACAAAAATTTTCTATAGAAATAAAATTTTGGAAAAATTTTTTATAGAACTAACATTTTGCAAATATTTCCTATAGAAATAAAATTTTGCAAAAATTATATATAAAAACGACATTATGCAAAAATATTGTATAGAAATAAAATTTTGGAAAATTTTTCTGTAGAAATAACATTTTGACAAAATTTTCTGTAGAAATAAAATTTTGATCAAATTTTCTATAAATTTTGCAAAAAAAATCTATTAATTTTACACAAAATATCTATAGAAATGAAATTTTGCAAAAATTTTCTGTAGAAAAATATTTATAAAAATTTTCTATAGTGAATTTTTGCAAAAATTTTCTATAGTGAATTTTTGCACAAATTTTCTATTGAAATGAATTTTTACGGAAATTTTATATAGAAATAAAATTTTGCAAAAATTTTCTATAAAACTAGAATTTTGGAAATTCTACTTTTCTCTAGAAATAAAATTTTGCTTTAGAAGTGACATTTTGTAAAAATTATAGAAATTCTACAGAAATAAAATTTTGCAAAAATTTTTATAGAAATAAAACCAAATAAACTTTTGAAAAAATCTCTATAGAAATAAAATTTTACAAACATATTCTATAAATTTTCCAAAGATTTTCTATAGGAATGAATTTAAAAAAAAAATCTTTAGAAATTAATTTTTATTCGTTTTGTCTTGTTATTGTTGGTTTGTACCTCAATCATATTTGTTGTTTTAATCCCAACTTAAACACCAAACTATAAGAGTAGCTTAACCAACAGAGGAAAAGTATGTTTGTCAAATTTATTTGAGCAAAGCCCTATAGACTGCAAGACGGTGGGATGGACGCACGTTTCGGAATTACCACATTCCTCATCAGCATTCTCTACTTGCAGCAAAACTATCAACCAATTATCAGAATAAATTCGGGCAGTTCACTAAACCCAAAGTGAACCACACTTGAACCTTCCGAAATAAGGTTTATGATAGCCGGCCATAATAAATAAATTTGTACATATCTCTTTTCCTTTGCAACTGCCAAATAAATTTGACAAACATTCTTTTCCTCTGTTGGTTAACCTACACTTGTAGCTTAACCAACAAACATGGTTTTAAGCTGAAATCAAAAACAACAATAATGATTGAAGAATAAACCAACAATAACAAGACAAGTACAACGATTTATTTCGGCAAAAGCCCACTCTCATAAACCTTTTTTCGGAAGGTTCAAGTGTGGTTTACTTTGGGTTTAGTGAACTGCCCGAATTTATTCTGATAATTGGTTGATAGTTTTGCTGCTAGTAGAGGATGCTGACGAGGAATGTGGTAATTGAAACGTGCGTCGATCCAACCATCTTGCAGTGTATAGGGCTTTGCCCAAATAAATTTGACAAACATTCTTTCATTTGTTGGGAGCCACCGCGGTGCAATGGTTAGCATGCCCCCATACTCAAGGTCGTGGGTTCGATTCCTGCTTCGACCGAACACCAAAAAGTTTTTCAGCGGTGGATTATCCCACCACAGTAATGCTGGTGACATTTCTGAGGGTTTCAAAGCTTCTCTAAGTGGTTTCACTGCAATGTGGAACGCCGTTCGGACTCGGCTATAACAAGGAGGTCGCTTGTCATTGAGAAGAGAAGAAGTTCACCAATGTGGTATCACAATGGACTGAATAGCCTAAGTGAGCCTGATATATCGGGCTGCCACCTAACCTAACCTTCATTCCTTTGTTGTTTAAGCTACACTTGTAATTTAGTCAATGTATGGTTTTAAGCTGAAATCAAAAACAACAACAATGAAATAAAACTTTACAAAAATTTTCTATAGAAATAAAATTTTGCGAAAATTTTATATAGAAATAAAATTTAGCAAAATTTTTCTACAGAAATGAAATTTTGCAAAATTTTTCTATAGAAAGAAATTTTTACAAAAATTTTCTAGACAAACAAAATTTTGCAAAAATTTTTTTTAGAACTAAAATTTTGCAAATAGTTTCTATAGAAATAAAATTTAGCAAAAATTTTCTGTAGAAATAATATTTTGTCAAAATTTCCTATAGAAATAAAATTTTGACAAAAGCTTCCATAGAAATAAAATTTGAACAAAATTATCTATATATATAAAATGTGTACAAAATTTTCTATAGAAATAAAATTTTAACAAAATTTTCTATAGAAATAAAATGTGGACAAAATTTTCTATAGAAATAAGATTTTGTCAAAATTTTCTATAGAAATAAAATTTTGCAAAAATTTTCTATAGAAAAAAAATTTGAGAAAACTTTTTATACAAATAAAATTTAGCAAAGATTTTCTATAGAAATTAAACATTCTATAGAAATAAAATGTTGCAAAAATTTTCTACAGAAATGAAATTTTGCAAAATATTCTTTAGAAATAGAATTTCGAAGAATTTTTATATAGAAATAATTTTGTGGTTAAAATTTTCTTCAAATTTTGGCACGTTCACGATTCTTGAAATCAATGAATTAAATTTGCTCACACTAGATATCCAATATCGGGCTTTAAGCTTAATGTTTAAAGTTTTAAATGAACGTTTCCTTGCAATATTTGTGCTAACAAAATGTAATGCAAACCATTCTTCGGGTATGAATCATAAGTAATGATAAGTAAGTAGGTTAATTTTAGATTTTTTTTAACAAAACTCCGATATAAATATTTGTCGACCACTTCAAGTAAATTTATTACACATAATAATTATTTTTTTACCGGCTAGAAAAATTTAATATTTTGAAGGCAAAACTTGCATTCAAAAATTGAGAAAATGTGTTGGACGCATTTTTGGGAAATTTAAAATAAATTATTTATATATTATATTTAAATTAAATATTTTTAAATTATATATTTTAAAAAAGATTTTTTACTAAATTTTTCTCATTTTTTAGTTTGACGGAAGTCTCCAAAAAATTTATTGAACGCAAACAACCTTTCTCGTATTAGGAAAATTCTACTTATGTGCCCCCTGTCTATAAACTGAGTGTACAACGAATATAAACTGTGTTGCCAAGAAATTGATTATTTACAACATTTCTTACTGATGAACTGTAGTAAAAGGTGAGTTCGTTGGCAAAATTAAAAAGGCCGCACGTAGTCAGTCATTGTTTTAAGATTAATGTTATTTTTAAATATTCATAATCTTCATATTTTTTTTTTCGTCTTGTGTTTAAAATATTCTCCTTCCTTATTATTAGCTGGGGTTCTTAAAATACATATTTACTTAGGTGTATACAATATTTTTTGGAAAGTCTTCGTCAACTTATCGCTCATATCAATCGCAGCAAAGCAGTTTTAACGTAATTCAAATTGTGGCGACGTTTGGCCAAATATATTCGATGAATATGAATTTAGTCTCATTTCAAAGTTTGTAGAACTAACAAGCACTTGAATGATGGCCCAAATTCAGCCTCTTACTCCGGAACTGCAAAAAATTGCTATAGACGAATTGGGAGAAGTTCCTTCGAGAATTGAAGAAGATTTACAAGTTTTAAAAACATGGATTAAATTACAACCGCATCTAAAAGCTCGTACAAGTGATCAATTTCTAATACAATTTTTAAGAGGATGTAAATACAGTTTGGAAAGAGCCAAGGAGAAGATAGATCGTTTTTACGCTATGTCCTCTAAATATCCGGAATTATTATCAGCAAGAGATGTGGATAACAAAATATTCAGAGGAATTCATAATTTGGGGTAAGCAATGAAGAAAACACTGAAAAAACAGGCTTAAACTTCTTTAAAGGTTTTTGTCTTTACTCAAATGAGTTTGGTATTGAGACGGATTGCGTCTTGGATAAATTTTATGGAGAAATACAACTTTCTATGAAAATAAAATTTGAACAAAATTTTCTACAAAAATAAAATTTTGACAAAATTTTCTATAGAAATAAAATTTCGACAAAATTTTCTATAGAAATAAAATTTTGACAAAATTTTCTACAAAAAATAAAATTTTGACAAAATTTTCTATAGAAATAAAATTTCGACAACATTTTCTATGTTTGTACAAAGATTTATTTAGGCAAAGTCCAACTATCATAAACCTTTTTTCAGAGGGTTCGAGTGTGCTTCACTTTGGGTTTAGTGAACTACCCGAATTTATTCTGATAATTGGTTGATAGTTTTGCTACACGTAGAGGATTCTGATGAGGAATATGGTAATTCCGAAACGTGTGTCCATCCAAACATCTTGCAGTCTATATGCCTTTGCCCAAATAAATATGACAAACATTATTTTCCTCTGTTGGTTAAGCTACTCAACGCAATGGTTTTAAAGCTGGTATCAAAACAACAAATATGAAATAAAATTTTGACAACATTTTCTATAGAAATAAAATTTTGACATTTTCTATAGAAATAAAATTTTGACAAAATTTCCTATAGAAATAAAATTTTGGCAGAATTTCCTATAGAAATAAAATTTTGACAAAATTTTCTATAGAAATAAAATTTTGACAAAATTTTCTATAGAAATAAAATTTTGACAAAATTTTCTATAGAAATAAAATTTTAACAAAATTTTCTATAGAAATAAAATTTTGACAAAATTTCCTATAGAAATAAAATTTTGACAAAATTTCCTATAGAAATAAAATTTTGGCAGAATTTCCTATAGAAATAACATTTTGACAAAATTTTCTATAGAAATAAAATTTTGACAAAATTTTCTATAGAAATAAAATTTTCATTTGTTTTGTTTTTTTATTGTTGGTTTTGTTCTTTAAGCATTGTTGTTGTTTTTTTATTTCAGCTTAAAACCATACATTGACTAAACTACAAGAGTAGCTTAACCAACAGAGGAAAAGAATGTTTGTCAAATTTATTTGGGCAAAGCCCTATAGACTGCAAGATGGTTGGATGGACGCACGTTTCGGAATTACCACATTCCTCATCAGCATCCTCTACTTGCAGCAAAACTATCAACCAATTATCAGAATAAATTCAGGCAGTTTATTAAACCCAACAAAAACCACACTTGAACCCTCCGAAAAAAAAACAACAACAAGAAATAAAATTTAGACAAAATTTTCTATAGAAATAAAATTTTAACAAAATTTTCTATAGAAATAAAATTTTGACAAAATTTCCTATAGAAATAAAATTTTGACAAAATTTTCTATAGAAATAAAATTTTAACAAAATTTTCTATGAAAATAAAATTTTGACAAAATTTTTTATAGAAATACAATTTGGACAAAATTTTTTATAGAAATAAAATTTTACCAAATTTTTTATAGACATAAAATTTGGATAAAATTTTCTATAGAAATAAAATTTTAACAAAATTTTCTACAGAAATAAAATTTTGACAAAATTTTCTATACAACTAAAATTTTGACACAACTTTCTATAGAAATTAAATTTTGACAAAATTTTCTATAGAAATAAAATTTTGACAAAATTTTCTATAGAAATAAAATTTTGACAAAATTTTCTATAGAAATAAAATTTTGACAAAATTTTCTATAGAAATAAAATTTTGACAAAATTTTCTATAGAAATAAAATTTTAACAAAATTTTCTATAGAAATAAAATTTTGACAAAATTTCCTATAGAAATAAAATTTTGACAAAATTTCCTATAGAAATAAAATTTTGGCAGAATTTCCTATAGAAATAACATTTTGACAAAATTTTCTATAGAAATAAAATTTTGACAAAATTTTCTATAGAAATAAAATTTTCATTTGTTTTGTTTTTTTATTGTTGGTTTTGTTCTTTAAGCATTGTTGTTGTTTTTTTATTTCAGCTTAAAACCATACATTGACTAAACTACAAGAGTAGCTTAACCAACAGAGGAAAAGAATGTTTGTCAAATTTATTTGGGCAAAGCCCTATAGACTGCAAGATGGTTGGATGGACGCACGTTTCGGAATTACCACATTCCTCATCAGCATCCTCTACTTGCAGCAAAACTATCAACCAATTATCAGAATAAATTCAGGCAGTTTATTAAACCCAACAAAAACCACACTTGAACCCTCCGAAAAAAAAACAACAACAAGAAATAAAATTTAGACAAAATTTTCTATAGAAATAAAATTTTAACAAAATTTTCTATAGAAATAAAATTTTGACAAAATTTCCTATAGAAATAAAATTTTGACAAAATTTTCTATAGAAATAAAATTTTAACAAAATTTTCTATGAAAATAAAATTTTGACAAAATTTTTTATAGAAATACAATTTGGACAAAATTTTTTATAGAAATAAAATTTTACCAAATTTTTTATAGACATAAAATTTGGATAAAATTTTCTATAGAAATAAAATTTTAACAAAATTTTCTACAGAAATAAAATTTTGACAAAATTTTCTATACAACTAAAATTTTGACACAACTTTCTATAGAAATTAAATTTTGACAAAATTTTCTATAGAAATAAAATTTTGACAAAATTTTCTATAGAAATAAAATTTTGACAAAATTTTCTATAGAAATAAAATTTTGACAAAATTTTCTATAGAAATAAAATTTTGACAAAATTTTCTATAGAAATAAAATTTTAACAAAATTTTCTATAGAAATAAAATTTTGACAAAATTTCCTATAGAAATAAAATTTTGACAAAATTTCCTATAGAAATAAAATTTTGGCAGAATTTCCTATAGAAATAACATTTTGACAAAATTTTCTATAGAAATAAAATTTTGACAAAATTTTCTATAGAAATAAAATTTTCATTTGTTTTGTTTTTTTATTGTTGGTTTTGTTCTTTAAGCATTGTTGTTGTTTTTTTATTTCAGCTTAAAACCATACATTGACTAAACTACAAGAGTAGCTTAACCAACAGAGGAAAAGAATGTTTGTCAAATTTATTTGGGCAAAGCCCTATAGACTGCAAGATGGTTGGATGGACGCACGTTTCGGAATTACCACATTCCTCATCAGCATCCTCTACTTGCAGCAAAACTATCAACCAATTATCAGAATAAATTCAGGCAGTTTATTAAACCCAACAAAAACCACACTTGAACCCTCCGAAAAAAAAACAACAACAAGAAATAAAATTTAGACAAAATTTTCTATAGAAATAAAATTTTAACAAAATTTTCTATAGAAATAAAATTTTGACAAAATTTCCTATAGAAATAAAATTTTGACAAAATTTTCTATAGAAATAAAATTTTAACAAAATTTTCTATGAAAATAAAATTTTGACAAAATTTTTTATAGAAATACAATTTGGACAAAATTTTTTATAGAAATAAAATTTTACCAAATTTTTTATAGACATAAAATTTGGATAAAATTTTCTATAGAAATAAAATTTTAACAAAATTTTCTACAGAAATAAAATTTTGACAAAATTTTCTATACAACTAAAATTTTGACACAACTTTCTATAGAAATTAAATTTTGACAAAATTTTCTATAGAAATAAAATTTTGACAAAATTTTCTATAGAAATAAAATTTTGACAAAATTTTCTATAGAAATAAAATTTTGACAAAATTTTCTATAGAAATAAAATTTTGACAACATTTTCTATAGAAATAAAATTTTGACAAAATTTTCTATAGAAATAAAATTTTGACAAAATTTTCTATAGAAATAAAATTTTGACAAAATTTTCTATAGAAATAAAATTTTGACAAAATTTTCTATAGAAATAAAATTTTGACAAAATTTTCTATAGAAATAAAATTTTGACAAAATTTTCTATAGAAATAAAATTTTGACAAAATTTCCTACAGAAATAAAATTTTGACAAAATTTTCTATAGAAATAAAATTTTAACAAAATTTTCTATAGAAATAAAATTTGGATAAAATTTTCTATAGAAATAAAATTTTGACAAAATTTTTTATAGACATAAAATTTGGATAATATTTTCTATAGAAATAAAATTTTGACACAATTTTCTATAGAAATTAAATTTTGACAAAATTTTCTATAGAAATAAAATTTTGACAAAATTTTCTATAGAAATAAAATTTTGACAAAATTTTCTATAGAAATAAAATTTTGACAACATTTTCTATAGAAATAAAATTTTAGCAAAATTTTCTATAGAAATAAAATTTGGATAAAATTTTCTATAGAAATAAAATTTTGACAAAATTTTCTATAGAAATAAAATATTGACAAAATTTTCTATAGAAATAAAATTTTGACAAAATTTTCTATACAAATAAAATTTTGACAAAATTTTCTATAGAAATAAAATTTTGACAAAATTTTCTATAGAAATAAAATTTTGACAAAATTTCCTACAGAAATAAAATTTTGACAACATTTTCTATAGAAATAAAATTTTAGCAAAATTTTCTATAGAAATAAAATTTGGATAAAATTTTCTATAGAAATAAAATTTTGACAAAATTTTCTATAGAAATAAAATTTGGATAAAATTTTCTATAGAAATAAAATTTGGATAAAATTTTCTATAGAAATAAAATTTGGATAAAATTTTCTATAGAAATAAAATTTTGACAAAATTTTCTATAGAAAAAAATTTTGGAAGCACTGTGAAAAAATCTCTATAAAAATAAAATTCTGACAAATTTTTCTAAAGAAAAAAATTGTGCCAAATAGGATTTTTTGTGTGTTTGGCTCGAGTGGCAACCGTGGATACAACTTGATTTTAAGTATAAATAATGTCATTTTCAAGTTTGGGAAGGAGTCGTTCTGGAGTTAAGGTAGAATTATATACCATGCGTTAAATGCGTCCGATGTTTGAAGAGTTGAAATTTCTCTTTGAAATCAAAAGCTCGAATAGTCAGCCGCAAACAGAAAAAATCAACCCTTCCATCAACACACGGATTGACGCATGGCGTCTAATTCAACCTTTAGTCGAGAAGTAGGACATACCGGCTAGACCTAAAGCACATGCATGGATACCTGTAAACCCTTTTGATCCCGAATCTATATTAAAGTACACTAAAGGAATGTAGCATGTGGTGTTTATATTGAATATTCAGAAAATATTAAAGCGATCAGTTGAAGATTTCCAAAACGTACCAGCATCCACCTGAGTCAGAAGTGAACAGATCGTTGTGTGAAGTCGAGTGTGATACAAAAAATGCAGACATGAAGTAACATCGTACACGGAAGGAGGTTTCTACAGCCACAAAACTCACTACAGTTGAATAAAGGGTTGTTGCGAGAGTTGCTAACAAATCTTTATGGTTCTATTTTCATGATAAATTTTCAAGTTTACCTTAACAATCTCTTAAAGTCTAAAATAGTCTTTCGATAAGTTTGGACCCAGAAATATTGAAAATAATTCTCTCTCTTTTACTTTTCATAGATCAAGTGTACCCTTGCCAGAGCCTTTAAATGGCGGAGGCCCTAGAATTTTTATCATGCGCATAGATTTTCCCACCCAAAAATATAATATTGAACAATTTTTCCAACCCTGTAATACCATGCACGAATTAATGCTGACAAATGATCCATATGCCTGTATAAATGGTGTCATTTATATAGCGGACTTTGCAAAAACCACAACCAGTCATTTTCTTCAATTTACACCGAGTTTGGGAATGCGACAAATTTCATTTTATGAAAAAGCTTTGCCATTTCGCATCAAAGCTTGGATTTTTATTAATGTCCCCCCCATAGCGGATCAGTTTTTAAAAATTGTTGTATCCTGCCTATCGGAAAAGTTGAGGAAGAGAGTGAGTATGTTTGAGGATATAGTAGATATCATATTAAATAAAATAAAGTCTAAATTACTTGCGCTATTTAAATTAAATTAAAATGCAAATGAAAATAAAAATCAAAATTAAAAATAAAATTAAAATTACAATTACACACACAAAAAAAAATTTTTCTGATTCAATCACGAAATTAGTTGATCCAATTAATTTTTAATTGAAATGTCTTCAATCACAGAAATGATAGTATCAATTAAAAAATTAATTGAAGGTCAATTAAAAAGTTAATTGATCCAATTAAAAAATTAATTGATACTATTATTTTTGTGATTGATTTTTGTTTCAATTAAAAAATTTGTTAAATCAATTAAATTTTTAATTGAATATTTTTTAAAACTCAATTAAAATTTTAATTGGAAAAATTTTCGTGATTTTTTTTTGTGTGCAAATAAAAATAATATTTAAATTTAAGTTAAAATCAAAATTAAAATTAAAATTAAAATTAAAATTAAAATTAAAATTAGAATTAAAATTAAAATTAAAGTAAAAATAAAAATTAAATTAAATAAAATTAAAATTAAAATTGCGCTATTCAAATTAAGTTACAATTAAAATTAAAATTAAATTAAATTAAATTAAATTAAATTAAATTAAATTAAATTAAATTAAATTAAATTAAAATTAAAAATAAAATTAATATTACAATTAAAATTAAAATTAAAATTAAAATTAAAATTAAAATTAAAATTAAAATTAAAATTAAAATTAAAATTAAAATTAAAATTAAAATTAAATTAAATTAAATTAAATTAAATTAAAAATAAAATTAAAATTAAAATTAAAATTATAATTAAAATTAAAATTAAATTTAAAATTAAAATTAAAATTAAAATTAAAATTAAAATTAAAATTAAAATTAAAATTAAAATTAAAATTAAAATTAAAAATAAAAATAAAAATAAAAATAAAATTAAAATTACATTAAAATTAAAATTAAAATTAAAATTAAAATTAAAAAACAATAACTAAACCTAAAACTAAAACAAAATTGACATAAAAATTAAAAATAAAATTACAATAACAATAACGAAACGATAACGATAACGATAAAAAATAAAAAATAAAAAAATAAAAGTTAAGTTATAATAAAAAATTAAAATTGAATTACAATCGTTTAAATTAAATTATTTTTTAATATTGTGTAATTTTTTCTCTTTTCAGCTTTTTATTTACAGCAAAAATGTAGACAAATTAACAGATCATATACCCCTTAAATATCTACCAAAGGAATATGGTGGTGAGAATAGTTCGCTGGAACAGATAGCTAAGGACTACAATAATGTTTGGGATGAAAATCGTGAATATTTAAAAGAAAATATCTACTATGGTACGGATGAAAGTTTACGTCCAGGAAAACCGCTTGATTTTGATAGTATATTCGGAATGTGTGGATCATTTAGAAAGCTTGATGTGGATTAGATTATCGTAACAAATTTAAATTAATTCGAGAATTAAATCGAAAGGATGTAAATAAACTTTGTTAGTAAAAAAACAATTTCAAAAAAATGTTTGGTATACCCCGACTGGTGATCTGGAAGTAGTGTACATTTTGATCATCTCTAATGAATTTTACATGAGCTTCTCATAGGGCGGAAGTACACTGTTTTCCGTTCTTTTCCATTTCAGTTCATTTGAAAGAAGAAATTAAAAAACAAAATATAACAGGTTGGCGGATAAGTCCCCGGATTAACAAAGAAAAACACATTTTTTGTCAAAATTCGTTTTCATTATTCAACATAGTTCCCTTGAAGAACTATACAACGATTATAACGACCTTCCAATTTTTTGATACCATTTTGGTAGTACTCCTTCGGTTTTGCCTCAAAATAGGCCTCAATTTCGGCGATCACCTCTTCATTGCAGTCATTTTTTTCCCTGCGAGCATTCTTTTGAGGTCTGAGAACAAGAAAAAGTCGCTGGGGGCCAGATCTGGAGAATACGGTGGGTGGGGAAGCAATTCGAAGCCCAATTCATGAATTTTTGCCATCGTTCTCAATGACTTGTGGCACGGTGCGTTGTCTTGGTGGAACAACACTTTTTTCTTCTTCATATGGGGCCGTTTTGCCGCGATTTCGACCTTCAAACGCTCCAATAACGCCATATAATAAACACTGTTGATGGTTTTTCCCTTCTCAAGATAATCGATAAAAATTATTCCATGCGCATCCCAAAAAATAGAGGCCATTACTTTGCCAGCGGACTTTTGAGTCTTTCCACGCTTCGGAGACGGTTCACCGGTCGCTGTCCACTCAGCCGACTGTCGATTGGACTCAGGAGTCTAGTGATAGAGCCATGTTTCATCCATTGTCACATATCGACGGAAAAACTCGGGTGTATTACGAGTTAACAGCTGCAAACACCGCTCAGAATCATCAACACGTTGTTGGTTTTGGTCAAATGTGAGCTCGCGCGGCACCCATTTTGCACAGAGTTTCCGCATACCCAAATATTGATTAATGATATGACCAACATGTTCCTTTGATATCTCTAAGGCCTCTGCTATCTCGATCAACTTCATTTTACGGTCATTTAAAATCATTTTGTGGATTTTTTTTTGATGTTTTCGTCGGTAACCACCTCTTTCGGGCGCCCACTGCGTTCACCGTCCTCCGTGCTCATTTCACCACGCTTGAATTTTGCATACCAATCAATTATTGTTGATTTCCCTGGGGCAGAGTCCGGAAACTCATTATCAAGCCAAGTTTTTGCTTCCACCGTATTTTTCCCCTTCAGAAAACAGTATTTTATCAAAACACGAAATTCCTTTTTTTCCATTTTTTTCCACAATAACAAAAGTTGCTTCGCAAAAGACGCTCTATCTCACAAACTAATTGACTTACAGACGTCAAATTTTGACACGAATCATTTGAAGGTTGGTACTATATAAAAATAATATGTATTTAATACTAGCGACGCCATCTAAATGGTGATACGGTCAAAATTTGGTCAAGGGAAAACGCGTGTAAATCGGTGAAATCGTTTATTTAAAAAATCAAATTAAATTTCTTTTTCAAGTTCAATTAGTATAAAATTTAGGAAAAATGTTCAGTTAGGCTTTCGCTTTTCCAAATCCGAATTGCCGGGCCTCACGCTTGACACCTGCCATCAGAGTTTGTACAGCCACCTTGTCCACCTTCTTCGCCGCAGAAAGCCAGTTTGCCTTGAACTGCTGCTCGTCCTTAGCAGTTTTTTGGTCTTCTTTAGGTTCAGCCTGACAATAGCCCAGTATTTCTCAATTGGGCGGAGCTCTGGCGTGTTGGGAGGGTTCTTGTCCTTGGGAACCACCTGCACGTTGTTGGCGGCGTACCACTCCATGGCCTTTTTACCGTAATGGCAAGATGCCAAATCCGGCCAAAACAGTACGGAACAACCGCGTTTCTTCAGGAAAGGCAGCAGACGTTTATTCAAACACTCTTTCACGTAAATTTCTTGGTTGACGGTCCCGGAAGCTATGAAAATGCTGCTTTTCAAGCCACAGGTACAGATGGCTTGCCAAACCAGATATTTCTTTGCGAACTTTGACAGTTTTATGTGCTTGAAAATATCTGCTACCTTTCCCCTTCCTTTTGCCGTATAAAACTCCTGTCCCGGAAGCTGCTTGTAGTCGGCTTTGACGTAGGTTTCGTCGTCCATTACCAAGCAGTCAAACTTCGTCAGCATCGACGAGTACAGCCTCCGGGATCGCGCTTTGGTCGTATTTTGTTTATCATCGCGATTTGGAGTCACTACCTTCTTGTAAGTCGATAGTCCGGCTCGTGTTTTGGCTCGATGCACGGTTGTAGACGATACACCCAGCTTATTTGCGACATCTCGGAGAGAGAGGTTAGGGTTTCGCTTGAAACTACCGGCAACTCTCTGTGCCGTCTCAGCGGCTTCCGGTTTTCGATCGGTCCCCGATCCAGACTTCCTGGCTGTCGACAAACGTTCCCCAAACACTTTAATTACATTTGCAACGGTTGATTTGACAACTTTTAGCGATTTTGCCAGCTTTGCGTGCGAGTAGCTCGGATTTTCGCGATGTGTGAGCAAAATTTTGATACGCTTCTCTTCTTGCTTGGACGGCATTTTGACAACTGAAGAGTGAATTCCAAAATCAAAATAGGAGCACCATTCTACACACACACACCTTCAAAATGAGGGGTGTTCAGGTTTTTTAAATGCAAAATTTAAAGAAATACGTCAAGTTTATATTGAGCAAATTTTGACCGTATCACCCTTTATAGAAAATTTTGTAAAATTTTCATTCTATAGAAAATTGTCTAAAATTTTCTGTCTATAGAAAATTTTCTATAATTTTCTGACTATAGAAAATTTTCTAAAATTTTTTGCCTATAAAACATTTTGTAAAGTTTTCTCTCTATAGAAAATGTTGTAAAAGTTTGCAACATTTCCTGTCTACAGAAAATGTTTGCAAAACTTTCTGTCTATAGAAAATTTTGTAAAATTTTCAGTCTACTCGTATAAGAAATTTTGTAAAATTTTAGGCTTATAGAACATTTTGTAGTTTTTTGTCTATAGAAAATTTTGTAAAAGTTTTTCTATCTACAGAAAATTTTTGCAAAACTGTCTGGCTATAGCAAATTTTGTAAAATTTTCCGTCTATAAGAAATTTTGTAAAATTTTAGGCATATAGAAAATTTTGTAATATTTTCTGTATATAGAAAATTTTGTAAAATTTTCTCCCTATAGATAGAACTTCGTTTATATATATTTTTTCTGTCTATAGAAAATTTTGTAAAATTTCCTGTCTATAGAAAATTTTATAATTTTTTTTTAAATGCAAAATTGAAAGAAATACGTCAAGTTTATATTGACCAAATTTTGACCGTATCACCCTTTATATTAAAATCTAGTACGATTCGGACAATTTTTTTAAGGTTTTCTAAAAAAATCTTATTTTGCAAAATTTTATTTCTGTAGAAAATTTTGTCAAAATTTTATTTCTCCAGAAAATTTTAGTTCAGCGAAAATTTTGTCAATATTTTATTTCTATGGAAATTTTGTCAAAATTTTATTTCTATAGAACATTTTGTAAAAATTTTATTTCTATAGAAAATTTTGTCAAAATTTAATTTCTATAGAAAATTTTGTCACAATTTTATTTCTAGGAAAATTTTGTCAAAAATTTCTATAGATTTTTTTTTCAAAATTTTATTTCTATAGAAAATGTTGTCACGAAGAAGTACCTCTTTGCAAAATCTACCAAACGAATGTGATATAGAAAATATTCCTCTCAAAAATGTTGAGATCCTGTAATAAAATATCCGACACATTACATTTTTTGACATCTAAAGTTTCTATCTGATTAGCCCGACATTTTGATTTTTGTGTATTTTTCTTTTTTATATAGATTTATTATTTTATAAAATGCCTATTTAGAATAATTCCAGGATTTTACTTCTTAAACTTCTGGAAGCCTAATTATTTTTTGACATTTTTTGTTTTTGTAAATACATATTCTGGAGATTGTTGTTATTTACCCATATTTTGATGTGGTCTCTATATAGTCTTGTGTCGTATTTGAATTTATTGGCCTGACATTAAAATGTAGAGTTCTTAACATCCATAAAATGCTGAGATTTGACGTCGAGTCGTATCAAAATCAAAGAGTATAAATAACTACACGCAAAGAAAAAAAACGTTTGGAAAACGTGTACCGAAAACGTTTTTCTTTTGTTAGAGTTTTTTGAATTGCTTCGAAAAGTATACACTTTTATCACCAAAAAAATTCGTTTGTTACAAAATTTTTATTTTTTCAGTAAAAAAAGTTATTTTTGAACCAACAACACAGTCCATTTCGTTTATATCAAATACTGTTCTTTTCTAAATTTAGGTCTTTAATAAGACACATTTTATAGTTCATAGTAAAAATTTAATATAGTAGAATGTAATGTTGAAAATTTTTTCGGAATCTTCCGATCATATCTGGAATATATGTAAAACAAAAAAAACTTTGGTCGAAGCAGGGATCGAACCCACGACCCTTGGCATGCAAGTCAGACGTAGCAACCACTGCTCCACGGTGCCCAACTAAATGTATTTTTCTGTTAAATAAACTTTGTTTAATCGGCTCGTGGGCGCCGCAAGCTATGCTATATAAATATAACTTAGTTATATGGGTAATTGTCTATTGATGACAATAACGGCTACATGGCTCAGTGGATAGTGTGTTGGCTTACAAATTGCATGGTCCGCGGTTCGATACTCCGTCCAGGCGAAAGGTAACAAAAAAATTAAAAATGTATAAAATCGTATAATTTCTTCTACATTGTTTGTGTTACAGAAAAAGGTGCTAAGAACTGAAAAACTTCGTGGAAGTGGGAAAGATGTGAGGGAAAATGCAATTAGCCAGAAAAAAAATTTTTTGAGTTAGTCTTTGTGAAATTGTTTTTACATCTTGGAAAAGAATAAACGTTTATCACAAAAAGTATATACTTTTCTTCCAAATACACTTCCTTTCAACGAAAAGCAAATGAGAAACGAACTTTGTTTGTCTAAAATTTCGTTTGGCAGGAAAGAATTATTTTTTTGCGTGTAAAGAGGGTCGAAATCGCTCACTTACGATATGCCCAAATGCCATATATTAGGGTCAAACATGCAACATGTTTTATTTACGTTTGATAACATGGAAAAATTATAAGGCGTGTTCTGCAATGTGTGTTAGATTTTCAATATGTTCAAATTATTTTTTCATTAAAAAACAAAATGAAAAACGCAAAAAAGGACCAAAAAATACTTATGTTTGCTAAATCTATGAATTCTATGTCCCAAAACATTCATTCGATAAGTTGTCGTGTTTTAGACAATTTATTAAAGATCGATAAACAATAAATTTAAAAATTAAAAAAATTTTTGATTACAAAAAGAATAATTTGATTTTTCAAAATCGAATCGCAAGTTACCGAATCAATGTGAAAATCCGTAGATAGCAAAAGGGAATACGTTTTGCAACATGTTCGACCCTAATCTATGGCATTTATACGATATTACAAAAATGAGACGTATCGACCCTCTTGTTTATTTATACTCTTTGATCAAAATTATAATTTAGGGCCATATAGGACACATATGGCAAAATAAAATACTTATATCGGTCTATTTTGGGAACACTACACCTTGAAATTACAATTGAAATACTGTTAAAATGAGATTTAGGTACACCACCTGGAGTCGGCCCCGGAGTGGGAGTCGACGCTAATAAGAAATGCTGGAGTCGAGCAAAATTGACTCGACTCCACAGCCCCGATTGATACTATCATTTTTGTGATTGAAGGTAGTTCAATTAATTTTGTGTTTTTTTTTTTTTGTGTGAATAAGAAAAATTTGTCTCTCTGTAGTATAACCATATTTCTTTGGTAAATATATTTATGTACTTTTGTTACCACTGTTCCCAAAAATGGAAAATAGTTTCTTACCTAATAAAAAAATTATGTATTCTAGTGTAGACCTACGCTATGTTTACTAAGCTGAACACACAATTACTAATCCATATTCACAATTTGGGGAAAACGAAATACTTGTATAGATGGTAGTAGTATTGAGATATATCCAAAAAAACTATCAGTTTCGTTTTAGCTTCGAAGCAATAACCATATTGATTTCAAAATGGCGCAATTACCATCGCTTAGCCCGGAATTGCAAAAAATTGCAATTAAAGATTTAGGTGAAATTCCAACGCGAGTACCGGATGATTTATTGGCTCTAAAAACGTGGATTCAACAACAACCTCATTTGAAAGCTCGTTTAGAAGATCGATTTCTAATACAATTTCTTAGGGGTTGCAAATATAGTTTGGAAAGAGCCAAAGAGAAATTAGATCGTTTTTATGCTCTAACCTCAAAATATACCGATATGTTTTCAACCAAAGATGTAGATAATCCAATTTTTAGAGAAGTTCACAATTTGGGGTAAGTCTTGTTTGATATAAATATATTTTTAAAATAATAATCAATAAAATATATTTTTCCATCCTCAGATGTTTCCTTCCTTTGCCAACACCATTAAACGATAATGGACCCAGAATTGTGATCTATCGTCTAAATTATCCCGTGGAGAAATATACCATAGAACAAGCCTTGCAACCTTGTAATACCATCCATGAATTAATGCTAATCAACGATCCTTATGCCTGTATTCAAGGCCTAGTGTATTTTATTGATTTCGGTGAAGCTACATTCAATCATGTTCTCCATTTTTCTCCAAGTGCCATCAAACGAATGGCTGCTTATCTTGAAAGGTCTTTACCTTTTCGCATCAAAGGTTTTCATTTTGTAAATGTGACACCTTTTGCGGATCCATGGTTAAAGGCTGTTAAAGCTTGTCTTTCGGACAAATTAAGGCAACGGGTATGAGTGTCTTAGAGTGACTATATTACACAAGTATTTTAGAGAATTAACTTTGACGGTATTATTTTTTAGATTTTTATATATGGCAAAGATTGGTCTACGAAAATAGAGAAACATGTGCCCCTGAAATATTTACCCAAAGAATATGGAGGAGAAAATAATTCATTGCAACAAATTGTCAAGGATTATAATAAAGTTTGGGATGAGTATCGGGATTATTTCAAGGAAAATTCTCAATATGGCACCGATGAAAGTCTACGTACCGGTAAACCTATGGATTTTGATAGTATGTTTGGTATGTGTGGCTCTTTTCGGAAACTCGAAGTGGATTAAAAGTAATTGTCTTTATAAATAATAAATTTATATCAATTTTATTTTTTGTGGTAATAAAAATGGTAAAGACTTCTTGGAAGTCCACAGAGACTTTAAAAACATTCACTCATTTTTTTTTTTTAATTAATTTTTTTTTGTTTCTATGCTGAAAATATTCTTTAATGACTGAAATTTTACCAGAGGTTCCATCAATGTGCGCTAGAGCAATAATCTTGCTGCACACATAGAAATATTTAATTGTTTGCTAATAAGGTGCAATGGAGACATCATTGGCTGTTTATAGATTCTCAGTATCAATTTGTTCAATTTAACAGAAATGATTTTAAGGGCTACATAATATATAAAAGTTTAGTAAAATTACATATTCTTCATAGATGTAGCTTCTATATTCTGCACACATAGAAATATTTAATTGTTTGTTAATAAGGTGCAAAGGAGACATCATTAGGTGTTGATAGAATCGCTGTGTCAATTCTTTTCAATTTAACAGAAATGATTTTAAGGACTACATAAAATAAAATTTTAATAAAATAACATATATATGATGCACACATACCTAGGCAGAGTAGCAACAATACAAATTGAAATATTGTCACATAAAATTTATAGACAATATCAGAACTGATTTTTTCATAGATTTTCTGTACACATAGAAATATTTAATGTTTTATTAATTAGGTGCAAGGGAGAGATCCTAAGGTTTTTATGTTTCATAAGACTACTAAAGGTAAATTTCAGTAAAGTACCATATATATGCTGCACACATGGACGATTTTTACAACTAGTGAGAGTAGCAACAATACAGATTGAAATTTTGTCACAATATTGTACATCAATTTATAGACAATGTCAGAACTGTTTGTTTCATAGATATTGGTCATATGTTCTGCACACACAGAAATATTTATTGGTTTGTTAATTCAGTGCAAGAAAGAAACCATTGGGTATTTAAAGATTGGCTGTATCAATTTGTTCAGAGTCGATTTAATACAACTACGAAAGATACAATTTTGTTAAAATTAGATATATATGTAGCACACATGGACAACTTTTACGCCTTAGGAGAGTAGAAACAAAACAGATTCAGATATTGTCACATAATATTGTACATCAACTTTTAGTGATTCTCAGAACTGATTTCTTCATAGATTAAGGTTCTATGTTCGGCATACATAGAAATATTTAATAATTTATTAATTAGGTGCAAGGAAAAATCCTAGGATGTTTAAGTTTTATAAGACTACCAAAAGGTAAATTTGAGTAAAGTACCATATTTGCGCTGCACACATGGACGATTTTTACACCTAGTGAGAGTAGCAACAACACAAATTCAGATGTTGTCACATAATATTGTACATCAACTTGTTGACCATATCAGAATTGATATCTTTATAGATTTAGGTTCTACATTCAGCACACATTGAACTATTTAATGTTTTGTTAATTAGATGGAAGAGAGAAACCATTGGATGCTTATAGATTATCTGTATCATTTTTTTTTAATTTAGCAGAAATAATTTAATAAGACCACAAAAGATAAAATACTAATAAAATACCATAAATATGCACACAGGGACGACTTTTGCACCTAAGGAGAGTAGAAACATAACAAGTTCAAATGTTTTTACTTTAAATGGAACATCAATTCTGTATAAATATCAGAACTGTATTCTTCATGGGTGTAGTAGAAAGAAATTCCTTATTTTTGAAAAAAATTGAATGCTTCAATTGCCGTAGTTGGAATGATCCTGCTCTCAAAATTGAACGTCGTAACTACAAGTATATTCCATAATATTGCGTAGTTCAAAATTTTATTCCGAACGGCGTTCCACATTGCAGTGAAACCGTTTAGAGCTTTGAAACCCTCAGAAATGTCACCAGCATTACTGAGGTGGAATAATCCACCGCTGAAAAACTTTTTGGTGTTCGGTCGAAGCAGGAATCGAACCCACGACCTTGTTTATGCAAGGCGGACATGCTAACCATTGCCCCACGGTGGCTACTGGTTCCAAGCTAAGGGTTTTGCAGTATGGGAGCAACCCATAGTAGATAATTCATTGTCCCATCATAAGCAGAGAAAACACTTCGTGTTCGTTAATCCTGGCTTGGTCATCGCTTCTGCTAACACACCGTGTTCCAACCATGACTGTTCAAAACTAGTGAATAACTGCGTCAGAAATGAGTCGATTTTATTGCGATTTACCAACTTTCCAAAGATCAAAAGAAAGTAGAATTTGTTGTAAATAATCTATTTTATTTATTTTGATTTTAAAAAATATAAAACGAGATTTTTTTCTTTCCAAAACCGAATTTTTATAAAATATATTCCTATAAGAAAAAATTTTCATATATCCATATGTGTGCTTAAAGGGAAATTTTTCTTATAAGCCATTATTTCCTATAATAAAACAAAACGCATATATGAAAAAATTTATGTCTTTGTTGTGATTTTCAAATTTTAATTCATCCAACGAATATTCGAAAAATAAACGCTATATACAAAATACAAATGAAAGTTAAAGTACTTTGATAGTATATTTTCTCAGTGCGGATTAACAAAACATAAAAAAAAAAATATTTTACATAAATTAAATTAAAAAATTTTAGGCAGATGTCTTCCATAAAAGCCAAGAATATCTGCTCACAATTACCATAGCCAAAATGATTGAGCTTGTTCTCTAACCATTAGGAACACCACAAAAGAAAACCCAAAACAAGTGTAAATATAACACAACGTTCTTATATCTTTAAAAAAATACAAAAGTCTAAGAAAACAATAACACACTAACTAATGCACTCTAGGCACGTTTCATCCATCCCTGGCTAAAGAATAAACCACGTTTGACAGTGACCGTGTCTTAGGATATACACCATCCATCCTATATTGTTGGCCTTCAAAATGGAAACAAGAGAACAAGAACGAATTGCAGACTGACAGACTGAAAGAACAATTGCTACAAATCACTGACAATGACATAACTTGAGGATCCTTGCACTGAAGAAGAATAATAGCGTAGCGCTAATACCGGTAGTACCCTGTACCAGAAGTGTCCCATCAAGTAGCTGTTAGTAAAGATGTGCATTAAGTAGTCCTTTCAATTGTCATACATATAAACAAGAGAATAACGAAAGTATGGAAACGCATTTATTTAGAGAATAACCTCAGGGGTGAACATAATGGATATTGAAGTACGAAAGATGGATTCAGGGACAATTAATAAGATTAGTAAGAAAATACTTTCATGTGAAAGAATTTTTTCATAAAATTTTCTGTATAGAAAATTTTTTCATTAAATTTTCTGTATAGAAAATGTTTGATAAATTTTTTTATAGAAAATTTTTGATAAAATTTTCTGTATAGAAAATTTTTTAAAATTTTTGAAAATTTTATCGAAATTCTCTTTACGGAACATTTTTGAATTTTGCTTTATAGAACATTTTTGAATTTTTCTTTATAGAACATTTTTGAAATGTTCTTTATAGAACATTTTTGATAACAATGAGGGATTCAGGGAAATTAATAAAATTAGTAAAATTAGTACTTTCATGTGAAAGAATTTTTTCATAAAATTTTCTGTATAGAAAATGTTTGATAAATTTTTTTATAGAAAATTTTTGATAAAATTTTCTGTATAGAAAAATTTTCGATACAGAATATTTTAGAAAAAAATTTTGATAAAACATACTTTATAGTAAATTTTTGGTAATATTTTAAGCATAGTAGTTTTTTGATAACATTTTTTGTAGAGGAATTTTTTGGTAAAATTTGTGATAAAATATTGCTGTATAGAAAGTTTGTGATAACATTTTCTGTATAGAAAAGTTTTGAATATTTTATCGAAATTCCATATAGAAGATTTTGGATAAGATTTTTGTTTTGATGTTAGCCTGACATTAATGCAGACTGGTTTAATGTCCAAATCATTTAACGTACATATTTTTGATAAATTTTTTTATAGAAAATTTTAAAATTGTTTTTATAGATAATTTCTGACAAACATTTTTTTATAGAAAATTTGTGAAAATTTTATCGAAATTCTCTTTATATAACATTATTGATTTTTTTCTTTATGGAACATTTTTTTTAGTAAATTTTTGATAAAGTTTTCTTCATACAAAATTTTTGATAAAATTTTCAGCATAGGAAATTTTTGATAAAATTTTCAGCATAGGAATGTTGTGATAAAACTTTCAGCATAGGAAATTTTTGGTAAAATTTTCAGCATAGGAGTTTTTCTGTAGAGGAATTTTTTGGTAAAATTTGTGATAACATTTTGCTGTATAGAAACTTTGTGATAACATTTTCTGTATACAAAAGTTTTGAATATTTTATCGAAATTCCATATAGAAGATTTTGGTTTGTTGTTAGATTTTTGTTTCGATGTTAGCCTGACATTAATGCAGACTGGTGTAATGTCCAAATCATTTAAAATACATATTTTTGTTAAAATTTTTTTATAGAAAATTTTAAAATTGATAAACATGTTTATTTTGATAATCATTTTTTATAGAAAATTTTAAAATAAACATTTTTTATAGAAAATTTTAAAATTGTTTATAGGGAAAATTTGTGACAAATATTTTTTTATAGAAAATTTTTTTTAGTAAACTTTTGATAAAAGAAAAAAAATCATAAAAATTGATGTTCTCTGTAGAAAAGTTTTCAAAAAATGTTCTCCTTAGAAATTGTTTAATAAAATGTAAACAAATTTACATAAAAATGTCTCCATAGAAAAATTGTTCATAAAAAATTCTGTATAGACAATTTTAGATAAAATTTTCTGTATAGACTATTTTAGACAAAATTTTCTGTATAGAAAATTTTACATAAAATTTTTTGTATAGATAAATTTAAACTAGAAATTATTACAATATTTTAGATAAAATTTTCTGTATAGAAAGTTTTACATAAAATTTTTTGTATAGAAAATTTTACATAAAATTTTTTGTATAGAAAATTTTTCATAAATTTATGATATAAATTTTTCATAAAATTTCCTTTATAGGAAGTTGCTCATAAAATCTTCTCTATATTTTTTATTTTTATTATTTATATTTTTTTTCATAAAATTTTAAAGTTGTTTTTATAGAAAAAAAAATTTTTTATAGAAAATTTTTTTAGTAAACTTTTGATAAAAGAAAAAAATTTTTCATAAAAATTCCTTTATAGCAATTTTTTTCTACAATTTCCTCTAAGCAAATTTTCTAAGTAGAACATTTTGGATAAAATTTTCTTAGTAGACAACTTTTGATAAAATTGTCTAAGTATAAAACTTTTGATAAAATTTTCTGTCTTAAAAATTTTTGATGAAATTTTCTGTATTGAAAATTTTAAATAAAATTTTCTGTATAGAAATTTTTTAATTAAATTTTCTTTATAGAAAATTTTTGATATAATTTTTTATAGAAAATTTTTGATAAAACTTTCTTTATAGAAAATGTTTGATAAAACTTTTTTATAGAAAATTTTAAAATTGTTTTTGTAAAAAAAATTTGCGATAACATTTTCTTTATAGAAAATTTTTGATAACTTCTTTTTATAGAAAATTTTCGATAAAAATTTCTTTATAAAAAATGTTTGATAATATTTTCTTCATAGAAAATTTTTGATAAAAGTTTTTTATAGGAAATTTTTGATAAATTTTTTTTATTGACAATTTTTGATAAAATATTTTTTATATTATTTATAGAAAATTTTCTTTATAGAAAATTTTTGATAAAAATTTCTTTATAGAAAACTTTTGATAATATTTTCTTTATTTTAAAATTGTTTTTATAGAAAACATTTTTTTATAGACAATTTTTTTAGTAAACTTTTGATAAAACAAAAAAAAAATTTTCATAAAAATTCCTTTACAGCAAATTTTTTCTACAATTTCTTCTAAGCAAATTTTCTAAGTAGAAAATTTTTGATAAAATTTTCTTAGTAGACAACTTTTGATAAAATTTTCTGTCTTGAAAATTTTTGATGAAATTTTCTGTATTGAAAATTTTAAATAAAATTTTTTGTATAGAAAATTTTTAGTAAAATTTTCTGTATAGCAAATTGTTGATCACATTTTTTTATAGAAAATTTTTGATAAAACTTTCTTTATAGAAAATGTTTGATAAAACTTTTTTATAGATAATTTTAAAATTGTTTTTATAAAAAAAAATTTTGTGATAACATTTTCTTAATAGAAAATTTTTGATAACTTCTTTTTTATAGAAAATTTTTGATAAAAATTTCGTTCTAAAAAATGTTTGATAATAGTTTCTTCATAGAAAATTTTCTTTATGGAAAATTTTTGATAATTTTTTTTTTATAGAAAATTTTTGATAATTTTTTTATAGAAAATTTTTGATAAAATATTTTTTATAGAAAATTTTCTTTATAGAAAATTTTTGATAAAAATTTCTTTATAGAAAACTTTTGATAATATTTTCTTTATAGAAAATTTTTGATTTTTTTTTAGAAAATTTTTGACAAAACCTTCTTTATTGAAAATGTTTGATAAAACTTTTTTATAGAAAATTTTAAAATTGTTTCTATAAAAACATTTTTTGATAACATTTTCTTTATACAAAATTTTTGATAGAAAATTTTTGATAAAATTTTCTTTATAGAAATTTTTTGATAAAAATCTCTTTATAGAAAATTTTTGATATTTTCTTTATAGAAAATTTGTGATAACTTTTTTTTCATAAAAATTCCTTTATAGCAAATTTTTCCTGCAACTTCCTCTCAGGAAATTTTTTATTAAATATCCTCTATAGCAAACTTTTAATGATAAAATTTCCTATGTTATTTTAGATAAAATTTTCTGTATAGAAAGTTTTACATAAAATTTTTTGTATAGAAAATTTTACATAAAATTTTTTGTATAGAAAATTTTTCATACATTTATGATATAAATTTTTCATAAAATTTCCTTTATAGGAAGTTGCTCATAAAATCTTCTCTATATTTTTTATTTTTATTATTTATATTTTTTTTCATAAAATTTTAAAGTTGTTTTTATAGAAAAAAATTTTTTTTATAGAAAATTTTTTTAGTAAACTTTTGATAAAAGAAAAAAATTTTTCATAAAAATTCCTTTATAGCAATTTTTTTCTACAATTTCCTCTAAGCAAATTTTCTATGTAGAACATTTTGGATAAAATTTTCTTAGTAGACAACTTTTGATAAAATTGTCTAAGTATAAAACTTTTGATAAAATTTTCTGTCTTAAAAATTTTTGATGAAATTTTCTGTATTGAAAATTTTAAATAAAATTTTCTGTATAGAAATTTTTTAATTAAATTTTCTTTATAGAAAATTTTTGATATAATTTTTTATAGAAAATTTTTGATAAAACTTTCTTTATAGAAAATGTTTGATAAAACTTTTTTATAGAAAATTTTAAAATTGTTTTTGTAAAAAAAATTTGCGATAACATTTTCTTTATAGAAAATTTTTGATAACTTCTTTTTATAGAAAATTTTCGATAAAAATTTCTTTATAAAAAATGTTTGATAATATTTTCTTCATAGAAAATTTTTGATAAAAGTTTTTTATAGGAAATTTTTGATAAATTTTTTTTATTGACAATTTTTGATAAAATATTTTTTATATTATTTATAGAAAATTTTCTTTATAGAAAATTTTTGATAAAAATTTCTTTATAGAAAACTTTTGATAATATTTTCTTTATTTTAAAATTGTTTTTATAGAAAACATTTTTTTTATAGACAATTTTTTTAGTAAACTTTTGATAAAAGAAAAAAAAATGTCATAAAAATTCCTTTATAGCAAATGTTTTCTACAATTTCTTCTAAGCAAATTTTCTAAGTAGAAAATTTTTGATAAAATTTTCTTAGTAGACAACTTTTGATAAAATTTTCTGTCTTGAAAATTTTTGATGAAATTTTCTGTATTGAAAATTTTTAATAAAATTTTTTGTATAGAAAATTTTTAATAAAATTTTCTGTATAGCAAATTGTTGATACATTTTTTTATAGAAAATTTTTGATAAAACTTTATTTATAGAAAATGTTTGATAAAACTTTTTTATAGAAAATTTTAAAATTGTTTTTATAAAAAAAAAATTGTGATAACATTTTCTTCATAGAAAATTTTTGATAACTTCTTTTTTATAGAAAATTTTTGATAATAATTTCTTTATAAAAAATGTTTGATAATAGTTTCTTCATAGAAAATTTTCTTTATGGAAAATTTTTGATAATTTTTTTTTTATAGAAAATTTTTGATAATTTTTTTATAGAAAATTTTTGATAAAATATTTTTTATAGAAAATTTTCTTTAAAGAAAATTTTTGATAAAAATTTCTTTATAGAAAACTTTTGATAATATTTTCTTTATAGAAAATTTTTGATTTTTTTTTAGAAAATTTTTGACAAAACCTTCTTTATTGAAAATGTTTGATAAAACTTTTTTATAGAAAATTTTAAAATTGTTTCTATAAAAACATATTTTGATAACATTTTCTTTATACAAAATTTTTGATAATTTCTTTTTGATAGAAAATTTTTGATAAAATTTTCTTTATAGAAATTTTTTGATAAAAATATCTTTATAGAAAATTTTTTGATATTTTCTTTATAGAAAATTTGTGATAATTTTTTTTTTAATAGTTTTTATAAAAACAAATTTGATAACATTCTCTTTATACAAAATTTTTGATAATTTCTTTTTTGTAGACAATTTTTGATAAAAATTTCTTTATATAAATTTTTTGATAAAAATCTCTTAATAGAAAATTTTTGATATTTTCTTTATAGAAAATTTGTGATAACTTTTTTTCATAAAAATTCCTTTATAGCAAATTTTTCCTGCAACTTCCTCTCACGAAATTTTTTATAAAATATCCTCTATAGCAAACTTTTAATGATAAAATTTCCTATGTTAAAATTTGTTTGACAAAACCTTTTGTATAGAAAAAAAATTGGTACAATTTTTTGTATGGACAAATTCTTGACAAAATGTAATAAAGGGTGATTTGTTAAGAGCTTGATAACTTTAAAAAAAAAAACGCATAAAATTTGCAAAATCTCATCGGTTCTTTATTTGAAACGTTAGATTGGTCCATGACATTTACTTTTTGAAGATAATTTCATTTAAATGTTGACCGCGGCTGCGTCTTAGGTGGTCCATTCGGAAAGTCCAATTTTGGGCAACTTTTTCGAGCATTTCGGCCGGAATAGCCCGAATTTCTTCGGAAATGTTGTCTTCCAAAGCTGGAATAGTTGCTGGCTTATTTCTGTAGACTTTAGACTTGACGTAGCCCCACAAAAAATAGTCTAAAGGCGTCAAATCGCATGATCTTGGTGGCCAACTTACCGGTCCATTTCTTGAGATGAATTGTTCTCCGAAGTTTTCCCTCAAAATGGCCATAGAATCGCGAGCTGTGTGGCATGTAGCGCCATCTTGTTGAAACCACATGTCAACCAAGTTCAGTTCTTCCATTTTTGGCAACAAAAAGATTGTTAGCATCGAACGATAGCGATCGCCATTCACCGTAACGTTGCGTCCAACAGCATCTTTGAAAAAATACGGTCCAATGATTCCACCAGCGTACAAACCACACCAAACAGTGCATTTTTCGGGATGCATGGGCAGTTCTTGAACGGCTTCTGGTTGCTCTTCACTCCAAATGCGGCAATTTTGCTTATTTACGTAGCCATTCAACCAGAAATGAGCCTCATCGCTGAACAAAATTTGTCGATAAAAAAGCGGATTTTCTGCCAACTTTTCTAGGGCCCATTCACTGAAAATTCGACGTTGTGGCAGATCGTTCGGCTATTCATGATGAAATGTCAAAGCATACTGAGCATCTTTCTCTTTGACACCATGTCTGAAATCCCACGTGATCTGTCAAATACTAATGCATGAAAATCCTAACCTTAAAAGAATCACCCTTTAGAAGGAAATCTATATAGGAAATTTTTAAGAAAATTAAAAAAAAAATGTTTAAAACATTTTTAAAACAGAAAATTTGTAATAAAATATTCTACAATGAAATTTTCTTGCACAGAAAGATAAATTTTAATAAATTTGTCTACACAGGGAATCTAAAGGTATCTTAGGTTGTAAATATGGTATTTTTGATAAATGTACCTTAATCATTACACTGCCTACATTTTCCGGCATTTATATTTTCAGGAATCTAAAAAAAACTCTTTCTGCACGCATGTAGGATGAACTTACCGAAGTAACCAAGTTTTACAAGAGATATTTTCTCTTATGTCTTCAATGTTGTTTGATGTTTTCAATTGGCTGTCATCAAAAAGAAGAAATGTCAAATTGTGCATTAAATTTAGCTCCTATTGTATTCCAACATTTGAGATAGGGGTGTTGCAAACAGCCACCATGCAAATGGATTTTCGATGTAACATTTGTGAAAAATCCTAGTATACAAAAACGCATGTGTTTAGAAAAATAAGCCATATCTTATTTCAAGTATAACACATGAGTTCGGTAAAAACGCATGTCAGATGATATCGACGAATGTCTGCGAGGATGAATAAAGTCATGGTGTTTTGACATGACAAGTACAGACAGCGTAAATCCTATGCAGATGCAGAGTGAAATGCATTTACACCATTTGACAAGTGACAATTGTACTTCAGTGTCATTTTCTTATTCATAATTTGTTCTCATACTAAAAACACGAACACCGTGGCTATGCAATTGTTAAAATATTGTTAACGTTGATGTTAATGGCGAAGACAACGAATTAACAGAGGATATTATTTTTAAAAAATCAATTTGCTCCATTATCAATGTCGCAAACTTCAATAACAAAAATTTCAACAAAAATTTGCTATAACAAACAATTTGTGGACAAATTTTTATACCATAAATTTCCTTTTTAGAATGTTTTCTCAATAGAAAAAATTATAAAATTTAGTCAATATTTTTCGTAAAATTTTCTTAATAGTCTTTTTGCATAAAAATAAAAAATATTTTCTATAGAAAATGTTCTCTGTAGAAAAGTTTTCAAAACATGTTCTCCTTAGAAAATTTTATTTATTTCATAAAATTTAAAAATAAAATTTTCTGTATGGAAAATTTTCCATAAAATTTGCTGTATAGAAATTCTGTGTAGAAAATTTTAAATAATTTTTTTTTGTATAGAAAATTTTTCATAAATTTATCTCTATAGAAAATTTTTCATAAAATTTTCTTTACGAGTATAGGAAGTTGCTCATAAAATCTTCTCCATATTTTTTTTTTTCAAAACAAATTTTCTTTATGGAAAATTTTCATAAATTTTTCTTTATGGAAAATTTTTAAAAACTGTTCTCTATACAAAATTTTTCTCTACAAAATTTTTTAAGGCAAATTTAGAACAAAATTTTGGAAGTTGCTCATAAAATCTTCTACATATTTTTTTTTTCAAAACAAATTTTCTTTATGGAAAATTTTCATAAATTTTTCTTTATGGAAAATTTTTAAAAACTGTTCTCTATACAAAATTTTTCTCTACAAAATTTTTTTAAGGCAAATTTAGAACAAAATTTTGTCTATAGAAAATTTGTCACAAAAATTTTATAGAAAAAAATTTTATACAGAAACTTTTAGAAAAATTTTACTATTTATGAGTCACATGATTATGAATCGTAAAATGCCACTTTTGTAATATTTAACGTTTCCTTCTTTAGCCTCAAGTACTTCCTTAATCCCATGACTAATGGGTGAGAAGAAAAGCGTTTATCCTAAACACATTTTAATGGATTTTTGCAAAACGTAAAAATGTTGGTCGATTTGCAATAAATAAAGACAAATCCAAAGTAATTTGCAGTTTGACGGCAACATAAGTTGCACAACCTCCACCTTTAGATGTGAAACGAAATGCACCAGAGTGTTGTGGCAAACACTTTGGACCAATGCATCGCAAAATTTGCGAGATTTTATTTTTAAAATCTGACGCACGGATGCATGCATCCATCCATGACCAACTTACTATGAAAATTACGACTCTATTGAATATGGGTGGGTTGCTTGGAATATGCTTCGGGGTGTGTTCTATGATGGAAAAATTATTTCTGGAAATAAAAAAACATGCAGTTCCATCATCTTTGGATTTTTGTGCTTATACAGCACAGTAGCTTGTCGAAACCACATCCAATAGCTTGAAATGACACCAGCGCAAAATGACGAAATTTCGTCTTTACTTCCATGCAATGCAGTACAACCATGACCAAAGTGATTTATGCCCAATCTTGCATTAACATGCTTGCCAAGGTACATCATCATCACAAGGATATATGGAGTTACGCACTGTGTGTGCTCCATTAGTTAGTTAGCTACTGTTCCAAAGACCAATTCCGCAAAATGGACCCCTGAACTGTTGCAACACAAGCTATGGGAGAAGTAATTTTCTATCTATGACATAAGGAAAGAGTAAGGGCTATGCTGGTCTTATGAAAAATATGTTGTGCCTTACTCTTGTCACATACCTATAGCAAATTACTTATGAGGTGGTGGTACATCAAAAGATTCTGCCAGAAAAAAAATTAAAATGGTTCATATACAAAAGAAGGAACAGATTTGGTGTGAAAAAATTTCTATAGAATATTTTTCAAAAAAAAAAAAACAATATGAATACTATATATCACAAAATTTTATCTTTTCGTAAAAATTTCTATTGAAAACTTTTTATAAAATTTTCTCTATAATAAATTTTTCATAATTTTTTTTTATAAAAAATAGAAAATTATTCAAAAAATTTTCACTATAGAAAATTTTTCGTTACATAAAATTTTCTCTACACAATATTTTTCATACAATTTTTTCTATAGAAAATTTTTTATAAAATTTTCTCTATAGAAAATTTTTTATAAAATGTTCACTATAGAAAATTTTTCATTAGATAAAATTTTCTCTACACAATATTTTTCATACAATTTTCTCTATAGAAATTTTTTTATAAAATTTCTATAGAATATTTTTCAAAAAAAAAAAAACAATATGAATACTATATATCACAAAATTTTATCTTTTCGTAAAAATTTCTATTGAAACCTTTTATAAAATTTTCTCTATAATAAATTTTTCATAATTTTTTTTTTATAAAAAATAGAAAATTATTCATAAAATTTTCACTATAGAAAATTTTTCGTTACATAAAATTTTCTCTACACAATATTTTTCATACAATTTTTTCTATAGAAAATTTTTTATAAAATTTTCTCTATAGAAAATTTTTTATAAAATGTTCACTATAGAAAATTTTTCATTAGATAAAATTTTCTCTACACAATATTTTTCATACAATTTTCTCTATAGAAAATTTTTTATAAAATTTTCTCTATAGAAATTTTTTTATAAAATTTTCTCTATATATAATTTTTTATCAAATTTTCTGCATAGACATTTTTTCATAAAACTGTCTCTATAGAAAATTTTTCATAAAATATTCTCTATAGAAAATTTTTCATAAAAATTCATAAAATTTTCCCTATAGAAAATTTTTCATAAAATATTCTCTATAGAAAATTTTTCATAAAATTTTCTCTATATGTTTCATAAAATTTTCCCTTAGAAAATTTTTCATAAAATATTCTCTATAGAAAACTTCTTCATAAAATTTTCTACATAGAAAATTTTTCATAAAATTTTCTCTATAGGAAATTATTCATAAAGTTTTCTCTATAGAAAATTTTTCGTTTCATACAATTTTCGCTATAGAATATTTTGTATAAAATTTTCTCTATAGAAAAATTTTTTATTTCATGAAATTTCTCTATAGAATATATTTCATAAAATTTTCTCTACACAATATTTTTCATAAAATTTTCTCTATAGAAAATTTTTCATAAAATATTCTCTATATTCTCTATTTTTCATAAAATGTACTCTATAAATTTTTCATAAAATTGTATCCATAGAAAATTTTTCATAAAATTTTCTCTATAGAAGTTTTCATAAAATGTTCTTTATAGAAAATTTTTTCATATACTTTTCTCTATAGAAAAATTTTCATAAAATTTTCTCTATAGAAAATGTTTCATAAAAAAAATTTTCTCTATATGTTTCATAGAATTTTCTCTATAGAAAATGTTTCATAAAATTTTCTCTGTAGAGAAAAAATAAAAATATAAAATTTTCCTTATAGAAAATTTTTCATAAAATATTCTCTATAGAAAATTTTTCATCAAATATTCTCTATAGAAAATTTTTCATACAATTTTCTCCATAGAAAATTTTTCATAAAATTTTCTATATCGAAAATGTTTCGTTTCATAAAATTTTTGCTACACAGAAAGAAATTTCCGTAGTTAAACTAACGCTAAATTTAACTTATTTTTATTGGAAAAAAATTATTTGCTTGTAGTTAAATTTTATTATTTTTATCGAAATTTTCCACAAATTTTCAAAAATTTTATGAACTACGTGAACGTGAGTATAATGTTCAATGACCGTACACATAAGTTCAATATGAACTAAAACAAATGAACATTTTCGTACGATTCCCAAAAATAGTACGAATGAACTACTGTATGGTTAAAATGGTTATGATTTGGCGCCAATGATTTTCTTCTTTACTTTTAGTTCATTTTTTCTTCTATGAGATGATGTAATTTCGTGAACTGCAGTTAAAAAGTACAACAGGGCATTAAAATTTCCTGGTTTTAACAACGCTTTGTGGAAATCTAAAATGTGGAGTAAAATTTAGTTCAATTTTCGTGCGTGATAGTTCATTCTTCCTATAAAACAGTTCACTTTTTTTTCGGTGTATAGAATATTTTTTATAAAATTTTCTCTATAGCAAATTTTTTATTTCATGTAATTTCTCTATAGAATATATTTCAAAAAATTTTCTCTATAGAACATTTTTCATAAAAATTCATAAAATTTTCCCTATAGAAAATTGTTCATAAAATATTCTCTATAGAAAATTTTTAATAAAATTTTCTCCATAGAAAATTTTTCATAAAATTTTCGCTATACAAAATTATTCATAAAATTTTCTCTATAGAAAATTTTTCATTTCATAAAATTTTCTCTACACAATATTTTTCATATCTATAGAAAACTTTTTATAAAATTTTCTCTATAGAAAATTTTTCATAAAATTTTCTCTATAGAAAATTTTGCATAAAATATTCTCTATAGAAAATGTTTAATAAAATTTTCTCTATAGAACATTTTTAATAAAATTTTCTCCATATGTTTCATAAAATTTTCTCTATAGAAAATTTTTCATACAAATTCATAAAATTTTCCCTATCGAAAATTGTCCATAAAATATTCTCTATTGAAAATTTTTCATAAAATTTTCTCCATAGAAAATTTTTCATAAAGTTTTCGCTATAGAAATTTTTTCATAAAATTTTCTCTATAGAAAATTTGTCATAAAATATTCTCTATAGAAAATTTTTCATAAAATTTTCTCTATATAAAATTTTTAATAAATTTTTCTCTATATGTTTCATGAAATTTTTCGTTTTATAAAATTTTCGCTATAGAATATTTTTTATAAAATTTTCTCTATAGAAAATTTCTTATTTCATGAAATTTATCTATAGGATATATTTCATAAAATTTTCTCTACACAATATTTTTCATAACATTTCCTATATAGAAAATTTTTCATAAAATATTCTCTACAGAAATTTTTTCATAAAATTTTCCCTATAGAAGATTTTTCATAAAATTTTCTCTATATGTTTCATAAAATTTTCTTTATAGAAAATTATTCATAAAATATTCTCTATAGAAAATTTTTCATAAAATTTTCTCTATAGAAAATTTTTCATACAATTTTCTCTATAGAAAATTTTTCAAAAAATTTTATTTTTCATAAACTTTTCTCTATAGAAAATTTTTCATAAAATTTTTTATAAAATTTTCTCTATAGAAAATGTTTCATAAAATTTTCTCTATCGAAAATTTTTTATAAAATTTTCTCTATAGAAAATGTTTCATAAAATTTTCCCTATGGTAAATTTTTCATAAAATATTCTCTATAGAAAATTTTTCATAAAAGTTTCTCCATGGAAATTTTTTCATAAAATTTTCTCTATAGAAAATTATTAATAAAATGTTCTCTATAGAAAACTTTTTATTTCATAAAATTTTCGCTATAGAATATTTTTTATCAAATTTTTTATTTCATGAAATTTCTATTTATTCCATTTTATAAAATTTTCTATATAGAAAAATTTTCATAAAATATTCTCTATAGAAAATTTTTCATAAAATATTCTCTATAGAAAATTTTTCATAAAATTTTCTCTATAGAAAATGTTTCATAAAATTTTCTCTATAGAAAATTTTTCATAAAATTTTCTCTATAGAAAATTTTTCATAAAATATTCTCTATAGAAAATTTTTCATACAATTTTCTCTATAGAAAATTTTTCATACAATTTTCTCTATAGAAAATTTTTCAAAAAATTTTATTTTTCATAAACTTTTCTCTATAGAAAATTTTTCATAAAATTTTTTATAAAATTTTCTCTATAGAAAATGTTTCATAAAATTTTCTCTATCGAAAATTTTTTATAAAATTTTCTCTATAGAAAATGTTTCATAAAATTTTCCCTATGGTAAATTTTTCATAAAAGTTTCTCCATGGAAATTTTTTCATAAAATTTTCTCTATAGAAAATTATTCATAAAATGTTCTCTATAGAAAACATTTTATTTCATAAAATTTTCGCTATAGAATATTTTTTATCAAATTTTTTATTTCATGAAATTTCTATATATTCCATTTTATAAAATTTTCTCTATAGAAAATGTTTCATAAAATTTTCTCTATAGAAAATTTTTCATAAAATTTTCTCTATAGAAAATTTTTCATAAAATATTCTCTATAGAAAATTTTTCATAAAATTTTCTCTACAGAAAATTTTTCATACAATTTTCTCTATAGAAAATATTTCATAAAATTTTCTTTTTTATAAACTTTTGTCTATAGAAAATTTTTCATGTAGTTTCTCTATAGAAAATTTTTCATAAAATTTTCTCTATAAAAAAATTTTCATAAAATTTTTTCTATAGAAAATTTTTCATAAAATTTTCTTTATAAAAAATTTTTCATAACATTTTCTCTATAGAAAATTTTATAAAAATCCCAAGATGGTCTTCACATCATTTTTGCAGACACTATAAGAGAGTACGAACAAAAAATTTTCTATATAGATTTTTTTCAAGTGTTTTCTTTAGATTTTTTTTCATAACTTTTTAGCTATAGAAAATATTTCATACATTTTTTTCATAAAATTTTCTCAGTAGAAAATTTTTCATAATTTTTTAGCTATAGAAAATATTTCATAAATTTTTTTCTATAGAAAACTTATTGTAAAAATTTTTGTATAGGAAATTTCTAAAATTTTTTTAGCTATAGAAAATATTTCATAATTTTTTTTTTATAGAAAACTTTTTGCATACATTTTTCGTAAACATTTTTATATAAGTTTGGTATTTTTATAAAAGCTTGTTAAAAAATGAACACCCTTTTTAAAATTTATTAAAACTTCTAAGATGATCTTCACAACATTTTTGCAGACACTATAAGAGAATACAAACAAAAACTTTTATAGAAATGAAAAGAAGTCCAATGAATATTACTTTTGTAAGTGAGATGGAAAAATTCGTTGTGGTCATAAATTTTCTTCGTTTTAGGATTTTCTTTACAGGGAATAGTTTTCATTTCCCATTTTTGTTTGAGGAGCATGATAGTCAGAAAAACAAAAATATTGAAGGCCTATGGAGGGAGGTCATAAAGACCACAAAGTGCAAGAAAAGGAGAAAACAAAAATAATAATAATAATTTGTAATACAAATGGAATGAAGTGGCATGGAATGAATATCGAAACTCGACACTAACAAATGATGATTTGATTTTTCAGAGGAGAAGAAAAAAACACCGACACAAAAGAAGGTAAAACTCAAGAAAACCAAATTTGTGATGTATGGCACGCATTTCCTGCTTAAGAGAGCTAACACCACCACCAGCAACCAAGAAAAATTTGGATTGATTGCCCTAATCCAGACAGCTATTCTGAGGTTAGTCAAACCAGTGGAGGTAAATGCGGTATCCCTTATAGTGATGGGCTTCCCAAAGGGTCTTCTTGTCTTATTTTCTTTTCTAGGATTTACCTTGTCTCAATCGACGAATGAGATTGGTGAGAATTTTAAATCGTTGACCGATTAGGAACAAATGATGTAGAAAATTCTGTATTTATACAGGTGCAGTAGTTAAGCAAACAAGACAGAACAACAGGAGGTGGTATAATAGACCACACTCCATGGTTATAAGTGTATGTACTCTAATAAATTGATATTTTCTCATATAATTCCTTTGCAACTGGTTAGTAAAAAATATGGCCATGGGATACTTACTTGGATTATTGTTGGTTTCTCGCCAATGTGTGGCCGCTTGACATCCAAATGTTTGTCGACTTATCCCTTTACAACAGGACCATCGTTTACCCGACCATAGACCAGGATGAAAACGATAAGCTTTTGGCGTATTTGTATCTTCACTAACTGCAATTGATAAAGTGAAATTTTTAACTTAATATTTAAGGATTTAAAATTTTTAGTTTAATTTTTAAAATCCAGCAAAGCAAAATTTTTTACTATTAAAGTAAAATAAGTAAATTTAATAAAATTATAATATTATTAAATACAATTATATAATGCTAATCATACATTAACTTTTCAATGAAATCGCTTTGTCCTTACTGTTAAGTGATTTGACTTACAAATTAGTATCTTTAGATGAACGAAAACTTAATTTGACTAAGGTCAACTTGACTGTAATAACTACAAAGAAAACAAGCATTTAAAAATTGGACATGTTTTTCAATACTTTGTATTAAAGAACTTCTATCGAAAATTTTCTCAAATGTTTATTTCTATAGCAAATTGTCTCATAATTTTATTTCTATAGATAGTTCTCTCAAAATTTTATTTCTATAAAAAATTTTCTCAAATTTTTTTTTCTATAGAAAATTTTCTCAAAATTTCTATAATTAATTTATATAATAAATTTTGTCAACAGTTTGTTTCTATAAGAAATTTTGTCAAAAATTTATTTCTATAGAAAATTTTGCCAAAAATTTATTTCTATAGAAAATTTTGCCAAAAATTTATTTCTGTAGAAAATTTTGCCAAAATTTTATTTCTATAGAAAATTTTCTCAAAATGTTATTTCTATAGAAAATTTTGTCAAAATTTTATTTCTGTAAGAAATTTTGTCAAAATTTTATATATATAGAAAATTTTGCCAAAATTTTGCATCTATAGAAAATTTTGTCGAAATTTTATTTCTATAGAAAAAACAATATTGTCAAAATTTTATTTCTATAGAAAATTTTGTCAAAAATTTATTTCTATGTAAAATTTTGTCAAAATTATATTTCTGTAGAAAATTTTGTCAAAATTTTAGTTCTATAGAAAACATTGTCAAAATTTTATTTCTATAGAAAATGTCGTCAAAATATATTTCCATAGAAAGTTTTGTCAAAATTTTATTTTTACAGAAATTTTGTCAAAATGTAATTTCTGTGGAAAATCCTGTCAAAATTTTATTTCTATAGAAAATTTTGTCAAAATTTTATTAAAAAAAAATTCGTCAAAATTTTTTTTCTATAGAAAATTTTGTCAAAGTTTTATTTTTGAAAAAAATTTTGTCAAAGTTTTATTTTTGAAGAAAATTTTGTCAAAATTTTATTTCTATAGAAAATTTTTTCAAAATTTTATTTCTATAGAAAATTTTGTCAAAATTGTATTTCTATAGAAAATTTTGTCAAAATTTCATTTCTGTAGAAAATTTTGTCAAAATTTCATTTCTATAAAAAAATTTTGTCAAAATTTTATTTCTACAGAAAATTTTAACAACATTTTATTTCTATAAACAAATTTGTCAAAATTTTATTTCTATAGAAAATTTTGTCAAAATTTTATTTCTATCAGAAATTTTTTCAAAATTATATTTATATAGAAAATTTTGCCAAAATTTTGCATCTGTAGAAAATGTTGTCAAAATTGTATTTCTATAGAAAAAAACAATATTGTCAACATTTTATTTCTATAGAAAATTTTGTCAAAAATTTATTTCTGTGTAAAATTTTGTCAAAATAAAAGTAAAAAAAATTTTAGTTCTATAAGAAATTTATCAAACTTTTATTTCTATAGACAATTTGTTCAAAATTTTATTTCTATAAGAAATTTTGTCAAAATTACATTTCTATAGAAAATTTTGCTAAAATTTTGCATCTATAGAAAATTTTGTCGAAATTATATTTATATAGAAGATTTGCCAAAATTTTGCATCTATAGAAAATTTTGTCAAAATTTTATTTCTATAGAAAAAAACAATATTGTCAACATTTTATTTCTATAGAAAATTTTGTCAAAAATTTATTTCTGTGTAAAATTTTGTAAAAATAAAATTTAAAAAAAAATTTATTTCTATAAGAAATTTATCAAACTTTTATTTCTATAGAAAATTTGTTCAAAATTTTATTTCTATAAGAAATTTTGTCAAAATTACATTTCTATAGAAAATTTTGTCGAAACTGTATTTCTATAGAAAAAAACAATATTGTCAAAATGTTATTTCTATAGAAAATTTTGTCAAAATTTTATTTCTATAGAAAATTTTGTCAAAATTTTATTTCTACAGAAAATTTTGTCAAAATTTTATTTCTATAGAAAATTTTGTCAAAATTTTATTTCTATAGAAAATTTTGTCAAAATTTTATTTCTATAGAAAATTTTGTCAAAATTTTATTTCTATAGAAAATTTTGTCAAAATTTTATTTCTATAGAATATTTTGTCAAAATTTTATTTCTATAAGAAATTTTGCCAAATTATTTTTCTATAGAAAATTTTGCATCTACGGAAAATTTTGCCAAAATTTTGCATCTATAGAAAATTTTGTCAAAATTTTATTTCTATAGAAAATTTTGTCAAAAATTTATTTCTATGTAAAATTTTGTAAAAATTATATTTCTGTAGAAAATTTTGTCAAAATTTTAGTTCTATAGAAAACTTTGTCAAAATTTTATTTCTATAGGAAATGTCGTCAAAATTATATTTCGCGAAAATTTCATTTCTATAGAAAATTTCGTCAAAATTTTATTTCTATAGAAAATTTTGTCAAAATTTTGTTTCTATAAGAAATTTTGTCAAAATGTCATTTCTATAAGAAATTTTGTCAAAATTTTATTTCTATAGAAACTTTGGTCAAAATTTTATTTTTATAGAAAATTTTGTCAATATTTTATTTCTATAGCAAATATTTTCCAAAGTTTATTTCTAAAGAAATTGTCAAAATTTTATTTCTATAAGAAATTGTGCCAAATTATTTTTTTATAGAAAATTTTGTCAAAATTTTGCATCTATAGAAAATTTTGTCAAAATTTTATTTCTATAGAAAAATACAATATTGTCAAAATTTTATTTCTATAGAAAATTTTGTCAAAAATTTATTTCTATGTAAAATTTTGTCAAAATTATATTTCTGTAGAAAATTTTGTCAAAATTTTATTTGTATAAGAAATTTTGACAAAATGTCATTTCTATAAGAAATTTCGTCAAAATTTTATTTCGATAGAAACTTTGGTCAACATTTTATTTCTATAGAAAATTTTGTCAAAAGCCGGCTATCAATGTAAAACCTTTTTTCGGAGGGTTCAAGTGTGGTTTTTGTTGGGTTTAATAAACTGCCTGAATTTATTCTGATAATTGGTTGATAGTTTTGCTGCAAGTAGAGGATGCTGATGAGGAATGTGGTAATTCCGAAACGTGCGTCCATCCAACCATCTTGCAGTCTATAGGGCTTTGCCCAAATAAATTTGACAAACATTCTTTTCCTCTGTTGGTTAAGCTACTCTTGTAGTTTAGTCAATGTATGGTTTTAAGCTGAAATAAAAAACAACAACAATGCTTAAAGAACAAAACCAACAATAACAAAACAAAACAAATGGAAAAAGAAGAGGAGGCACGCTCAAAATAAACCCAGCCATGTGAATTCAAATCGATGATTTGACAGTGGCATAGGAAAAGAGATATGTTTGTTTCGAATTTATTTCGGCATAAGCCGGCTATCAATGTAAAACCTTTTTTCGGAGGGTTCAAGTGTGGTTTTTGTTGGGTTTAATAAACTGCCTGAATTTATTCTGATAATTGGTTGATAGTTTTGCTGCAAGTAGAGGATGCTGATGAGGAATGTGGTAATTCCGAAACGTGCGTCCATCCAACCATCTTGCAGTCTATAGGGCTTTGCCCAAATAAATTTGACAAACATTCTTTTCCTCTGTTGGTTAAGCTACTCTTGTAGTTTAGTCAATGTATGGTTTTAAGCTGAAATAAAAAACAACAACAATGCTTAAAGAACAAAACCAACAATAACAAAACAAAACAAATGGAAAAATTTTATTTCTATAGAAAATTTTGTCAAAATTTTATTTCTATAGAAAATTTTTTCAAAATTTTATTTCTATGGAAAATTTTGTCAACATTTTATTTCTATAGAAAATTTTGTCAAAAAAATTTATATACGAGTATTCTATTTTAAACTGAAGTAATTCATTTATTGGAGAGGAATAAGTTGCAAAAGCTACCAAAACATCAAATATTCTACCAATCCACCAAACCGTAAAAAATCTGCCATTTCAAAATTGATTTAATCTTCTTTTGAATACATATAGAAAAACTATAAGCATAAATAACATTTTTAGAGAGTAATTAAAACAAAATCCATAGTTCACAATAACAAATAATACTGTATTCAAAATAATCACTTAAATTTTTTAAGAACTAGTTTATGATTACATGGTAGGTAGCTTAATGGGATTTCTTTTATCTAAGAAGCTATCTATGGTTTCCTCGTAAAACCTACACAAACTTAAAAAAATACATGTATTTTAATATTGAAGGAACTTTCCCTTGATCTAGGAAAATAATGTGTCAAAGAATTTTTCAATACCATTTTACGGATCCATAAAAATTGTTCACTATTCGATGAATGGTAAACATTAAGATTCTACAATCCCGCCCTATTATAACCATTTAGAGATGAATGGAAAATTTATTAAACTTTTTAGTATGAACATTTCCAATAAAATATCAATAAAACAGAGGGAGGAGAGAAAAAAACAGAAGACAACTATTTAGAAGAAAAAAAGAGATAATCATTAAAAACAAACCTCTAGAAATAAAAATTAAATTTTGTTAAAATGAACCTCTAAGAAGTTACAAGACAACATAGCAATCCGTTGATGAAGATAAAGCGAAGCAGGAGTGATGGGGGAGTCAAGAATCATAAAAAAAACGTCTTTATGTTACCATCAACCATAGACAATGGGGCTTGAATTGAACCCTCTTCATGCCACACCAGATACAGGATTGGAAATTGGGTCAATACATAAACGAATAGTTCAAATTATCAAGAGTCAAAAGATCACGACATCTCAACCAGCATCAGCTCTCAGCTACATCATCATCATCAACACAGCAATCAGCAACAGTCGCCACGCCATAACACCAACAATGCCATAGCATAGCCACGGTTATGGAGTAGCTTCACCATCTTCACTCTAAGCATCAGCTATGCCATCATCTTAATCATCATTTGTGGCATCTTAAAAGAAAACCTATCGAAATGATTCTAACAAAACCAAAATCCAATCAAGTAAAGTCAGTTTTGGCCAATAAAGACTAGGGCGTAAGTTCCTTCATTGATGTAGCAAACAACCAGAAAAAAATGAGGCGGTTATAATAACAGTTAGGCAATTGTCGATGACTTAAGCAAGTGTACAACGGAATCGATGCGAATTTTATAGTAAACAATGCACACACACAGAAGGGGAGTGTTTCCCATGTGAAATAAAGATTTTCCGTTTCCGCCTTATTAAGTTTAAATGAATCGTAAAGACAAAGCTGCACACAGAGAAAAATAAATCTTTTCAAATTTTGCCATTGGTATAACGAAAATGTACATTAATAGTGCGAAATATTCTGTAATTAAATGGAACTAATCATTACAATAACAAAACCATCCATTGAAACTTTAATTTCGACTCTCGTATGGTGGTTTCAGATAACCCACGACTGTACCACAATAATCTCTGATTTTTTTGTTTTTTGCCGAGTGGAACCAATTGAAACTGATTTAGTATTTTTTTACACATTTTAGGAAATTCAAAGTAAAGAAAATTCAAGTCAATTCTAACATAGTACAGTGTGGCAATATGAAAAGGATTTTCATCAAAGTTGTTTTAAAAGTAAATTAAATTTAGAAGGCATATACTGACATCACGTACTAAATTCGAACCGAATAGGATGAATTATTCTCCTTCTAGAGGCTGCGTAAGTCAAATCTGGGGATCGGATGAAATTTGCTTCTGCAAGAGTTTCCGAAAGTCAAATCTGAGGTAAATGTTTGCATTATTGTTACAGAGCTTCTACTAACATCACGTGACAAATTTCAAATGGATCAAATGAAAGTTGTCCTTCCAAGAGACTGCGGAAATCAAATATGCGGGTCGGTTAAAATGGGTGCTTATATACCGATATCGGCCGGTTTGTTAAATTGCTTATACTGACATTACGTTTCAAATTTCAATCGAATCGGATGAATTTTTATTCCTCTAAGGATCGGTTTATATGGAAACAACATATAATAATGGATCGATATGGACCAGTTTTATCATGCACTGCAAAAAACAGTGAACCCACCAGGAAAGAAAATTTTTGTTAATTTTAGAAAAATTGGATTAATTTTAGAAAATTTTACTGTAGTAGAAACTCAGATGTCACGCCGATTTTACAAAAATAAGTAAATAATTTTCAACAAATTCAAAAAAATTTATTGGACAAAATTTTTATTCATCTTACTAAAGAAAATTTCGTAGTTTGAAGGAAAAATTGGAGTTCAAAATTGCAAAAATGTCTTTGGTGCCATACGAAGTTCAAGATGGGCATATTATTGGTGAAATTTATAAATGAATGAAGAAATGAACTATTTTGTGTATAATTTTTTCCTCTGTTTTAGATAATTTAACTAACGTACGCAAAAAAATATTAAAGTCATGGAAACTTTCTTAACACGTAATAATTCCATGAACCAGAAGAAATTTAAATCGCTAAGATCCAATAAAATTTCAAATTTCTTAATTGACTTTGTGTTATTATTTTGATTGATTGTATCTGTATTGATTGTATCAATTAATTAATTTTAATTAAAATTTTAGAGAAAATCAATGATTTTTTAACGGAGTTTTATACCATTCACCACTACTGTGGTAAAGGGTATAATAAGTTTGTGCATTTGTATATAACGCCGAGAATGAATAGTCATAGACCCATCTTTTAGTTTACCGATCGGCTTAGAATTAAATTCTGAATCGATTTAACGATGTCCGTCTGTCTGTCTGTCTGTCTGTTGATGTATTTTTGTGTGCAAAGTCCAGCTCGCACTTTAAGTCCGATCGTCCTCAAATTTGGCATAGGGTCCTTTTTCGGCTTAAAGACGATCCCTATTGATTTTGGAAAAAATCATTTCAGATTTAGATATAGCTGCCATCAGGGCTGTGGAACCGGAGTCGGAGTCTGAAGATTTTGCTGGAGTCGGAGTCGTAAAAATTTTGCTCGACTCCGACTCCGGCTAAACCAAATTTTTTAAAACACTTCACATTTTTGTAACTAAGCAAGTGTTTACGCAAATTAGTTTCCATTGCGTTATTCATTCGATCAATGTACAGCATGATTGTAAATGAAATTTAACTTCAAATTACGGCTATCTTTTGATGTTTCCTAGAATGTTAGACTAGCAGATGGGCTGGATCGATCCATTTTAATACCCGAAATTATTATTTTTTTAATTTTATTTTAAGGCCATATACATATGTGGAATATTGACAGAAAATTTTTTCAAAGTTGTTTTTTATAGAAAATTTTGTCAAAATGTTATTTCTATAAAAAGTTTTGTCAAAATTTTATTTCTATAGGAAATTTTGTCAAAATTTTATTTCTATAAAAAATTTAGTCAAAATTTTATTACTATAGAAATATTTTTTTCTATAGAAAATTTAGTCAAAATTTTATTTCTATAGAAAATTGAGTCAAAATTTTGTTTCCATAGAATATTTTGCAAAATTTTATTTATATAGAAAATTTTGCAAAAGTATGTTTGTTACACAATTTTTTTTTTAATTTTATTTCTATTGATATTTTATTTCTATAACAATTTAAGTCAAAATTTTATTTCTATAGAAAATTTTGCTAAAATTTTATAGTAATAGATTTTTTATTAGAAAATTTGATCAAAATTTTATTTCTATAGAAAATTTTGCCAAAATTTTATAGTAATAAATTTTTTTATAAGAAAATTTTGTCAAAATTTAATTTCTATAGAAAATTTAGTTAAAATTTTGTTTCTGTAGAATATTTTGCAGAATTTTATTTACTACACAAACATTTTTCTAAAATTGTATTTTTATTGATAATTTTTTCAAAATTTTATTTCTATAAGAAAAAATTTTCAAATTTTATTTCTATAGCAAATTTTTTTTTTCTATATAAAATTTAGTCAAAATTTTGTTTGTATAGAATATGTTATTTTGCAAAATTTTATTTCTATAGAAAATTTTGCAAAATTTTGTTTGCTACACATATTTTTTTAATTGTATTTCTATTGATAACTTTTTCAAACTTTTGTTTCTATAAAAATTTTATTCAAAATTTTATTTCGATATATTTGGTCAAAATTTGATTTAAAAAAATACCAAAATTTTATTTCTATAGAAAATTTAGTCAAAATTTTGATTCTGTAGAAAAGTTTGCAAAATTTTATTTACTAGACAAAAATTTTTCCAAAATTGTATGCTCACTGATGCTCAAATTTTTCAATGAATGCATCATAAATGCATTTTTGTGAAATTGTCTAAACAATTATAAATATTTCCCAAATATTGCCCGAGATTTTGTAGAAGTCTGATTTGAGATTTTATCAAAATGTAGATCTAAATACAAAGTTGTGCAGAGTATATTATAATCGGCCTGCCCGACTTTAGACTTTCCTTGCATTTTTATTATTTTTGTTAAAATTGTGTTACGTCCCATAACGTTAGATTTAAATTTTAAGTACATAGATTTTGTAGAAGTATATACAATTTTTTTCTAAATCGATTCATATCCAAATTCATGCATATGGGAATATAAACCTTTATATAGCTAGCAACAAATTTAAAGGATTTGAAATAGTATCAATAATTTTGGTCCACCAATACATATGCTGTTGGTATCTTCTCATATTATGATGGGTACTTATATCATTATCTTATTTATTACACATTGCCCTAAATTTGAAATATAGAGTTCAATTGGCATCTAATGTGAAATTAAGACCTTTTTTTGCACACATAAATAAATACGATACTTTATATCGATTCACTTACGGTACCCCCACAATAGAACTACAAATTAGTGGTATTAAAATGAGATTTAGTTATATTACCCGGAGTCGACTCCGGAGTCGGAGTCGAGCTGATGAAAAATGCTGGAGTCGGAGTCGGAGTCGAGCAAAATTTGCTCGACTCCACAGCCCTGGTTTGAAGGAAAAAATGAGAGTTCAAAATAGCAAAAATGTCTTTAAAGCCATACGAAGTTTGATTAAAATTTAATTGTATCAATTAGTTTTTTTAATAAAGAAAGAATTTTCGGCTTCAATCACCTTTGGATGATATTTTTTCTGTGTAGGATCACTCGATAAATCATCTTTAAATGTTGACAAAAACCTTTAGACATACTTCACAAAAAGTTGACAGGGGAATATGATGAAAATATTTTTATGATAATTTGACTATTTTCAATGGCTGAAAATTTCAAAATCCTCGGAGTCACTGTACATGACTACGTTAATTCTGTTAGAACAGCAAAACCGTCATCTCTTGCCCCTTAAAGCTTTTTATTGAGGTTCCTAAAGTGGTTGGCTGGCTTCACATTTGTTTGTTCACTTCATGCTCCTTTGTTGGAAAATGTTTGCGGTAATAAATTCAATTTGAATGGCTGGAATTCCTGTAGAGCGGTGTTTATGTTGTAGGCTTTTGTGGGCGGTTTAATAAAATTAATATAACATCAAATTATGTAAATATATATAAAGTAATATCACAAAATAATTGAATTTCTTTAAATTGTTATTTTGAGACTGATGTTAAATTTGGCGAAATTGAATAAAGGTGACTTAAAGTCTTTTATATTGGGTACCGAGTGACTTCAAACCATATTTCTTAAAAAATAATAAGAAATAAAAAAAAAAAATAAAACAACACAAAAAAAAACTTTTGTAGAATCAAATCTGTTGCACCTTTTAACAAAAACCTTTGCGAGTACCATGTGTTCATTTAAAAAATATTAAACAAATAAATAATTAAAAAAAATAATAATCTGAATACATACAACTTCATCAAAAATTCATCTAAAATAAAAATCTCAAATAACATTTGATACGAAGAAAAAAAAAAAACATCATTTCCTTTCAAGTCCTTTCAACATTAATTAGGAAAGGTTTCGCCACAAAGAACACTTGCATCCAAAATAAAAACTGAAACAACATCCCCCAAAAAAAGGCTAAACTAAAATAAAAATCACACAAAACTCACCTTGTCTTATGGCACGTATCCAATCGAGACGTTCTTTTTCACTATTGGCTACCAAATATAAGGTATATTGAGGAACAGTACGCTGTGACTGATCATCAGTAGATTCACAATAGCCTACTTGAAAAGGATAACCCTGAAGAGGAGAAATGAAAAGTAAACAAAAAACATTGAAAAGAAAAAAAAAACAAAAAATTAAATTAAAATCAAATAAACCAAAAATAAAATTGAGATACAAAAGACTGATAACATGGAGAAAAAAAAAACAACAAAAACGGGATACTCACATCCGGTGCAAAAGGATCACCGCCTTCTCCATTCACTGTGGCTGTCTCAACAAGTCTGACACCTTTAACGGGTATACGACCACGTTCTCGACGACGCTGGAATAAAGAGAAATACAAATACAAAATTAGTTTAGTTTGAAGGGTTCAAAAATTCTTATGGAAGAGGGGATCAATTATTCTCTTGCACTCACATTAATATACACAGAAATAAAAATTACCAAAATTTTTTGAAAATCGTTCAAGATATGCCGCACAGTTGTTCTAAACGCAATTAACATTATTTCTTTATGTGGAACCTATGGTGTTACCTTCTAAGTTAGCAAGTTTGCGGGTCTCTAAGTGGGTCCAAGGGCTGACCAATAGGTGTTGAATGTTGGTCATCTCGGGTGTATGAAATTTTTGTTTTAACTATCAAATCCGTAATTATGAACCAATTTCAATTATTTTTGTTCTTACGTGCATGTACAAATAATCGTTATCTTTCGCGAGATATGGTCCCCACAATTTATTATAATTATTTATTTATTTATTTTTTTTTTTTTTTGCAAAATTTGAACAAAGTGGGGTCAGTATCAGGGTTGCCCATTTTGGTCCGATCGGACCAAATATGGTCCAAAAAATTATTAAATTTTAAATTTGGTCCGATGGTCGGACCAAATGGAATTTGGTTGATTTGGGCCATTTTCGTCAAATTTTTAAAATTTCGTCAAATTTTGACAAAATTTTCTGAAGAAATAAATTTTGACAAAAAATTCTATAGAAATAAAATTTTAACAAAAATTTCATAGAAATAAAATTCTGTACAGAAATAAGCTTTAAAAAATTTGTATAGATACAAAATTATGTACAAAATTTTAAAAAGAAATAAAATTTTGCGATAACTTTCTTTAGAAACAAAAAAAATTAGCTAAATTTTCTATAGAAATAAACTGTTGGCTAAATTTTTTATAGAAATAAAATTTTAGCTAAATTTTCTACAGAAATAAAATTTTGGCTAAATTTTCTACAGAAATAAAATTTTGGTACATTTTCTATAAAAATAAAATTTGGACAAAATTTTATATAGAAATAAAATTAGGTCAAAATTTTATATAGAAATCAAATTTTTTATCGAAGTAAAATTTTGGAAAATTTTTCTATAGAAATAAAATTTTGGCTAAATTTTTTATAGAAATAAAATTTTAGATAAATTTTCTACAAAAATAAAATTTTGGCTAAATTTTCTATAAAAATAAAATTTTGGTACATTTTCTATAAAAATAAAATTTGGACAAAATTTTCTATAGAAATAAAATTAGGTCAAAATTTTATATAGAAATAAAATTTTTTAGCGAAGTAAAATTTTGGAAAAATTCTATCTTTTAAATTATATTAATTATATTTGGAAAAATGGTCCGCTGGTACGAAGTTTGGTCCAATTTTGGTCCAAAATAAAAATTTGTTGTGGCAACTCTGGTCAGTATTTTGGACCTAGAAGGTCCGTTTTTAGGCGGATCATTGTTTACTTTTCTTAACTGCATTTCCTAGAATTATACACATTTTAGAAGAAAAAATGTTGTGCCTATTTGTTATATCACAATGGACTGAATAGTCTAAGTGAGCCTGAATCAAATCGGGCTGCCACTTTCACCTTATATGCTTTAGATTAAAAGTTGTAGACTTCACAAATTGGAATTTAAAAGAAAATACCTAATATTGACGAATTGTTTTCGAAAAAGGTGACCTACATTCTTAATGTTGTTACATTTTCTTTTCCACACTGAAAAAAATATTTACGTGATATTAAAGATTACGCAACCTAAATTTTATGATGCGAAATTTACAAATTTCTTTAAAATAAAGAAACTTTAATTAAAATAAAGTTTATAATCTTTGCTTCAAAAGTGTTTTTTATTAAATTTAGGACACAAATTTTGTAAATTTGGGTCCCTCCGTTAATGTCGCATGTCTTTCAAGTAAGGCTAAATTCCCTTAAAGCAAAGAAACGCATTTTTAATTTAAAGAAATTGTCCTCAAATTAACGGAAATACTTTAGATTTAAAAATCAAATAATAAGTTAATTGATACAATTAACTTTTTAATCAAGATAGAAACATTAAGCTAATTCAGCCAATAATTGAAAATTTATAATTCAAAAATTAATTGATACAACTAACTTTATGATAAAACTCAGAAGAAGAAGGATTTTTTTTTTAATTTTTAATTAAAAACAATCAATTTTGATTTTTTTAATTAAAAATGTATTTCAAACAATCATTTGTTAATCCAACTAAAAACTCTAAGCCAATTCAGAAAGTAATTAAAAATAGTTACCTTTTTTAATTAATAAATTAATTGAGTTTTGCAATCAACATCAATTAAATTTTTAATTGAATCAATTAAAAAATTAATTGAAATTTGCTGAAAAAATCAATTAATTTTTTAATCAAGAACTTTTTCTATGCCCAATTAAAACTGTGATTGATACTATCATTTTCGTGATTGAAGACATTTCAATTAAAAAATGAATTGGATCAATTAATTTGGTGATTGAATCAGAAAAAAAATTTGTGTGCAATGAAACGAATTCGTAAATATAACGAATTTTCTGCAAATCAACGTAACGTTTCGTACTATTAACGAATATGTTCATTGTATTAATGAAAATGTTTTGTTATATCAATTTTGTTACCTGACTTTTAATGATCTTTTTTGTGTGTAGGATGGGGGGTATATTAACTCTGTCATTCCGTTTGTACAACATCGAAATATTGCTCTAAGATACCATAAAGTATATTCTGGGTCGTGGTGAAATTCTGAGTCGATCTAAGCGTGTCCGTCCGTCCGTCTGTTAAAATCACGCTAACTTCCGAACGAAATGAGCTATCGACTTGAAACTTGGCACAAGTAGTTGTTATTAATGTAGGTCGGATGGTATTGCAAATGGACCATATCGGTTCACTTTTACGTATAGCCTCCATAAAAACGGATTCCTAGATTTGGCTTGCGGAGCCTCTAAGAGAAGACTGTTTCACCCGATCTGGCTGAAATTTGGTACAAGGTGTTGGTATATGGTCTCTAAGAACCATGCAAAAATTGGTCCATAATTATATATAGCCCCCATAATTATATATAGCCCCCATATAAAGCGATCCCCAGTATTGGCAAAATTTTATATTTCTATAGAAAATTTTGTTAAAATTTTATTTCTATAGATAATTTTGTCAACATTTTATTTCTTTAGGAAATTGTGTCAAAATATAATTTCTATACAAAATTTTGTCAAAAATTTATTTCTATAGAAAATTTTGTCAAAATTTTTTTCTATAGAAAATTTTGTCAGCATTTTATTTCTGTAGAAAATTTTGTCAAAATGTTATTTTTATAGAAAATTTATGAAGCATTTCATCGATCTATATTATATATAGCCCCCAAATAAACCGATCGCCAATCACAGAAAAATCACGATTGCCACTCGAGCCAAAAATAATCTACCAACATTTTATTGCCATAGAAATTTTTGTCAAAATTTTATATTTTTATAGAAAATTTTATTTCTATAGATAATTTTGTCAACATTTTATGTCTTTAGGAAATTTTCTCAAAATATAATTTCTATACAAAATTTTACAAAAATTTATTTCTGTAGAAAATTTTGTCAAAATATTATTTTTTTAGAATATTTATAAAGCATTTCATAATTGGAGAGGAATATTTTGGTCAAGAACTGAATATATACGTTTTTTAATCGACCTTTCTTTTGTCTACTATATATCCCGGATGGACTAACTTACAATTTAGAAGATGATGTTAAGAAGTTTTATAAGATGCCTTGCAATCGGCCGCAACCCAGGTAATTTAATTGTGGATGACCGTATTTAGTAGAAGTTTCTACGCAATCCATGGTTGAGGGTACATAAGATTCGGCCTGGCCGAACTTACAGCCGTATATACTTATTTTAACTGAAATGTCTTCAGTTCATTAGCAAATTTCAATGCTATTGAAATTGATTCAATTAAAAATTTAATTGATGTTGATTGCAAAACTCAATTAATTTTTTCATTAAAAACGTAACTTTTTAATTAAATTTAAAAAATTGATTTCTGAAATAAATTTTTAGTAGAAAATTAAAAAAAAATCCATCACTTTTTTAATTGACTTAGTCTTCCGAGTTTGATTAAAAATTTAATTGTATCAATTAATTTATTAATTGAAACAAGTATATACAGGAGTAAGTTCGGCCGGACCTTGGAAAACTCTTCGTCGTAACGGGTTACTTGATAATATATAGAATTTCAGGGGGTTTGATGACAAATATTCTCCCAAGCAAATCAGTTTATTTGGGTTTTAGAGAAATCGTAAACATATGGTGTATATGATGAAATAACGCCTTGATTTGAAATTTTAATTTTTTAGATTTTTTCCGCCATTATTGGAATGATTACGAGGAATAGCATCTGGGCATTCTACTTTCAGTTTCAAGCATGATCAGTGCGCCTGCTATACACTGAAAGAAGAGTTTTCTTTTCTGAGGAACGAAATTTTATTTAGAGACAATCGTTGAATCGCTTATCAAAAATTTTCCAGAGGAAACTATATTTTTTTGGGTGTACCCTCAAGCAGTTAAATCGGTCTATATCGATGCCTTATCAAATGGACGGTAAAAATAAATGAGAAGCCCAAGGAATTAAATCGGGAGATCTATACCAAAAAATGGGTGGACACACAACATATTCGGCTGACCTATTTGTGTAACATGAACCAATACTCACCATTTTCGTCTCACCTCTTAATGGTCCTCAAATACCTCTAGAATTCCAATTTCAGACAAATTGGATAAAAACTACGGATTCTAGAAGCCCAAGACGTAAAGTCGGGAGATCGGTCTATATGGGGCCTACTCCAAAACATGGATTTTCAGCAAATCATATAGTTTCTAGACGCTCAAGAAATAAAATCGCGAGATCGGTCTATATGGGGCCTACACCAAAACATGGACCGATACACCCCAATTTCGGCACACCTATTTGTGATCTTAAAATACCTCTAGATTTTCAATTTCAAGTAAAACGGATAGAAAATATAGTTTCTAGACGCCCAAAAAGTAAAATCGGGAGATCGGTCTATATGGGGGCTATACCAAAAAATGGACCGATACACCCTCATTTCAGCATACCTATTTGTGATCTTAAAATACTTCTAGATTTAAAATTTCAGGCAAATCGGATAGTAAATACAGTTTCTAGAAGCCCAAGAAATAAAATCGGGAGCTGGGTCTATATGGACCTATATCAAACCATGGACCGATACGGACCATTTTCGACACACCTCTTTATAGTCCTCAAATACCTATAGATTTCCATTTTCAGGCAAATCGGATAGTAAATACAGTTTCTAGAAGCCCAAGAAGTAAAATCTGGAGATCGGTCTACATGGGGGCTATACCAAAACATGGACCGACACACCACATTTTCGACACAAATCTTAGTGGTCCTAAAATACCTCTAGATTTTAAATTTCAGGCAAATCGGATAGAAAATACAGTTTCTAGACGCCCAAGAAGCAAAATCTGAAGATCGGTCTATATGGGGGCTATACCAAACCATGGACCGATAGGCACCATTTTCGGCACACATTTTAATGGTCCTAAAATACCTCTAGATTTCTAATTTCAGGCACATTGGATAAAACGTACGGTTTTTATAAGCCCAAGACGGCAAATCGGGAGGTCGGTTTATATGGGGACTATATCAAAACTTGGACCGATATAGCCCATCTTCGAACTTGACCTGTCTGCAAACAAAAAATCAGTGCCAAATTTCAGGAGGATAGCGCCATTATTGAAGGCTGTAGCGTGATTACAGACAGACGGATTGAATATGGGGTACGTGATTTTTTGGATATATGGTCAAGAAGTTAAACTTTCTCCCTGTCCGAGTTTTTGACAATTAAAAGTTTTCAGATATCTTTGAAACTTTTTTTTTATTTGAAATTTACTGGAAACGATAGAGAGAAGCATCTCCTCCCTGCCCGATTTTTTTTTTTTTTTTGAAAATTGAAAGCATTCTGATTTCCTGCATAACAACTAATACTTAATGTTTTGATATTTGCAGAGGAGAGGAAGCTCCTTCTTATCAGACTTTTTTAAGTAAAAAGCTTAAATTTAAATTTATTGACAGACAGCATAGAGAGTATTTCATTTTCCGTTATATGTTTGGAGAGGCATCTTGCTCCCCCTGCCCGACATTTTAATCATATCATATCAATAACTGAAGATAAGCAAATTAAAACTCATTTTTGGTTCATGAAATTTAATATGTTTTGAGAAAGTTTTTTTGGCTCTAAACAGACATTTTTGCAATTTTGAACACCGAGTCTTTCCTTATGACAAATTAATTTTCTTGAATTTTTCAGAAAATATTTATTTATTTTTGTGAAATCGGCGTGACATCTGCGTTTTTAAAAGAGTTAGGTAAACATTTTCTAAAATTAACCAAAATTTTTTCCCTTGTGGTGGGATCACTGTTTTTTAAATAGGCTTTAAATTTGTTGTTTTTGCATCTTCACTACGATACAAAACTTCATTTAAAATTAGGATATTTTTTCAAAACTTTATTTTAAAGATGTTTCTACTTGAAATATAGCATAATTTCTAGTTGAAGTCGAGTCTGCATTAAACATTTTGGTTGTCGTTAACACGTTTTCAAAGGACTTTTCAAAGGACGTTTCAAAGGACATGAAGAACAAAACTAAAAATACGAATAAATTAGAATTTGTTTCCTAAATTCAAATATGCAAAACTCAAAATTTAAAAGAGCACTGTGTCCTTAAAGTATCCTTACTTCAATTCTCCGCTTCACAGAAAAAAAATCACGAAAAATTTTCCAACTAAAATTTTAATTGACTTTAAAAAAAATTCAATTAAAAATTTAATTGAACCCGCAAATGTTTTAATTGAAACAAAAATCAATCACAAAAATTAATAGTATCAATTAATTTTTTAATTGGTTCAATTAATTTTTTAATTGACCTTCAATTAATTTTTTTAAATTGATACTATCATTTCTGTGATTGAAGACATTTCAATTAAAAAATTAATTGGATCAATTAATTTCGTGATTGAATCAGAATTTTTTTTTGTGTATTCTTTGGTTCGGAATCAATAGCAAAGTCGTTGGTACACACAAAAAAAAATTCTGATTCAATCACGAAATTAATTGATCCAATTAATTTTTTAATTGAAATGTCTTCAATCACAGAAATGATAGTATCAATTAAAAAATTAATTGAAGGTCAATTAAAAAATTAATTGATCCAATTAAAAAATTAATTGATACTATTAATTTTTGTGATTGATTTTTGTTTCAATTAAAAAATTTGTTGATTCAATTAAATTTTTAATTGAATATTTTTTAAAAGTCAATTAAAATTTTAATTGGAAAATTTTTCGTGAAATTTTTTTCTGTGTATAAAGATAAAACCTTTGGAACTATGCATGCTTTTTATACCTTGCGCCATACTGTGGAACACGGTATTATAAGTTAGTGCATATGTTTGCAACACCCAGAAGGAGACGAGATAGACACATAGTGTCTTTGGCAGAAATGCTCAGGGTGGGCTCCTGAGTCGATATAGCCATGTCCGTCTGTCCGTGAACACATTTTTGTAATCAAAATCTAGGTCGCAGTTTTAGTCCAATCGACTTCAAATTTGGCACAAGTATGTGTTTTGGCTCAGGATAGAACCCTATTGATTTTGGAAGAAATCGGTGCAGATTTAGATATAGCTCCCATATATATGTCGTCCGATATGGACTTATATGGCCCCAGAAGGCAGAGTTTTACCCTAATTTGCTTAAAATTTTTGCACAAGAAGAACAATTAGTACAATAGTCAAGTGGGCCAAATTTTATTGAAATCGGTTCAGATTTAGATATAGCTCACATATATATCTTTCGCCCGATATGGACTAATACGGTCCCAGATGCCAGAGTTTGACCCCAATTTGGTTGAAAATTTGCACTAGAAGTACAATTAGTAGTGTAGTCAAGTGTGCCAAATTGTATGGAAATCGGTTCAGATTTAGATATAGCTCCCATATATATCGTTCGCCCGATTTACACTCATATAACCACAGTGGCCAATCTTTTACTCCGATTTAATTGAAATTTTGCAAAAGGGAGTAGAATTAGCATTGTAGCTATGCATGCCAAATTTGGTTGAAATCGGTTCAGATTTGGATATAGCTCCCATATATAGCTTTCACCCGATTTACACTCATATGACCACAGAGGCCAATTTTTTGCTCTGATTTAGTTGAAATTTTGCACAGGGAGTAGAATTAGAATTATAGCTATGCGTGCCAAATTTGGTTGAAATCGGTTCAGATTTAGATATATCTCCCATATATAGCTTTCGACCGATTTACACTCATATGACCACAGAGGCCAATTTTTAACTCCGAATTAGTTGAAATTTTGCACAGGGAGTAGAATTAGCATAGTAGCTATGCGTGCCAAATTTGGTTGAAATCGGTTCAGATTTAGATATATCTTCCATATATAGCTTTCGACCGATTTACACTCATATGACCACAGATGCCAATCTTTTACTCCGAATTAATTGAAATTTTGCACAGGGAGTAGAATTAGCATTGTAGCTATGCGTGCAAAATTTGGTTGAAATCGGTTCAGATTTAGATATAGCTCCCATATATACCTTTCGCCCGATTTACACTCATATGACCACAGAGGACAATTTTTTGCTCCGATTTAGTTGAAATTTTGCACAGGGAGTAGAATTAGCATAGTAGCTATGCGTGCCAAATTTGGTTGAAATCGGTTCAGATTTAGATATATCTTCCATATATAGCTTTCGACCGATTTACACTCATATGACCACAGATGCCAATCTTTTACTCCGAATTAATTGAAATTTTGCACAGGGAGTAGAATTAGCATTGTAGCTATGCGTGCAAAATTTGGTTGAAATCGGTTCAGATTTAGATATAGCTCCCATATATATGTTTTTCTGATTTCGACAAAAATGGTCAAATACCAACATTTTCCTTGAAAAATCGCCACTGCTTAGTCGAAAAATTGTAAAAATAACTCTAATTTTCCTAAACTTCTAATACATATATATCGAGCGATAACTCATAAATAAACTTTTGCGAAGTTTCCTTAAAATTGCTACAGATTTAAATGTTTCCCATATTTTTTACTAAAATTGTGTTCCACACTAGTGCTTTAGCCAACTTAAATTTTGAGTCTATAGATTTTGTAAAATTCTATCAAATTCTGTCCAGATCGAGTGATATTTAAATGTATGTATTTGGGACAAACCTTTATATATAGCACCCAACACATATGACGGATATGATATGGTATCGAAAATTTAGATCTACAAAGTGGTGCAGGGTATAATATAGTCGGCCCCGCCCGACTTTAGACTTTCCTTACTTGTTTTTTTACTAACATTGTGTTCCACCCCAGTGCATTAGTGGACTTAAATTTTGAGTCTATAGATTTTGTAGAAGTGTATCAAATTCTGTCCAGATCGAGTGATATTTAAATGTATGTATTTGGGACAAACCTTTATATATAGCCCCCAACACATTTGACGGAGTGGTTCAGGGTATAATATAGTCGGTCCCGCCGGCTTTATACTTTCCTTACTTGTTTTCAGTGTAGTTTAATTTCTTGAAAGGTACGTTTCTCGCATGCATTTTGTACAGAAACCATCTTTGAGCACACTATGAAGTCAAAAAGAATCATAAATATTAAAATTATATAATTGCTAAGAACATCGATGTTTGGTGACGTAGTTGATAAGCTGTACAATTCACAAATATTTAGACAATATATACAATTTTGTTTTCGGAACAATGACCCCTTATTTGAGTCGTCAGTAAATCATAGACATTTGGAGATAAACCAAACTTCATGACATAGACAAAAGTTTATTCTACATTAAAATAGAATTCAGTTTAATCTTGTTTAAATACGCAACACTCATGGCAGATATTAAAGCTCTGAGTGAAGATTTGCAAAAATTCGCCATAGAAAATTTCAATGAAATTCCCGAAAAAATAACAGAATATTTAAGAAATTTAAAAGAATGGATTCTAGAGCATGCATCTCTTCGAGCACGTATGGATGATCAATTTCTTATACAATTCCTGCGTTACTCCAAATACAACTTTGAAGAGGCCAAGAAAAAACTGGAAGATTTTTATATGTATAAAAAAACATTTCCCGATTGGTTGGGGACAACGGATGTAGATAATCCAATATTTCGAGAGAAATACAATTTCGGGTAAATATTTTTCCAAAAATCCCAAATATGGTTAAAATTTATGAGATGATAGTTTTTGCCATATTTCAGAGCAACCGCAGTTTTACCTATCCCCCTTAATGGATGTGGTCCTCGACTTGTCGTTTATCGCTATAACTATCCAATTGATCGTTACACTTTGGATGAAATCATTGAGACCTGCTTGCTTACCATTGAAACTTTCATTATGAATGATCCATATGCTTGCGTTTTTGGTGTTCTCTATCTCTTGGATATGGCCTTAGCAACTCCAGCCAAAATTGATCAATATACTCATCGAGTTCTAAGAAAACTTGAATTATTTTGTGGTCGATGTATACCCATACATTCAATTGGTTTTTATTTCTTTAATGTACCCAATTGTACTGAGGATTTCTTTTGTAAATATCTGGAATCAATTCCACCTGATTTTAAGCATAATGTAGGTATATTCGATAGCTACACTCAAGGAAAAAACAATACTTTCCTCCGGAATGAATTTTTATACAAATGAAATTCCCCTTTCTATAAGATAATATTAGTAATTTAGCGATTGTTTGGAAAACTTTCTTAAAAAAATATTTAGCGTCAACTGAAAACTTTGCTTGTCTGAAATTTCTTAACTCAGAAAGGAAAACTCTTCTTTCAATATACAAATACAACTGTTAACAGATTTTTTTTCTTTTTCTAGATTCTTATCGACAAAGAAGGTCTATCCCAGTTAATCCAAAAAGTCCCACAGAAATATTTACCTGAAGATTATCGAGGTGAAAATGGTTGCCTATCAGATCTTGTAAGAGATTTCAATAAAGTTCTAGATGACCAGAGAGAATATTTCCAAGATAATGCTTAGTATGGATTTATTGAAGATTTTCCAAATCGACAGTCTCAAGATTGTGATCGTGATTCAAATGAGAGTGATTGGGAGCTATTAAATGAATAAAACTAAAAATATGAAAACTAAATATTCTTTCCCATACTCTTTGTATAGATCTGATAGGAGGTTGGCTGATAAGTCCCCGGTCCAACCAAGAAAAACACATTTTTTTGTCAAAATTCGTTTTTATTATTCAATATAGTTCCCTTCAAGAGCGATACAACGATTATAACGAGCTTCCAATTTTTTGATACCATTTTGGTAGTACTCCTTCGGTTTTGCCTCAAAATATGCCTCAGTTTCGGCGATCACCTCTTCATTGCAGCCAAATTTTTTCCCTGCGAGCATCCTTTTGAGGTCTGAGAACAAGAAAAAGTCGCTGGGGCCAGATCTGGAGAATACGGTGGGGGGGGGGAAGCAATTCGAAGCCCAATTCATGAATTTTTGCCATCGTTCTCAATGACTTGTGGCACGGGGCGTTGTCTTGGTGGAACAACACTTTTTTCTTCGTCATGTGGGGCCGTTTTGCCACGATTTCGAGCATCAAACGCTCCAATAACGCCATATAATAGTCACTGTTGATGGTTTTTCCCTTCTCAAGATAATCGATAAAAATTATTCCATGCGCATCCCAAAAAACAGAAGCCATTACTTTGCCAGCGGACTTTTGAGTCTTTCCACGCTTTGGAGCCGACTGTCGATTGGACTCAGGAGTGTAGTGATGGAGCCATGTTTCATCCATTATCACATTTCGACGGAAAAACTCGGGTGTATTACGAGTTAACATCTGCAACAACCGCTCGGAATCATCAACACGTTGTTGTTTTTGGTCAAATGTGAACTCGCGCGGCACCCATTTTGCACAGAGCTTCCGCATATCCAAATATTGATGAATGATAGAACCACCACTTTCCTTTGATATCTTTAAGGCCTCTGCTATCTCGATCAACTTCATTTTACGGTCATTCAAAATCATTTTGTAGATTTTTTTGATGTTTTCGTCGGTAACCACCTCTTTCGGGCGTCCACTGCGTTCACCGTCCTCCGTGCTCATTTCACCATGCTTGAATTTTGCATACCAATCAATTATTGTTGATTTCCCTGGGGCAGAGTCCGGAAACTCATTATCACGCCAAGTTTTTGCTTCCACCGTATTTTTTAAATTTTTGAAGAAAATTTGAAGAAAATTTTACAAAAATCTACCAAATAAAAAAGATCTTATTTTGAAGTTGTTGATCAAATTTGTGTGGTTAGTATAAATTTTTGTTTTTTTTTTTTTTCGAAGAAATATTTTATACTGAATTTGTAGAAAAATTTTGCCAAATCTTACATCTATAAAAACTTTTGCAAAATTTTATTTATATATTGTATTTCTATAGAAAATTTTCGCAAAATTTTATTTCTATATTGTATTTCTATAGAAATTTTTTGCAAATTGTTATTTCTAAAAAATTTTTGACAAATTTTATTTCCATGGAAAATTTTTGCAAAATTTTATTTCTATAGAAAATTGTTTAAATTGTTTTTCTATAAAAATTTTTGCTAAATTTTATTTCTATAGAAAATTTCTGCAAATTCTTTCTAAAGAAAATTTTTGCAAAATTTTATTTCATTATTATTGTTTTTGATTTCAGCTTAAAACCATGCATTGACTAAACTACAAGTGTAGCTTAACCAACAGAGGAAAAGTATGCTTGTCGAAAAGGTTTTATAGTCCGCCACTGCCTAAAAAAATTTGCACCCAACCAACTACATTCAAATCGATGATTTGAGTTTGGCCAAGGAAAAGAGATATGCTTGCAAATTTTTTATGCAGTAGACGACTATCAAACCTTTTTTCGGAAGGTTCAAGTGTAGTTCACTTTTATTCTGATAATTGGAATTTATTCTGATAATTGGTTGATAGTTTTGCTGCAAGTAGAGGATGTTGATGAGGAATGTGGTAATTCCGAAACAGCTGTACATCCAACCATCTTGCAGTCTATAAGGCTTTGCCCAACTAAATTTGACAAATCAAGCCACTCTAATAATGAAGAATTAGTAAAAAATCTTTAAGTGAAACCATTAAAGAGTTTCCTACTCAGGAGCAACATGTGTCATATGATTTTTTTTTATTTAAATGTACTTATATCTGCCACACGTTAGTAAACAATTTCATTCTTTTTTATTCTTGGAATGTGGCAAAAACCTAAAAAAAAAAACATGAAGACTTCTATAAGACCCATCCTTTTAATAATTAAGGGTTAAATCAACAACTATACTTCTCCCCCTTTAGTAAACGCAATCGTATGGAATTTTTACACTTCAAGGATACACAGGAAGAAGCCTGGTAAAAGTGTAAGGTAGAAAATTCCTTAGGGTGAAGAAAAAATCTCAAATATTTTCTTTGATGGAAAGCAAAAATAAATTCTTGCAAAAAAGGTCTACAAGAATCAAACCAAAGGTAAGATTTTTTTTATGTTGATGACACTTCACTTTTAAGAATATGTCTGAGTATTAAATGGGGGTTGTTTTATGCAGAAGGATTTAAAGGTAATTGTGCTATAGTGTTCTGGTGTAAAGTTATTGAAGGGCTAAACTCTTGTTACTCTTTTGTTTAATTGTTAATAATACATTAAGCTAATAAGCGCATATATTGGCTTACATACATTATTTATATCACTGTACACAAAAATATGAACATTTTCTGAGAAAAGAAATTTTATACCAACGAAGTTTTCTTTTGATGCAAACAAAGGCAATCGTTTCATTGCTTATCATAAAGTGGGGATTAGTTACTCGTAAAGAAAATATTCTATAACAAAAGGAAATTTCATTTGTCTAAAATTTCGTTATTGAAGAAAGTATTTTTTCTTTGAGTGTAGTCATGTAGATCGATTTTATTCAATTCTTAGTTCATGTCAATAAAGTAAGAGATTTTCGTTTACTTCTTATGAGGGGACTTTTCCAAATTTTGGAAAGGTAAAAAAACGAATTCGCCAATTTTTGAAGAAATCGTAAAGCCGAATTACAATCCCAAGACGAAGACATACTAATTCGATTTTAAGTTTGGATACAAAAAAAAATCGCAAGAATACGGTGGATGAAGCAGTTTTTCGTAGCACTTCGTCCTTCGCCAGTGTGGTGGTTTTCTATTCAATTCATTGTCGAATCGGTTTTATGCTTCTTCTCCAGGCAGTCGATGAAAATGTTTATTAATTTGTATGATTTATTTCGTAATTTATTAATAAAATCATAACAATAAAACAACGTTGCATTGTATTTATGAAATCTTTCATGTGCTAAATATTATGATCAATTTTCGTTAATATAACGGAAACGATTTCTAAAAGTTTTTCAGGGAGTATACGTCCATCGAATTCTTCAGGTTAATTTTACGAATCAAAAGTTTCGAAATTTGTCGTTAGAATTGAGCCAACGCAACAATTTCATAGATACTACGAAACTGTTCGTTTTTCTAATGACTTTTTCTGTATAATAATGACACATTTCATACGATTAAGGAACATTTCATTTCAATGCCCGCTATGATAATGAAAACAAGTAAATCGGCCGAAAGTTCGGTCAGGCCGAAACCACCATAGATTGGGTACAACTTTTTTTCAAAGACTGTCATCGTATTACTTGCATTGTGGTAACAGTTACCGATGGTAATGTACATGTTAGTCCACGTGAAGTCTACAACGTTAGATAGAAACAAGTATATACGGCCGTAAATTCGGCCAAGCCGAATCTTCTGTACCCTCCAACATGGATTGCGTAGAAACTTCTACTAGAGACTGTCATCCACAATCCACTTGGGTTGCGGTAGCACATAACACCGTCTTCTAAATTGTAAGTTAGTCCATACGGGGGATATATTAAGCAAAAAAAAAGGCCGATTAAGTACGTATATAATTCAGTTCAACAAAATTTTCTATAGAAATAAAAATTTGACAAAATTTTCTATAGAAATAAAATGTTGACAAAATTTTCTATAGAAATAAAATTTTGACAAAATTTTCTATAAAAATACAATTTTGACCAAATTTTCTATAGAAATAAAAATTTGACAAAATTTTCTATAGAAATAAAATGTTGACAAAATTGTCTATAGAAATAAAATTTTGACAAAATTTTCTATAAAAATAAAATTTTGACAAAATTTTCTATAGAAATAAAATTTTGACAAAATTTTCTATAGAAATAAAATTTTGACAAAGTTTTCTATAGTAATACAATTTTGACAAAACTTTCTATAGTAATAAAATTTTGACAAAACTTTCTATAGTAATAAAATTTTGACAAAATTTTCTACAGAAATAAAATTTTATCAAAATTTTCTACAGAAATAAAATTTTGACAAAACTTTCTATAGTAATAAAATTTTTACAAAATTTTCTATAGAAATAAAATTTTGGTAGATTAGTTTTGGCGATACGGACCAATTTTTGTATGATTGGCCATTGGCTATATATAACTATAGACCGATATGGACCAATTTTTGCATGGCTGTTATACTAGCGCAATGTACCAAATGTCAACCGAATCGGATAAATTTTGCTCCTCCAAGAGGTTCCGGAGGTCAAATTTTGGGATCGATTTATATGGGGGCTATATATAATTATGGACCCATATGGACCAATTTTTGCATGGTTGTTAGATACCATATACTAACACCACATATCAAATTTTAACCGGATCGGATTAACCCTTTCACTACCGAAATAAACCTAATGTTAAAAACTTTAATTTTTCTTCTGTTTCTAATTGTACTAACAGCATGTAGAACAAAAAAAGTCATTTTGAGAAACAACCTCAATTACTTCAAGAGATATATAAGCTTGTTTTGAAAACTTGATTCTTGAATTGTGACCAAATGGCCTTACGAAAATAAGCGCTATTTGACCTATAATATCTTTCAAAGTGTGAGAAAATATACAAAAAAGAACCCAAGGTGGTACCAGCTATAGTTTTCGTATGAATGTCCATTTACAAGAAACATATGGTAGAAAAATTGTCTCAAATTTTCGTATTTTTTGTTTATTGTTAAAGAAGTTTATAAAAATATATTTTAGTGCTCACCAATTTTCTAAAGAAATAAAATGTTGACAAAATTTTCTATAGAAATACAATTTTGACAAAATTTTCCATAGAAATAAAATTTTGACAAAATTTTCTATAGAAATAAAATGTTGACAAAATTTTCTATAGAAACAAAATTTTGGCAAAAGTTTCTATAGAAATAAAATCTTGACAAAATTTTCTATAGAAATAAAATTTTGACAAAATTTCGATAGAAATAAAATTTTGACAAAATTTTCTATATTAATAAAATTTTGACAAAATTTTCTATAGAAATAAAATTTTGACAAAATTTTCTATAGAAATAAAATTTTGACAGAATTTTCTATATAAATAAGATTTTGCCAAAATTTTCTATAGAAATAAAATTTTGACAAAATTTCTATAGAAATAAAATTTTGAAAAAATTTTCTATAGAAATAAAATTTTCACAAAATTTTCTACAGAAATAAAATTTTGACAAAATTTTCTATAGAAATAAAATTTTGACCAAATTTTCTATAGAAATAAAATTTTTAAAAAATTTTCTATATTTAGAAATAAAATTTTGAAAAAATTTTCTATAGCAATAAAATTTTGACAAAATTTTCTATAGAAATAAAATTTTGCTTCATTGTTAATTTTCCCTTTTAAATCAATGATATGTTTATTTATATGCACATATTACAACGACCCATTTTCAAACAGAACGAAAACATTTTTCATAAAACTTTTTTTGCATGCGGTTTGCATAATTCCCCATATACAATTTAAAAACAGTGATAAATGTAACATTAATTGACTTTCACTTCCTTTCAATTTCAATTGAAAAAGAAATGCATATTTTACGAATCAAAAAACCTAAATACGATTATGTGCCATAAAATATTAACTTCAATGTGAATGGGTGATTTTATCCAAGCTTTAAAAAGACAGTCTTATCTTTTTCACTGCAACTTTTTGTGAACGTAATAAATGTAACACTTTTGTTTGGGCAAGAAATGCACTGCGATGCGATGACGTCTGACCAAGTGACCAGACAAGCAAAAAAATCGTTTCATACATTTTTAGAGAAAAAAAACCCATACAATATATTTTAACAACAAAAATTTGTATTTCTTTATTTTTTTACTTGCAGTGAAATAATTTTCTTTGGAAATTGTCATGACTTCTTTTAAAGCGATTTTAATTGAAAACATATAAAAGTAACCAAAAACCGAGAAAACCGTAACAAATTTAGTTGAAACTCTATCAAGACCATACACTCAAAACAAGAGTTTGGTTGGATATAAACAATTTCGGTCTTCCCTTCCCTTCATCGGGGACAGTCAAGAACCAAGAACAGCGGAGATTAAGGACGAGCTGTTAAAATGCATTTATATCCGAGGACGTCTCTGCGCCATGGCGATTGGATGCCGTAAGTTAAAGAGGCATACTCCGCCTGGATTGTCCCGGAATTTAACCACCAGGAAGTGTCCCGAATCTTTCACAAAATTTGCCCAAAATCCCGGAATTTCAATTGCTCAAGGCATATGTTCTAATTTTTTCACTTGAGCATTTTATTCTAATTTTATTCTAAATTCACGTTCTTCTGTGAAATGTATTTTTACAAATTATAATTATCAGTTCACGGTTGGTGTCCAACTCTATTCAAGTCTGTAATCCCGGCCAACATTTCAAAATCGATTTTATCCCTATCACTACCATAGACTCTTTAGTGACACTATAACAATCGCCCACTGTGATGCGAAATATACCCAAATTCATGTCATTGGCGGCACCCAAATTTCTACACCCTCAAAAAAAAAATCGCTTCTGTAACATTGGCTGAAAAGTCCCCGGTCTAGCAAAGAAAAAAACATTTTTTTGTCAAAATTTGTTTTTATTATTCAACACAGTTCCCTTCAAGAGCGATACAACGATTATAACGACCTTAAAATTTTTTGATACCATTTTGGTAGTACTCCTTCGATTTTGCCTCAAAATAGGCCTCAGTTTCGGCGATCACCTCTTCATTGCAGCCAAATTTTTTCCTTGCGAGCATCCTTTTGAGGTCTGAGAACAAGAAAAAGTCTCTGGGGGCCAGATCTGGAGAATACGGTGGGTGGGGAAGCAATTCGAAGCCCAATTCATGAATTTTTGCCATCGTTCTCAATGACTGGTGGCACGGTGCGTTGTCTTGGTGGAACAACACTTTTTTCTTCTTCATATGGGGCCGTTTTGCCGCGATTTAGACCTTCAAACGCTCCAATAACGCCATATAATAAACACTGTTGATGGTTTTTCCCTTCTCAAGATATTCGATAAAAATTATTCCATGCGCATCCCAAAAAACAGAGGCCATTACCTTGCCAGCGGACTTTTGAGTCTTTCCACGCTTCGGAGACGGTTCACCGGTCGCTGTCCACTCAGCCGACTGTCGATTGGACTCAGGAGTCTAGTGATAGAGCCATGTTTCATCCATTGTCACATATCGACGGAACTCGGGTGTATTACGAGTTAAAAGCTGCAAACACCGCTCAGAATCATCAACACGTTGTTGTCTTTCGTCAAATGTGAGCTCGCGTGGCACCCATTTTGCACAGAGCTTCCGCATATCCAAATATTGATGAATGATATGACCAACACGTTCCTTTGATATCTTTAAGGCCTCTGCTATCTCGATCAACTTCATTTTACGGTCATTCAAAATCATTTTGTGCATTTTTTGATGTTTTCGTCGGTAACCACCTCCTTCGGACGTCCACTGCGTTCACCGTCCTCCGTGCTCATTTCACCACGCTTGAATTTTGCATACCAATCAATTATTGTTGATTTCCCTGGGGGCAAAGTCCAGAAACTCATTATCAAGCCAAGTTTTTGCTTCCAACGTATTTTTTCCCTTCAGAAAACAGTATTTTATCAAAACACGAAATTCCTTTTTTTCCATTTTTTTTTTCAAATAACAAAAGTTGCTTCACAAAAGACGCTCTATCTCACAAACTAATTGACTTACAGACGTCAAATTTTGACACGAATCATTTGAAGGTTGGTACTATATAAAACTAATATGCATTTAATAGTAGCGACGCCATCTATGTGTCAAACCGGGGACTTATCAGCCAACCTGTTACCACATTGGTGAACTTCTCTCTTATCACTGAGTGCTGCCCGATTCCATGTTAAGCTCAATGACAAGGGACCTCCTTTGTATAGCCGAGTCCGAACGGCGTTCCACATTGCAGTGAAACCACTTAAAGAAGTTTTGAAACCCTCAGAAATGTCACCAGCATTTATGAGGTGGGATAATTCACCGCTGAAAAACTTTTTGGTGTTCGGTCGAAGCAGGAATCGAACCCACGACCTTGTGTATGCAAAGCGGGCATGCTAACCATTGCACCACGGTGGCTCCCAAAAAAACGGTCGGTAAGAACTCTGCAGAAATGATCGAAAGCCACAGATCGGCTTAAACTAAACTGTGTTAAACTAGCAGCAGAAAAGAGACGATAACAGTAACCGGAAAGAGGCGATAATAGTAATCAGAAAAATAATCTAAGAGTGCATGGACACTATATTGTCATTTAGAAGGACTTTAAATATCTTAGAATTACACAGAAAATTGACTATGATTGAACACTTTAGGATCGTAACTGACAAAGCTCTATCGATTACGACAAAGCTAGCATGAATAATCTCAAATGTGGGAGGTGCAAGACAGACAATCAGAAAGCTATACTGGCGAACGTAGTATACGCGCAAGTACCTTACGCAGCTTCTGCTTTGAGTAATTCGAGGGAAATTAGTTCTGGCCTCAGAAAAATGGTCGACAAGGTGAAAAAAATGTGTACTCTCCGAATGATATCTGCTTACCGTACAATCTTGACATCAAAAAGGAAACTCGTGAAAGATTACTGAATAAATGGTAAAGGTGTTGGAACACAGATGACAAATGTAGATGAACTTACAAACTTTTTCCGAATATAGAGAGCTGAATGAATAGGTCCCATGATAAATTCCTATCTATGGCAAGTGCTTAGTGGCCATAGGAATTTAGGAAACTATCTCCATAAATACAAGATACGTAAGACAAACATATGTGACCTCTACTACATTAAAAAAGATAACACACTCTCGAGATGCCTTTTTAAATACAACACAACAGAAGGAATATCTGTGTCATGGTCGGAAGAAAGCGTCTTCGAAAACGTTATAGAGAACAGATGAAGTTTTATAGAGAACAGATGAAGAAAATTACGAACGGTTAACTCCTAATATGCTAGAAGAGCAGTAGTAGACAAAGTATATACTAACGGATACAGAATATGAACCCATAAGTAATGCTAAAGCGGTCTCGCACTAATGTTGCTGCATGAGACCACTACGTACGCTATCACTATCCCCCATAATCCAAAATATTATACTTCCTCTTCCATAGCCTTCACCCTCATCCGCTGTGCAATTCCCTGGTATTTTCCTGTGGCGAATGTTGTTTGCTCTGCCATTTCTTTGAGATATATACGGCAGTCTATGATTGTTTTCGAGTTGAGAAACAGAGAGTCCAAGGATTTTATTGCAGGTCGACTGTCTAAGTATATTTCTATGCCTACATTTATTGGAACACTACTTCTTAGCCAATTTACTTCATAGCCATTTTAAATTCCAGGTCTTTTGAGTATATATGTAACAATTCCCTACCTATGGCAGACGCATTTCACGTGCTCATTTCACCACGCTTGAATTTTGCATACCAATCAATTATTGTTGATTTCCCTGGGGCAGAGTCCGGAAACTCATTATCAAGCCAAGTTTTTGCTTCCACCGTATTTTTCCCCTCCAGAAAACAGTATTTTATCAAAACACGAAATTCCTTTTTTTCATTTTTTTCACAATAACAAAAGTTGCTTCACAAAAGACGCTCTAACTCACCAACTAATTGACTTACAGACGTCAAATTTTGACACGAATCATTTGAAGGTTGGTACTATATAAAAATAATATGCATTTATTACTAGCGACGCCATCTATGTTTTAGACCGGGGACTTATCAGCCAACCTGTTATATGTCCCAAACATATTATGCTAGTTTATGAACATTATATGCTTGCACCTAAAAATATTGTATTAAAAGATTTGAGCTCCAAACATATAATTTTTACATTCAAACATATGAAAAACAGTTTTTTTCGTCCGTGTAGTAGCCGAATTTCAAGAGACAACTTGATATAAAATCATCGCAGCCATCGTGGGAGAAAGTTTCAGAGGCTCCAACATATCTAGGATTTTCAAAGTCTGCAGGCTATAACGACTGCGACATGGCGTTTATGCAAATTTACCAAAAGAAATACCAAGTGATAAAATATGGGCTACTATTTTCGAAAAATGTGACTGTTTTTGCTTGTCCCGACAAATCCCGGAATGTACGGCACAATGTCCCGGATTTCGGCAACCATCCATAGGACAGAAAAGGCAATGACATGAAATTCAATGAAACGAATGAAATTAAATTACTTTTTTTCCATTCAATCAAGTTACTGTCTTCACCGAATAGAGTCCTCTATTCGACCTTTTTAATACGGCGAAGGTGGTGAACATAGAAAAGTAAACAAAAAAAGAATGACTTGAATAATAACAAATTGAGGCCCAAATATGCTGCACAAAGAGAAACGTGCCGCTTACTTTGTATATCATTGTTTAGCAAACACAGCATGATGGAGTTGTGGTATTTGTGACCGCAGTTGTTCCATGTTTCATTTAGTTCCACCACATACATTTTGATTCTGTTTCTGGATATGATTGTTGTCCATCTACCGATTAAATGGATTCCTTTTATTGTTGAGTTAACTGCTGGCTTTCCAAAAAAAAGCAGACCCACGAACGGAATATATCTGATGATGTGATCAATTATGGAATATTTTACATTTTTCCAACAGCAGTCGCGACAGCAGCAACTATACGGTGAGATCTCATCATCCGTTCGCAATAACCATTCCTGAGTCCCATAATGAATCCAGCGGGTGATTAATGAGTCACAAGCAGCCCAACCAAAAACAACAAAAAGGGAAAACACACACGTCGATTTTTTTGTTTCTTTTCATTTTAACAAGACAACGACAATAGCTTCATAGCCATTAAAACATCGATTTCATAGCCATCATTGAGGCCGTTTTCAATTTTCATTAAATCTTCATTTTATCACTTACTTTTCGTACCCATGTTGTATTTGATAAAGAAAGATAAAAGACAAGCATGTATGAAAGTACACACAGCTGGAGTTTTGTTCGGGACCTGGTTTTTGCCTTTTTTTCTCCCTTTCAAATTGATTGAAAGAAAGGGCTTTTTGATATCCAATTCTCAATTTCTTAAGTTGTGTGATTTGTGAGAGGCGTTACTAATGTTTTGTACAATTTATTTTGTAAAGCTTATAAAATGGACTTTTATGTTGTCTTTTTATTGTTCAATATTTATTTTTTTTTTATTAAGAACTATTCATAAAGCTTTTGTAAAGAAAAAAAATTTAAACTATTAACGCACATTCCAAAGTGTTTTAAATAGGAGGTGGGGAACTCAAGTACGTTGTATGTAGAGTAATCAGAATTAACAAGTAAGGAAAGTCTAAAGTCGAGTGAATACCCGCGCCACTTCGTGGATCATGTAGATCCATCCCAAATCCTTCATTTCACCCTATTTGGACAAAATTTGTTTAGACTTCTACAAAAAATATATGGAAACAATCATATGTAATGCCCTTATTCAAATCGGGCAATCGAAACGACGCATGCAACTATTTAGGAAAAATTTGGTCAATATAAACTTGACGTATTTCTTTCAATTTTGCATTTAAAAAACCTGAACACCCCTCAGTTTGAAGGAGTGTGTGTGTAGAATGTTGCTCCTATTTTGATTTTGGAATTCACTCTTCAGTTGTCAAAATGCCGTCCAAGCAAGAAGAGCAGCGTATCAAAATTTTGCTCGCGCATCGCGAAAATCCGAGCTACTCGCACGCAAAGCTGGCAAAATCGCTAAAAGTTGCCAAATCAACCGTTACAAATGTAATTAAAGTGTTTGGGGAACGTTTGTCGACAGCCAGGAAGTCTGGATCGGGGGGAAATCGAAAACCGGAAGCCACTGAGACGACAAAGAGAGTTGCCGGTAGTTTCAAGCGAAACCCTAACCTCTCTCTCCGAGATGCCGCAAATACGCTTGGTGTATCGTCAACAACCGTCCATCGAGCCAAAAAACGAGCCGGACTATCGACTTACAAGAAGGTAGTGACTCCAAATCGCGATGACAAACAAAATACGACGGCCAAAGCGCGATCCCGCAGGCTGTACACGACGAAGTTTGACTGCATGGTAATGGACGACGAAACCTACGTCAAAGCCGACTACAAGCAGCTTCCGGGACAGGAGTTTTAAACGGCAAAAGGAAGGGGAAAGTTAGCAGATATTTTCAAGCACATAAAACTGTCAAAGTTCGCAAAGAAATATCTGGTTTGGCAAGCCATCTGTACCTGTGGCTTGAAAAGCAGCATTTTCATAGCTTCCGGGACTGTCAACCAAGAAATTTACGTGAAAGAGTGTTTGGATAAACGTCTGCTGCCTTTCCTGAAGAAACACGGTTGTTCCGTACTGTTTTGGCATCTTGTCATTACGGCAAAATGGCCATGGAGTGGTACGCCGCCAACAACGTTCAGGTGGTTCCCAAGGACAAGAACCCTCCCAACACGCCAGAGCTCCGCCCAATTGAGAAATACTGGGCTATTGTCAAGCTGAACCTAAAGAAAACCAAAAAAACTGCTAAGGACAAGCAGCAGTTCAAGGCAAACTGGCTTTCTGCGGCGAAGAAGGGGGACAAGGTGGCTGTACAAAATCTGATGGCAGGTGTCAAGCGTGAGGCCCGGCAATTCGGATTTGGAAAAGCGAAAACCTAACTGAATATTTTTCCTGAATTTTATACTAATTGAACTTGAAAAAGAAATTTAATTTGATTTTTTAAATAAACGATTTCACCGATTTACAAGCGTTTTCCCTTGACCAAATTTTGACAATATCACCCTTTATTTCGAATCTATGTGCCATTCCGAAGTTGATGGAAAAGATCTTAACAAGTTCTATTTCCCATCAAATTTCTTCATTATTATCTGCGAATCAACACGGTTTTAGGAAATAACGATCGACCATAACCCCCCTTTGGAATTTACTTGTTTAGTTAATGATGCTTTTAGAGATCACTTTCAGACGGATACGATATACATTGATTTCAGTAAAGCTTTCGACAACGGTAATCATGCTCTCCTTTTACACAAGTTGGACTTGATTGGTTTCAGTGAACCTTTATTGAAATGGTTTCATTCATACTTAATTGGTCGGACACAATGTGTAAAATTCGGTAGTGCAACATCTAAAGCTATCACTGTTACCTCGGGTGTTCCCCAGGGCAGCCACCTCGGACCTGTTTTATTTTGTCTATTCAACAACGATCTCCCTTCAATTATGAAATTTTCCAATATTCTTATGTTCGCGGATGACGTAAAGATATTTAGGTTAGGTTAGGTTAGGTTGAAAAGAGGAGTCGGATTACTCCGTCTCATGTCATATGACATACACCTAAGCCAGAAATCGGCTTGTTGTGCGCTCTAGTTTATAATTATAACCCCATGCTTATTTTAAGAATTCTGTGCTTTCGACGAATTTCTTAATTTGTTTCCATTTTACTCCCTTCAATCGGTTTAAATTTGGAATGTTTTCGACTCCCAAATGTTGGGATCTGTATCTTGTAAATGCCGGGCAGTGACACAGATAATGTTCAAGTGTCTCTTCGTCCTCTCCACATGCCCTGCATAAACTATCGTTTATTACACCTATACGGTTCAAGTGTGCCCTGAGGTCCAAGTGTCCCGTGATGATTCCAATAACCCTACTGATCGTACTCCTACTCTCCTTCAGTAGTTCTCTTGTTTTATCTTCATCGGGATCTACCCATATGATCTTCGTGATCCTTCCGACTATTTCTCTGTTCCACAGCTCTACATGTGCTCGCTTTGCCCACACTTTTAACTCGGACCGGGTAGCCCCAAAGGGCTTGGGGTTATCCAAGTTTACTTCCTCAGCTTCCCTGGCTTTTATCGCTAGGTCATTCACATGCTCGTTTCCATCCACCCCACAGTGAGCAGGTACCCAGATAATTCGAATGGAGCTATACTCGGAGTAGGAATTTATTATATTTTTGCATTCCAAAACGGTTCGTGATTTAACCGTATTGGATGCTATAGCTCGTATAGCCATCTGGCTATCGGTGAGAACATTTACACTTAGTGGCCTTGTGTTTGTGCTAAGCCATTTTATACACTCCGTGATCGCTCTGATTTCTGCTTGCAGAATAGTTGTATGATCTGGCAAGCGAAAGGAGATTTAGGTGCCAGAGTTTTCAAAGTATACCCCCAATCCCGTTCTATCCACCATCTTCCTAACCTAACCTAACCTACCATAAGGGGTTTCAATAAGGGTTCCGTTAGACCATGATTGTCTCTCCGGTATGAGTATTTCACACTCGGTCTCTAGCGTTTCTTCAGGTATGCGATCATGGAGCACTCCTAAATCAGACGTCTCTCCTATCGTCACCTCAATTATCCTCTGATGGTTTGATCTGTTCCCCATTTGGTACCATTCTCCCATCATCTTGAGTCTCATTGCAGTAATGGCTGCTTCACTTTTTATCTGTATCTCTATAGGGAGGACGTTTAGAATCGTTTCTAGCGCTCTAGTTGAAGTTGTTCTCATTGCCCCGCTTACACCACGATAACATGTCCGTTGGACCCGTTGCAGGGTTTCTACGTTGCATTTCTTCTCCATTGATGTCCACCATACTACCGATGCGTAAGTCACCATAGGTCTTATTACGCTGGTGTATATCCAGAGCGACATTTTGGGATTTAGTCCCCATTTTGAGCCAACGGCTCTTCGACATAGTGCCCAGCACCTGTGTGCTTTCTCTGCCCTCTCCTTGATGTGGCACTTCCAATTCAACTTTCTGTCAAGGATTACTCCTAAGTATTTCACCCTGTCAGATACTGATATAGTATTGCTTAAAAAGCAAGGTTCAACGTATTGGCCGATCTTCGCCTTTCTGGTGAAAAGGCATATATCACTCTTCTCTGGGTTTACGTTCAGACCCCTTGGTCTAGCCCAATCATATGCTATCCTTAGAACACGCTCAGCTCTCCTACATAGCTTGTTTGGATCCGTCCCATTCAGAAGAATTATAACATCGTCTGCATAACAGACTGGTTCAAATCCTTCCTTAGTTAGAATCCTCAGCAGACCGTTAATGGTGGTTACCCACAATAGAGGTGATAAAATTCCACCCTGTGGTGTTCCCCGTGTAACTTTGTCCCTTATTTTGGTATCGTACAATCCACAGCTTATCCATCTATTCCTTAGCATATGGTTTATCCAGTCCCGTAGTGCCCGGTCTACCTTATACTGGTCTAGGGATTCGATAAGTGCGTCTGTCCTTACATTATTGAAGGCACCTTCAATGTCCATACATACCGCTAATGTGTACATCTTGGCGTCAAAGGATTTTTCAATATTGTGCACCACCTCATGCAGGGCCGTCTCTACTGATCTTCCCTTCACGTATGCATGTTGTTTGAACCTTAGTAATGTTTTTGGAATCTTACTCTTTATCATGGTGTCTACGATACGTTCCATGGTTTTCAGTAGAAATGATGTAAGACTGATCGGTCTGTAAGATTTTGGTACCGCATAACTCGCTTTGCCTGGTTTGGGTATAAATACCACTTTTGCCTCTTGCCAGGCCTTCGGAGTATATGCGAACTTTAAGCATGCTGTATAAATGACAGCTAAATGAGGTGCTAGGAGATTTGCCTCCCTTTGAATTAGTGCAGGGAAAATCCCGTCTGGACCCGGTGTCTTAAAGGGAGAGAAACTTTTCACGGCTTCCCTAACCATAATGTCCGTTATAGTGAAACTCTGCACATACTCATCCTCCCTTCGTAACGGGAGGAAGATATTTCGTTCCTATAATGATCCTGGCGAACGAAGGTAATATCTTCAATTCGACCTTGATAACTTTTACGATTGGTGTGAGATAAATTTAATGGAATTAAATATCTCGAAATGCAAGTTAATGCGCTTTTCGAGAAGAACTGTATTCGAGTCGATTTATTCTATTGGGACCAACGAGCTGGAGGCAATTGATTCTTTGAAGGATCTGGGATTGCTAATGGACCAGCGTCTAAACTTTCGCCATCACATCTATATGGCCGTCAGTAAAGCACTTGTTACTCTTGGATTTATGAAACGGTGGAGAAAAGAATTTAGAGACTATTTGATAACCAAGATACTTTACACCTCATTGATACGAAGCAACCTTGAGTATGGTTCCATAATTTGGGATCCATATTATACAATCCACTCAAATAAGATTGAATCCGTCCAGAAGCAATTTCTGCTATTCTGCCTTCGACACAGAGGTTGGGATCGCCAGTCTTTACCATCGTATCAATTTCGCCTAAATCTTATAAAATTACCATCACTGCAAAGTCGTAGAACAATGTTAAATATTTCTTTCATAATGAATATAATCCAAGATGAAATTGATTCTGAGTTTCTTCTCAATAAACTGACTTTTAATATACCTGTTAGATCTAGTAGAAATTTTGAACCACTAAAAATTCCGTATTATAGATCAGATTATGCAAATAACGATCCGTTTCGAAGGTTACGCCTTCAGTTCAATAAATATAATGCCATTATAAATCTGTCTGAGCAACGAGTTGTTCTGAAGAGAAATATTATTTTACAATTAAACCAGTAGATTTATCTTTATTTGTACATAGTTGTCTGTAAGGATTTTGTATCTATAGACTTAATAAAAAAAAATCTCTAGACTTCAAATTTAAATCGAAATTGTGGCGGAGCACAACGTTAATAAAAAAAAATGTGGAAATATTTAAATCCAAAGCCATTTTTGGGCATCTTCGCAAAAGTGTATTTAAGATTTATCGGGCGATAGATATGAACTAGAGTTACACGCAGAGAAGAAACATGATTGTCACAATCATATTCGAAGAGCAAAATAATATGATAGGAGCTATTTTTGCGGCGACCATGTAACATTTTAACCTGCAACTATGTTGGCTCAGTGAACATGGTTATAAGAAAAATGTAATTGTTCTCATCTAAAATGTTATTATATTGATAAAAAGAATTTTGTTTGAATGAAAAAACAATGGTCACGATTTAAAATGTTATGGTATTCATTAAAAATGTTTTTCTCCTAGTTAAAAGAACATGGTCACAACCTAAAATGTTTTGATCTTTATGAAAAAACTTTTTTCATCGTCGAAAAAAGGACGCCACTTGAGAAAAGAAAACACATTAATTAATTTTATTTGTTTGTTTTTATTTATGTATAAACTAATTCATTGTTTAATTGTATTTATAATGCCGTTCAAGCAAATATCATATATTTTTACACACTCTATTTTATTTCAATTTCAACAATAAGTAATTATTCCATATTTACATCGAGCCTATCAAATGTACAAACGCAGACATCATGTAACTGCAAATAAAAATAAATGATACCATATAGCAAATATTCACATAAAACCACGTGCCACTTCTGAATAAATAAATTAACACAAAACACAGTAAATCCGTATTCTCCGTCCATTCCAAGAAACAATCAACACACGACTGACGCGCAAAATGAAAATCGTATGTACCTGCTCAATGTTTTTATAAAATTCTTTTCGCTGCAAACAAGTTAAAAAATTAAATGGTCACGAAAAAATGTAAATGGTCTTTATGGCCATGTAATGGTTCTAGACATGTCTATACTTAATCTATAAAAATACTGTAAAAAAGTAAAAAAATTGAATGGTCAGGTACATGATTTTCCCGACCATTTAATGGTCTCAAATTCTATCATTTAAATGATAGAACATGTTTGCGGTATTTGAGAACCATTCAAATGCTTATTGCCACCATACATTTTTCTCCGCTCGAAAACTATTTTTACAAAGACAAAATACATGGTTTTCACTGCAATTACATGCTCTAGATAAGCATTAAATGGATGCGGCAACCATGTCCAAACATGGTTTTTCTGTGCGTGTATAGAAAAATTTGAGCAATTTGTAGCAGTTTTCGACTTGGCAGTGGCGATGTTACATGGAAACTGTTGATGTTTCTACAATGTTAATTGTACTCTGATAAAAATTATTGTCGGGTGGCCAAACATTTCATGGCCTTATAATACGAATTTTACTTTTTATAGAAAACGCTTTTCTTTGCTATACATCTCACTGAAAGATGCATGCCCCAGAGGGAAGCCAAGGGGAGAAATCGACCACCATGGTGGTCTACGGCGTTAAGTAATATGAGGAAATCCTGCTGGAAGCTCTTTAACAAAGCAAAGTCCATCAGAGTTTCTGAGGATTGGGAGGCTTACAAGACGAATCTGAGAGGATACAAGCGAAAACTGAGAAAGGCTCAGCATAACTCTTGGAATGATTACTGCAGCAGTATTGAGAATACGTCCGAGGATTCCAGATTACGGAAGGTACTAGCATCCACTAACTCCGCTCCAGGTTTCATTAAAACATCGGAGGGTAATTGGACAACGTCCAGTGAGGAGACGCTGGAGCTACTATTGGACACACATTTTCCTGGGAATCAGACGGTTGAACCATAGGTTAGGTTAGGTTATGTGGCAGCCCGATGTATCAGACTCACTTACGACTATTACGACTATTATTACGACTATTCAGTCCATTGTGATACCACATTGGTGAACTTCTCTCTTATCACTGAGTGCTGCCCGATTCCATGTTAGGCTCAATGACAAGGGACCTCCTTTTTATAGCCGAGTCCGAACGGCGTTCCACATTGCAGTGATACCACTTAGAGAAGCTTTGAAACCCTCAGAAATGTCACTAGCATTACTGAGGTGGGATAATCCACCGCTGAAAAACTTTTTGGGTGTTCGGTCGAAGCAGGAATCGAACCCACGACCTTATGCATGCAAGGCGGGCATGCCAACCATTGCACCACGGTTGAACCATGTTCTGGCGGTGTCACAGTGGGTCAGAGGTCATTTCCTATCGAGGCCAAACAGTCAGTTGTAACAACGGGTGTGCGGTTTCGCGAGCTATCGCTGTGATCGGAAAAATGTACGGCCACAGTTCGGTCCTCAAAATAATGCCAGATGTGCCTAACGTAGTGGATTACACTCTGGCGAAACCACTTTTCGACAAAAAGTTTGAAACTCTAATTCCCAACAGTGAGGCGTGGTGTACGCAGACCCCGGGAAATAAAAGATATATAGATTTCTACACTGATGGCTCCAAATTGGATGAGCAAGTGGGTTTCGGAGTATATTCTAAAGATCCGGAACTTCGAATAGCGAAAAGATTACCTAATCACTGTAGTGTTTTTCAGGCTGAAATACTAGCAATAAAAGCGGCGACGAAATGACTGAGAAGTAATGTTCCAAAAATTGTTGGCATTAATATATACTCAGACAGTCAACCTGCAATAAAATCCTTGGACTCTGTGTTCCTCAACTTGAAAACGTCCATCGACTGCCGCAAATCTCTCAACGAGATGGCTGAGCAGTACAATATTCACCTAATATGGGTGCCTGACCATAGGAACATACCGGGGAACTGCGATGGGGATGAGTTAGCAAGGCTAGGAACTACCTTACATATTCCATGGGAACTAGAATCTGTTGGTATGCCTCTGGCTACCTGCAAGCTCTTACTTCGTGAAAAGCCTTTTATGATGACAAATGTTCGATGGGAGAATTGCAAGGGTTGTAACGACACCAAGCAAATATGGCCCCATTTAAACTTAAACGTCACACTAGATATGCTAGTGTTCTCAAGACGTCAGATATCACTCCTGATATCTGATATAACGGGTCACTTTCTACTAAGCGATATCGCAAAAACTATTGGCCCGAAGTATACTGACTATTGTATGCGGATGCGAAGGAAAATGAATCAATTAAACACCTCTTGTGTGAGTGTCCTGCATTTTGTGTAAGGCGTAAGCGAATTTTAGGAGCATATAGCTTCAGATTACTGTCGGTTTACGATATTTACAACTTTGCGACAGTCGCAAACCTACAAAAGTTTGATACAGACCATCTCATTTTAAGTCGTAAGAATTATTTTTCTGGTTGTATCTTAAAAGAGACAGTGCGCATTCAAAGGTTAACAAGTTAAAAAAAACGTAACAAATTTTCATAAATTGTTGCCAATAGTGTTACTTATTTCTGTGAAATCTGCTTGACATAAAAATAAAATCTGCTTGACATAAAAATAAAAAAATTGGTGCACTGTTTTTGAGTGTACTCTGAAGGATATCAAAATATATGCTTACTTTCATTAGAATAATTCAGCAAGGTAAAGCAAAAATGCTCTAGGGAAAATAGAAAACTGCTCAATTCTCTTCCATGATGACTTTGATTAAATCACTTTTCCAGATTTATAGAGAAAAACATCTTTTGAATAAAATCTGCCATAAGTTTTTCACTACAATCTTTCATTCATGGGCTATGTGACTGTGTCACCAATCATTTTTGCCATCGGCGTTAAAAAACTTTATTTAGTTGTGAACTATTGCTATTTCCCACTTCAGGAACCTCCATGCAGCTAAAAATCTCTTCGTACAACTTTACTTTGGTCTTTTTGAACTTTTCCCCCATGGCATATTTGGTTTGTCTTATTTGTCTTGTAAGTCTGTCGTTTTTATGTCCGTCTTAGTTTGATCTCCCTTTACTGACAATTGACAAATTCATTGTCAGTTTTTCTTCAGTTTTCCGTTGTTGTTGTTGTTGTCAGTGTCACCCGGCTTTTGTCAAACTAATTTTCTCCTTGGTTGCTTTTTTCTTTCTCGTGTCGTGGGTGTTGCCATTAAGTTTTTATTTTTTTTTTTTTTGTCTTTTCTTGGAAGTTTGCTTGTTTTACACCTTGTTGGCCCCCTTCTGAGGTAGATGTTAGTTGGGTGTTGTTACACTAATCCACTTAGCTGCACAATGCAAATTTACCTTATGGCGAATATTGATAAATTACTCGTCAGATAAAAACATATTAGAAACTTTGTTTCTTTTTCGATTTAAATCAAAAGTTTTTCTTTTACAAGAAATACTTTCACTTGGGAGTGATGTTATTTAAGTTTTTAATGCAATAAGAGAAAAAAAAAGATTGGTCAACATACTAAAGAGTTGGTAGAATTGGTTATAATGTATGTTGTGATTACAAGGGAAGGAGAATTGGAATGTACACAAGAAAGTAAGTAGGAAGAATCTATAAGGTAAGGAGTTAAGTAAGGCATAAGTGGCTACGTAAAGAGGTAAGGTATTGTGTGAGTAAACAGAGTAAGCAGAATATCAATTCAAATAAGCGAGATATCAAATAGAGCAAGGGCTAGTACCTTCTGTCTGTGTACTCCACACCACACTGTTGGGAATTAGAGTTTCGAACTTTTTGTCGAAATCCGTTTTGCCAGAGAGTAATACACTACGTTTGGCATATATGGCATTGCTTTGAGGACCGAACTGTGACCTTGATTTTGTACAGTACAGGTTCTATTGTACTGTAATCCATTCCATTTTTAATCCATTCTTTGTTGACGATTTTCTTTTGACCTGTGGCGCCTGAGATCTCCTATACCCATTTGACAAGTAAATCCGATCATTTTGTTTGTACACAAAGCGCTCAATTTGTAATGTCTTGTGGTCGGAGAAAACCAAATTCGGTAACTTATCACTTTCGTGCAAGAGAAGCCACTTCTTAACTCTTTCCAGCCTAAATTTTTGGGCTTTTTCCCAAGCCCAATTTTTTAAGATGTGTTTCTTCAGCTACCACAGCCAACCCTGCGGAGAGATACCGTGATGCAATGGTTAGGATGCCCACCTGCCCACAGCTATTCAAAGGAGCAAGGGTTCAATCTCAGTTTCAACGGAACACCAAACGGTTTTTAGCTGTGGATTATACCCTCCTCGGTTGCCACTCATGACAAAAATAATATACCAAACTTTGAACAATATTTTTACCAAAAATCTACCAAGTTTAAAAAAATCAAATTTTTGTGTTTATTATAAAAAACGTTGTTTCTTCGAAAGAAATGTTTTTATTATTTTATTTCAGTATTTGCAATGTTATATATTATAATCTCTCCTATTAGCTTTGTCAAAATTTTATTTCTATAGGAAAGTTCTATATAAAATTTTATGCGAAAATCATTTCAAAATTTTGTTTCTATTATATTCTACTATTTTGTTAAAATTTTATTGCTATAGAAAATTTTGTCAAAATTTTCTTTCTATAGAAAATTTTGTTAAAATTTTATTTCTATAGAAAATTTTGTCAAAATTTTATTTCTATAGAAAATTTTGTCAAAATTTTATTTCTATAGAAAATTTTGTCAAAATTTTATTTCTATAGAAAATTTTGTCAAAATTTTATTTCTATAGAAAATTTTGTCAAAATTTTATTTCTATAGAAAATTTTGTCAAAATTTTATTTCTATATAAAATGTTGTCATTTTTTTTTTTTGCTATAGAAAAATTTGATAATATTTTATTTCTATAGAAAATTTTAACAAAATTTTATTTCTTTAGAAAATTTTGTCAAATTTTTATTTCTATAGAAACTTTTGTCAAAATTTTATGCCTATAGACAATTTTGTCAAAATTTTATTTCTATAGAAAATGTTGTCAAAATTCTTTTTTTCTCTAGAAAAATTTGATAACATTTTATTTGTATAGAAAATTTTAACAAAATTTTATTTGTATAGAAAATTTTGTCAAAATTTTGTTTCTATAGAAAATTTTGTCAAAATTTTATTTCTATAGAAAGTTTTGTCAAAATTTTATTTCTATTGAAAATTTTGTCAAAATTTTCTTTCTATAGAAAATTTTGTCAAAATTTTATATCTATAGACAATTTTGTCAAAATTGTATTTCTATAGAAAATGATGTCAATTTTTTGTTCTATATAAAAATTTTATAACATTTTATTTCTATAGAAAATTTTGTCAAAATTTTATTTCCATAGAAAATTTTGTCAAAATTTTATTTCTATAGAAAATTTTGTCACAATTTTATTTCTATAGAAAATTTTGTCAAAATTTTATGTCTATAGACAATTTTGTCAAAATTTTATTTCTATAGAAAATGTTGTCAAAATTGTATTTCTAAAGAAAATTTTAACAAAATTTTATTTCGTGTTTTGTTTTTATTGTGGGTTTGTACTTCAATAATATTTGTTGTTTTGATCTCAGCTTTAAAACAATTGTGTTGACTAAACTAAAAGAGTAGCTTAACCAACAGAGGAAAAGAATGTTTGTCAAATTTATTTGGGCAAAGCCCTATAGACTGCAAGATGGTTGGATGGACGCACGTTTCGGAATTACTACATTCCTAATCAGCATCCTCTACTTGCAGCAAAACTATCAACCAATTATCAGAATAAATTCAGGCAGTTCACTTAACCCATGGTGAACCACACTTGAACCTTCCGAACCTTCTATTTCTATAGAAACTTTTGTCAAAATTTTATGTCTATAGACAATTTTGTCAAAAATTTATTTCTATAGAAAATGTTGTCAAAATTTTACTTCTATAGAAAATTTTGTCAAAATTTTATTTCTATAGAAAATTTTGTCAAAATTTTATGCCTATAGAAAATTTTGTCAAAATTTTATTTCTATAGGAAATTTTGTCAAAATTTTATTTCTATAGAAAATTTTGTCAAAATTTTATTTCTATAGAAAATTTTGTCAAAAATTTTTATCTATAGGGAATTTAGTCAAAATTTTATTTCTATAGAAAATTTTAACAAAATTTTATTTCTGTAGAAAATTTTAACAAAATTTTATTTCTGTAGAAAATTTTTTCAAAATTTTATTTCTATAGAAAAGTTTATATCTACAGAAAATGTTAACAAAATTTTATTTCTATAGAAATTGTTGTCAAAATTTTACATCTATAGAATTTTTTTTTTCAAAATTTCCTTTCTATGGAATTTTATTTCCATAGAAAATTTTGTCAAAATTTTATTTCTATATGAAATTTTTGTCAAAATTTTCTTTCTTAGAAAATTTTGTCAAAATTTTATGTCTATAGACAATTTTGTCAAAATTTTATTTCTATAGCAAATGTTGTCTAAAATGTTTTTTTTTTTTGTTTTATAGAAAAATTTGATAACATTTTATTTCTATAGTAAATTTTGCCAAAATTTTATTTCTATAGAAAATTTTGTCAAAATTTTATTTCTATAGAAATTTTATCAAATTTTTTTGTCTGTAGAAAAATTTGATAACATTTTATTTTTATAGAAAATTTTAACAAAATTTTATTTCATTAGAAAATTTTGTCAAAAGTTTATTTCTATAGAAACTTTTGTCAAAATTTCATTGCTATAGAAAATGTTGTCAAAAAAAAATTTTGTTTTCCATAGAAAAATTTCAAAACATTTTATTTCTATAGAAAATTTTGTCAAAATTTTATTTCTATAGAAAATTTTGTCAAAATTTTATCTCTATAGAACATTTTGTCAAAATTTTCTTTCTATAAACAATTTTGTCAAAATTTTATTTCTATAGAAAATTTTGTCAAAATGTTATATCTATAGAAAATTTTGTCAAAATTTTCTTTCTATAAACAATTTTGTCAAAATTTTATTTCTATAGAAAATTTTTTCAAAATTTTATTTCTAAAAAAAAACTTTATTCATACAGAATATTTTAACAAAATTTTATTTTATTTCTATAGAAATAAAATTGTTGGAGAGGAATATTTTGCAAAATCTACCAAAACAACAAGAATTGTACCAATCTACCAAATAGTCACAGTTGGTAGAATTCTACCAACTGTGACAGCCATGATACCCTCTCAAAATAAAAAATAAAACAATATTCTCTTTTAAATACTACACGCAGAGAAGGAATATGATCACCCCAACCATGTTTCAAGAGCATAATGTTACTTTTTCTCAGGAAACATGTAACATGTTTGTCGAAACCATGTTATTTTATCGGAAGTTATAATTTGATTGCGGAAAGCATGTTGTGTTTTTCGAGAAAAGAATATTTTTGCGACAAAAATGTTACATAGTCGCCGTGAAAAAGTAACATGGTCCTCTTGAAACATGTTTGATGTGATCGATCATATTCCTTCTCTGTGTGTAGAGGGCTCTAATGATAGCCGAACGTGTTTACCCAGTCAAATGGAAAGGAATCACGCTTGAATTTCATCATTATTGTTTATAAACTTTTGCAAGTTTATAAACAATAAAATTAACTGTCACTGGAATAAATCTATAAGCTTATCAGGCTAGCGCTTTAGAAATGATAGCAACATGAAGTGTTTGCATTACCAGCCACCCAGTATAGAAAGGAATTTCTTTACATTTTTTCTTTTCACTCCTTTCCCATTCATTTGTTTTCGAAAAATATCTCCCTCTTCTCCATAAAATTTATTTTCGCTATAATTTATATTTGACCATCACTTTTGTCTTTCTTCTTATTTGAGATTAGCGCTTATTTATAATGACATATTTTTATGTATCGAATGGAAGGAAACCCACCATATATTGCTTTACCATAATAAATGACTTTTGCAAATTTAGGCTATAATTTTAACGCCTTCTCATTAGAAGGGGGGATAATCTTAAAAGTCAACCATAATAATAAAAGGTCTAGTCCAAACAGGAAAAAACCCTCAATGTGAGAATGAACGTAAGGAGAAAATAAAAATTAATAGTAAGTCCATCCCATCTTCCAGTTCAAAGTCAAGGTTGTTGACGTCATGGTATTTTGAGAGAAGTATACGAAAGGAATTGTCCAACAATACCCCATTACCTTTATTTGCAGTTCAGAACAAAAGACTTAATTTGCGAGAATTGCAAAATGCGAATTACAAGAAAACCTAAGATAGAATACCAAAATACCAAAGAATATATGAAAAATAATATAAACTATGAGATGAGATTTTTTATGGTCAGCGTAAGAGATTATTTCTGGATAATGTGGCAAAATTATAAAACCATTGTTTTCAGACTTTGGACGGAAACCCATTAACGGAATGAGTAATTTTTTTGGAGTGATGGAAAATTTTAAAGTTAAAATAGAAGGGCCTTGGTGAGGTAGTAGTGATTATTTTATGATTATGTCGTTATGCTACTTACATCCTCAATTGATCAGAGAATATCCTAAGCCAACGAAAAGAAGAAATCATTGAAATAAGATCTAAGAAAGGTCCCACTAAATCACAAAAGTTTATATGATCGGAACTTCGATTACCTAATGATCGGACTTCAGCTGAAAAACTTGTGTTGGGCGTTCGGTCAGGAATGCCCAATGTTTCCCCAGACTTATAGGACTGGTGTATGCATCGATTTGATGCTAATGGGGAACTGGATTATTCGTTGATTGGTAGGTGGTCGGAAACTTGTGTATCAGCTGCGATTTAGTTAATAGGAACGTGATGATCACTTCGGCTTTCAGACATCTTCTCATGGGTGGTTTGTTGTTATTATTTAGGGCATGTAGTACTGTAGATCCGAAGATCAGTGGGAGAAATTGTAGATCCAAGGAACTCAGGGGAAACTGTCGTACGCATGAACTCAATGTAGACCCGAAGAACTTGGTGATAGAACTGTAGATCGGAAGTACTCAGGAGAATGACTGTAGTACGTAAGAACTCAGTGGTAGAACTGCAAATTAGAAGATCTCAGTGCTGCTACTATAGATTCGAAGAACTCTGTGCGTTAAACTGTAGTTCCGAAGAACTCAATGGTAGAAATGTAGATACGAAACTGTATTATGTAAAAACTCAGTGGAGAACTGTAGGTCCGGAGAACTCTGTGTTGCAAATTCGAAAAACTGTGGGGTAGAAACTGTAGTTCGCAAAAACTCAGTGAGAGGAACTGTAGTTCTGAAGAACTCAGTGGGGATCTGTAGATCCGAAGAACTCGGGAGGAAGCTTTAATGCGCAAGAACTCACTGATATAGTTGTAGATCCGAAGAACTAAGTGCTGCAAATATATATTCGGAACAAACTGTCGTGACAAGAATTCAGGGGGAAACCATATTGCGCAAGATCTCACTGATAGAGCTGTTGATCCGAAGATCCCACGAGGAAACTATAGCGTGCAAGAACTTAACTTAATTGAGAACTGTAGACCCGAAGAACTCAGTGCTGCAACTATAGATGCGAAGAACTGTATGGGGCAAACATTCGTGACAAGACTCATTGGGGGAAACTGTAGATCCGAAGTACTCAGTGATAGAACTTTAGATCCGAAGAACTCCGGGGAGATACTGTAGTACGTCAGAACTCAGTGGTTGAACTGTAGATATGAAGAACTCAGTAACAGAACTGTAGATCCGAATAACTCATTGCTGCAACTATAGATTCGAAGAACTAAGTGGTAGAACTGCAGATCTGAAGAACTTTAGATCCGAAAAACTTAGTGCTGCAATTATATATTTGAAAAACTCAGTGGGGGAACTGTAGATCCGAAGAACTCAGTGATAGAACTTTAGATCCGAAGCACTCCAGGGAGATACTGTAGAACGTTAGAACTCAGTGCTGCAACTATGGATTAGAAGAACTCTGTCGCGGAAAATGTAGTTGGCAAGACCTCAGTGTGGGAATTGTAAATTTTAAGACCTTAGTGATAGAACTGTGCATCCGAAGAATTCAGGAGAAAACTATAGATCCGAGCCACGGGAGCCACCGTGGTGCAATGGTTAGCATGCCCGCCTTGCATACACAAGGTCGTGGGTTCGATTCCTGCTTCGACCGAACACCAAAAAGTTTTTCAGCGGTGGATTATCCCACCTCTGTAATGTTGGTGACATGTCTGAGGGTTTCAAAACTTCTCTAAGTGGTTTCACTGCAATGTGGAACGCCGTTCGGACTCGGCTATAAAAAGGAGGTCCCTTGTCATTGAGCTTAACATGGAATCGGGCAGCACTCAGTGATAAGAGAGAAGTTCACCAATGTGGTATCACAATGGACTGAATAGTCTAAGTGAGCCTGATACATCGGGCTGCCACCTAACCTAACCTAACCATAGATCAGAAGAACTTAGTGATAGATCTGTAGATCGAAAGCACTCCGGGGATATACTGTAGTACGTCAGAACTCACTGGTTGAACTGTAGATCCGCAGCACTCAGTAATAGAACTGTAGATCCGAATAACTCGTTGCTGCAACTATAGATTCGAAGAACTCAGTGGTAGAACTTCAGTTCTGAAGAACTTTAGATCCAAAAAACTTAGTGCTGCAACTATATATTTGAAAAACTCAGTGGGGGAACTCCGAAGAACTCATGGGGGACACTGTGGATCAACTGAAATTATAGATTCGTAGAACTGTATGGAGCAAACTGTCGTGACAAGAACTCAATGGTGGAAACTATAGATCCGAAGAACTCAGTGATAGGACTGTAGATACGAAGCACTCCGAGGAGACACTGTAGTACGTCAGAGCTCAGTGGTTGAACTGTAGATCCGAAGAATTCAGTTCTGCAACTATAGATTTGAAGAACTCTGTCGCGGAAACTGTAGTTGTAGATCCGAAGAACTCAGTGCTGCAAATATAGATTTGAAGAACTCTGTCGCGGAAACTGTAGTTGGCAAGAACTCAGTATGAGAATTGTAAACCTTAAGAGCTTAGTGATAGAACTGTGGATCCGAAGAACTCAGGAGAAAACTGTAGATCCGAAGAACTCTGTGATGTAACTATAAATCCGAAGAACTCAGTGGTAAAATAGCAGATCTAAACAACTCTGGGGGGAAACTTTAGTGCGCAAGAAATCAGTGGAGAACTGTTGACCCCAAAAAAAACTCTGTGCTGCAACTATAAATCCAAAGAACTCAGGGCGGAACTGTAGACCAGAAGTACTCCGTGGGGGAAACTGTGGATCAGGGTGGAAATTGTTGTACACAAGAACTCAATGGTAGACTTGTAGATCCGAAGAACTCATGAGAAAACTATAGTGCCCGAGAACTCAGTGGAGAACTTTAGATCCGAAGTAATCAGTGCTGCAACTATAGATTCGTAGAACTGTGTGGAGCAAACTGTAGTGACAATTACTCATTGGGGGAACTATACATCCGAAGAAGAAATCTACATTTCCGAATATCTCAAGGGAGAAACTGTTGTACGCAAGAACTCAGTGGTAGAGCTGTAGATCCGAAGCACTCAGGGGTAAAATGTAGTACGTAAGAAATCAGTGACACAACTGTAAATCCAAAGAAGTCAGTTGTAGAGCTGTGGATCCGAAAAACTCCGTGGGGGAAACTGTAAATCCGAAGAATTCATGGAGAGACCTGAAGATACGAAGATTTCAGTGGAGCAACTAAAGATCCGAAGAACTCACTAATGTAAGTATGGATACGAAGAACTTGGTGGGGGAAACTGTGGACCCGAAGAACTAAATGGGGGAAACTGCGGAAGAACTCATTGGCGCACATCCGAGGAACTCAGTGGTACAACTATAGATCCATAGAACTCATGGGGTAAACTGTAGTATGCAAAACATAGGGGGAAAACTGTGATCTGTGGACCCGATCTGTGGACTATGGTCCCGAAGAACTAAATGGGGGAAACTGCGGAAGAACTCATTGACGCAAATCCGCAGAACCCTGTGGTAGAACTGTAGATCCGTAGAGTTCATGGGGTAAACAGTAGTATGCAAAACTCAGGGGGGAAAACTATTATCTCATTGGTGAGCCAGTAGATCCGAAGAACACAGTGATGGAACAGTATTATGATGGGGCTTGTGGAGCACACCCTTGGCGGTAAAGCCAATGTTTTCATTTCTAAACAGATGTTTTATTTTTACATATCAAAAAAATTCTCATAAAAGACATCATTCCAAAATCTTACACACTTTCTTGAACAACGAATATTCCTCAGACAACATTGTTGCTCAAACTCTGGAAAACTCCTCTTCAACGTGATAAAATTTTGAATATCTGTTTTAAATTCGCATGATAATTTTAACAATATTATAATGATGGGGATGGCCAACCATTCTGTGAAGGATCCCACAGGTTTTGCTGTGAAAAACGCAGTCTACCACTACCTCGAGGAAAGAAGAAGCTAACCACCTTATGCTACAACTTGTAAATGAATAGCAAGTGGCGCTGTGAAGGAGGAAAAAATTCTTCTGATGTTTATCAAAATCCATGTCAACAGTCACAAAACCGGACATACAGGCATCAGTGCCAATTAGGGCAACACACAAAAGAATCCAAGTGACAGAAAAGCAACCTAACCAAATGGCAACAACAACAAAAAAAATATGGACAAAAAAAATAAACGGACATCCTGTTGCTATTCTTTTATCTGACATTTATTAAAATGTTGGCGGAGGAAACACCAAATTAAGGCGAACAGCAACAATAACAATAAACAATAAAGCCTAAATAAGAGAATATTCCCATAAAAAAAGCCAAATGGGGATACCGAAAATAAGAGTTGTCTGGACAATGTCCGTCCTTCCATGAGTTTTATAGACCAAAACCCAGAGTTCTGTTCATATATCCATGGCTTTATTTTAGACTATTTTGCATTTTCTTTTGAAATTGTCAGTTTTTCAAACCTACTCCTCCCCCTACTCCTTTGTTTGTCATTATCCATTGACCAACTCATTTACATAATTCTAAGGAATTACTTTTTAGTTCACAGACCCATCATCATCACCTTATTCCAGAGATTGGTTGAGAAAGGGGGAGAAGCTTTTGTGGCATTTTTTCTGTAATTCCTTTTTTCCCCTTAGACTATCATCATCATTTACTAGCTGAAAAAAATGAGGCGGTATGTTTTATCATTGACATAATTAATATCTATTATTGAATTCCTAAACCTTGGTCAAATTGTTAGAATTTCCAAAACAATTTATTATCAACATTGTTAAGAATTCAACTCTCTGCAGGGGGTAGCAGTCCCAGAATGCCTTATTGTTCGCCCTATTTTGTTAATGAAGTGAAAAGTCAATAAAGTGCAAAGGAAGCCTTTTGGGCCCTAGGCTGAAATTATTCAGGGTAAAACTCGTCGAGAGCATTAAAATGTGACTAGAAGAGATAAACGAAAAGGCGCCTAGTCATACCCAAAAAAAAAAAAAAACAAGAATTTTTATAAAGAAGATGAAAATTTTCCAGAGGACTAAAAGAAAGCACCAAGAAAGGGTTTGTAATACTAACGTAATTGGTCACTAAAATTGACATTTTTCTTTATTTATTTTAATGTTTTAAAATAATTTCGTGAATACAATGAAAAAAAAACTCATTCTACAAAAATTACGAATTTTTGAAAGTATTCAAAGTCAAACGTTTCAGAGAATCATGTTAGAATGCATTAAAAATCATAAAGAATTATAAAAAGTATAACAAAGATTTTTCTACCAGTGCATCTAAGAAGTTGTTCGATATGGTTAATTTGTAATGCCATTCGACTTACATTAATAGCAAGTACTTGTCCAGAGTTTCAAGGACATTTCGTTCGAAAATTAATGTGATTTCAACAACATACGAACGGCTGGACAGACATTGCTAGAGCGACTCAGAATTTCACCACGAAGAAGAATACACATACAGCTAGACCTCGGTTTGCGCCGTATCATTTTGCGTTGTTTCGAAGTTGCGTCGTTGTTGAATTAGTACTAGTTTTCACTTTCGTTAGGTTCAAAGTTGCGTTATTATCTATATCCAATCTTTGCATAGTTTGCCATAGAAACTCATAATTCACTTTGCGTCGCTTTTTTTTTTTTTTTTTTTTTTTTTTTTTTTTTTTTTTTTGAAACGTATCTACGACGCAAAGCGAGGTCTAGGTGTATTTTAATGGGCTGAGGTCTATATTTCGATTCGTTACAAACGGCATGTCAAAGTTAGTATACCCAACACCCTTTGAGGGTCTGTGTACACACAAAAACTTTTTTTCTGAATCAATCACGAAATTAATTGATCCAATTAATTTTTTAATTGAAATGTCTTTAATCACAGAAATGATAGTATCAATTAAAAAATTAATTGACAGTCAATTAAAAAATTAATTGATCCAATTAAAAAATTAATTGATACTATTAATTTGTGTGATTGATTTTTATTTCAATTAAAAATTTTGTTGATTCAATTAAATTTTTAATTGAATATTTTTTAAAACTCAATTAAGATTTTAATTGGAAAATTTTTCTTGAAATTTTTTTCTGTGTATATAGATGTTCACCTTTGGAAAATATTCACCTTAATGGAAAATATTGAATAGAATCTATGCTAAATCAATTAATTATCATCTTTTGAGTTCTTTAACCCTAAGAGGGGTCGCCATGCAATGAAAACTCATAGAACACAAGGGAATATACCCACAAACATAGACAAATGGTGTGATAGTTCAATTATAGCTTTTTTATTTCATAGGTTTAGTTATTTAGCGCAATTAATTTTGGTTTCTATTCTTATCAACGCTAGAAGCAAAAGTTAGCTGTGGTAGTAATCATCCCTTAGTCGTTCGATGCCATAATAATGCCACACCACTGTGTTTGTGTGTACATGAGCGTACTCATATAGCGTATCAAGCATACAGTGGTTATGCAGCCGAAATAGCTCAGTTGGGAGAGCGTTAGACTGAAGATCTAAAGGTCCCCGGTTCAATCCCGGGTTTCGGCAATCCATTTTTTTTTATTAAAATAATTTAAATTGAATATTTATTTTTTTAGTTTTTTTTTTTATTTATTATTTATTTTATTTTTTATTTTATTTATTTTTTCTTATTTTATTTTGTTTATTTTTTTTTTATTTATTATTTATTTTATTTTTTATTTTATTTATTTTTTCTTATTTTATTTTGTTACCAATCTCATTGCAACCTATCAATTAGATGTACGTACTTCCTTTTATATGTGAATATTAGGTGAAAACTTCAGCAATTATTGAGGTATTTGCAATCACAGAAATAGCCCAGCAAAAAAAGCGTCGCCAAAAAAATAATGAAAATGTTCTTTTTGGATCCGGAAGTGGTGCAAAATTGACGCAGAAGCGATGATTTTAACATGGGCTTGTCATAGGACGGAAGTCCTCCATTTCAACAGCCGTTGCATTGAATTTGCATCACTTCTTTAGGTGTGATCCGAATTCATTGTTTTGGATGTAAAATAACAAATTCTGTGATATTTTGTCAAATAAATAATTTTTATAATTTTTTATAATTTTGAATTGGTTCTAACGATTGTCGGAAACGTTTGACCTCAAATATCTTCAAAAATTCACAATTTTTTCAGATTGGATTTAGCATTTTTTTCGACAAAATTTAAATGATTTGTACCATTTTATGAATTCTTACTCTGTTTTTAACCTATTTGAAACAAAAAAAGTTAAAATTACCTATTTAAAGTATGAAAAAACCAAGTTATAAAAAATTGAATTAAAAGAACTTCCAGGATAGTTAAAATAAAGAACATCATTGGGAGTGCATCTTCTGGAAGTGCTTTTAAAGTTGTGCCTTTGGAAGAACTTCAAAATTTTTTTGCTGGGAGGTCAAGATTTCGTTAGACTGAATATCTAAAGGTCCCAGGTTCAATCCCAAGTTTCGGCAAATCCATTTTTTTTATTAAAATAATTTAAACGAATATTGAACATTTTTTGTTTTGATTTTTTATTTATTTTTTTTATTTATTTTTTTTTTATTTTTTTTTTTGGTTTTTTGTTTTATTTATTTTTATTTTTTGATTTTATTTATTTTATATGATTTTTATTGTTTTTTTTTTTTTGATTTTTTTTTTTATTTTGTCACCAATCTCATTACAACATCTCAATTAACATAGATGTACGTACTTCCTTATATATATGAATATTGGGTGAAAACTTCATCAATTATTTAGGCATTTGCAATCACAGAAAAAGGTCAAGATTTCGTTAGACTGATCTAAAGGTCCCCGGTTCAATCCCGGGTTTCAGCAATCCATTTTTATTATATCCTCCACCATAGGGTGGAGGGCATATTAACTTTGTCATTTCGTTTGTAACACATCGAAATATTGCTCTAAGACCCCATAAAGTATATATGTATATTCTGGGTCGTGGTGAAATTCTGAGTCGATATAAGCATGTCCGTCCTTCCGTCTGTTGAAATCACGCTAACTTCCGAACGAAACAAGCTGTCGACTTGAAACTTGGCACAAGTAGTTGTTATTGATGTAGGTCGGATGGTATTGCAAATGGGGCCTATCGGTCCACTTTTACGTATAGCCCCCATATAAACCGATCGCCAGATTTGGCTTGCGGAACCTCTAAGAGAAGCATATTTCATCCAATCCTGCTGAAATTTGGTACATGCTGTTGGTATATGGTCTCTAACATTGGTCCACATCGGTCCATAATTATATATAGCCCCCATATAAACCGATCGCAAGATTTGGCTTGCGGAGACTCAAAGAGAAGCAAATTTCATCCGATCCTGCTGAAATTTGGTACATGGTGTTGGTATTGGTCTCTAACAACCGAGCCAGAATTGGTCCATATCGGTCCATAATTATATATAGCCCCCATATAAACCGTTCTCTAGATATGACCTCCGGAGCCACTTGGAGGAGCAAAATTCATCCGATCGGGTTCAAATGTGGAACGTGGTGTAAGTATATGGTCTCTAACATCCATGCAAAAATTGGTCCACATCGGTTCACAATTATATATAGCCCCCATATAAACCGATCCCCAGATTTGGCCTCCGGTCCTCTTGGACGAGCAAAATTCATTCGATCCGGTTCAAATTTGGAACGGGGTGTTAGTATATGGCCACTAACAACCATACCAAAATTGGTCCATATCGGTCTATATACTCAAAATAAAATGAACTCTCTATTTCACTAAAGCCAATTTAACTTTATTTTAGTTCATGGAATTATTATGTTTGGAGAAAGTTTCCTTTACTCTAATAATTTTTTGTGTACGTTCTTTAAATTTGTAAATTTTACAAAAAATGCGTCCATCATGAACTTCGTATGTCACTAAAGACATTCTTGCAATTTTGAACTCCAAGTTTTTCCTTCAAACTACAAAATTTTCTTTAACAATTGAAAAAACTTAGTTATGTCTAATAAATTTTCTTGAATTTGTGGAAAAATATTTACTTATTTTTATGACATCGGCGCGATACAAACGTTTGTAATACTGTTCAGTTAAAATTTTCTACAAATATTCAAAATTTTCTAAAATTAACGCAAAGTTTTCTTCCTGGTGGGTTCACTGTTTTTTCAGTGTAGTGAAATATAGCCGATCTCTAATCATACAAAAATTGGTACATATCGGTTCATAATCATGGTTGCCACTCGAGCCAAAAATAATCTACCAAAATTTTATTTCTATAGAAACTTTTGCCAAACTTTATTTCCATAGAAAATTTTGTCAAAAATGTATTTCTATAGAAAATTTTGTTAAAATTTTATTTCTATAGAAAATTTTGTCAAAATTTTATTTCTATAGAAAACTTTGTCAAAATGAATTATATACGTATTTAATCGGTATTTTTTGATTTAATATATACAACGTATGGACTTACTTACAATTTAGAAGACGGTGTTGGGAGGTTTTAACATACCTTGCCATCGGCAAGCGTTACCGCAACTCAAATAATTCGATTGTGGATGGCAGTGTTTAGAAGAAGTTTCTGCGCAATCCATGGTGGAGGGCAGAACTTACGGCCGTTTTTTTTTTTGTTATTATTTTTGTTTTTTATTTTTTTTTTTTTTATTTTTTTTATCTCATTACCACCTCCCAATTCGATGTACGTGTTTCCTTTTATATGTGAATTGGGTGAAAACTTCAGCAATTATTTAGGCATTTTGCAATCATAGAAAAAGGTCAAGATTTCTGATACTAAACTCATTTTAACTTTGCACATACAAAATCTAATTAACATTAAGAACTTTGTGCTTTATCGTTTGTCAAGTAGAACAATTTTTTCGTGGCTACATTACATAAAGGCGTTTGACACGTGACCTATTTAGCCGTAGCACAGTGGAATGTAGAATGGAATTGTACAAAAAAAAAAAAAAAACAAGTATATACGGCCGTAAGTTCGGCCAGGCCAAAGCTTATGTGCCCTCCACCATGGATTGCGTAGAAACTTCTACGAAAGACTGTCATCCACAATCGAATTACTTGGGTTGTGGTACCTTAAAACTTCTTAACATCGTTTTCTAAATTGTGAGTTAGTCCATACGTGATAGAGAGCCAGAATTGAAATATGGGGGTCGCTTATATTGGGGCTATATACAATTATGAACTTGATATGGACCAATTTTTTGTGATTGGGGATCGATTTATCTGAGGGCTATATATAACTATAGACCGATATGGACCTAGTTAGACATGGTTGTTAACGGTCATATACTAGCACAATGTACCAAATTTCAACTGACTCGGATGAAATTTGCTCCTCCAAGAGGCTCCAAAACCAAATCGGTTTATATGGGGGCTATATATGATTATGGACTGATACGGACCACTTTTAGCATGGCTATTAAATATCATATACTACCACCACGTACCAAATTTCAACCAGATCGGATGAATTTTGCTTCTCCAAAAGGCACCGGAGGTCAAATCTGGGGATCGATTTATATGGGGCTATATATAATTATGGACTGATATGAACCAATTCCTGCATGGTTGTTGGAAAACATATACTAACATCACGTACCAAATTTTAACCGAATCGGATGAATTTTGCTCTTCCAAGAGGCTCAGGAGGTCAAATCTGGGGATCGGTTTATATGGGCCCTACATATAATTATGGACCGATATCGACCAATTTTTGCATGGGTGTTTGAGGCCATATATTAACTCCACGTACTAAATTTCAACTGAATCAACTGAATTTTGGTCTTCCAAGAGGCTCAGGAGGTCAAATCTGGTGATTGGTTTATATGGGGGCTATATATAATTATTGACCGATATGGATCATTTTTTGCATGGTCATTAGAGACCATATACTAACACCACGTACTAAATTTCAACCGGATCGGATGAAATTTGCTTCTCTTAGAGGCTCCGCAAGCCAAATCGGGGGATCGGTTTGTCAGAGACTATATATCAACACCATGTACCAAATTTCAGAAGGATCAGATGAAATTTGCTTCTCTTTGCGTCTCCGATGTGGACCAATTTTTGCATGGTTGTTAGAGACCATATACCAAAACCATGTACCAAATTTCAGCCGTATTGGATGAAATTTGCTTCTCTTTGAGGCTCCGCAAGCCAAATCTGGGGATCGGTTTATATGGGGGCTATATATAATTATGAACCGATGTGGACTAATTCTGACATGGTTGTTAGAGACCGTACACCAACACCATGTACCAAATTTCAGCCGGATCGGATGAAATATGCTTCTCTTAGAGGCTCCGAAAGCCAAATCTGAGGGTCCGTTTACACTATGTACCAAATTCCAGCAGGATTGGATGAAATTTGCTTCTCTTTGAGGCTCCGCAAGCCAAATCTGGCGATCGGTTTATATGGGGGCTCTATATAATTATGGGCCGATGTGGACCAGTTCTGGCATGGTTGTTAGAGACTGTACACCAACACCATGTACCAAATTTCAGCCGGATCGGATGAATTATGCTTCTCTTAGAGGCTCCGAAACCCAAATCTGAGGGTCCGTTTATGTGGGGACTATACGTAAAAGTGGTTCAATATGGCCCATTTGCAATACCATCCGACCTACATCAATAATAACTACTTGTGCAAAGTTTCAAGTCGATAGCTTGTTTCGTTCGGAAGGTTGCGTGATATCAACAAACGGACGGACGGACAGGAAAATACATAAATAAACTTAAAGATTAAATTTAGTCAATATTGATTAAATTTCGTATGTACTAAATTAAATATATCAATGTAAATTTGTTTTATTCATCTTTGAATTATTTTATTTGTTTAATTTAGGTGAAATCAATATTTTATTAACTTCATTTATATATAGTTTTGATCAATTGAATTTACTTTTTTATCAGTACCAACTAAAAAAACTCAATTTTAAATTAAATAAAAATAAATTAAATTTATTTATTTCATTAAATTGAGCAAACTGTAAATTTTATGGGGTATAACTTAGTTTATTTTAAATTTCTTTCATTAATTTATCATTTAAACTTTTACATTAGTTAGGCTTTTATAACTTGTATATTTCTTTATTTTGACCTAAAAAGAATTATTACGAATTGAAAGTCGTACATATTTATCAGCACCTCAAATTTCACAAAAAAACATAAAGCAATAAATAAATTCCTTTTAATAAATTTCACTGAAACTGAACAAAACTACTCGTACTATATAAACGGGAGTACAGCAAACAAAGACATTAGCTGGTGTATGAGCTCCTTCAATTTTGTGATAAAATATTGCCTGGAACCACCATTGTTTCACGTATATGGATGACTGGATGGCTGGTTGGCTGTTTGGTTGGGTGGGGGACAGCAATAAACAAGAGACAAATAAACAAAAATTGGAACAAATGTCCATTAGTGAAAAAAAAATTCCAGTTCCAAATGAGGCACAAATAAATAAATACAATTTGGGTTAATCCAACAAAGAAACCTCTAAAAAATACACAGCGAAGACCAAGAAAATGGGCGAAACTTGAGTTTACAGAAAAAGATCATAAACAATGAAATCAAAACAACCAAAAAAATTAATTGCATCAGAGAACTAAGCAAATGCATCTAAGCAATTCGATAAGCAAATGGACGGACAAGTTGTCAGCGCGAGTGATAAACAATTCTTTTTTTGAAGTACCAAAGAATTTACTTTGCACTGCAATAGGGATGTGAACATTGAAAATTAAATTGGGAAATTATGAAAAACATTTTGAAGTGCTTAGAAATTTATTCAAAAGATTTAAAATGACACTAATGAGTTGTAATAGAAAAATATTAAAAATGATTAAAAGCAGAGATCAAAAAAATTTAATAAAATATTTTTTATCAGTAAACAAGTATATGCTCACGGGAAAAATGTGTAAGTTGTGTTTCCTTGTTAACGGTTTTGCAGTTAAAATAGACAGAACATTTTGACAAAATTTCCTTTACAGAGAAAATTTGGACAAAATTTCCTATAGACCGAAAATTTCGACAAAAAATTATTATAGACAGAAAATTTTGGACAAAAAATTCCTACAAACAGAAAATTTTGACAAAATTTCCTACAATCAAAAAATTTTGACAAAATTTCTTATAGAAAGAAAATTTTGACAAAATTTCCTATAGACAGAATATTTTGACAAAATTTCCTATAGACAGAAAATTTTGACAAAATTTCCTTTAGCCAGAAAATTTGGACAGAAATTCCTATAACAGAAAACTTTGACAAAATTTTCTATAGAAAGAAAATTTGGACAAAAATTCATTTAGACAGAAAATTTTAGTCAAAATTTTTTTGTAGGAAATTTGTGTCAAAATTTTCTGTCTATAAGAAAGAAATTCTGTCAAACAGAAAATTGTGACAAAAGTTCCTATAGACAGAAAATATTGACAAAATTTCCTTTAGAAAGAAAATTTGGACAACATTTCCTATAGACAGAAAATTTTGACAAAAAAATCCTACAAACAGAACATTTTGACAACATTTCATATAGACAGAAAATTTTGACATAATTTTCTATAGGTAGAAATTTCCAAAATTTCCTATAGACAGAAAATTTTGACAAAATTTCTATAGACAGAAAATTTTGACAAAATTTCCTATAGACAACAAATGCTGAAAAAATTTCCTATAGACAGAAAATTTTAACAAAATTTCCTTTAGAAAGAAATTTTTTACAAAATTTCTTATAGAAAGAAGATTTTGACAAAATTTCCTATAGACAGAAAATATTGACAAAATTTCCTTTACAGAGAAAATTTTGATAAAATTTCCTATAGACAGAAAATTTTGATAAAATTTCCTATAGACAGAAAATTTTGACAAAATTTCCTTTAGCCGGAAAATTTGGACAGAAATTCCTATAACAGAAAACTTTGACATAATTTTCTATAGAAAGAAAATTTGGACAAAAATTCATTTAGAGAGAAAATTTTGACAAAATTTCCTATAGACAGAAAATTTCGACAAAAAATCCTATAGACAGAAAATTTTGACAAAATTTCCTTTACAGAGAAAATTTGGACAAAATTTCCTATAGACCAAAAATTTCGACAAAAAATTCCTATAGACAGAAAATTTTGGACAAAAAATTCCTACAAACAGAAAATTTTGACAAAATTTCCTACAATCAGAAAATTTTGACAAAATTTCTTATAGAGAGAAAATTTTGACAAAATTTCCTATAGACAGAATATTTTGACAAAATTTCTTATAGACAGAAAATTTTGACAATTTCCTTTAGACAGAAAATTTGGATAGAAATTCCTATAACAGAAAACTTTGAAAAAATTTTCTATAGAAAAAAATTTGGACAAAAATTCATTTAGACAGAAAATTTTGACAAAATTTCTTATACACGCTCACAAAAAATCGCTTCTGTAACATATACTCCCAAACATATTTTGCTCCAAGCATATATATTTTTGGGTATTGCCCAAACATTTATATGTTTGATCTCTTCCAATATATAATATGTTTGAAAGCATATTGGTCTAAACAATATATGTTTGGGTATTCTAAGCTCCAAACATTTTGTATTTTTGCATCCAAATTCAATAATGTTGTCTTCCAAAAAACAATATGTTATTATGTGAACATGTAATATGTTTGGAAGCATTTTGCACCCAAAAATATTATATGCTTAAAAAAAATTCTCCCAAACAATATTGTTCTCAAAATTTTATTTATTTATTTATATATTTACAATCATAATGAATTATGAAAATAAACAGGTAATATAGGTGCTAACAACATAGGTTTTCGACCTGAATGCTCAAAACTTTGTTTCTGCCCAATTGTATATTCCCCCACATCTTTCTCACTTCCACGAGATTTTTTAGTTCTTAGCACCTTTTTCTGTAATACAAACATTGTAGAAGAAATTATTCAATTGTATGATTTTTTTTATTTTAATTTTACCTTTTGCTGGACGGGGATTCGAACAGCGGACCACACAGTTTGTAAGGATCAAAGAAGTAGCTGATCAATTGCCCAAGGAAAAATAAAATGTTAATTTTGTAATAACAAGCAACAACCACCAACTTAATTCAATATCGCTCCCTGTTAAATAGCGCTCCAAGCTACTAAACACATATATGTTTATAGGATATTTCTAAATTAATATATGTTTGCATCCAAGCATATTATATTTACAAACATTTTATGTCCCAAACATAATATGTTCTAACATATTAACATATATGTCCCAAACATGTTATGCTAGTTTATGAACATTATATGCTTGCACTCAAAAATATTGTGTTTAAAAATTTGTGTTCCAAACATATAATGTTTATAGCCAAACATATGAAAAACAGTCTTTTTCATCCGTGTAGAAAGAAAATTTTGACAAAATTTCTTACAAACAGAAAATTTTGACAAAAGTTCCTATAGACAGACAATATTGACCAAATTTCCTTTAGAAAGAAAATTTGGACAACATTTCCTATAGACAGAAAATTTTGACAAAAAAATCCTACAAACAGAACATTTTGACAACATTTCCTATAGACAGAAAATTTTGACATAATTTTCTATAGGTAGAAATTTCCAAAATTTCCTATAGACAGAAAATTTTGACAAAATTTCTATAGACACAAAATTTTGACAAAATTTCCTATAGACAACAAATGCTGAAAAAATTTCCTATAGACAGAAAATTTTAACAAAATTTCCTTTAGAAAGAACAAAATTTCCTTTAGAAAGCAATTTTTTACAAAATTTCTTATAGAAAGAAAATTTTGACAAAATTTCCTATAGACAGAAAATTTTGACAAAATTTCCTATAGACAGAAAATTTTGACAAAATGTCATATGGACAGAAAATTTTGACAAAATGTCCTATAGACAGAAAATTTTGGGCAACATTTCTTATAGACAGAAAATATTGACAAAATTTCCTTTACAGAGAAAATTTTGATAAAATTTCCTATAGACAGAAAATTTTGACAAAATTTCCTATCAACAGAAAATTTTGACAAAATTTCCTATCAATAGAAAATTTTGAGAAAATTTCCTATAAACAGAAAATTTTTACAAAATTTTCTATAGACAGAAAATATTGACAAAATTTTCTATAGACAGAAAATATTGACAAAATTCCCTCTAGACAAAAAATTTGGATAAACTTTCTTATAGAAAATGTCAACAAAAATTATTTTAGACAGAAAATTTGGACAAAATTTTCTATAGACACAAAATTTCGACAAAAATTTCGTATAGACACAAAATTTCGACAAAAATGGCTATAGAGAGAAAATTTTGACAAAATTTCCTATAAAAAGAAAATTTTGACAAAAATTTCCTACAAACAGAAAATTTTTAAAAAATTTTCCTACAACCAGAAAATGTTGACAAAATATCCTATAGACAGAAAATTTGGACAAACTTTCCTTTAGACAGAAAATATTGACAAAATTCCCTTTAGACAAAAAATTTGGACAAAAATTCCTATAGACAGAAATTTTTGGGCAAAAAATTCCTATAAAAAAATTTGGACAAATTTTTTATAGACAGAAAATTTTGGACAAAATTTTCTATAGGCAGAATATTTTGGACAAAATTTTCTATAGACAGACAATTTTGGACAAAATTTCCTATAGACAAAAAATTTTGGATAAAATTTCTTATAAACAGAATATTTTGTATAAAATTTCCTATAGAAAATAAATTTTGACAAAATTTCCTATAGACAGAAAATGTTGGACAAAATTTCTTATAGACTTCTGTCTATGACAAGATTTCCCTATCAAATGGCATACCCTATTCCCTTTATTTTTTATACTGGTAGATATTTCAATGAAATCTCAAACATTTTAGCCCTCTTCAAAACACTTGACAATGATAAGCTAAATAAACATCCAAAATGCAATAAGGGCAACTAACAGCAACATAACGACCCTCCAATATTGCCTTCATCCATCATTTATTTGTTTTTTCTGCTGCGGCTGATCCGAGATATCGTTACACGTCTACCCGCTCTTTGTTTGAGTTAATATTGTAACTGGGTATGGGGAAATTTTAGACATCATAAATTTCATTACGATTACAAGTGAAATAATTTCACTTGATAATAACAAATAAAGTTGTGATACATTCACCTAATCTAGAGCAATGAATGTTTTCCAATGCAGTTGGAGGAGCTCATGTAAAAGCAGCAGATAGCCCTCCTTATCGATTGTTGGTAAATAAAAGATGTTACAAATATGTACTCGTATAGAAAAAGTATATGTTTTTTTTTTTAATTTTATTAAGATGGTTTATGTCAAAACTTTCTGTCGATAGAAAATTGTCTTCAAACATTCTGTCTACAGAAAATGTTATCAAACTTTAATCCAAATTTTCTCAACATAGACAATTTTATCAAAATCTTATATTTCTAGTTTATGTGTTTGAATATTTAATTTAAACAAAATTCGATCAGTATAAAATCTTATATCTATAGAAAACTTATCGTAAGTTTCTGACTATAGAACATTTTATCTGTCTATGGCAAATTTCGTCAGAATTTTCTATCTATGGGAAATTTTGTCAATAGAAAAATTTTGTCAAAATTTCTGTTTAAAAAATTTTATCAAAATTGTCTGTCTATACAAAATTTTGTCAAAATTTTCTGTCTATAGGAAATTTTTTCAACATTTTCTGTCTATAGGAAATTGTGTCAAAGTTTGCTGTTTGCAGGAAATTTTTGTCAAAAATTTCTGTCTATGGGAAATTTTGTCAAAGTTTTCTGTATATAGGAAATTTTGTAAAAATTTTCTACCTATAGAAAATTATGTCAAAAGTTTCTGTCTATAGGAAATTTTGTCAAAAATTTTCTGTCTATAGGAAATTTTTGTCAAAATTTTCTGTCTATAGGAAATTTTGTCAAAATTTTCTGTCTATAGGAAATTTTGTCAAAATTTTCTGTCTATAGGAAATTGTGTCAAAGTTTGCTGTTTGTAGGAAATTTTTGTCAAAATTTGCTGTTTGTAGGAAATTTTTGTCAAAATTTTCTGTCTATGGGAAATTTTGCCAATATTTTCTGTTTATAGGATATTTTGTAAAAATTTTCTGTATACAGGAAATTTTGGCAAAATTTTCTATCTATAGGAAATTTTGTCCAAAATCTTCCGTCTATAGGACATTTTGTCAAAATTTTCTGTCTATAGGAAATTTTGTCAAAATTTTCTGTCTATAGGAAATTTTGTCAAAATTTTCTTTCTATAAGAAATTTTGTCACAAATTTCTGTCTAAAGGAAATTTTGTCAACATTTTCTGTCTATAGGAAATTTTGTCAATATATTCTGTCTATAAGAAATTTTGTCAACATTTTCTGTCTATACGAAATTTTGTCAAAATTTTCTGTCTAAAGGAAATTTTGTCCACATTTTCTGTCTATAGGAAATTTTGTCAAAATCTTCTGTCTATAGGCAATTTGTCAAGATTTTTTGTCTATAGGAAACTTTGTCAAAATTTTGCTGTCTATAGGAAATTCTGTCAAAATGTTATGTTTATAGAAATTTTGTCAAAATTTTCCGTTTGTATGAAATTTTTGTTAAAATTTTCTGCCTATAGGAAATTTTGTCAAAGTTTTCTGTCTATAGGAAATTTTGTAAAAATGTTCTACCTACAGAAAATTATGTCAAAATTTTCTGTTTATAGGAAATTTTGTCAATATATTCTGTCTATAAGAAATTTTGTCAAAATTTTCTGTCTATAAGAAATTTTGTCAAAAATTTCTGTCTAAAGGAAATTTTGTCAAAATTTTCTGTCTATAGGAAATTTTTTCAACATTTTCTGTCTATAGGAAATTTTGTCAAAATTTTCTGTCTATAGGAAACTTTGTCAAAATTTTGCTGTCTATAGGAAATTTTGTCAAAATTTTATGTTTATAGAAATTTTGTCAAAATTTTCCGTTTGTATGAAATTTTTTGTCAAAATTTTCTGCCTATAGGAAATTTTTTCAACATTTTCCGTCTTTAGGAATTTTTTGTCGAAATTTTGTCCAAATTTTCTCTGTAAAGAAAATTTTGTCAAAATTTTTAGAAATTTTTGCCGAAATTTTCTGTCTATGGGAAATTTTGCCAATATTTTCTGTTTATAGAAAATTTTGTCAAAATTTTCTGTCTATAGGAAATTTTATCAAAATTTTCTTTCTATAAGAAATTTTGTCACAAATTTCTGTCTAAAGGAAATTTTGTCAAAATTTTCTGTCTATAGGAAGTTTTTCAACATTTTCTGTATATAGGAAATTTTTGTAGAAATTTTGTCCAAATTTTCTCTGTAAAGAAAATTTTGTCAAAATTTTTGTCGAATTTTTCTGTCTATGGGAAATTTTGCCAATATTTTCTGTTTATAGGAAATTTTGTCAAAATTTTCTGTCTATGGGAAATTTTGCCAATATTTTCTGTTTATAGAAAATTTTGTCAAAATTTTCTGTCTATAGGAAATTTTGTCAAAATTTTCTTTCTATAAGAAATTTTGTCACAAATTTCTGTCTAAAGGAAATTTTGTCAAAATTTTCTGTCTATAGGAAATTTTTTCAACATTTTCTGTATATAGGAAATTTTTGTCCAAATTTTCTCTGTAAAGAAAATTTTGTCAAAATTTTTAGAAATTTTTGTCGAAATTTTCTGTCTATGGGAAATTTTGCCAATATTTTCTGTTTATAGGAAATTTTGTCAAAATTTTCTGTCTATGGGAAATTTTGCCAATATTTTCTGTTTATAGGAAATTTTGCCAAAATTTTCTATATATAGGAAATTTTGTCAAAATTTGCTGTTTGTAGAAAATTTTATCAATATTTTCTGTTTATAGGAAATTTTGTCAAAATTTTCTATCTATAGGAAATTTTGTAAAAATTTTCTGTCGATAGGAAATTTTGTCAAAATTTTCTGGTTGTAGGAAATTGTTGTCAAAATTTTCTGCCTATGGGACATCTTGCCACTATTTTCTGACTATAGGAAATTTTGTCAAAATTTTCTATCTATAGGAAATTTTGTAAAAATTTTCTGTCGATAGGTAATTTTGTCAAAATTTTCTGGTTGTAGGAAATTGTTGTCAAAATTTTCTGCCTATGGGACATCTTGCCACTATTTTCTGCCTATAGGAAGTTTTGTCAAAATTTTCCGTTTGTATGGAATTTTTGTCAAAATGTTGTGTCTATAGGAAATTTTGTCAAAATTTTCTGTTTGTAGGAAATTTTTGTCAAAATTTTCTGTCTATGGGAAATTTTGCCACTATTTTCTGTTTATAGGAAATTTTGTCAAAATTTTCTGTCTATAGGAGGAAATTTTGCCAAAATTTTCTGTCTATAGGAAATTTTATCAAAATTTTCTGTCTATAGGAAATTTTGTCAAAATTTCCTGTCTATACAAAATTTTGTTAAAAATTTTCTGTCTATAGGAAATTTCGTAAAAATTTTCTGTCTGTAGGAAATTTTGTCAAAATTTTCTGCCTATAAGAAATTTTCTCAAAATTTTCTGTCTATAGTAAATTTTGTCAAAATTTTCTGTCTATAGGAAATTTTTTCAAAATTTCTGTCTATAACAAATTTTCTCAAAATTTTCTGTCTATAGGAAATTTTGTCAAAATTTTCTGTCTATAGGAAATTTCGTCCAAATTTTCTGTCTATAGGAAATTTTGTCAACATTTGCGGTCTAACTACAGAACTACAGATAGAAATTTTCGCAAAATGTTATGACTATAGAATTTTCTCTTGATACACAATTTTTGTAAATTCTCATGTCTATTGAAAATGGTATCAACATTTAATCCAAATTTTCTGTTTTTTGACCATTTTATCAAAAAAAATTTTTGTCCTTATAAAATGTGATTTTTTTTTCTATTAATTTTTTTGTTGTCTATAGAAATTCAAAATTCATTCTTTATCAAAATTTTCTGTTATATAAAATATTATAAAAATAAACTAAATTTATTTCTATATAAATTTATCTCTAACGGCCATTTTCTTGTAGCTCCGTTAGGCTTTAACTGCCAATTAACAGAAAGTAAATTGCAAATATCTTCTCTCCGGTTAACTTTAACTGAAAAATTTTCAGCAGTTAAATTTCTAACTGGCATGTGGAATATATAGGCAAGATGACAGATATGGCCATGGTACGGTTTAAAAGTTCGTTAGCTAACGGAGCACTAACAGAGCTTCATGAAAATGGGGGTAAATAACATAATTTCATTATGAGTTCTTTGGAGCCACTGTGGTTTAAAATCTTGTTTTTGTTTCTGTAAATTGTAACACCCAATTATTATTAATTTACCAAACCAAATCTCTATAAGGGCATAAAATATTCAAGTGGATCAAAAACAATCAACAAACCTATGGATATGCTGCTCATGTTTTGTAGTTGTGACGAATAATAAATTTCAACTCTCAGTATGTGATAGCAAGTACTTGTTTTGGTTTTTTTTATCAATCTATCAAAAAAAGATTTTGAAAAATGTGAAAACAAATCTAAGGCCTACAAAATTCATCCGTCAGTCAGTAAATACTTGACATGTGATGTGTATGATGGCGCGAATCGAGTATACTGAGATGGGGATAAGACTTAATCATGGGAATGTTTTTACAAACACACCAACTCAAAAAGTAAATTTAGGACAGTGCAGATGCATCCATTTACACGCCCATGACTTTCATTATACGATGGATTGATTAAAAGTGACAGGCAGACTGTAGGATAATTTTTCAATTAGTTCATCTAGAGAATATCCATGGGGTTTTGGTAACACTGCCGATTATACCGAATAACGCACTGGAAGATTAAATGATCAAAACTAGAGGTGTGCGCGTGACTGAAATTTATCTCACACTCACGCACATTCACGAAGCTAAATATTTATTCACGCACGTTCACGCACGATACGTGTGGTAACCAATCCCACTCACGCACATTCACGAAATGAAAACCAGTACTCACGCACACTCACGCACGAACTACTTTTAAAGACTCACGTTCACGCACGATTCACGTGATTCATGACCAATTCACGAGACTCACGATATTTTCCAAACGGAAATAAACCAATGTAACAAAATTCAAAAATAGAATACAATTCGAGAGTGAAATTAATTTCAGTTAACATACGAGCGTGAATTAAATCTTGATTATTTTCGTGAGCGTGATTTTGCAGAAATTTTATTCACGCACATTCACGAACTGATTTTATTTTTCACGCACGCTCACGCACGACATATTTATTTTAGTCCCATTCACGCACATTCACGAGAGTTGCTTTAGATTTTGCTCACGACTCACGTGATTCAAGCGTGAATCACGCGTGTCACGAGAATTTCGTGTCACGCGCACACCTCTAATCAAAACATATGAAATGCCACACCATTCTGTTGTTACAACTTACCACAGATTTTTAAAATTTGTATCCCATGTTAAAATTCTTACCTAAAATGAAAAAAAAAAAAATAGTAAAAGGCTTATTTAAAAAAATTGATAAAGATGATTCCTTTCTATAGAGAGAACATTTTGCAACCATTTTCTATGGAGTAACAATTTGCTATAGAGAGAACATTATGGAAAAAATTTCTATTGAGAAAAACAATCTATAGAGAGAATGTAAGCTATAGTGAAAAAAATTGGGAAACATTTCCGATAGTGATAATTTTGCAAAGAAATTTTCTATATAGTGAAAACTTTGCGATAGAGAATAACGTTTGCAATAATTTTCTATAGAGAAAGTTTTTCAATAGAAGATTTTTTTATAGAGAGAAAATTTTGTAAAAATTTTCCAATTTCGAAAAAATTTTAGAAAAACTTTGTTTAGAAAACAAATTATGGAAAAATGTTCAATAGATAGGCCGATAGCCTCTAGATACCCTTGCCCATATAAATAAGTTAATCATAATTTGTAATTACAATATTTAAATTAAGGAATAAATAAGTAAATTTCAATAGAGAGAACGTTTTGAAAATTTCCTATAGAGAGAACGCTTTGGAAAATTTCCTATAGAGAGAACATTTTTGGCAAAAGGTTCTATAAATAAAAACTTTTGCAGACATTTTCTATTGAGAGAAAATGTTATAAAAATCTTCTATTAAGAAAAAGTTTACAAAAATTTTGCCAAAATTTTTGCAAAAACTTTCTATAGAAAGAAATTTTGCAAAAATTTGCTATAGAGCCAAATTTTGACCAATTTATCTATAGAGCTACAATTTTGCAAAAATTTTCTATAGAGCCAAAATTTTGCAAATTTTTTTTGTAGAGCTAAAATCTTGCAAAACTTTTCTATCGAGCAAAAATTTTCGAAAAAAAATCTATAGACAGAAAATTTTGGAAAATTTTTAATAGAAAAACAAGTATATACGGCCGTAAGTTCGGGCAGGCCGAAGCTTATGTACCCTCCATCATGGATTGCGTAGAAACTTCATCTAAACACTGCCATCCACAATCGAATTACTTAAGTTGCAGTAACGCTTGCCGATGGCAAGGTATCTTAAAACCTCCTACGTGGTATATATTAAATCAAAAAAAAATCGTCCAATACGTATATAATTCAGTTTGACAAAGTAGACATAAAATTTTGACAACATTTTCTACAGAAATGAAATTTTAACAAAATTTTCTATAGAAATAAAATTTTGACAAAATTTTCTATAGAAATAAAATTGTGACAATGATGAAAATTTTATTATGAACCGAATAAAATTTTAACAAAATTTTCTCTAGAAATAAAATTTTGACAAAATTTTCTATAGAAATAAAATTTTGATAGATTATTTTTGGCTCTAGTGGGAACCATGATTATGAACCGATATGGACCAATTTTTGTATGATTGGACCAATTATGGTATGGTTGTTAGCGACCATATACTAACACCACGTGCCTAATTTGAACCGGATCGGAATTTAACTCCTCCAAGAGGCTCCGGAGGTCAAATCTGGAGAATGTTTTAAATGGGGGCTATATATAATTATGGACCGATATGGGCCAATTCTGGCACGGTTGTTAAAGATCATATACTAACACCATGTTCCAAATTACAACCGGATTGTATGAAATTTGCTTCTCTTGGAGACTTCGCAAGCCAAATATGGGGATCGGTTTATATGGGGGCTATATATAATTATGAACCGATGTGGACCAATTTTTGCACGGTTGTTAGAGACCATATACCAATATCATGTACCAAATTTCAGGCGGATCGGATGAAATTTGCTTCTCTTTGAGGCTCCGCAAGCCAAATCTGGAGATCGGTTTATATGGGGTCTATATATAATTATGGACCGATGTGGACCATTTTTTGCATGGTTGTTAGAGACCATATACCAACATCATGTACCAAATTTCAACCGGATCGGATGAAATTTGCTTCTCTTTGAGGCTCCGCAAGCCAAATCTGGGGATCGGTTTATATGGGGGATATATATAATTATGGACCGATATGGACCAATTTTTGCATGGTTGTTAGAGACCATATACTAACACCATGTACCAAATTTCAGCCGGATCGGATGCTAGTGCTAAGTTTATTATGATTTATAATTACAATAAATTAAGGAATAAATAATTTTCAATAGAGAGAACATTTTGGAAAATTTTTCTATAGACAAACAAAAATGTACATAAAGAAAAAAATTTGCAGACATTTTGTATTGGGAGAAAAGGTTACAAAAATTTTCTATAAGATAATTTTGCAAAAATTTTCGATAGGCAGAAAATTTTGCAAAAAAATGTCGATAGAATTTTACAAAAAATTGCTATAGTGCTAAAATATTTCTTCTCTATTGAAAGTTTTTCCAAAATTGCCTGTCTATAAATTTTTTTTTGCAAAATTTTCGCTCTATAGAAAAATTTTGCAAAATTTTTGTAAAATTATCTCTCTATAGAAAAACTTCCAATAGAGAGCAAATATTTGAAATATTTTCAATAGAGAAAACTTTGAAAAAAACTTCTTTTCAGAGAAAATTTTACAAAAATGTTCTATAGTGAGAAATTTTTGGAAAAATTTTCAATAGGTAGAAAATTTTGGAAAAATTTCCTATAGAGGAAAAATTGTGCAAAAATTTTCATTTTACAAAAATTTTCAACAAACAGAAAATTGTATAAAAGTTTTAGTTTTAAATTTTCGATAATTACAATAAATTAAGGAATAAATAATTTTCAATAGAGAGAACATATTAGAAAATTTTTCTCTAGAGAAAAAAATGTATGTAAAGAAAACATTTTGTATTGGGAGTAAATGTTACAAACATTTTCTTTAAGATAATTTTGCAAAAATTTTCGATAAGCAGAAAATTTTGCAAAAAATTTCGATGGAATTTTACAAAAATTTGCTATAGTGCTATAATATTTCTTCTCCATTGAAAGTTTTTTCTAAAATTGCCTGTCTATAAAATTTTTTGCAAAATTTTCGCTCTATAGAAAAATTTAGCAAAATTTTTGTAAAATTATCTCTCTATAGAAAAACTTCCAATAGAGAGCAAATATTGGAAACATTTTCAATAGAGAGAATTTTGCAAAAAAAGAGAAAATTAGAGATAAAATTTTGGAAAATTTTTCCATAGGGAGAAAATTTTGGAAAAATTTTCCATAGGGAGAAAATTTTGGAAAAATTTCTTATAGAGGAAAAATTCTGCAAAAATTTTAATTTTACAAAAATTTCCAATAAACAGAAAATTTTATAAAAGTTTTAGTTTTAAATTTTCGATAATTACAATAAATTAAGGAATAAATAATTTTCAATAGAGAGAACATATTAGAAAATTTTTCTCTAGAGAAAAAAATGTATGTAAAGAAAACATTTTGCAGACATTTTGTATTGGGAGAAAATGTTACAAACATTTGCTATAAGATAATTTTGCAAAAATTTTCGATAGGCAGAAAATTTTGCAAAAAAATTCGATAGAATTTTACAAAAATTTGCTATAGAAAAAAATTTGCTAAAATATTTCTTCTCTATTGAAATTTTTTCAAAATTGCTTGTCTATTAAAATTTTTTTGCTAAATTTTCGCTTTATAGCAAAATTTTGCAAAATTTTTGTAAAATTATCTCTCTATAGAAAAACTTCCAATAGAGAGCAAATATTGGAAATATTTTCAATAGAGAAAATTTTGCAAAAAAAGAGAAAATTTTGGAAAATTTTTCCATAGGGAGAAAATTTTGGAAAAATTTCTTATAGAGGAAAAATTCTGCAGAAATTTTAATTTTACAAAAATTTCCAATAAACAGAAAATTTTATAAAAGTTTTAGTTTTATATTTTTGATAATTACAATAAATAAGGAATAAATAATTTTCAATAGAGAGAACATTTTGGAGATTTTTTCTATAGAGAAAAAAATTGTATATAAAGAAAACATTTTGCAGACATTTTGTACTGGGAGAAAATGTTACAAACATTTTCTATAAGATAATTTTGCAAAAATTTTCGATAGGCAGAAAATTTTGCAAAAAATTTCGATAGAATTTTACAAAAATTTGCTATAGTGCTAAAATATTTCTTCTCTATTGAAATTTTTCCAAAATTGCTTGTCTATTAAAATTTTTTTGCTAAATTTTCGCTTTATAGCAAAATTTTGCAAAATTTTTGTAAAATTATCTCTCTATAGAAAAACTTCCAATAGAGAGCAAATATTGGAAATATTTTCAATAGAGAAAATTTTGCAAAAAAAGAGAAAATTTTGGAAAATTTTTCCATAGGGAGAAAATTTTGGAAAAATTTCTTATAGAGGAAAAATTCTGCAGAAATTTTAATTTTACAAAAATTTCCAATAAACAGAAAATTTTATAAAAGTTTTAGTTTTAAATTTTTGATAATTACAATAAATAAGGAATAAATAATTTTCAATAGAGAGAACATTTTGGAGATTTTTTCTATAGAGAAAAAAATTGTATATAAAGAAAACATTTTGCAGACATTTTGTATTGGGAGAAAATGTTACAAACATTTTCTATAAGATAATTTTGCAAAAATTTTCGATAGGCAGAAAATTTTGCAAAAAATTTCGATAGAATTTTACAAAAATTTGCTATAGTGCTAAAATATTTCTTCTCTATTGAAATTTTTCCAAAATTGCTTGTCTATTAAAATTTTTTTGCTAAGTTTTCGCTTTATAGCAAAATTTTGCAAAATTTTTGTAAAATTTTCTCTCTATAGAAAAACTTCCAATAGAGAGCAAATATTGGAAATATTTTCAATAGAGAAAATTTTGCAAAAAAAAAATCTATACAGAGAAGATTTTACAAAAATGTTCTATAGAGAAAAAATTTTGGAAAAATTTTCAATTGGGAGAACATTTTGGAAAATTTTCCTATAGAGGAAAAATTCTGCAAAAATTTTCATTTTACAAAAATTTTCTATAAACAGAAAATTTTATAAAAGTTTTAGTTTTAAATTTTCGATAGGCAGAAAATTTTGCAAAAAAAATTCGATAGAATTTTGCAAAAATTTGCTATAGTGCTAAAATATTTATTCTCCATTGAAAAAATTGCTTGTCTATAAATTTTTTGCAAAATGTTCTTCTATACACAGAAAAAAATTTCACGAAAAATTTTCCAATTAAAATTTTAATTGAGTTTTAAAAAATATTCAATTAAAAATTTAATTGAATCAACAAATTTTTTAATTGAAACAAAAATCAATCACAAAAATTAATAGTATCAATTAATTTTTTAATAGTATCAATTAATTTTTTAATTGGATCAATTAATTTTTTAATTAATTCCTCTATAGGAAAATTTTGGAAAATTTTCCTATAGAGGAAAAATTCTGCAAAAATTTTCATTTTACAAAAATTATCTATAAACAGAAAATTTTATAAAAGTTTTCGTTTTAAATTTTCGATAATTACAATAAATTAAGAAATAAATAATTTTCAATAGAGACAACATTTTAGAAAATTTTTCTCTAGAGCAAAAAAATGTATATAAAGAAAACATTTTGCAGACATTGGGGGAAAATGTTACAAAAATTTTCTATAAGATAATTTTGCAAAAATTTTCGATAGGCTTTACAAAAATTTTCAATAAACAGAAAATTTTATAAAAGTTTTAGTTTTAAATTTTCGATTTTTATAATAAATTAAGGAATAAATAATTTTCAATAGAGAGAACATTTTGGAGAATTTTTCTATAGAGAAAAAAAAAATTGTATATAAAGAAAACATTTTGCAGACATTTTGTATTGGGAGAAAATGTTAAAAAAATTTTCTATAAGATAATTTTGCAAACATTTTCGATAGGCAGAAAATTTTGCAAAAAAATTCAATAGAATTTTACAAAAATTTGCTATAGTGCTAAAATATTTCTTCTCCATTGAAAGTGTTTTCCAAAAATGCCTGTCTATAAATTTTTTTTGCAAAATTTTCGCTCTATAGAATTTGCAAAATTTTTGTAAAATTATCTCTCTATAGAAAAACTTCCAATAGAGAGCAAATATTGAAAATATTTTCAATAGAGAAAATTTTGCAAAAAACTTCTATACAGAGAAAATTTTACAAAAATATTCTATAGAGAGAAAATTTTGGAAAAATTTTCAATAGGGAAAAAATATTTTTGGAAAAATTTCCTATAGAGAAAAAATTCTGCAAAAATGTTCATTTTACAAAAATTTTACAAAAATTTTGGTAAAATTTCCCATAGAGGAAAAATTCTCATTTTACAAAAATTTTCAATAAACAGAAAATTTTACAAAAGTTTTAGTAAGTTTTTCTCTCTATCGAAAAATTTACAAAAATTTTATATAGACGAAACATATTACAAAATTTTCCTATAGGCAGAAAATTGTTGCAAACATTTTATATAGACAGAAAATTTTACAAAAATTCTCCTTGTTTTGCGGCGTGCGTTCGGTTAGTTAAATGTGTCTGTTTACGAATTGATCAATTAGACAATTTTTCTCGCAAATTTATAATGTTCGGGCAGTATTTTCAAGTATTTTTTTTTTTTTTTTTGGAACAATTACGAACTTCCATTTTTTGCCTATATTTTAATTCATCATTTAAAAATAAAAAATTCTGTTCTAATAGATTTTTATTGTAATTTTTCACAGAATATAGAATTCCAGAAACCATAAGTGCTAGCTTTTGTGCCAAACCTATTTCTTGCATACGAGCAATGCCCTTTAACCTATGGCACATATCATCATAAATGTTGTTTAAGCCATATGCCCTATATCGACACAAACTTCAGCATTTACATACATTTATTCAAATAAATGTTGTTATGCTAGTTCATTATTTCTATAATAATTCATAAAAAGGCAAATAAAAAAAATATGCTCTGCATTTCTACAGGAAAATTGAGAACTTTTCATTCAACTTCCGGTTTCCGCTTAAATACTCGAAAGCCTTGCCTCAACCCCATCATAAAAAAAAACCGAAAACAAAACAGCATAACTTTTAAATGTTATTTAACCATAAAAGTAGAACAAACTTTAGTTATCCTGCCACTAGGACACCCAACTATCTCCATCCGTGGAGATTGCTAGAGAAGCCTTTTCTGTGTTATTGTGAGCTCAATGGTGAAACGTCAATTCCAGCCTAAGCTATTCAAACATCTTTTTACGCCAAATACAAAAAGGTTTTGCATTCAGTGTGTCATCGTACTTCAAAACATGTCATGCGACATGTAGAAAACTTTTCCTTCTGTTCATACATTGAGAATAATGTTAAATGCTTTTCAATAGGACGACTATGAGAATATTAAACAAAATGAAATGAAAAGAAAGGCATGATGGCTGATGAATGGTAGTATCATCATGTTGGAAACGTAGCGAAGGCAGAATTTTCACAAAGGTTAATTAACCCATGATGAGGATATTTTAAATATTTAAAAACAAAAATAGTAATATACTAATTATAACAATATTTATTCGAGCTTGTTGGACAAGAAGATTAATATACTTTGTATTACAGACAAACACTTTTGCAATAATTTTCTTTAGATATAAAATTTTCCAAAAAAGAACATTTTGCAAATATTTTCGATAGTACAAAAGTTTGCATAGGTTAGGTTAGGTTAGGTTATGTGGCAGCCCGATGTATCAGGCTCACTTAGACTATTCAGTCCATTGTGATACCACAGTGGTGAACTTCTCTCTTATCACTGAGTGCTGCCCTATTCCATGTTAAACTCAATGACAAGGGACCTCCTTTTTATAGCCGAGTCCGAACGGCGTTCCACATTCTAGTGAAACCACTTAGAGAAGCTTTGAAACCCTCAGAAATGTCACCAGCATTACTGAGGTGGGATAATCCACCGCTGAAAAACTTTTTGGTGTTCGGTCGTAGCAGGAATCGAACCCACGACCTTGTGTATGCAAGGCGGGCATGCTAACCATTGCACCACGGTGGCTCCCTATGGGGCTATATCAAAACATGGACCGGTCCTCACCATTTTTGGCACACGTCTTTAGGGTCTTAGAGCATCTCTAGATTTCAAATTTCAGGTAAATTGGATTAAAACTACGGATTCTAGAAGCCCAAGAAGTAAAATCGGAAAATCGGTCTATATGGGGGGCTATATCAAGTTTGCATAAATAGAATATTAACCACAAATTTTGTATTATCAAAAAATGTTAACAAAAGAAATTGTGTAAAACTTTATATGATAGATAGTCTGCAATAGGGAAACTTTTGCGAAAATTTTCTATAGAGAGAAGATTGTGCAAAAAATTTTTTATAGACAGAAAATTCTGCAAAAGTTTTCTATAGACAGAAAATATTGCAAAAATTTTCTGTACACAGAAAATTTTGGAGAAAAAAATTTATATACAGAAAATTTTGGAAACTTTTCCAAAATTTAATATAGACAGAAAACTTTCAACATTTTTACAAAATATTCTATAGGAGGCAAATTTTAGAAAATTTTCAAAAGACAGAACATTTTACAAAATTTTCTATAGACAGAAACTTTTATATAATTGTTTATAGGCTGCAAATTTTACAAAATTTTTTTTTGGAGACAGAAAATTTTACAAAATTTTCTATAGACAAAAAATTTTAAAAAATGTAATAGAGACAGAAAATTTTAAAAAATTTTCTATAGACAGAAACTGTAACAAATTGTTCTATAACAGAAAATTTCACAGAAGTTTCTATAGACAAAATAAAAAATTACAATATTTTCTATAGATAGGAAATTTTACAAAATTTGCTATAGACAGAAAAAATATATATAAACTCAAGTTCTATTGGGAGAAAATTTTAGAAAATTTTCTATATACAGAAAATATTACACAATTTTCTATAAATAAAAAAAAATTGGAAATCAGAAAATGTTGCAAAATTTTCTATAGGCAGAAAACATTACAAAATGATCTACAGACAGAAAATTTTAGAAAATTTTAGAAAATTTTCTATAGACAGAAAATTTTCTATAGATGGAAAATTTTAGAAAATTTTCTATAGACAGAAAACTTTACAAAATATTCTATAGACAGAAAATTTTCTATAGGCAGAAAATTTTAGAAAATTTTCTATAGGCAGAAAATTTTCTATAGACAGAAAATTTTAGAAAATTTTCTATAGACAAACAATTTTAGAAAATTTTTTATAGACAGAAACTTACAGATAGAAAATGTTGCAAATTTTACAAACTTTTCTATAGACAGAAAACTTTACAAAATATTCTATAGGCAGAAAATGTTAGAAAATTTTCCATAGTCAGAAAAATTTAGAAAATTTTAGAAATTTTCTAAAATTTCTGTCTATAGAAATTTTCTGTCTAGAGAAATTTTTCTAAAATTTTCTGTCTATAGAAAATTTTCTAAAATTTTCTATAGACAGAAACTGTTACAAAATTTTCAATAGACAGAAAAAAATATAGAAAAAAAATTCTATTGACTGAAAATTTTAAAAAAATTTCTATAGATTCAAAATATCACAAAATTCTGTAAATAAAAAATTTTACAAAATTTTCTATAGGCAAAAAAAAAAACTTTACAAAATTTTCTATAACAGAAACTGGTTCCAAACTTTCTAAAGGCCGAAATTTTTACAAAATTTTCTGTAGACAGAAAACCTTACAAAATGTTCTATAGACAGAAAATTTTACAAAATTGTCTGTAGACAGTCTATAGACAGAAATTTTTCTATAGACAAAAAATTTAGAAAATTTTTTATAGACAGAAATGTTGCAAATTTTAGAAAATTTTTCTATAGACCTAAAACTTTACAAAATGATCTATAGACAGAAAATTTTAGAAAATTTTCCATGGTCAGAAAAATTTAGAAAATTTTAGAAACTTTTAGAAAATTTTAGAAAAATTTTCTATAGACAGAAACTGTTACAAAATTTTCTATTGACAGAAAAAATATAGAAAAAAATTTGCTATTGACTGAACATTTTAAAAAATTTTCTATAGATTCAAAATATCACAAAATTTTGTAAACAAAAAATTCTACAAAATTTTCTATAGACAAAACAAAACTTTACAAAATTTTCTATAAGAGAAACGGTACAAAACTTTCTAAAGGCCGAAATTTTTACACAACTTTCTGTAGACATAAAAAAACTTCACAAAATTTTCTGTAGACAGAAAATTTTACAAAATTGTCTATAGACAGAAAATTTTCTATAGACAGAAACTTACAGATAGAAAATGTTGCAAATTTGCTATAGACACAAAACTTTACAAAATGATCTATAGACAGAAAATTTTATAAAATTTTCCATAGTCAGAAAAATTTAAAAAAATGTAGAAAATTTTCTATAGACAGAAACTTTACAAAACTTTAACAAAATTTTCTATAGGAGGCAAATTTTACAAAAATTTCAATAGACAGAACATTTTACAAAATTTTCTATAGACAGAAACTTTTATATAATTTTCTATAGGCTGCAAATTTTACAAAATTTTCTTTAGACAGAAAATTTTACAAAATTTTCTATAGACAAAAAATTTAATAGAGACAGAAAATTTTACAACATTTTCTATAGAAAAATAATTTTACAAATTTTTCTATAGACAGAAACTGTTACAAAATTTTCTATAACAGAAAATTTCACAGAAGTTTCTATAGACAAAAAAATTTACAAAATTTTCTATAGACAGAAAATTGTAGAAAATTTGCTAAAGACAAAAAATTTTAGAAAATTTTCTATAGGCAAACAATTTTAGAAAATTTTTTATAGACAGAAAATTTTAGAAAATTTTCTATAGGCAGAAAATTTTAGAAAATATTCTATAGAAATAAAATTTTAGAAAATTTTCTATAGACAGAAAATTGTAGAAAATATTCTATAGAAAGAAAATTTTAGAAAATTTCTATAAACACAAAATTTTAGAAAATGTTCTAGACAGAAAATTTTCTATAGGCAGAAAATTTTAGAAAATTTTCTATAGGCAGAAAATTTTCTATAGGCAGAAAATTTTAGAAAATATTCTATAGACAGAAAATTTTAGAATATTTTCTATAGACAGAAAATTTTAGAATATTTTCTATAGACAGAAAATTTTAGAAAATTCTCTATAGACAGAAAATTTTAGAAAATTTTCTATAGAAAGAAAGTATTAGAAAATTTTCTATAAACAGAAAATTTTCTATAGACAGAAAATTTTAGAAAATTTTTTATAGACAGAAACTGACAGACAGAAAATGTTGCAAATTTTACAAAATTTTCTATAGACAGAAAATATTAGAAAATTTTCTATAGACAGAAACTTTTAGAAAATTTTCTATAGACAGAAAATTTTAGAAAATTTTCTATAGACAGATAATTCTAGAAAATTTTCTATAAACAGAAAATTTTAGAAAATTTTCTATAGACAGAAAGTTTTAGAAAATTCTCTATAAACAGAAAATGTTAGCAAATTTTCTATAGACAGAAAATTTTTGAAAATTTTCTATAGATAGAAAATTTTATAAAATTTTCTATAGACAGAAAATTTTCTATAGACAGAAAGTTTTAGAAAATTCTCTATAAACAGAAAATTTTAGCAAATTTTCTATAGACAGAAAATTTTTGAAAATTTTCTATAGATAGAAAATTTTATAAAATTTTCTATAGACAAAAAATTTTCTACAGACAAAAAATGTTAGAAAATTTTCTATAGACAGAAACTGACAGACAGAAAATGTTGCAAATTTTAGAAAATTTTCTATAGACAGAAAACTTTACAAAATGATCTATAGACAGAAAAATTTAGAAAATTTTCTATAGACAGAACATTTTACAAAATTTTTCAATAGACAGAAACTGTTACAAAATTTTCTATAGACAGAAAAATATAGAAAAAAATTTTCTTTGGACTGAAAATTAAAAAAAAAATTCTATAGATTCAAAATATCACAACATTTTGTAAATAAAAAAATTTTACAAAATTTTCTATAACAGAAACTGGTGCAAAACTTTCTAAAGGCCGAAATTTTTACAAAATTTTCTATAGATAGAAAACTTTACAAAATGCTCTATCGACAGAAAATTTTACAAAATTGTCTGTAGACAGAAACTTACAAAATTTTCTATAGGCCGAAAATTTTACAAAATTTCCTATAGACAGATAATTTTACAGAAAATTTTGTCAAAATGTGCAAAATATTTTATAGACAGAAAATTTTAAAATTTTTCACAAAAGAATTTTTTTGTAAACATTTTCTATAAACTGAAGTGTTTGCAAAAATTTTCGTATAGACGAAATTTTGCAAATATTTTCTATATAGTTTTATAGTAAGGTTTGCGAAATTTTCTATAGACAGTACATTTATGCAAACATTTTTATAATTGTTTTTTTGTTTTTTAGTAGCGAAAACAATTTTGCTAAATTTTCTATGGACAAAAAATTTTTCGAAAAGAACCCCAGCTATTATGGACCATAGAATTTTATCGAATAGTGTTACTCAAGGGTTAATAGTAAAAGTGTCAATTTGTGACAAGAAAAGTTTTGCGTTTATTTACTTTTTTTGCTATTTCATTTGATAGTGGTACTACATTTACACCCACATCAAAACTTTAAATTGTAAAAAACGTACCACACATATTCTAAGAAAATTTTTTGCATGATGACAACAAAACAAAAAAAAAACATGCTTAAATATCGGGCATATGAAAAAAAAAATTATGAAAAAAAAACCTCACAAGTATTTATAGAAAAAAATACTTGGTTTGTTTTTGTAAGAACTATGAAATGGTGTCGTCGACTTTATCTTTGTAGGAGAGAATTGTAAATGGATAATTCAAATATAGATTGGAGGCGTCCAAAGGATGGCATGGTAGGGTAAAAATGTGAATAACAAAAAAAAAAACAGACGGTCGGTCGAACAGATGGAGAAACATGTGTTCGAAAATAGAGCGAAATAAAAATAAGCTATGACTAAATGATAGAAAAGCTACTTACCCTGCATACAGGGTGAGTTGGGAAGAGCAAATAAAATCTTCAATATTTACATCTTTGAGAATGAGTAGCAGCTCTATCGCCATGAATGGCATATGGATTCTGTGTTGGCGCATCCGTTAGAACTAGACACTATGTCAAATATTTGGCAAGGAGCATTCAATTTCAGTGAACAATAAAAGGGTTTTTTTTTGCAAAATGTATCCTACATAATAAATACAGTGAAATATGAGAATATAGAAGGAAATCGTTTTTCGAGAAGTGTCACTGACGATGTACTGACATGAAACCGGAATAGGGAAAATTAAATATTATGTTCTACTCACTAAACCAAATGGGGGCATTGGTAATCTAACAGGGGGCGTTAAGAATCTAACAGCGTAATTTACCATAGAGAAATTGAATATCTGTTTTTTATAAAAAAAAAATAATTGAGATTTTATTTACAAAAGTTAACATGTGAAAACATTTTCTTTGCACTTTTTTTTAATTTGATTGAATAAATTTTTTAAATTAACACATTTCCATAACTTTTTGTGAATATTTTTATTGTAAATTATTCAAATTAATAAGAATATTTTTTTTACAAAAAATTGAGTATGGGCTTTTTTTTCTTCTATCACCTTAATTAAATTGAATATTTTGGACTATTGTTGATTTTTTTAATTTTAATTGAAAAAAAATTGTTGCTATTTTAAATATTGGTTTTTGCAAAAATTTTGTTTATACAAAAAAGTTTGGAAAAATGTTCTATAGACAAAAAAAAATTGGAAAATTTTTCTACAGACAGAAAAATTTTTGTAAATATTTTTATTTCACCAGGTATACCGGTATGAAATGAGCGTTTTTAGGTGGCATAGCTTTTAAACGGTCAGAAATTGTTTGTTGTGCAACACATTGCTGGCATTTGCTTTTGACTCAAAGTGTCATTTCCATCCAATTCGGCGTCTACAAACTTTTTTTGTGGTCTTCCACGTTAGGTTAGGTTAGGTGGCAGTCCGATGTAGGTTAGGTTAAAGTGGCAGCCCGATTAAGATTCAGGCTCACTTAGACTATTCAGTCCATTGTGATACCACATTAACTCAAAGTACCTATTACATATGGGCACTTCTAGTTTTAACCGCTGAACCTTCTTGATTATTATACCCTCCACCAAAGGATGGGGGTATATTAACTTTGTCATTCCGTTTATAACACATCGAAATATTGCTCTACGACCCCATAAAGTATATATATATATTCTGGGTCGTGGTGAAATTCTGAGTCGATCTGAGTATGTCCATCCGTCCGTCCGTACGTCCGTCTGTTGAAATCACGCTAAATTCCGAACGAAACAAGCTATCGACTTGAAACTTGGCACAAGTATTTGTTATTGATGTAGGTCGGATGGTATTGCAAATGGGTCATATCGGTCCACTTTTACGCATAGCCCCCATATAAACGGACCCCCTAATTTGGCTTGCATACCCTCTAAGAGAAGCAAATTTCATCCGATCCGGCTAAAATTTGGTACATGGTGTTAGTATATGGTCTCTAACAACCATGCAAAAATTGATCCGCATCGGTCCATAATTATATATAGCCCCCATATAAACCGATCCCCCGATTTGGCTTTCGGAACCTCTAAGAGAAGCAAATTTCATCCGATCCGGCAGAAATTTGGTACATGGTGTTAGTATATGGTCTTTAACAACCATGCAAAAATTGGTCCACATCGGTCTATAATTATATATAGCCCCCATATAAACCGATCCCTAGATTTGGCTTGCGGAGCCTCTGAGAGAAGAAAATTTCATGCGATCCGGCTAAAATTTGGTACATGGTGTTAGTATATGGTATCTAACAACTATGCAAAAATTGGTCCACATCGGTCACTAATTATATATAGCCCCCATATAAACCGATCACCAGATTTGACCTCCGGAGCATCTTGGAAGACCAAAATTCATTTGATTCAGTTGACATTAGATACGTAGTGTTAATATATGGCCTCAAACACCCATGCAAAAATTGGTCGAAATCGGTCCATAATTATATATAGCCCCAATATAAACCGATCCCCAGATTTGACCTCCGGAGCCCCTTAGAAGAGCAAAATTCATCCGATTCGGTTGAAATTTGGTACGTGATGTTAGTATATGGTATCCAACAACCATGCAGGAATTGGTTCATATCAGTCCATAATTATGTATGGCTCCCATATAAACCGATCCCCAGATTTGACCTCCGGTGCCTTTTGGAGAAGCAAAATTCATCCGATATGGTTGAAATTTGGTACGTGGTGGTAGTATATGATATTTAATAGCCATGTCAAAAGTGGTCCATATCAGTCCATAATCATAGCGTATAGCCCCATATAAACCGATCCCCCGATTTGGTTTTGGAACCTCTTGGAGGAGCAAATTTCATCCGAGTCAGTTGAAATTTGGTACATTGTGCTAGTATATGGCCGTTAACAACCATGCCTAACTATTTCCATATCGGTCTATAGTTATATATAGCTCTCAGATAAATCGATCCCCAATCACACCAAAATTGGTCCATCCCCGTGGTGCAATGGTTAGCATGCCCGCCTTGCATATACAAGGTCGTGGGTTCGATTCCTGCTACGACCGAACACCAAAAAGTTTTTCAATGGTGGATTATCCCGCCTCAGTAATGCTGGTGACATTTCTGAGGGTTTCAAAGCTTCTCTAAATGGTTTCACTGCAATGTGGAACGCCGTTCGGACTCGGCTATAAAAAGGAGGTCCCTTGTCATTGAGCTTAACATGGAATCGGGCAGCACTCAGTTATAAGAGAGAAGTTCACCACTGTGGCATCACAATGGACTGAATAGTCTAAGTGAGCCTGATACATCGGGCTGCCACCTAACCCCCATATAAGCGACCCCCATATTTCAATTGTGGCTCTCTACGTATCGTGAGAAAGTCCATATCGATTCGTAATTATTTGTAGACTTACCTATATATAACTTTTTTGTCTGATATATACCACGTATGGACTAACTCACAATTTAGAAAACGATTTTAAGTAGTTTTAAGATACCACAACCCAAGTAATTCGATTGTGGATGACAGTCTTTCGTAGAAGTTTCTACGCAATCCATAGGTTAGGTTATGTGGCAGCCACTATCAGGCTCACTTAGACTATTCAGTCCATTGTGATACCACAGTGGTGAACTTCTCTCTTATCACTGAGTGCTGCCCGATTCCATGTTAAGCTCAATGACAAGGGACCTCCTTTTTATAGCCGAGTCCGAACGGCGTTCCACATTCCAGTGAAACCACTTAGAGAAGCTTTGAAACCCTCAGAAATGTCACCAGCATTACTGAGGTGGGATAATCCACCGCTGAAAAACTTTTTGGTGTTCGGTCGTAGCAGGAATCGAACCCACGACCTTGTGTATGCAAGGCAGGCATGTTAACCATTGCACCACGGTGGCTCCCATGGTGGAGGGTACACAAGATTCGGCCTGGCCGAACTTACTGCCGTATATACTTGTTTTTAATCAAAAAATTTTCGATAGATGGGAAATTTTGCAACAATTTTCTATTCGTTATAAATGGAAAATTTTGTACATGTTTTCTATAAACAGAAAAGTATGCAAAAAAAACATCTTCCATAAACATCAAATTGATTCAAAATTTGTATATCGACAGAAAATTTTGCAACAGTTTTTAATATAAAAACACTTTAACAAAAATTTTCCAAAGACGGAAAAATTTACAACCATTAAAAAAAAAAACAAAAACAGCAACAATTTTCTGTAGACAGAACATTTTGAAACAATTTTTGCAACAATTTTATATATACACAAAAAAATTGGAAAAATTTTCCAAATTGAAAAATTGTTTTTATTTATATATAAAATAATTTTGTCTAATTATACAATTATTATTCGAGCTTTATGGACAGATATAGATTAAGGAACATGGTTAATAGAGCCATTGAAAAGAAAACGCCAGATACAAATCTATACACGCCTGGACTGTACATGTTTCGGTTCGGGCGAATGAACCTTTCCACAGCCTTTAGTATAGATCTATAAGCAACGATGAGCCCGTCGTAAAACTAGAAAAAACACGACTAATGTACGCATTAGAATTGTTGTTGTATCCTGGAAACCAGTTTCTGTTAATTGTCATATGTTGTAGTTGACTGTAGAAACAATAAGCATTGTTCGACTGTTCACCACTTAGGTGAATTCTAACAAATTAGCTTTCTAAAAATAAATTTCGTGTTGTTGCATTACTATGTAACAAAACGAAATAAAAATAAGATTAAGGGACTTGTAAGTTATATGAAAAGATGATGTACAGTGGGAGAAAAGATGATTCAATTTGTAAGAGGAAAATTCCCAAATGTTTTCTCCATAAGGAGTTAGCATAAAGGGCCCAAAATTGAGTTATCTCTCCCAGCCAGATCTATACTAAAGGCTGTGGAAAGGTTCATTCGCCCGAACCGAAACATGTACAGTCCAGGCGTGTATAGATTTGTATCTGGCGTTTTCTTTTCAATGGCTCTATTAACCATGTTCCTTAATCTATATCTGTCCATAAAGCTCGAATAATAATTGTATAATTAGATATAATGCATTTGGACGTCAATTGCCTGTTTCGGTATCAGGCTAACATGTAATATAATAATTTTGAAAAAAAAATAAAGACAGCAAATTATGGATTAATATGTGAAATCACTTTCGTTGCAATGTTTATTGCTTTTTTAATTGATTGAATTAATTTTTTAAATGAACCCTTTTTCATAAATGTTTGTGAATATTTTTATTTGAAATTATTCACATTAATAAGAATTTTTTTGGCCAAGAGAATGTCTATGGGCTGTAACTTCCATAACCTTAAATTGAATATTTTGGAATATTGATATTTTAATTGTTTCTTTTAAATTTGAATTAAAAAAATATTACAATTTCTATGTAACTTCATCAACTAGAGGTGAATATTATGTTTCAAATAGTATTTGAAAAAAATTATATTTTGTTTCAATTAAAATTTGAATAAAAACGAATTTTGATATTTTTTCAATTAAAATCTAAAAAAAAAATTTTCAATTAAAATTTGAAAAAAAAAATATTCATTTCAAGTTAATAGAAGTGACAGCACATTTATTATCAAAAAAAATTAAATGAACCCTTTCTCATATTTTTTTTTTTTTGTGAATATTTTTATTTTTAATAAAAATATTTTTGACCAAGAAAATGTCTATGGGCTGTTACTTCCATAACCTTAAATTGAATATTTGGGAATATTAATATTTTAAATGTTTCTTTTAAATTTGAATTAAAAAAAAATATTACAATTTCTATGTAACTTCTAGCAACTAGAGGTGAATGTTTTGTTTCAAATTGTATTTGAAAAAAATGATATATTGTTTCAATTAAAATTTAAAAAGAAGAATTTTGATATATTTTTTTTTCAATTAAAATTTGAAAAAAATAATATTTTTTTCAATTAAAATTTGAAAAATATATATTCATTTCAAGTTAATAGAAGTGACATAGCACATTTATTATCAAAAAGAAAAATCAAATTGTATTTGCAAAAAAATTATATTTTGTTTCACTTAAAATTTAAAAAAATAAAGAATTTTGATATTTTTTTTTTCAATTAAAATTTAAAAAAAAACAATAATATATTTTTTGTCAATTAAAATTTGAAAAAAATATATTCATTTCAAGTTAATAGAAGTTACATAGCCCATTTATTACCAAAGATACAAGTTTGTTCCAAAAATTTCTATCAATTTAATTTTACAAAATTCATCTTCCCATGAAAATAAAAATACTCACAAAAAAATTATCTTAGGAATTAAAAAAACTTTAATTCTATCCAAACCACCACAGTTAACCACAACATTAAAGGTAACTTTCAATTTCTAATTAATGGCTAATTTCATAGACCATTGAATAAAGAAATTAAAACCAAAAAGAAAAGTAAACATTCGTCCATTAAAACGGAAACCATTAAATGTCGATATTTCTAATTTAAAATAGTCTTCCAAAAAACAAAAGGCAAACTTTCAATTTTCTAGAGAATACCCCGTTACAATGATAAGACTAAAAAGCCGTAGAAAAAAACAGGTCACGCAATTAACCCATCTCTAATGTATTACAAAAAGTGTGGAGTGGGATGATCGATACCAGAAAGGTGATAAATCAATTTCAGTTTTCTTTTTTTTTTTTTTTTTGTAAATGAAAATCCATCAACTGCGACAAGAAAGTGTCCATCATTGTTAGGAACGAATGACCTGCATGCATAGGTGACTGCATAAAAACCAAGAGATAACATTTTTCTTATTTGTTGGGAAATTTTAAAAAGTAAACTATAATCCATCAATTTGATAGAGTTTTATGATGTTTTTTTCAGTTAAAATAAATAAATGGTTAGGGGATATGACATTGTTGAAAAAATAGGAAAATGCAATAACCTAAAATAAAACAAAAAGAAATGATGTCTAATTTCAGGCGGGTCCGACTATATTATACCCTGCACTATTATGCAGACCAATATATTCCATGCTTTGTGGTCTGTCTCTAATCGAGCTCAAGGTCAAAATTACATTTTTTTTCTTACTCCATATTTCGATTATTTTCCAACATCATCGACTAGAATAAAATAAATAAACTTAAAACCAATGTCCGTGGTGTTGACAGCTGATTTCTGTTGGTAATATAACAGTGTTATAGCAGCACAATGGGGACCAGAGACGTACGCAAGCTTTAATTTGAGGGGGTGGGTCACCAAAAAAATGTAAAATTTAAAAACAGCCAACATTTTCAAAATTTTACTTTTCCAAACCTTAACAACGATCAATGATTTTTTGGATCTTACCTGGTTTCAATCCTAGTTTCGACCGAACATCCAGAAAGCGGTGGATTATCCCTCTCAGTAATGCTGGTGACATTTCAGAATGTTTCAAATATTGTCTAATTGGTTTCGCCACAATGTCAAACCAGGGATGGAAAATTCAGTACTATAGTACTTTTTCAACCTGTTCAGTACCGTAGTACCCCCGCGAATGATTTAGTACCTTTTGTGTGGACCGTTTTGAGCCGATATCAGATTTATGATAGTTTTGACAAAATATTTTAATATTTAAGAAAGTCTTTAACAAATTTATTTGCTAATAGTCTTTTACAAATTTGACAAAACCGACAAGTTCATGCGGGAAATCTCGATTTTGTAAAAGTCATAGTCAAAAACACGATTTTATTGAATTTCAATACTGTTTTAGTCGAAAAAAGCATGTGATTCTATGTTACGCTTCCACAAGAATACTTTCTAGATAAGAAGTTATCGATCGCGTAGTAAAATAATGGGAACCATTACAGTCACGGTCAAAACATGCGACAAAAATAATCTACTAACATTTGGAGAAAATCTTTCCAAAAACTACAAAAAAAAAATATTATTTTGCAAAAAATTTTTTTTTTCTTTTGGAAAATTTTGTCAAAATTTTATTTTATTTCTTGTCAAAATTTTATTTCTATAAAAAATTATGTCAAAATTTTTATTTCTATAGAAAATTTTGTCTAAATTTTATTTCTATAGAAAATTTTGTCAAAATTTTATTTCTGATGAAAATTTTGTCAAAATCTTATTTCCGATGAAAATTTTATCAAAATTTTTTTCTATAGAAAATTTTAGTTTTTTGTATATAATTTTTATTTCTGATGAAAATTTTGTCAAAATTTTATTTCTATAGAAAATTTTGTCAAAATTTTATTTCTGATGAAAATTTTGTCAAAATCTTATTTCTGATGAAAATTTTATCAAAATTTTTTTTCTATAGAAAATTTTAATTTTTTTGTATAAAATTGTTATTTCTGATGAAAATTTTGTCAAAATTTTATTTCTATAGAATATTTTGTCAACATTTTATTTCTATATAAAATTTTATCTAAATTTTATTTCTATAGAAAATTTTGTCAAAATTTTATTTCTGATGAAAATTTTGTCAAAATCTTATTTCTGATGAAAATTTTATCAAAATTTTTTTCTATAGAAAATTTTATTTTTTTGTATAAAATTTTTATTTCTGATGAAAATTTTGTCAAAATTTTATTTCTATAGAATATTTTGTCAAAATTTTATTTCTATAGAAAATTTTGTCAAAATTTTAGTTCTGATGAAAATTTTGTCAAAATCTTATTTCTAATGAAAATTTCATCAAAATTTTTTTCTATAGAAAATTTTATTTTTTTGTATACAATTTTTATTTCTGATGAAAATTTTGTCAAAATTTTTATTTCTATAGAAAATTTTTTCAACATTTTATTTCTATATAAAATTTTATCTAAATTTTATATCTATAGTAAGTGTTGTCTAAATTTTATTTCGGTAGAAAATTTTGTCAAAATTTTATATCTATAGAAAATTTTGTCAAAATTTTATTTCGGTAGAAAATTTTGTCAAAAATTTATTTTTATTTATCTAAAGAAAATTTATGAAATACCATGAATTCTACCAATATACCAAACCGTGATTAGAATACTACTGTAGTCTTTGTAAGAGGACATAAAACTAAAAAAATATTTAAAATTGAGGAGTTGACAAACTAAATTTTATTTTCTTTAAAATTCAGTCTAAAGTTGCTCTTGACAATAATCTACTAATGGAACTTTTGTTGAAATTTAGTGAAAAGTACTTTTTCGCTCAAAAAAAAAACTTTCTTCTACTTTCTTAAAAATTGTATTTTCCATCCCTGATCCACACAGACCACAGCTGATACCATACTTTACAGTTGAGTAGTAAGAGAGAAACAGCTGTATTTGTGTAAATATAGAAATCCCCCACGTACATTCTCTTAGATCCCACTCTCACAAAGGCGCACACGAAAATGTACGACAACTAAGATCGTTCCATCATGATCACGAGAGGTTTATGACAAATACTTCTAAAACCGTACATATGCGTGAGTGTAATGGCTTGGGATTTTTCCACTCGTATACATAGTCAATAATCCCTATGGCTTAGGTACATATGTATATTAGATAGGGTCACGAAAAAAAGTTGATGCGGTCACCCTCCAGTTTTGTAGCATATTCGAAGACAATTTCAGAACACCAACACTTTTTTCCGTGCACCCTACGACCCCCCGAAATACAATTTATTGTGCTGTGTCGTCACTTGAAGTCCGATCGAAAAGAAACGCATATCGTTGTTCGTGGTTGACCACTTGGTGGTTGACTATTTGGTGTAGGGTGACCTATTGACTTTTTAAAATCTCTGTAACTTTTTTGTTTATGAATATAAGTAAATACTTCAAAAGCAAAAGTTTCATATTTTGTTAAGATCTTTATAATGGTTATCAGAAATGGGCCTCATAGGGGTATACGAAGCGAAATAAAAAAATTAAAAATCAAATTTGATGTCGGAGTCAAAAATGACCAATGCACTAAAGATAGCCCCTAATCAACCACGAACAACGATATGCGTTTCTTTTTGATTGGACTTCAAATGACGACACAGCACAATAAATTGTATTTTGGTGTTCTGAAATTGTCTTCGAATATGCTACAGAACTGGGGGTGACCGCATCAACTTTTTTCCCCTTTAGGCCGTGACCCTATCTAACGTATATCTCCATTCATGGATCATTGGTTTTGGGCTCAACAGCGAAGAAAGTCATAAAAAGGAAGACATGAAATTATTCACTTTTATGTTATTGTTGTTTTTGATGTTGTTGTAGTTACGTTAGAATATTCTCCATCAAATTTGGAAAGGGAGAAGGAAACAAGTGGAAAATTTTTAATAAGTGCGTGTAAATGTGCGTTTTATTTTGTTGTTGTTGCTATTGTTGTGAATGAGTCTTGAGCCATGTCTTGTTTGATCACTACCCTAGACATAATTGATGATGACGATGATTATGAAGATAATTATCATTCAATGACTGTGAGAAGAATGAATGCATTTTAATTTATTATGGGTTGGAAGTTGGAAGGGTATGTGTGTGTGACCTCTTTCAAGAGGGCAAAACCGAAAAACGACCCCATTTCCTGCATGCTATCTTTGTCATGAGTTGCACCCTAATTGGATTACAATACAAAAGGTATTTTCTTAATTCGTTATTCTTTAAGAGTATGCAAATAAAATTATCATTTATTTATTTTAAGGAAATTCTCATAGTTTTCTTCACGAAGAATTTTTAAATGACACAGGAAAATTTTATAAATGGACAACCTATCACCGTTTTCGTAGAGTCAATTTACGAAGGATCATAAACGGCCGATCTGGCTGACTGGATTCCATAGACCGAAAACCGACATTAAAACCCCGGTTATTGGGACACTTTAATCACAACACCAGAAATGGTCCGAAAAGTCAAGGACACAGGAAGTCCAGGACGTAGTGATAGATAACTTGCTCGCGAGTTGAACATATAGCGGGAACGTAACAAACAAGGTTAGACTGGAAAGAGCCAAGGAGTTGCACGAAAGTGGCCAGTTACCGAATTTCATTTTCTCCGATGAGAAGTGCTTCCATATTTATTTGCTAAAGATATCAACTGAAAACTGACACCTTCGAATAACCACACTGACAAAACGCTAACGCTAATTTAACTTATTTTTATTTTAAAACAATTTTTTTGTTTGTAGTTATTACTTTTTTTCTCGAAATTTTCAACAGCCTAATGAAATTTTCCATTTGTATATCTCAAACATTTTATGAATCAAACGTGGGTATAAAGATCAATGACAGTACACATAAGTTCAATATGAACTAAAGGAAACAAGTATATATGACCGTAAGTTCGGCCAGGCCGAATCTTATGTACCCTCCACCATGGATAGCGTAGAAACTTCTACGAAAAACTGTCATCAACAATCGAATTATGTTATTTGGATTGTGGGATCTTAAATCGTTTTCTAAATTGTGAGTTAGTCCATACGTGGTATATATTAGACAAAAATGTTATGTGTAGGTAAGTCTACAAATAATTACTAATCGATATGGACTTTTGCACGGTTCGTAGGGAGCCAGAATTGAAATATGGGGGTCACTTATATGGGGGCTATATACAATTATGAACTTGATATGGACCAATTTTTGCGTGATTGGGGATCGATTTATCTGAGGGCTATATATAACTATAGACCGATATGGACCTAGTTAGGCATAGTTGTTAACGGCCATATACTAGCACGGATGAAATTTGTTCCTCCAAGAGGCTCCAAAACCGAATCTCGGGATCGGGACTGATATGGAGCACTTTTGGCATGGTTGTTAAATATCATATACTACCACCAAATTTCAACCAGATCGGATGAATTTTGCTTCTCCAAAAGGCACCGGAGGTCAAATCTGGGGATCGGTTTATATGGGGGTTATATATAATTATGGACTGATATGAACCAATTCCTGCATGGTTGTTGGATACCATGTACTAACATCACGTACCAAATTTCAACCGAATCGGACGAATTTTGCTCCGGAGATCAAAGCTGGGGATCGGTTTATACGGGGGCTATATATAATTATCCACCGATGTTGAAACTGTTTTGCATGGTCATTAGATACCATACACTAACACCATGTACAAAATTTCAGCAAGATCGGATGAAATTTGCTTCTCTTTGAGGCTCCGGAGGTCAAATCTGGGGATCGGTTTATATGGGGGTTATATATAATTATGAACCGATGCGGACCAATTTTTGCATGGTTGTTAGAGACCATATACCAACATCATGTACCAAATTTCAGCCGGATCGGATGAAATTTGCTTCTCTTAGAGGCTCCGCAAGCCAAATCTGGGGATCGGTTTATATGGGGGCTATATATAATTATGGACCGATGTGGACCAATTTTTGCATGGTCATTAGAGACCATATACTAACACCATGTTCCAAATTTCAGCCGGTTCGGATGAAATTTGCTCCTCTTAGAGGTTCCGCAAGCCAAATCGGGGGATCGGTGTATATGGGGGCTATATATAATTATGGACCGATGTGGACTAATCTTTGCATGGTTGTTGGATACCATATACTAACACCATATACCAAATTTCAGCCGGTTCGGATGAAATTTGCTTCTCTTAGAGGCTCCGAAAGCCAAATCGGGGGATCGGTTTATATGGGGGCTATATATAATTATGGACCGATGTGGACCAATTTTTGCATGGTTGTTAGAGACCATATACTAACGTCATGTACCAAATTTCAGCCGGATCGGATGAAATTTGCTTCTCTTTGAGGCTCCGGAGGTCAAATCTGGGGATCGGTTTATATGGGTGCTATATATAATTATGAACCGATGCGGACCAATTTTTGCATGGTTGTTAGAGACCATATACCAACATCATGTACCAAATTTCAGCCGGATCGGATGAAGTTTGCTTCTCTTAGAGGCTCCGCAAGCCAAATCGGGGGATCGGTTTATATGGGGGCTATATATAATTATTGACCGATGTGGACCAATTTTTGCATGGTCATTAGAGACCATATGCTAAAACCATGTATCAAATTTCAGCCGGATCAAATGAAATTTTCTTCTCTTAGAGGCTCCGCAAGCCAAATCTGGGGATCGGTTTATATGGGGGCTATATATAATTATGGACCGATGTGGACCAATTTTTGCATGATCATTAGAGACCATATACTAACACCATGTATCAAATTGCAGCCGGATCGAATGAAATTTTCTTCTCTTAGAGGTTCCGCAAGCCAAATCTGGGGATCGGTGTATATGGGGGCTATATATAATTATGGACCGATGTGGACCAATTTTTGCATGGTTGTTGGATACCATATACTAACACCATGTATCAAATTTCAGCCGGATCGAATGAAATTTTCTTCTCTTAGAGGCTCCGCAAGCCAAATCTGTGGATCGGTTTATATGGGGGCTATATATAATTATGGACCGATGTGGACCAATTTTTGCATGGTCATTAGAGACCATATACTAACGTCATGTACCAAATTTCAGCCGGATCGGATGAAATTTGCTTCTCTTTGAGGCTCCGGAGGTCAAATCTGGGGATCGGTTTATATGGGTGCTATATATAATTATGAACCGATGCGGACCAATTTTTGCATGGTTATTAGAGACCATATACCAACATCATGTACCAAATTTCAGCCGGATCGGATGAAGTTTGCTTCTCTTAGAGGCTCCGCAAGCCAAATCGGGGGATCGGTTTATATGGGGGCTATATATAATTATTGACCGATGTGGACCAATTTTTGCATAGTTGTTAGATACCATATACTAACACCATGTACCAAATTTCAGCCGGATCGAATGAAATTTTCTTCTCTTAGAGGCTCCGGAGGTCAAATCTGGGGATCGGTTTATATGGGTGCTATATATAATTATGAACCGATGCGGACCAGTTTTTGCATGGTTGTTAGAGACCATATACCAACATCATGTACCAAATTTCAGCAGGTTCGGATGAAACTTGCTTCTCTCAGAGGCTCCGCAAGCCAAATCTGGGGATCGGTTTATATGGGGGCTATATATAGTTATGGACCGATGTGGACCAATTTTTGCATGGTCATTAGAGACCATATGCTAAAACCATGTATCAAATTTCAGCCGGATCGAATGAAATTTTCTTCTCTTAGAGGCTCCGCAAGCCAAATTTGGGGATCGGTTTATATGGGGGCTATATATAATTATGGACCGATTTTTGCATGGTTGTTAGAGACCATATACTAACACCATGTACCAAATTTCAGCCGGATCGGATGAAATTTGCTTCTCTTAGAGCTATACGTAGGTTAGGTTTGGGTAGGTTATGTGGCAGCCCGATGTATCAGGCTCACTTAGACTATTCAGTTCATTGTGATACCACAGTGGTGAACTTCTCTCTTATCACTGAGTGCTGCCCGATTCCATGTGAAGCTCAATGACAAGGGACCTCCTTTTTATAGCCGAGTCCGAACGGCGTTCCACATTCCTGTGAAACCACATAGAGAAGCTTTGAAACCCTCAGAAATGTCACCAGCATTACTGAGGTGGGATAATCCACCGCTGAAAAAGTTTTGGTGTTCGGTCGTAGCAGGAATCGAACCCACGACCTTGTGTGTGCAAGGCGGGCATGCTAACCATTGCACCACGGTGGCTCCCTATACGTAAAAGTGGACCGATATGGCCCATTTTCAATACCATCCGACCTACATCAATAACAACTACTTGTGTCAAGTTTCAAGTCGATAGCTTGTTTCGTTCGGAAGTTAGCGTGATTTCAACAGACGGACGGACGGACATGCTCAGATCGACTCAGAATTTCACCACGACCCAGATGTGTTACAAACGGAATGACAAAGTTAATATACACCCATCCTATGGTGGAGGGTATAAAAATCGTCAAATTCCCAAAAGCAGTAAGAACGAACTACAGTACGGTTGGGTTTAGGTTAAAATGGTCATGATTTGGCGCCAATGATTTTGTTCTTCACTTTAAGTTAATTTTTTCTTCTATGAGAGGATGTAATTTCGTGAGTTGTAGTTGAAAAGTACACCAGGACATTAAATTGTCCTGGCTTTAACAACGCTTTGTGGAAATCTCAAAATGTGGAGTATAATTTAGTTGAATTTTCACATGAGGTAGTTCATTCTTGTTAACTTTTCTGTTCTGTGCACCGGCCGCCACCAAAATCTCAGAATCGAAATGAGTTGGACTTTTGCGCCTGGGGCATTTTTTAGAGTAAGGTTGGCACTAAGAAACACCATAGAGTCAATCATCACAAAAATATAAACTTTTCTATATCAAAAAATTCAAAGTAATTAAAACAGATAGATAATCAGATAGAAATCGATTTTCAACACCACGAAAATTGACTTTGGCTGCTATAGAAAAGCTAGTCGTTATCGTAATTGCACGAATTCTATACCATTCTTATTTCGTTACATGAAAAGATAATAAATTATATTTCATTATTCAAAGTAATTATATGTTTGACACTTTGATCCCTTATGCATTAACCAATATGAACGTAATAAACACAAAACAAAAGATCAAAGCATTTATTCCTCAAATGGGCCCTAAAGTAAAGAAGAAAACCTCAATGAAGAACAGAGAAATTGTTTGTCATAATCTAGCATTTCATAGCGAAGGCACGATCGTATCGTCATGTAATAACTTCATAATTCCTAAGAAAATAAAGAATACAATAACATACACTAGAAAAATAGGAATGTATGAAAAAAAAATGGTTTTGGAATTAAATTGGAAAAAATTATTGTAGGTAAAAAAACATTAACAGTTGTCTCAGTTTTTTTATAATATTGAAAATAAATTATTAAATTACATTCATAATGCATAAAATAGAATTCATAAATGCCCGATGTAGTTTAACGTTTTTACTTTATTGTTTGTATAAAATGTTTTTTAGGGTATAAAAAAACATTAACATAAAACAATAACTTTGATCTGCCAAAAAAATGTGACCACCAGAAATGTTTATTTTAGACCCCATAAAATATAATAGGTTGGCTGATAAGTCCCCGATCTAACAAGGAAAAGCACATTTTTTTGTCAACATTCGTATTTATTATTCAACATAGTTCCCTTCACGAGCGATACAACGATTATAACGACCTTCCAATTTTTTGATACCATTTTGGTAGAACTCCTTCGGTTTTACCCTTAAATAGGCCTCAGTTTCTGCGATCACCTCCTCATTGCAGCCAAATTTTTTCCCTGCGAGCATCCTTTTGAGGTCTGAGAAAAAGAAAAAGTCGCTGGGGGCCAGATCTGGAGAATACGGTGGGTGGGGAAGCAATTCGAAGCCCAATTCATGAATTTTTGCCATCGTTCTCAATGACTTGTAGCACGGTGCGTTGTCTTGGTGAAACAACACTTTTTTCTTCTTCATATGGGTCCGTTTTGCCGCGATTTCGACCTTCAAACGCTCCAATAACGCCATATAATTGTCACTGTTGATGGTTTTTCCCTTCTCAAGATAATCGATAAAGATTATTCCATGCGCATCCCAATAAACAGAGGCCATTACTTTGCCAGCGGACTTTTGAGTTTTTCCACGCTTCGGAGACGGTTCACCGGTCGCTGCCCACTCAGCCGACTGTCGATTGGACTCAGGAGTGTAGTGATGGAGCCATGTTTCATCCATTGTCACATATCGACGGAAAAACTCGGGTGTATTACGAGTTAACAGCTGCAAACACCGCTCAGAATCATCAACACGTTGTTGTTTTTGGTCAAATGTGAGCTCGCGCGGCACCAATTTAGCACAGAGCTTGCGCATATCCAAATATTGATGAATGATATGACCAACACGTTCCCTTGATTTCTTTAAGGCTATCTCGATCAACTTCATTTTACGGTCATTCAAAATCATTTTGTGGATTTTTTTTTATGTTTTCGTCGGTAACCACCTCTTTCGGGCGTCCAATGCGTTCACCGTCCTCCGTGTTCATTTCACCACGCTTGAATTTTGAATCAATTATTGTTGATTTTCCTGGGGCAGAGTCCGGAAACTCATTATCAAGCCAAGTTTTTGCTTCCACCGTATTTTTTCCCTTCAGAAAACAGTATTTTATCAAAACAACAAATTCCCTTTTTCCATTTTTTTCACAATCACAAAAGTTGCTTCAAAAAAGACGCTCTATCTCACAAACTAATTGACTTACAGACTTCAAATTTTGACACGAATCATTTGAAGGTTGGTACTATATAAAAGTAATATGCATTTAATACTAGCGACGCCATCTATGTGTCAGACCGGGGACTTATCAGCCAACCTGTTATCGCCCGATTTTCCCAAATTTGGCCATAAAGCCCTTATTTAGTAACCGACTCAATGTTGTCTAGATGTGTATCTATAGTACCACAACATTTGCCAAATTTCATTGAAATCGGCTCAGATTCAGATATAGCTCTCATATAGTAGATGTACTACCCGATTTTCCAAAATTTGACTATAGAAGCCTTTATTTATTAAAAGATCTTATTCACATTTAGCGCAAGGTAATCTATTGTGATATCAACCAATCCTACAAACTATCTTCCAAATCGATTCAGATTTAGAAATATCTCCTATATATATATGTATCACCGATTTTCAAAAATTTGGTCCTCATGACTTTATTTTTGACCATAATGCTCTCATTTATTAACCGATCTTACTCAAATTTAGCATAAGGCAATCGTTTGCACTATTTTAGCGAATTACTCTTTTTAAATAATGAACTCAATAATAATGAAATAATCAGTAGGCGTGGTATAATAGTAGGCGGGTATAATATAGTCGGCCCCGTCCGACTTACTACTTTATTTACTTGTTTTTTTTTCTCGTCAGGAAGGAAATTTTTCTCACATTTGGCAAAATATCTAAAATAATTTTTCATGAAGTAGAATATAGTTAAATCGGTCATAGAAAGTTTGTTTGACTTTTTTCTGAGGGTATTTCTGCGAATTTAGTCCCTACGCAAAAACATCCTGAAATATTCTGATATATAAATTTCCCAGTTTGCCAATAAATGTATCGGCTCATGTTTCAAACAATTCCTTGAAATTCCCACTTTTTTTGTTCTCACTATTTTTTTTACATTCAGTAAAATTTAAACTTTTTATTTAAATTTTACATATTTGAATATTAAAATCTTTTTATTTTCTAAAAAAATTGCAATAGATTTAATAAAACTCTAATACCAAATTAATACAAATTGTATTCATGTAAATTTTTAAATGAGTTTTTATATGTTTATCGACAAATAAGAAAACAAATATACAAACATGGCTAACTATAATAATAAAAAAGAATTGGGCCCCATACAGAGAAAAAGCATAAACAAATTAATTTTTCGTAGCACACTTCAAAATTGACAAAGCAGATGTGAACGAAACTTTATTTTCAAAAATCGCATGAGTAAGAAAAATAAATAAAAAAATAAATTCGATGCTACTAAAAAAACACATATTTTCTAGCATGCTATAAAAAATCGATATACTTTTTATAGCATGGTATAAAAACCACCACTACACCACTTATGATAAAACCAACCAAAGTATGAGAGAACTTTCTGTTCATTGCTCATTGACATCGTTTACGAAAGAGCTCATCAAAACAGAATACAAAAATAACAAAATATTATGAAAGAGTGCAAGAGACAAGAACTAAGTAGTTGTGCATCAAAGAGTATAAATAACTAAAGAGGGTCGAAATCGCTCACTTACGATATGCCCAAATGCCATAGATTAGGGTCAAACATGCAACATGTTTTATTTACGTTTGATAACATGGAAAAATTATAAGGCGTGTTCTGCAATGTGTGTTAGATTTTCATTATGTTCAAATTATTTTTTCATTAAAAAACAAAACGAAAAACGCAAAAAAGGACCAAAAGAATACTTCTGTTTGCTAAATCTATGAATTCTATGTCCCAAAACATTCATTCGATAAGTTGTCGTGATTTAGACAATTTATTAAAGATCGGTAAATAATAAATTTACTGTTCTTTTATGACAATATGACTTTAACATACTTAAGCAAACATTTCAAGGAACATCTGATTTAGTACCTACACGAAATTTCGGCTAAAGCTGAATACTAGGCTTAGCGTAAAATACTCCAGAAAACTTTCACTTTTTCACTAGATTTTCGCGTGACGTTGTTTTTTAACATTTATAAAAATTATAAGAATTCACTTCTTAGTATAAATTTAAAAAAAATTTTGATTACAAAAAGAATAATTTGATTTTTCAAAATCGAATCGCAAGTTACCGAATCAAAACCATGTGAAAATCCGTAGATAGCAAAAGGGAATACGAAGAAAATGTTGGTACCGTTTTGCAACATGTTCGACCCTAATCTATGGCATTTATACGATATTACAAAAATGAGACGTATCGACCCTCTTGTTTATTTATACTCTTTGCATCTCACCCAAAGAGTATAAATAAACAAGAGGGTCGATACGTCTCATTTTTGTAATATCGTATAAATGCCATAGATTAGGGTCGAACATGTTGCAAAACGGTACCAACATTTTCTTCGTATTCCCTTTTGCTATCTACGGATTTTCACATGGTTTTGATTCGGTAACTTGCGATTCGATTTTGAAAAATCAAATTATTCTTTTTGTAATCAAAATTTTTTTTAAATTTATACTAAGAAGTGAATTCTTATAATTTTTATAAATGTTAAAAAACAACGTCACGCGAAAATCTAGTGAAAAAGTGAAAGTTTTCTGGAGTATTTTACGCTAAGCCTAGTATTCAGCTTTAGCCGAAATTTCGTGTAGGTACTAAATCAGATGTTCCTTGAAATGTTTGCTTAAGTATGTTAAAGTCATATTGTCATAAAAGAACAGTAAATTTATTATTTACCGATCTTTAATAAATTGTCTAAATCACGACAACTTATCGAATGAATGTTTTGGGACATAGAATTCATAGATTTAGCAAACAGAAGTATTCTTTTGGTCCTTTTTTGCGTTTTTCGTTTTGTTTTTTAATGAAAAAATAATTTGAACATAATGAAAATCTAACACACATTGCAGAACACGCCTTATAATTTTTCCATGTTATCAAACGTAAATAAAACATGTTGCATGTTTGACCCTAATCTATGGCATTTGGGCATATCGTAAGTGAGCGATTTCGACCCTCTTTAGTTATTTATACTCTTTGATCTCACCCAATACCTCAACGAAACGTGTGTGTTTTGTGGCTAAAAATAACCACAATGAATATCAGTGGTGATTGTAAAGTGAAAGACATGTGCCCGGGTAGCTCAGTCGGTAGAGCATTGGACTTTTAATCCAAGGGTCCAGGGTTCAAGTCCCTGCTCGGGCGAATCAATTTTTTTTATTTTAGATTTTATTATTTAAAATTAAATTAATTTAAATTCATTAAATTATCAATCAATTTAAATTTCAAATTTTAAAGTTTAAAATTTTAAATTAAAATTAAACTTAAAACTAAAATTTAAATTCAAATTAAAATTAAAATTAAAATTAAAATTAAAATTAAAATTAAAATTAGAATTAAAATTAAAATTAAAATTAAAATTAAAATTAAAATTAAAATTAAAATTAAAATTAAAATTAAAATTAAAATTAAAATTATAATTATAATTAAAATTAAAACTAAAATTAAAACTACAATTAAAATTAAAATTAAAACTAAAATTAAAACTAAAACTAAAATTAAAAATAAAATTGAAACTAAAATTAATATTTAAATTACAATTAAAATTAAAAATAAAATTAAAATTAAAATTAAAATTAAAATTAATATTAAAATTAAAATTAAAAATAAAATTAAAATTAAAAATAAAATTAAAATTAAAACTAACATTAAAACTAAAATTAAAATAAAAATAAAAATTAAAATTAAAATTAAAATTAAAATTAAAATTACAATTACAATTAAAATTAGTTATAACCCTTAATTAAATTAAAATTAAAATTAATCCAAGGATCCAGGGTTCAAGTCCCTGCTCGGGCGAATCATTTTTTTTTTGTTAGATTTTATTATTTAAATTAAATTAATTTAAATTCATTAAATTAAATCAATTTAAATTTCAAATTTTAAAGTTTAAAATTTTAAATTAAAATTCAAATTTAAATTCAAATTAAAATTAAAAATAAAAATAAAATTAAAATTAAAACTAAAATTAAAACTAAAACTAAAACTAAAACTAAAACTAAAATTAAAATTAAAATTAAAATTAAAATTAAAATTAAAATTAAAATTAAAATTAAAATTAAAATTAAAATTAAAATTAAAATTAAAATTAAAATTAAAATTAAAATTAAAATTAAAATTAAAATTAAAATTAAAATTAAAATTAAAATTAAAATTAAAATTAAAATTAAAATTAAAATTAAAATTAAAATTAAAATTAAAATTAAAATTAAAATTAAAATTAAAATTAAAATTAAAATTAAAATTAAAATTAAAATTAAAATTAAAATTAAAATTAAAATTAAAATTAAAATTAAAACTAAAATTAAAATTAAAATTAGTTATAACCCTTAATTAAATTAAAATTAATATTAATATTAAAATTAAAATTAAAATCAAAATCAAAATTAAAATCAAAATTCAAAATCAAATTAAATTTAAATTTAAATTTAAAACAAGTAAGGAACGTCTAAAGTCGAGCGGGGCCGACTATATTATACCCTGCACCACTTTGTAGATCTAAATTTTCGATACCATATCACATCCGTCAAATGTGTTGGGGGCTATATGTAAAGGTTTGTCCCAAATACATACATTTAAATATCACTCGATCTGGACAGAATTTGATAGATTTCTACAAAATCTATAGACTCAAAATTTAAGTCGGCTAATGCACTAGGGTGCGACACAACGTTAGTAAAAAAATATGGGAAACGTTTAAATCTGAAGCAATTTTAAGGAAACTTCGAAAAAGTTTATTTGTGATTTATCGCTCGATATATATGTATTAGAAGTTTAGGAAACTTAGAGCCATTTTTACAACTTTTCGACTAAGCAGTGGCGATTTTACAAAGAAAATGTTGGTATTTTGACCATTTTTGTCGAAATCAGAAAAACATATATATGGGAGCTATATCTAAATCTGAACCGATTTCAACCAAATTTGGCACGCATAGCAACAATGCTAATTCTACTCCCTGTGCAAAATTTCAATTAAATCGAAGTTAAAAATTGGCCTCTGTGGTCATATGAGTGTAAATCGGGCGAAAGATATATATGGGAGCTATATCTAAATCTGAACCGATTGCAATAAAATTTCGCACACTTGATTACACTACTAATTGTATCATAGTGGAAAATTTCAACCAAATTGGGGTAAAACTGTAGCTTCTGGGACCGTATTAGTCCATATCGGGCGAAAGATATATATGGGAGCTATATCTAAATCTGAACCGATTTCAACAAAATTTGGCACACTTGACTATAGTACTAATTGTTCTTCTTGTGCAAAGTTTTAAGCAAATTAGGGTAAAACTCTTGCTTCCGGGGTCATATAAGTCCATATCGGGCGAAATATATATATGGGAGCTATACCTAAATCTGGACCGATTTCTTCCAAAATCAATAGGGTTCTATTCTGATCCAAAACACATACTTGTACCAAATTTGAAGTCGATTGAACTAAAACTGCGAACTAGACTTTGATTACAAAAATGTGTTCACGGACAGACGGACATGGCTATATCGACTCAGGAGCCCACGCTGAGCATTTTTGCCAAAGACACCATGTGTGTATCTCGTCTCCTTCTGGGTGTTGCAAACATATGCACTTATACTTATAATACCCTGTTCCACAGTGTGGCGCAGGGTATAATTAAAATTAAAATTAAATTTAAAATCGAAATCAAAATCAAAATCAAAATTAAAATTAGTTATAACCCTTAATTAAATTAAAATTAATATTAAAATTAAAATTAAAATTAAAATTAAAATTAAAATTAAAATTAAATTTAAAATCAAAATCAAAATCAAAATCAAAATCAAAATCAAAATTAAAATTAAAATTAAAATTAAAATCAAAATTAAAATCAAAATTAAAATCAAAATTAAAATTAAAATTAAAATTAAAATTAAAATTAAAATTAAAATTAAAATTAAAATTAAAATTAAAATTAAAATTAAAATTAAAATTAAAATTAAAATTAAAATTAAAATTAAAATTAAAATTAAAATTAAAATTAAAATCAAAATTAAAACTAAAACTAAAACTAAAATTAAAATCAAAATTAAAATCAAAATTAAAATTAAACTCGAAATAAAAATTAACATTAATTACTTAATTAATTAACATTTAATTAAATTAAATACAAATTGTATTACGCTACCATTTCACTCTCATGTCGCCCATCTTCACCAAAAAGACTTTTTACCGTTCACTCAAATGAACACACAAAAATGTTTACACTGTTTTTTGGTAGTTATAACCCTTAATTAATTCAATAAACATTACAATTAAGTTTCATTTTTTTTTTGTTTTGCTTCGCAACATCCATAACGTTCTGAGCCAGAATCTTGTGGCGGTAGGTCGTGTGGTAAGAGGGATTCTTCATTCATAATTAAATATGAACCAAAACAAAAGCTTTCAAAATGATTTAGGCAATTTTTTTGTAGAAGAAACCAAACCAAAAAAAAATTATGTGCCGCAAAACGACGAGGGCAACAGCACAGACCCCCAATAATTATTATAATAATAATTTCGATACTGGTAAACAAATCATGGGAAATTGCCTAGAGCTATTCTCAGATACACACAGACAACGTGTATGAGTGGTAGTAGCTGAGAGAAAGGAATAGAGGCAAGAATCGGGGAAAAAACTACGTCTTTTAAGATGACTAAATTGAAATCTGCTCATAGTGAATTCATGCGAACGAATTTATAAAATATGTATGTGGGGCTTTCCATGATAAATGTGCATATGACAAAATTGAATAATGCTAAACATAACTACAAATCATTTTAAACCCGTATTCTCTATTACGTACGTATTTCAATTATTATTAGGAAAAAAGAAAACGGACCATTTAAATAAAAAATAGTTACTTGCCGAATGCTAATAGGTTATTTAATATACAGTATGGCTGCTATGTTTAGCAAACAATTTTAGCTCACTATCATTTCCGTCCGACAGCTGACATATATACAGTTTGTTTTATTGGTTACAAGGTTCCAAAACCATTTTGATCTATTGCATTGAAAAATATAGTTATTCGTAATGGAATTCAAGCGAGATAGTGTGCTGACGGTAATTTTCTGGGTCTTTCGTCCCCAATTTGAATTAAAGTACTTCACAAAAAATCCTCAATAAATGTTTGATAAGTTTTTATGAAAAACAAGTATATACGGCCGTCACTTCGGCCAGGCCGAAGCTTATGTACCCTCCACCATGGATTGCGTAGAAACTTCTACTTAAGACTGTCATCCACAATCGAATTACTTGGTTTGCGTAACACTTGCCGATGGCAAGGTATCTTAAAACTTCCTAACACCGTAATATATACCACATAGTCCATGCGTGGTATATATTAAACTAAAAAAGGTCGATTAAATACGTATATAATTAAGTTTAAAGTTTCTATAGATAGAAATAAAATTTTGACAAAATTTTCTATAGAAATAACATTTTGACAAAATATTCTATAAAAATAAAATTTTGGTAATTACTTTTGGCTCGAGTGGCAACCATGATTATGAACCGATATGGACCAATTTTTATGTGATTGGGGATCGGCTATATATAACTATAGACCGATATGGTCCAATTTTGGCATGGTTATTAGCGGCCTTATACTAACACCACGTTGCAAATTTCAACCTGATCGGATGAATTTTGCTCCTCCAAGAGGCTCCGGAGATCAAATCTGGGGATCGGTTTATATGGGGGTTATATATAATTATAGACCGATATAGACCAATTCTCGCGTGTTTGTTAGAGACCACATTCTAACACCACGTTCCAAATTTCAACCGGATCGGATGAATTTTGGTAGATTATTTTTGGCTCGAGTGGCAACCATGATTATGAACCGATATGCACCAATTTTTGTGTGATTGGGGATCGGCTATATATAACTATGGACCGATATGGACCAATTTTGGCATGGTTATTAGCGGCCTTATACTAACACCGCGTTGCAAATTTCAACCGGATCGGATGCATTTTTCTCCTCTAAGAGGCTCCGGAGGTCAAATCTGGGGATCGGTTAATATGGGGGCTATATATAATTATGAACCGATATGGACCAATTGTTGCATGGTTGTTAGGGACGATATACTAGTACCATGTTCCAAATTTCAGCCGGATCGGATGAAATTTGCTTCTATTAGAGGATCCGCAAACCAAATCTGGGGATCGGTTTATATGGGGGTTATATATAATTATGGACCGATATGAACCAATTTTTGCATAGTTGTTAGAGACCATATACTAACACCACGTACCAAATTTCAAACGGATCGGATGAATTTTGCTCCTCTAAGAGGCTCCGGAGGTCAAATCTTGGGATCGGTTTATATGGGGACTATATATAATTATGGACCGATATGGACCAATTTTTGCATGGTTGTTAGAGACAATATACTTACACCATGTACCAAATTTCAGCCGGATCGGATGAAATATGCTACTCTTATATGTTCCGCAAGCAAAATCTGGGGGTCCGTTGATATGGGGGCTATACGTAAAAGTGGACCGATATGGCCCATTTGCAATACCTACATCAATAACAACTACTTGTGCCAAGTTTGAAGTCGATAGCATGTTTCGTGCGGAAGGTAGCGTGATTTCAACAGACGGACGGACGGACGTCCAAATAATAATGCGATAATCTGTTAATCAGAACAACAAAAGTGTGTATACACCCAGAGAAGGAATATGATCAACCCAAACATGTTTTGAGAGCAAAATGTTATTTTTGAACGGTGAACATGAAAACGTTGTTTTTTAGGCAAACATATACATGGCTTCCGAAATCAGATACATAATGTTCGAGAAGATAACATGGTTGCGACAAACATGTTACATGTTCGCCGTCCAAAAATAACATTTTGCTCTTGAAACATGCTTGAAGTGATCATACCCCTTATCTGGGTGTAGCTTCCACCATTGTCATATTCCAGAATGCGAAAGTAGGCACCACTGGAAAACAAAACACAATCCCAAAAAGAAACTCTAGGTTTTATTTTCATTTTACATTTTGGAGTTTATTTTCATATGCAAACTAACGCCAAAAATAAAAAAATGAAGTTAATCTGCAAAAAAAATTGGTGTTGTTGTTTCCCATATATATATTTTTAAGGTCCTAGGTTAGGTTAGGTTATGTGGCAGCCCGATGTATCAGGCTCACTTAGACTATTCAGTCCATTGTGACACCACAGTGGTGAACTTCTCTCTTATCTGCTGCCCGATTCCATGTTAAGCTCAATGACAAGGGACCTCCTTTTTATAGCCGAGTCCGAACGGCGTTGCACATTCCAGTGAAACCACTTAGAGAAGCTTTCAAACCCTCAGAAATGTCACCAGCATTACTGAGGTTGGATAATCCACCACTGAAAATCTTTTTGGCGCTAGGTTGAAGCAGGAATAAAACCCACGACCTTGTGTATGCAAGGCGGGCATGCTAACCATTGCACCACGGTGGCCCCATATTCGTAGCGCCTTAGTATTTTACATAGTTGTTATAGTACAGTGAAACCTCTCAGAAGTGGACACTCACAATCGCCTAAAGTCTTTTCCACATTTCGGAGGTGTCCACTTATGAGAGGTTACTTTTTCTGTAATAATATAACAAACGTTCCACTTTTGAGAGGTGTTCGGTTTTTTACAGAGAGATTTTGACCCATTAAAAAAAAAACTTTTTTATGTATTCTTTTAATGTTGATTTAGCCGAAGAACCGTTTTGTTTTTTTTTTTTTTGATCTGGTCTCATTAGTTTTGAGTTTATGTGAAACTCAAAGACCTTCAGGATTAAAACTATTCGCACATTTCTTTCCGTGTAAAAAGTAATACAGAATCTAGGCGCATCACTTTACTGTACAAAACCTCCATGCAAAATGTTAGTATTACTGCTGTTGCATCAGACAGTATATTCCCTTGATGGTTCACTACTATGGCCAAAATGATGATGTTGATGATTAAGTTACGCCTCAAATTTGTTTGGATTAGCTTGGGAAAAATCGTGCAACATTCTAGCTGACATACAGAGCATTCCATCCATCCATACATCGACTTATTCATTCAACCTGCAGCACCAACTATGACCAACTAAACCGGAAACGGGCGGATGCCAAACTGATTGAATCAACAAAACATGGCAAAATGTGTAATGAATACCACCAATCCGGCCACAAAATACAAGAAGAGCATTCGTAGCAAACTCCTCCAAAGAGCCAATATCAACATATGGATGTAGTCACCTCCACCACTGTCATATATAAAAACGACCAAGAAGAAAAATAGAAATTATATTTTCATGTTGGTGGGCCTGTGGTGGACGTGTGGAGGGAATATGTGATATGTGAAAATAACACAAAACACCATAAGGAAAATTGGGATCATAAAACGAAAATCATGCAAAAAAAAAGAAGTGCAATGTGACACACCACAACATAACCATTGGAGGTGGTAGTAAGATGACTCACAAACTTCTTCATTGTTTCTCAGTATTCACTTAAATGGAATTTTATGCTCAAACGCAAAAAATAAAAACGGTGCTTTTAGCCATCAATTTTAGTGGAGCTGTGCAACGCGTGAGATATGGATAGTTTTCATGGCACTTTCACATTGTTATGACTAATCAGGCTTAACGAAATTCCGGAAATGATTGAAATTCCAAAGCAACAAATTCGTAAAGACATCTTACCGTCCTGTGGAAATCCAAAGCAGTTTTCGCAGTTAGAACTTACCTGAAATTAGAAATAAATCAAGGATTAGATGTGATATAAAAATCAAAATAAATTAGTCAAATTAATATTACACGAGAACATATTCCCATTAAAGTGAAGAAGGTAGACAGGCACTCGGAGGAGAATTTGAACAGGCGATACGCAAGGCAGATTGTCAATCATACGATGTCAACAATAAAGGCCTGCAGCAGTAAGAATTTGAATTTGAACAGACGATACGCAAGACAGATTGTCAATCATACGATGACACCAATAAAGGCCTGCAGCAGTAAGGTCATGCCAAATAAGAGGAATAACACTGGGCGCAAGGCGGTATACTGGTGGAATACCGGTGAATGCAGAAGTAATTGTATAAAGATCAGGAGGAAATACAGGAGGGCCAGACGCACAGAACAAAACGCGTAGAAAGGACAAAGAAACAATTACCGAAGAGTATAAGTAAGAGTAATAGAGATAAATGAGAAGATATAATATTAGATATAAACAATAATCCTTGGGGACTAGGTACCAAATAGTTATGCAGAAATGAGGTACAAGAGGTGGACACGATGTACGAGAATGAAATGTGGAACATCGTGCAAACTTTATTCCCGAGACATGAAATCAGAGAAGACGAGAATGATACAGAGCAATCACAAACATTCCTGCCTTTACAACAGAGGAACTACAAAAGCCTCAAGGACAAGAAGACACCTGGCCCCGATGACACCCGCAGAGGTAATTAAAGAAATAGCAACCAAGCGACACGAGACCCTACTTGCTATGTAGAATAGAATGTATCTTCCCTACAGTGTGGAAAGAACAAAGGCTAGTTTTTATCAACAAGGGCAAGGGCGACCAAGCGTCGCCACCGCCGTACAGACCATTGAGCATGCTGGACACAGCTGGAAAATTATTCGAACGGCTCATCAAACCAAGTCTATCAGGAGACCTAGAAATCGACACTTGGAGCCCTTAAGGAAATATCAGACGCCGTCTGGACGATATAACTGGGTACTCACGCTTCGAGATTCTACCAACGACGCTGGATATTAAGAACGCTTTCAACAGTGTAAGGTAGACAAACGTAATATACACCCTATACCTAAATACTCATCAAACCAAGACTTGACGAGGCTATCAGAACTGTTAGGGATATGTTTGCGAGACAATAGAGATTTAGACCTAGAAAATCGACACTTGGAACCCTTAAGGAAGTATCAGACGCCGTCCAGGCGACACAACAGGGCAGTCACACTTCGAGATCTATAATTCTACTGGCGTCGTTGGATATTAAAAACGCTTTCAACAGCCTAAGCTAGACAGACGTAATATACACACTAAAGTCGATATTTCACATACCGAAATATTTGAGGAGAAAATGTCGAAAGAATACCTCAAGGACTGAGTTTTATATATGACACTATACAGGACCCAGGAAGAATGGAGGTAACCTCAGGTGCCGCACAAGGCTCAATCCTGGGACCAGGGATGGTCTGTAACAAACTTTTTAAGGTTTGCGACTGTCGCAAAGTTCTATACGACCTGGAAAATCGACACTTGGAGGTCCTAACCGGGTACTCACGCTTCGAGATTCTACCAACGACGATGGATATTAAGAACGCTTTCAACAGTATAAAGTGGAAAAACGTAATATACATTCTATACCGAAATACTCATCAAACCAAGACTTGACGAGGCTATCGTAAAATCGACACTTGGAACCCTTAAGGAAGTATCAGACACCATCCGGGCGACACAGCAGGGCAGTCACGCTTCGAAATCAATAATTCTACTGGTGACGTTGGATATTAAAAACGCTTTCAACAGCCTAAGCTAGACAGACGTAATATACACACTAAAGTCGACATTTCACATACCGAAGTATTTGAGGAGAAAATGTTGAAAGAATATCACAAGGACCGAATTTTATATATGACACTATACAGGACCCAAGAAGAATGGAGGTAACCTCAGGTGCCGCACAAGGCTCAATCCTGGGACCAGGGATGGTCTGTAACAAACTTTTTAAGGTTTGCGACTGTCGCAAAGTTCTATACGACCTGGAAAATCGACACTTGGAGGTCCTAACCGGGTACTCACGCTTCGAGATTCTACCAACGACGATAGATATTAAGAACGCTTTATGAACGCAGTATGAAGTGGAAAAACGTGGTATACGCTCTATACCGAAATACTCATCAAACCAAGACTTGACGAGGCTATCGTAAAATCGGCACTTGGAACCCTTAAGGAAGTATCAGACGCCGTCCGGGCGACACAACAGGGCAGTCACGCTTCGAGATCTATAATTCTACTGGCGACGTTGGATATTAAAAACGCCTTCAACAGCCTAAGCTAGACAGACGTAATATACACACTAAGTCGATATTTCACATACCAAAATATTTGAGGAGAAAATGTTGAAAGAATACCTCAAGAACCGAGTTTTATATATGACACAATACAGGACCCAAGAAGAATGGAGGTAACCTCAGGTGCCGCAAAAGGCTCAACCCTGGGACCAGGGATGGTCCGTATCAAACTTTTTAAGGTGTGCGACTGTAGCAAAGTTCTAAACGTCGTAAACATCACATACACGTCGTAAATGTAGAAAAAGTAGCAAAAGTCGCAAACTGAAAATACTTCAGTCCCTTCAGTTAGGAATTGAAACTTGAGAATAGAGCTATTTCAATTGGAAACCCCAAGCCAAAATTACCCGATCGTTGAAACATCATTTATGATGAGATCTTCAGGATTAAGATGACACCTTTTTAGTAGGATACGCCGATGAAATTGCGGTAATAACGACCTTCAGCTTGAAACACATAGGACTGAGTTAATATTCATCACTCGATCACGAATCCTAACAATGTTCAATATGAGAGTAAACGACGTCATTATCATAACGAAGATGGCCAAAAGGAGTCTAAGAATACATATGGAAACAAGAATTACATCCAACAAACAATATAACTATGCTGAAGAAGAAACCAAAACAGATAACATCTCAAGGTACAATACTATGTCGCGATTTGTGGAATATCAGTTATGATGAGTTCTTGAGAATAGAGATTCTACCATTTTAGTAGGATACACTGACGACAAAATCTTTGGATCCGCGTATGTTTTTTTTTCTGTGAAGGAAATTTATATGTTTTAAAAATATTTCTTTCTCTGTAGTCGCATGGATAAAACTCAGCTGATTGCCAAGCCAACTTTCATTTCAAAAGATCTTCAACAATACAATATATTAAATATGCAACATTTAATTACATTAAAGTCTTGGCTCGAAACCAAATTACAAGCAATTAAAAAGACCGAAGGGCAAAGGACTTTATATTTATAGCAGGAATTTGTGTCGTGAACTAAAAATAAATACTGAGAACATAGCACATGAAGAGGAGCAACGTCTAACCCTTGACTGTTAACAGACAACTTCAGGATATGCACTAAGCACCATCAACTATCATGCCATGCATTCAGTCTCTATAGCCTGTCCGCTATCTAGGGACCTTTTGTCTGATGCCTAAAGCCATGGGTTGGAGAAAATCTTTAGCCTACTGACTGCTGAAATGCATTTGCAGCACACCACCCGGTACAACACAATGCCCGTCTCATTGTATAGATTTTGTTTTTGTTCATAGTTTTCAAAGTAGGTGCGCGCATTGCTTCTGATGCACTTTGTATTGTTATATAACCCTGTACAACTAGGAAACGCTCTATGCTACACGGACAAAGGACTAAAATGATGAATTACCAGTAGGTTCACCAACAGCCATAGCGATAGAGAACTGAATAGTTTTAAATCTTCATGTAGATAATGATGAGCAACGTTTAAAACGACGTCAGTTGAAAGACTGTTATTAGTACAGTTTAATACAATGAATACAAATACAGTGTAGATAATATGCATTGCAACCAACTACAGGTTACTATCATTTCTAAACTGTCTTGTCTGACAGCTGACAGATTTATTGCAGTGACAATTCAATTCACTATCAGGAGTGACAATGTGATTGAATTATATTTGGCTGGAAAACAACAAGTGGCTATGGTTAGTGGATTTCATCATTTACATTTGAATGAATCTTTTGTTTCACCTACCATTTTTCGTTGGTGTGATACTATCAATGTTGCATCGCGTCCAAAAAACGGACGAAATAACGGTAACACAACCAGAAATTGTCTGAAAACTGAAGTTCAGGAACATTTTTTTTGTCAAATTTTGGCAAAATTTTATTTTTATAGAAAATTTCGACAAAATTTTATGTCTATAGAAAATTTCGACAAAATTTTATGTCTATAGAAAATTTAGTAAAAATTTTATTTCTATAGAAAATTTCGACAAAATTTTATTTCTATAGAAAATTTTGTCAAAATTTTATTTCTATAGAAAATTTTGTCTAAATTTTATTTCTATAGAAAATTTTGTCTAAATTTTATTTCTATAGAAAATTTTGTCAAATTCTATTTCTATAGAAAATTTCGACAAAATTTTATTTCTATAGAAAATTTCGACAAAATTTTATTTCTATAGAAAATTTCGACAAAATTTTATTTCTATAGAAAATTTCGACAAAATTTTATTTCTATAGAAAATTTCGACAAAATTTTATTTCTATAGAAAATTTGGTCAAAATTTTATTTCTATAGAAAATTTTGTAAAAATTTTATTTCTATAGAAAATTTTGTAAAAATTTTATTTCAATTTTTTGCAAATTTTATTTCTATAGAAACTTTTGGAAAATTTTATTTCTATAGAAAATTTTGGTAAAATTTTATTTCTATAGAAAATTTTGTCAAAATTTTATTTCTATAGAAAATTTTGTCAAAATTTTATTTCTATAGAAAATTTTGTCAAAATTTTATTTCTATAGAAACTTTTGTCAAAAGTTTATTTCTATAGAAAATTTTATTTCTATAGAAAATTTTGTAAAAATTTTATTTCTATAGAAAATTTTGGAAAATTTTATTTCTATAGAAAATATTTTTAAAAATTTATTTATATAGAAAATCTTGTCAAAATTTTATTTCTATAGAAAATTTTTACAAAATTTTATTTCTATAGAAAATCTTGTCAAAATTTTATTTATATAGAAAATTTTTACAAAATTTTATTTCTATAGAAAATTTTTACAAAAATTTATTTCTATAGAAAATTTTGTCAAAATTTTATTTCTATAGAAAATTTTATCACAATGTTATTTATATAGAAAAAAAAATTTATTTCTTAGAAAATTTTATCAAAATTTTATTTCTATAGAAAATGTTGTCAAAATGTTATTTCTATACAAATCTTTGTGAAATTTTATTTCTGAAAAAATTTTTGTGAAATTTTATTTCTATCGAAAAATTTGTCAAAATTTTATTTCTATCGAAAATTTTGTCAAAATTTTATTTCTATCGAAAATTTTGTCAAAATTTTATTTCTATAGAAAATTTTGTCAAAATCTTATTTCTATAGAAAATTTTGTCAAAATTTTATTTCTATAGAAAATTTTGTCAAAATTTTATTTCTATAGAAACTATTGGAAAATTTTATTTCTATAGAAAATTTTGTCAAAATTTTATTGTCAATTTTTAACAAAATTTTATTGTCAAATTTTGGTAAAATTTTATTTTTATAGAAAATTTCGACAAAATTTTATTTCTAGAGAAATTTTTTACAAGATCTTATTTCTATAAAAAAATTTTTGTAAAATTTTATTTCTATAGAAAATTTTTGCCAAATTTTCATTCTATAGAAATTTTGTCTATAGATTTCTAAAATATTTTTAAAATTTTATTTCTATAGAAAACTTTGTCAAAATTTTATTGCTATGGAAAATTTCGTCAAAATTTTATTTCTATAGAAAATTTTGTCAAACTTTTATTTCTATAGACAATTTTGTCAAAATTTTATTTCTATAGAAAATTTGTCAAAATTTTATTTCTATAGAAAATTTTGTCAAAATTTTATTTTTATAGAAAATTGTGTCAAAATTTTATTTCTATAGAAAATTTTGTCAAAACTTTATTTCTATAGAAAATTTTGTCGAAATTTGATTTCTATAGAAAATTTTGTCAAAATTTTATTTCTATAGAAAAATTTGTCAAAATTTTATTTCTATAGAAAATTTTGTCAAAATTTTATTTCTATAGAAAATTTTGTCAAAATTTTATTTCTATAGAAAATTTTGTCGAAATTTGATTTCTATAGAAAATTTTGTCAAAATTTTATTTCTATAGAAAATTTGTCAAAATTTTATTTCTATAGAAAATTTTGTCAAAATTTTATTTCTATAGAAAATTTTGTCAAAATTTTATTTCTATAGAAAATTTTGTCAAAATTTTATTTCTATAGAAAATTTTGTCGAAATTTGATTTCTATAGAAAATTTTGTCAAAATTTTATTTCTATAGAAAAATTTGTCAAAATTTTATTTCTATAGAAAAATTTGTCAAAATTTTATTTTTATAGAAAATTTTGTCAAAATTTTAACATATTCTATAGTAAATTTTGTCAAAATTTTATTTCTATAGAAAATCTTGTCAAAATTTTATTTCTATAGAAATTTTTTGCAAAATTTTATTTCTATATAAACTTTAGGAAAGTTTTATTTCTATAGAAAATTTTGTCAGAATTTTTCAAATTTCCATTTCTATAGAAAATTTTTGCAAGATTTCATTTCTATAGAAAATTTTGTCAAAATTTTATTTCTATAGAAAATTTTGTCAAAATTTTATTTCTATAGAAAATTTTATAAAAATTCTATTTCTTAGAAAATTTTGTCAAAATTTGATTTCTATAGAAAATGTTGTCAAAATTTAATTTCTATAAAAATTTTTGTAAAATTTTATTTTTATCGAAAATTTTGTCAAAACTTATTTTCTAAAACATTTTTGTCACAATTTCTTATCCAAAAAGATTTTGTCAAAATTTTATTTCTATAGAAAATTTTGTCAAAATTTTATTTCTATAGAAAATTTTGTCAAAATTTTATTTCTATAGAAAATGTTTCAAAATTTTACTTCTATAGAAAATTTTGTCGAAATTTTATTTCTATAGTAAATTTTGACAAATTTTTTATTTCTATAGAAATTTTGTCAAAATTTTATTTCTATAGAAAATGTATCAAAATTTTATTTCTATAGAAAATGTATCAAAATTTTATTTCTATAGAAAATTTTGTCAAAATTTTATTTCTATGGAAAATTTTGTCAAAATTTTATTTCTGTAGAAAATTTTGTCAAAATTGTATTTCTATGTTGTCAATATTTTATTTCTATACAAAATTTTGTCAAAATTTTATTTCTATAGAAAAATTTTGCAAAATTTTATTTCTACTACAGCCTACATTCACCGACTTCTGCCAATCAACTGATCGACCAGGGCTGCCAATAAAATTTTAAGAAAAATCGTCACTTTTTCCCGAAAAAATCGTCATAATAGGCACTATTTATAATATTAAAATAAAACATATGTTTTGGTTAAAAACAAAACAAAGGTATTCATTTCATATAAAGACACACAATTCTATTATATTTAGTACATTTTTGTATTACGCATTCTGAGTAAGTCATAGCCGAAAGGTACGCGAACACACAGAAAAAAATATCACCAAAATATTTCCAATTAAAAAGTTAATTGAAGTTGAATTTTTTTCAATTAATAAATTAATTGGTACAATTAACTTTTTAATCAAGATAGAAACATTAAATTAATTAAGTCAATGATTGAACATTTTAAAATGTTTAATTAAAAAGTTAATTGATACAATTAACTTTTAATCAAATTCGGAAGACTAAGTCAGTTTATGATGATGATGAACATTTTTTTTTAAATTTTTAATTAAAATTTTTTTCAATCAATCAATTGTTAATCCAAATAAAAATTCTAAGCCAATTCAGAATGTAATTGAAAATAGTTACCTTTTTTTAATTAATAAATTAATTGAGTTTCAACATCAATTAAATTTTTAATTGAATCAATTAAAAAATTAATTGAAATTTGGCAATGAAATCAATTAATTTTTTAATCAAGAATTTTTTCTATGCCCAATTAAAACTGTGATTGATACTATCATTTTCGTGATTGAAGACATTTCAATTAAAAAATTAATTGGATCAATTAATTTCGTGATTGAATCAGAAAAAAAATTTTTGTGTGCACCATCCAGTAACTATTTGAATATTCTAAATTTCAGCTTCCAGATTTCATATCTCAGCTTTGATCTGTAAAAAAGTGCCTACCAGAAATATTGATTATAGACTCCATAAGTACGAACGCTAATGAATTTGGAAAAAAAAATCGTATCAAATTTAAATATAGCCCCCACACATATGTATCGCCCGATTTCAACAAATAGGGTCGTATTGAGCCTATTTACCTACAGGCTGTCTTCAAATTTAGTAGAAGATAATTAAGCACCTCTAACCCACAAAGAATTGATAGTATCAATTAAAAATTTAATTGAAAATCAATTAAAAAATTGATTGATACTATTAATTTTTGTGATTGATTTTTGTTTCAATTAAAAAATTTGTTGATTTAATTAAATTTTTAATTGAATATTCTTTAAAACTCAACTATGATTTTAATTGGAAAAATTTTCGTGATTTTTTTTTTTGTGCATAATAACAGGTTGGCTGATAAGTTCCCGGTCTAACACATAGATGGCGTCGCTAGTATTAAATGCATATTATTTTTATAAAGTACCAACCTTCAAATGATTCGTGTCCAAATTTGACGTCTGTAAGTCAATTAATGAGATAGAGCGTCTTTTGTGAAGCAACTTTTGTTATTGTGAAAAAAATGAAAAAAAAGGAATTTCGTGTTTTGATAAAATACTGTTTTCTGAAGGGAAAAAATACGGTGGAAGCAAAAACTTGGCTTGATAATGAGTTTCCGGACTCTGCCCCAGGGAAATCAAAAATAATTGATAGGTATGCAAAATTCAAGCGTGGTGAAATGAGCACGGAGGACGGTGAACGGTGAACGGTGAACGCAGTGGACGCCCGAAAGAAGTGGTTACCGACGAAAACATCAAAAAATCCACAAAATGATTTTGAATGACCGTATAATGAAGTTGATCGAGATAGCAGAGACCTTAAAGATATCAAAGGAACGTGTTGGTCATATCATTCATCAATATTTGGATATGCGGAAGCTCTGTGCAAAATGGGTGCCGCGCGAGCTCACATTTGACCAAAAACAACAACGTGTTGATGATTCTGAGCGGTGTTTGCAGCTAATAACTCGTAATACACCCGAGTTTTTCCGTCGATATGTGACAATGGATAAAGCATGGCTCCATCACTACACTCCTGTGTCCAATCGACAGTCGGCTGAGTGGACAGCGACCGGTGAACCGTCTCCGAAGTGTGGAAAGACTCAAAAGTCCGCTGGCAAAGTAATGGGCTCTGTTTTTTGGGATGCGCATGGAATAATTTTTATCGATTATCTTGAGAAGGGAAAAACCATCAACAGTGACTATTATATGGCGTTATTGGAGCGTTTGAAGGTCGAAATCGCGGCAAAACGGCCCCATATGAAGAAGAAAAAAGTGTTGTTCCACCAAGACAACGCACCGTGCCACAAGTCGTTGAGAACGATGGCAAAAATTCATGAATTGGGCTTCGAATTGCTTCCCCACCCACCGTATTCTCCTGATCTGGCCCCCAGAGACTTTTTCTTGTTCTCAGATCTCAAAAGGATGCTCGCAGGGCAAAAAATTGGCTGCAATGCATAGGTGATCGCCGAAACTGAGGCCTATTTTGAGGCAAAACCGAAGAAGTACTACCAAAATGGTATCAAAAAATTGGAAGGTCGTAATAATCGTTGTATCGCTCTAGAAGGGAACTATGTTGAATATTAAAAAAGAATTTTGACAAAACAAAATGTGTTTTTCTTTGTTAGACCGGGGACTTATCAGCCAATCTGTTAATATATTTAATCTAATTTGAATGTTACTCATCATCAAAATCCTAGTATTTCTCAGGTATATTTTGTCTAATAGTTTTCTTGGAATATCTTAAGCCTCGAATTTATAATGATGCAGCTGTTGGTTGGTTGGTTAATGAACTATCGTCTGCTTTATCGCTGTGATCATCAAAATATTACAACAAAACTTATCGGAAAGCATTGTTCATTTTGATAATCATTCAACCTAATTAAATGACAAACGATACGTTGTGTAGTTTTCGTTATTAATGGTGGGAGTGTTTTAATCAAAATTGATACAAATTTAATAATAAAATTTGTGATATTAATGAATCATAGTTTATATCGTTGTTTATATTATTTAAAAACATATAACGTCTTCTGAAATAGTTTTAAAATAGTCTAATCATTATTCTATCAAAATTCCGCGAAGAAAGTCACAATTGCAATCTTATGATCGTTGCTAATTTAGGAGGACCACCGAGAAGACAAATATGTTAATTCGAAAGCTCTTTGTGTTAAAAAAAAATTGCCTTTTAAAAAGAAGTTATAAAAAATTGATATAAACATAATATTCACTACAATGTCCATCTATATGTTGATCCAGCATTCATACACTATTCGGGGATTTGTCCGTCTTGCCAAAGAAAACAAAAAAAAACTGGGTAATAATTCAATTTGAATGTGAGACAGTTAAACATTCAATTCCTCACTCAACCACCTCATTCACACATGATATTATTTCTTTGTTGTTGTTGTTATCATGTCCGTATCAAATTCTTCGAATTATATATTTTTTGGTTGGGGTAGAGTGTATCCATTAAACTTGGATTTCAGACCTCCGCATTGGATCACAAAAATAAAACAAAATGTTTTCAAGCAGAAACCAAAAGTTAAATCCTCGTCATTGTGGTCAGCACAGCAATAGTGATAGCAGCAACGTCATCATCCTCATCCATTTCTACCGTCCTCATTCCAATAAAGAGTGTAACGAATTTATTGGCTTTAATTGTTGTGACCGGTTGTTGGTCCATTACAAAGTTCCCAATGTTACTCTCATTTTGTCCAGTTTCAAAGTGACGATGTTGATTCGAGGTCGTTTTGTTGACTTATTGTTCGCATTAATGGCCACACAACACAACTCAAAAAAAAAATGGTCAACACCGTTGGAACATTGAAAGGGAGGAGATACTTGGATTTATCTTCTTAGTGTCAGTTAACAGAGTTTTCAAAAACAAAAAATCATTAATGTAAAATTATTAAACAGCTCTGTTGGAAACAATAGCAAAACATGTTTAGAATATAAGAGAGTTACAAGCATATATACACAAAATTACCCTAACAAAAAGTTTACTTGGATTCAAAGATTTTGACCTTTCCTTAAAGGATTTTGGTATTAATTACGAGCCAAAGATGCGGGTTCTTTAAAATAAAGACATTTTCTAGGGACCACGGAGCCACCGTGGTGCAATGATTAGCATGCCCGCCCTGCATACACAAACAAGGTCGTGGGTTCGATTCCTGCTACGACTGAACACCACCTCAGTAATGCCGGTGACATTTCCGAGGGTTTCAAAGCTTATTTAAGTGGTTTCACTGCAATGTGGAACTCCGTTCGGACTCGGCTATAAAAAGGAGGTCCCTTGTCATTGAGCTTAACATGGAATCGGGTAGCACTCAGTGATAAGGGAGAAGTTCACCAATGTGGTATCACAATGGACTGAATAGTCTAAATGAACCTGATACATCGGACTGCCACCTAACTTAACCTCCTAGCCTAGGGACCTTTCTAGCCTTCAATCTAGGATCAATAAAATTAAAATCAAGATATAAAAATTTATTGAATTTATTCAATTTTCATTCGCTATTTGCAGTACACCTAGACCTCGCTTTGCGTCGTTTCGTTTTGCGTTGTTTCGAAGTTGCGTGGCGAAGTTATCGTTGTTATTTGTCTCCAATCTTTGCATGGTTTGCCATAGAAACTCATAATTCACTTTGCGTCGTGTTTTTTGGAACGTAAACAAAGGCCAGTTTAGAAATCCAAACTATAACAGATACTTCCAAATACACCCAAAAAAACACCGACCCTACCAAGAAGAAAAAGTTTAGTTATGTTTAGAAAAATTTGGTTAATTTAAAAAAAAATTAAACTAAACTATGATACAAACCCATATGTCACGCAGATTTTAGAGAAATAAGTTAATATTATTCGACAAATTCAAGAAAATCGTAGTGTGAAGGAATAAATGGAGTTCAAATTTACCAAAATGTCTTTAGTGCAATCGAAGTTCAAGAGGGGCGTATTATTGGTAAATTTTACGAATTCTAAAAAATTCTGAACTATTTTGTGGGTGACACAAATTTTGTTGTTGTTGTTGTTGTTGTAACAGTTTATTGTGATCTCATCCATTTCATGTTATACGCTTGGTACATCAGCTTGTTGGCAGATCAAGGAACTCTGCGACTAAGGTGGGGTGTGTCCAGAGTGATCTGGTGGTAAGTCGGGTTGGTTTGGCTGGGCAAGAGAAAAGATGACGCGTGTCGTGTGGCCCTTGGTTGCAAATTGGACAAACGTCAGCTACGCTGCTATCAATCACCGATAAGTAGGAATTGAGGCGGCTGCACTTGCCTGATCTTAATTGGGCCAAAACTACCCTAGTCTGCCGTGGGAGGTCTCTTTCCTCCGGTGCTATGGGCGGTGGTCGGACTCCAAGAACAGGATTAACCTTGTAGCTTCTCACCGCTTCAGCTACAGTATCTACAGTATCCTCATGTAAATTTTTATGCTTCATTTGTGTATAATTTGTTCCATTTCCCAGCACAAAAAGCGTAGTCAAAAAGGTAATGAAAATGTTCTTTTTGTATGCGGAGGTGGTGCAAAATTGACGCAGAAACGATAACTTTAACATGGGCTTGTCATAGAACGGAAGTCCTCCATTTCAACAGCCGGTGCACTGAATTTGCATCACTTCTTTAGGTGTGATCTGAATTCAATATTTTGGATGTAAATTGAAAAATTCTGTGATATTTTGTCAAATATATAATTTTTATATTTTTTTTTTTGGTAATTTTTAATGGATTCTAACGCTTGTCGGAAACGTTTGACCTCAAATATTTTCAAAAATTCACAATTTTTTTAGATTGTATTTAGCATTTTTTTGACAAAATTTAAATGATTTGTACCACTTTATGAATTCTTACTCTGTTTTTAACCAATTTGAAACAAAAAAATTTTAAATTACTCATTAAAAATATGAAAAAGCATGTTATGAAAAATTGAATGAAAAGAACTTCCTGTGTAGTTAATATAAAGAACATTATTTGGAGTACATCTTCTGAAAGTGCTTTTAACTTCCTTTGGAAGAATTTCCAAATTTTTTTGCTGGGTTTTTATACCTTCCACCTTAGGATGGGGGGTATATTAACTTAGTCATACCCTTTGTAACACATCGAAATATTGGTCTAAGACCCCATAAAGTACATATACGAGTATTCTGCGTCGTGGTGAAATTCTGAGTCGATCGAAGTATGTCCGTCCGTCTGTGGAAATCACGCTAACTTCCGAACGAAACAAGCTATCGACTTGAAACTTGGCACAAGTAGTTGTTATTGATGTAGGTCGGATGGTGTTGAAAATGGGCCATATCGGACCACGTATAGCCCCCATATAAACCGATCCCTAGATTAGACTTTTCAGAGCCTCTTGGAGGAGCAAATTTCATCCGATCCGGTAGAAATTTGGTACGTAATGTTATTACAACCATGCAAAAATTGGTCCATATCGGTCCATAATTATATATAGCCCCCTCGGTTAAACCGATCGCCAGATTTGGCTTGCGAAGCCTATTGGAGGAACGAAATTCATCCGATCCGATTGAAATTTGGTACGTGGTGTTCGTATATGGTCTCTAACAACCATGCGAAAAATTATCCATATCGGTCCATAATTATATAGAGTCCCCATATAGTCCGATCCCCAGATTTGATTTCCGAAGCCTATTGGAGAAACCAACTTCATCCGATCCGGTTGAAATTTGGTACGTGGTTCTAGTATATGTTGTCTAACAACCATGCAAAAATTGGTCCATATCGGTCCATAAATATATATATAGCCCCTATATAAACCGATCCCCAGATTTGAGCTCCGGAGCCTCTTGGAGGGGCAAAATACATCGGATCCAGTTGAAATTTGGCACGTGTTGTTAGTATATGATCTCTAACAACCATGCAAAAATGTATCCTTATCGGTCCATAATTATATAGAGTCCCCATATAGTTCGATCCCCAGATTTGATCTCCGGAGCCTCTTGGAGGAGCAAATTTCGTCCGATCCGGTTGAAATTTGGTACGTGGTGTTAGTATATGGTCTTTAAAAAGCATGCAAAAATTGGTCCATACACGGATGAAAAAGACTGTTTTTCATATGTTTGGCTATAAACATTATATGTTTGGAACACAAATTTCTAAACACAATATTTTTGAGTGCAAGCATATAATGTTCATAAACTAGCATAACATGTTTGGGACATATATGTTAATATGTTAGAACATATTATGTTTGGGACATAAAATGTTTGTAAATATAATATGCTTGGATGTAAACATATATTAATTTAGAAATAGCCTATAAACATATATGTGTTTAGTAGCTTGGAGCGCTATTTAACAGGGAGCGATATTGAATTAAGTTGGTGGTTGTTGCTTGTTATTACAAAATTAACATTTTATTTTTCCTTGGCAATTGATCAGCTGCTTCTTTGATCCTTACAAACTGTGTGGTCCGCTGTTCGAATCCCCGTCCGGCAAAAGGTAAAATTAAAATAAAAAAAAATCATACAATTGAATAATTTCTTCTACAATGTTTGTATTACAGAAACAAAATTTTGAGCATTCAGGTCGAAAACCTATGTTGTTAGCACCTATATTACCTGTTTTTTTTTTTCATAATTCATTATGATTGTAAATATATAAATAAATAAATAAAATTTTGAGCACAATATTGTTTGGGAGAATTTTTTTTAAGCATATAATATTTTTGGGTGCAAAATGCTTCCAAACATATTATATGTTCACAAAATAACATATTGTTTTTTGGAAGACAACATTATTGAATTTGGATGCAAAAATACAAAATGTTTGGAACTTAGACTACCCAAACATATATTGTTTAGACCAATATGCTTTCAAACATATTATATATTGGAAGAGATCAAACATATAAATGTTTGGGCAATACCCAAAAATATATATGCTTGAACCAAAATATGTTTGGGAGTATATGTTACAGAAGCGATTTTTTGTGAGCGTGTATATACATAGCCTCCGTATAAACCGATCCCCAGATTTGATCTCCAGATTTTATTTTTTATTGTTTTATAATTGTTTTTGGTCGTTTACAACGACCAACAAATTTTAGAATCATTACAGATACCCACAAACAAATTTTTTTGGATTCAATCACGAAATTTATTGTTCCAATTAATTTTTAATTGAAATTTCTTCAATCAATTAAAAAATAATTGATCCAATTAAAAAAATGAATTTGTGATCGATTTTTGTTTTTATTAAAAAAAAATGTGGAATAAATTTTAATGGAATATTTTTGAACATTCAATTAAAATTTTTATTGGAAATATTTCGGTGAGAATTGTTTTTGTGTATTTAAGGTTTGGTTTCCTTGGGCTGAATTATGGCCTTAAAACAACCGTCAAAGCTATCACACCCTGCACGAAAATGGCTCTTGTAGTATTTTGGTCTATTCCCGGCGCATCGCCGTCTTTATATAATCGACACATTGGTATTATTTAATGCTAACCTTACACTGTAAAATTCTCAAGACGTAAAAGTCTAACGGATCGGGAGATTTTGTTGATCATTGTGCGGTAGAAATGAAGCGACAAAACCTTCTTTTTAAGTCCTTCTTGGTAGACGCGTGCTAAGTCCATCGTCCGAATCCAGTGTTGCCTGATTGGGATTTTCCTCCCACATCTGAGTTTTTTTTTTACATTTGGAAGATTTTTATGGGGTACATTTAAAAGGGATTGATTTAGGGGTCAAAAATTGCACCGTAGACAAATTCACCAAAAAAATTGCACAATTTTAAGAATAAATTTCTTTAAAATAATGAAATTATAGCTAAAAGAATGTCTATAATCTTTGTTCAACATTTTTATACCCTGCGCCACACTGTGGAACAGGGTATTATAAGTTAGTGCATATGTTTGTAACACCCAGAAGAAGACGACATAGGCACATGGTGTCTTTGGCAATAATGCTCAGGGTGGGTCCCTGAGTCGATATAACCATGTCCGTCTGTCCGTCCGTCCGTCCGTCCGTCCGTCCGTCTGTCTGTGAACACATTTTTGTGATCAAAGTCTAGGTTGCAATTTAAGTCCAATCGCCTTTAAATTTGGCACATGTTCCTAATTTGGGTCAGAATAGAACCCTATTGATTTTGGAAGAAATCGGTTCAGATTTAGATATAGCTTCCATATATATCTTTCGCCAGATTTGCACTAATATGAACCCAGCAGCCAGAGTTTTATACCGATTTGCTTGAAATTTTGTACAAACATAAAACTTTGTCGTATAGTCAAGTGTGCAAAATTTGATTGAAATCGGTTCTGTTTTAGATATAGCTCCCATATATACCTCTCGGCCCATTTGGACTTATATGGCCGCAGAAGCCAGAGTTTTGGCCCAATTTTGTTGAAATTTTGCACTAGGAGTACAATTAGCAATATAGTCATATGTGCCAAATTTGATTGAAATCGGTTCAGATTTAGATATAGCTCCCATATATATGTTTTTCTGATTTCGACCAAAATGGTCAAAATACCAACATTTTCCTTGTTAAATCGCCACTGCTTAGTCGAAAAGTTGTAGAAATGACTCTAATTTTCCTAAACTTCTAATACATATATATCGAGCGATAAATCATAAATAAACTTTTGCGAAGTTTCCTTAAAATTGCTTCAGATTTAAATGGTTCCCATATTTTTTTTTCTAAAATTGTGTTCCACCCTAGTGCATTAGCCAACTTAAATTTTGAGTCTATAGATTTTGTAAAAGTCTATCAAATTCTGTCCAGATCGAGTGATATTTAAATGTATGTATTTGGGACAAACCTTTATATATAGCACTCAACACATTTGACGGATGTGATATACACAGAAACAAATTTCACGAAAATTTTTCCGATTAAAATCTTAATTGAGTTTTAAAAAATATTCAATTAAAAATTTAATTGATTCAACAAATTTTTTAATGGAAATAAAAATCAATCACACAAATTAATAGTATCAATTAATTTTTTAATTGGATTAATTAATTTTTTAATTGACTGTCAATTAATTTTTTAATTGATACTATCATTTCTGTGATTGAAGACATTTCAATTAAAAAATTAATTGGATCAATTAATTTCGTGATTGAATCAGAAAAAAATTTTTTTGTGTGTAGTATCGAAAATTTAGATCTACAAAGTGGTGCAGGGTATAATATAGTCGGCCCCACCCGACTTTAGACTTTCCTTACTTGTTTTCATTCAAATTAGGACACGAATCTTGGACATTTACGCCCCTCCTTTAACGTCGCATGTCTTTGAACTAAAGTAAAGAAAACGATTTTTGATTTAAAGAAATCGTCTTTAAATTAACAGAAGCATTGAATCTATCGATTTAAGATAAGGACTCTTCAAATATATGTAGGCTAAGACTTATTTTGAGAATTTTGGAACAAAGAAAACTTTTTTTAACTTTAAATCTGCTATAATTTGGATTTTTAAACTGGCATTTGTTAGCTCGTGAATAGTTTTATTAATATATCGCAAAACGATAATTAAAATTCGATAAATGAGATCTATAACGTAATTTAAATTTTATTGATCTACACTGAAAAAATATTTACGTAATATTAAAGATTACGCAACCTAAATTTTAGGATGCGCAATTTACAAATTACTAAGGACAAATTTTTTTAAAACAATGAAAATTTAATTAAGATAAAGTTTATAATCTTTGCGTCAAAAAAAAAATTATTAAATTTAGGACACAAGTTTTGGAAATTTTCGTCCCTCGGTTAAAGTCATATATCTTTGAACTAAGGCCAATTTCCTTAAAGTAAAGGAACACATTTTTTATTTAAAGAAATCGTCCTTAAATTAACTGAAATATTGAATCTAAGATAAAATCGCTTCAAATATTGGCTAAGACTAAATTTGAGGATTTTGCATCTTTGGTTTAAAGTTTTTTTTTTTTTTGTTAATTAAAAAAACATTTTGTACGTTGATGTATCCGTTATAATTTGGATTTTTAAAGTGTCATTTGTTTGTACGTGAATAGCTTTCTGAATATACCGCGAAAAGAGAATGAAAATGCGATAAATAGAATATATATCTTAATTTAAATTTTATTGATCCTAGATTTAAAGCACCTATGTGGTCGCTAAAAACTGTCTTTTTTCCAAGAAGCAAAATCTTTGACTCGGAATCAATATCAATATCTGTAAGGGAAGGTCAAAATCATTGGATCCAAGAAAACTATATTTTGAGTGTTTCCAAAGTAATTCGTATTTGTTTCGAACCTTTTTAGTATTCACTGAAGGGAAGACAGCCATTATCCTTTTTGTTTAAAAATATCTAATCCTATTTGTTGAAGTTTTCACCTAGTTCTTGAGATCATTTTTTTTAATCTGGTTGGGTTGGCGTTTTCCCATTTTGTGACATCCTTTGCCAGCGTTTCCAAATCTCTCTGTAAATTAAAAAAATCTGACAAATTTAACCTTACAATCTGTGCTATAATTTCGTTCACCACTGTCCTACGCTGATTTACGTCTGCTCATCATTCGTAACGAATTTCTTTTACTGTTTTACAAAATTTCTTAGTAATTTCTTTTATTCAAGATATTACTAATAAAGAAACAAACGGAAACATTGACAGATGACCAAAAATTTACGTTTTTGTTTTATTTTTCTGGTTTGTTCAAATAAGTTCAAGGAATTTTTACATTTTAATTTCGCCCCCAATCTGTATGTTGGTTAAATATAGTTTATAATTGCCTCCAATGTATTTTATTTTATTTATTTTTTTTTTTTTTGTAAAATATACTGTCACACAAAAACTGTTTTTGATCTCTACAGTTAGCAAATAAATACTCTAAGTAGTTTGGACTTTAAACCCAATACTTTTAAGAACGAACAATTTGGGCCTCAAACTTCCCATTTCCTCATTCATACACTCAAAAAAATGTTTTTCTGATTCAATCACGAAATTAATTGATCCAATTAATTTTTTTAATTGAAATTTCTTCAATCACAGAAATGATATTATCAATTAAAAATTAATTGAAGGTCAATTAAAAAATTAATTGATCCAATTAAAAAATTAATTGATACTCTTAATTTTTCTGATTGATTTTTGTGTCAATTAAAAAATTTGATGAATCAATTAAATTTTTTATTGAATATTTTTATACCCACCACCATAGGATGGGGGGTATATTAACTTTGTCATTCCGTTTGTAACACATCGAAATATTGCTCTAAGACCCCATAAAGTATATATATTCTGGGTCGTGGTGAAATTCTGTTTCGATCTGAGCATGTCCGTCTGTCCGTCTGTCCGTCCGTCCGTCTGTTGAAATCACGCTAACTTCCGAACGAAACAAGCTATCGACTTGAAACTTGGCACAAGTAGTTGTTATTGATGTAGGTCGGATGGTATTACAAATGGGCCATATCGGTCCACTTTTACGTATAGCCCCCATATAAACGGGCCCCAAAATTTGGCTTGCGAGGCCTCTAAGAGAAGCAAATTTCATCCGTTCCGGCTGAAATTTGGTACATGGTGTTAGTATATGGTCTCTAACAACCATGCAAAAATTGGTCCACATCGGTCCATAATTATATATAGCCCCCATATAAACCGATCCCCCGATTTGGCTTGCGAGGCCCCTAAGAGAAGCAAATTTCATCCGATCCGGCTGAAATTTGGTCCATGGTGTCAGTATATGGTCTCTAACAACCATGCAAAAATTGGTCCACATCGGTCCATAATTATATATAGCCCCCATATAAACCGATCCCCCAATTTGGCTTGCGAGGCCTCTAAGAGAAGCAAATTTCATCCGATCCGGCTGAAATTTGGTGCATGGTGTTAGTATATGGTCTCGAACAACCATGCAAAAATTGGTCCACATCGGTCCATAATTATATATAGCCCCCATATAAACCGATCCCCCGATTTGGCTTGCGAGGCCTCTAAGAGAAGCAAATTTCATCCGATATGGCTGAAATTTGGTACGTGATGTTAGTATATGGTCTCTAACAACCATGCAAAAATTGGTATACATCGGTTCATAATTATATATAGCCCCCATATAAACCGATCACCAGATTTGACCTCCGGAACCTCTTGGAAGACCAAAATTCATCTGATTCAGTTGAAATTTGGTACGTGGTGTTAATATATGTCCTCAAACTCCCATGCAAAAATTGGTCGATATCGGTCCATAATTATATATAGGCCCCATATAAACCGATCCCCAGATTTGACCTCCAGAGCCCCTTGGAAGAGCAAAATACTTCCCATTCGGTTGAAATTTGGTACGTGATGTTAGTATATGGTACCCAACAACCATGCAGGAATAAGAAGTTTTAAGATACCACAACCCAAGATTGTGGATGACAGTCTTTCGTAGAAGTTTCTACGCAATCCATGGTGGTGGGTACATAAGATTCGGCCTGGCCGAACTTGCGGCCGTATATACTTGTTTAAAACTCAATTCAAATTTTAATTGGAAAAACGTTTGTGTCAATTAAAAAATTTGTTCAATCAATTAAATTTTTTATTGAATATTTTTTAAAACTCAATTAAAATTTTAATTGAAAAAACGTTTGTGATTTTTTTTCTGCATAGCAAAAAATATGAAACAAAAATTTAATCGAGTTCTAGAAAATTTTAATTAAAATTTTAATTGATTCAAAAATTTTTCAATCAAATTAAAAATTATTTACAAAAATTGATTCTATGAATTAATTTAAGTGTCTACACAGAAAAAAAATTACGAAATTTTTTCCAAATAAAGTCGTAATTGAGTTTTAAAAACAATTCAATTAAAAATTTAATTGAGTCAGCAGTTTTTTTTTAATCGAAACAAAAATCAATCACAAAAATTAATAGTATCAAATAATTTTTTTTAATTGACTTTCAATAAATTTTTTAAATAGCAGTATCCATAATTTCTGTGATTAAAGAAATTTCAATTAAAAGATTAATTGAATCAGTTAATTTCGTGATTGAATCATAAAAAACAATATCAGTGTGTATCATTTCTATGATTGACGACATTTCAATTCAAAATTAATTGATTAACTTCATTTCGTGATTGAAAATAATTTTTTGTTTTCTGTGTACACAGAAAAAAATATCAATAATATTTTTCTACATCAAATTTAAATTGAAATTGAGGAAAATTTTCAATTAAACGATTAATCAATTGAAATTGAGGAAAATTTTCAATCAAACGATTAATCAATTAAATTAATTTTTTAACTAAAATAAAATTCAATTTGCAAAAATTACTTAAATCAATTAAATTTATAATTTGTATCAGTTATAAACGCCGTGATTGAAACAATTTCAATTAAAAATGAATTGGATCAATTAAGCTCTTTGAATGAAAAACAAAAAATATTTTTTTCTGTGTATACCCAATTTGCATAGGACCCATATCATATACCAAGACAAAACAAATATTACGACACACTTTTTAACAAAGCATCACATTTTATTTTCTTCAGAATCAATTTTTTTGTCAACTTATACCACACCCATTTGCAATGAAGACTCCAACGAAATCGCCTTATTGGGACGTAGATTCTTATCGATACCATATTGGGCATTCTGTTTGAAATATTCTCGATGATGATCAAAAACTTGATTGAAATCCTTAACAAGGTTTTCCATGCAACCATTATCGCCACCATATTCTTGAGGTAGATATTTCCGGGGTATTACTTCTTCGATATTATATAAGTTTTTACCACAAATGAAGATCTAGAAAGGGATTTTATCCTTAGAGATTAGAGAAACAATATTTTTATTTGACATATTTAACGGGGTTTCCACTGAGTTTGTATTCTCAGTGGAAAAAAAAACTTATTTGGATTCATTTTACAAATAAACAAACAAATAACATCAAAATATTTCCGATTAATATATAAACTTAAGTGCTACTGTTGCATTTTTTTAACTCACGTAGTCTTTTGAGTTTGATTAAAAAGTTAATTGTATCAATTAATTTTTTTTTAATTAAATATTTTCAATCATTCACACAGAAAAAAAAATTTTTGTATTCAATCAATCCAATTAATTTTTAATTGAAATGTCTTCAATCACAGAAATGATAGTATCTATCACCGAAGTCAATTATAAAATTAATAGATTCCATTAAAAAATTAGTTGATCCAATTAAAAGGATTAATTGATATTATTAATTTTTTGATTGATTTTTGTTTAAAATAAATTTAAATTAATAGATTCCATTAAAAAATAAATTGATCCAATTAAAAAAACTTAATTGATCCAATTAAAAGATTAATTGATATTATTAATTTTTTGATTGATTTTTGTTTAAAATAAATTTAATTTTTTTTTGAATATGTTTGAAACTTCAATTAAAATTTTAATTGGAAATATTTTGATGAACATTTGTTCTGCGTTGACTTAGTCGTTCTAGTTTGATTAAAAAGTTAATTGTATCAATTATTTTTTTTTTTTTTTTAATTAAATATTTTCAATCATTCACACAGAAAAAATAATTTTTGGATTCAAACACGAAATTAATTGATCCAATTAATTTTGAATTGAAATGTCTTCAATGACAGAAATGATAGCATCTATCACCGAAGTTAATTACAAAATTAATAGATACAATTAAAAAATTAATTGATATTATTTTTGATTTTTGTTTAAAATAAATTTAAATTTTTATTTCAATATGTTTGAAACTTCAATTAAAATTTTAATTGGAAATATTTTGATGAAAATTTTTTCTGTGTTGACTTAATGTTTCTAGTTGGATTAAAAAGTTAATTGTATCAATTACTTTTTTAATGGAAAATGTTTTCAACACCAATCAATTTTTATTAGAAATATTTTGGTGCTATTTGTTTTTTTCTGTGAAATTAAATTTCAGTAAAGATTAACTTGTATTTTTTTTGTATCTGTGAAATTAAATTTCAATAAAAGATTAACTTGGAAATTTTCAAAAAATTAATCACATATATTTTTATACCCTCAACCATAGGATGGGGGCTATATTAACTTTGTCATTCCGTTTGTAACACATCGAAATATTGCTCTAAGACCCCATGAAGTATATATTCTGGATCATGGTGAAATTCTGAGTGAGCATGTCCGCCCGTCCGTCTGTTGAAATCACGCTAACTTCCGAACGAAACAAGCTATCGACTTGAAACTTGGCACAAGTAGTTGTTATTGATGTAGGTTGGATGGTATTGCAAATGGGCCATATCGGTCCACTTTTACGTATAACTCCCATATAAACGGACCTTCAGATTTGGCTTGCTGAGCCTCTAAGAAAAGCATATTTCATCCGATCCGGCTGAAATTTGGTACATGGTGTTGGTATATGGTCTCTAACGACCATGCAAAAATTGGTCCACATCGGTCCATAATTATATATAGTCCCCAGACTTGCGGAGCCTCAAAGAGAAGCAAATTTCATCCGATCTTCCTGAAATTTGGTACATGGTGTTGGTATATGGTCTCTAACAATCAAAAATTGGTCCACATCGGTCCATAATTATATATAGCCCCCATATAAACCAATCCCCAGATTTGGCTTTTGGAGCCTCAAAGAGAAGCAAATTTCCTCCGATCCGGCTGAAATTTGGTACATGGTGTTGGTATATGGTCTCTAACAACCATGCTAAAATTGGTCCACATCGTGCCATAATTATATATAGCCCCCATATAAACCGATCCCCAGATTTGACCACCGGAGCCTTTTGGAGGAGCAAAATTCATCCGATCCGGTTCAAATGTGGAACGTGGTGTTAGTATATGCACCCAGAGAAGAAATATGATCACCTCAACCATGTTTCAAGAGCAAAATGTTATTTTTGAATGGTGACCATGTAGCATGTTTGTCGCAACCATGTTATTTTCTCGGAGATGATGTGTCTGATTTCGGCAAGCATATTATTTTTGGCGAGAAAAGAACATTTTTGCCATAAACATGTTACATGGTCACCATCCAAAAATAACATTTTGCTCTTGAAACATGGTTGAGGTGATCATATTCCTTCTCTGCGTGTGGTCTCTAACAACCAGGGTTGGCCTGTCACAAACTGTGACTTTTGCGACATACGTTTGCGACGGTATAATACGTATGTCGCAAAAGTCGTAAACCTACTGTAGAAAACCAAATTTTGAATAGAAGAAATCCTGAACATTTTTTAATTTAGTTTGACAGCATTTGCTGTGAGTTTCTGCAGAAATTTGTGAAAGTTTTCCCATGGTCAAGCCTATTTTCTTAGGTGGTATCGAAATTCCCGTTAGTGAGTGTGTAAAATACTTTGGAGTTATATTGGACAGGAGACTGAACTTAAAGCTAAGAAAGGACGAGAAAATCCACGGTTACCCTGTACTCGTGCAAAAGGCAATAGGGAAAATGTGGGGACTAAAACCGAAAATTGTGAACATTCCTAAGAATTGAAACTTCTTCGCACCTACCATCGTCTTGGATATCATCGAATTCGCTGCCTAGCCGACGCGACTAAAGTATTTTCAGTTTGCGACTTTTGTTACTTTTTCTACATTTACGACGCGTATGTGACGTTTACAACTTTGCGACAGTCGCAAACCTAAAAAAGTTTGATACAGACCATCTCTGCTAACAACCATGCAGTAATTTGTCCATATCGGTCCATAATTATATGTAGGCCCCATATAAACCGATCCCAGATTTGACCTCCGGAGCCCCTTGGAAGAGCAAAATTCTCCATTCCGGTTGAAATTTGGTACGTGGTGTTAGTATGTGGTCTCTAGAAACCATGCAAAAATTGGTCCATGCCGGTCTTAATTATATATAACCCCCATTTAAATCGATACCCAGATTTGGCCTTCGCAGCTATTGGAGGAGCAAAATTCATCCGGTCCGGTTGAAATTTCGTACGTGGTGAAATTTGTTACATTGCGCTAGTATATGGCCGCTAACAGCCATGCCAAAATTGGTCCATATCGGTCTATAGTTATATATAGCCGATCCGCAAAAATAATCTACCAAAATTTTATTTCTATAGAAAATTTGTCAACATTTCTTCTCCAATAGAAAACATACGGCCGTATATACTTGTTTTAACTTTGTCTTTCGAGTTTGATTAAAAAGTTAATTGTATCAATTATTTTTCTTTTTTTTATTAAATATTTTCAATCACTCCCAGAGCAAAAATAATTGATCCAATTAAAAAAATAATTGATATATTTTTTTTTGATTGATTTTTGTTTAAATTAAATTTGAATTTTTAATTGAATTTGTTTGAAACTTCAATTAAAATTTTAATTGGAAATATATTGATGACATTTTTTCTGTGTTGACTTAATGTTTCCAGTTTGATTAAAAAGTTAATTGTATCAATTATCATTCACACAGAAAAACAAATTTTTGGATTCAATCACGAAACTAATTGATCCAATTAATTTTTAATTGAAATGTATTCAATCACAGAAGTGAATTATAAAATTAATAGATACAATTAAAAAATTAATAGATTCAATTAAAAAATTAATTGGTCCAATTGAAAATTAATTGATATTTTTAATTTTTTGATTGATTTTTGTTTAAAACAAATTCAATTTTTCAATTCAAATAAAATTTTAATTGGAATTATTTTGATGAAATTTTTTTTTTGTGTTGACTTAATGTTTCTAGTATGATTAAAAAGTTGATTGTATCAATTAATATTTTAATGGAAAAAGTTTTCAACTCCAATAAATTTTTATTAGAAATATTTTGGAGACATTGTTTTGTTTTTTGTTTTTTTTTTTTTGTTTCTGCGAAATTAAATTTCAATAAAGATTAATTTGTATTTTCCAAAAAATAAATTAAGTTTTTAATCACATATTTTTTTATAATTTAATTAAATCATTGATTGATACTATCATTTTTGTGATTGAAGCAATTGCAATTTAAAAATTATTACAAATTTGACTAATTCAATTAATTTTGTAAAGGAATTAATCAAAAAGTAATTGGAAATTGAGTTGCAGTTCAATTATATAATCGATATTATCAATTTAAAAATTAATTGGGTTTTTAAGATCAAAGTTTTCATTTAAAATTATTAGAAATGTGCCGAAAAAATCAATTAAGTTTTTATCAAATATATATTTTAGGTATAATTAAATCATTTACTGATAATATCATTGGAGTGATTAAAGAAATTTCTAATAAAATATTATTTGACACAATTAATTTCGTGTTTTTGTTTCCAACCACAAAATTAAATGATACAATCAATGTTTTAATCAAAATAAAAACACAATAACACAATAAAGTGATTGCAAATAGTTACGCCTTTAGTTACAAAATTAATTGATGCAATAATTTTTTTTAATCAAAATAAAAACACAGTTAGTTAAGAAAATGAGTGAAAATTTAAAGATTTTATTGAAAGTTGGATTGAAATTTAGCTAAATTATTAAATGAATCAATCAAAAAACTGAATTTACCAATCGACATCAATTAAAGTTTTGATTGAATCAGTTAAAAAAATTAATTGATTTTTCAAATCAAATCAATTAATTTTTTATCATATATTGTTTTACGCCCAGTTAAAACTGTGATTTATACTATCATTTTCGTGACTGAAGACAAAAATTAATTAGATCAAATAATTTCGTGATTGAATCATAAACTGTTGCTTTGGGTATCAATCACAAACGCCAATTAAAATATTAATTGATCCAATTAACAAAATAATTATATTTATAAATTGTCATGTTTGTTTAATTAAAAAATGAGTTCAATCAATTAAATATTATATTGAATCAATTAAAAAATTAATTGAAATGTTCAAATCAAATCAATTAATTTTTTAACAAAATATTTTTTTTATTCCAATTAAAACTGTGATTTATACTATCATTTTCATGACTGAAGACATTTCAATTAAAAATTTAATTGGATCAAATAATTTCGTGATTCGTGATTGTATCAATCACCAACGCCCATTAATGCATTAATTGATCCAATTAAAAAATTAATGGATATTATTAGTTTTCATGTTTGTTTTAATTAAAAACTGAATTAAATCAATTACATTTTTATTGAGTTAAATAAAAAATTAATTAAAATTTTCAAATCAAATCAATTGCTTAATCAAATATTTATGCCCAATTAAAACTGTGATTTATTGTCACTTTCGTCATTGAAGACATTTCAATTAAAAAATTAATTGGATCAATTAATTTGTGTATCAATCATAAACGCCAATTAAAGTATTAATTGATACAATTAAAAATTTAATTAATTTTATCAAGTTTTATGTTTGTTTTACTGAGTTTAATGAATTACATTTTTATGAGTGAAAATTTAAAGAGTTCATTGAAAGTTGGATTAAAATTTAACTAAATAATTAATGAATCAATCAAAAAACTGATTGAGTTTTCCAATCGCCATCAATTAAAGTTTTGATTGAATCGATTAAAAAATTAATTGAATTTTCAAATCAAGTCAATTAATTTTTTAATCATACATTTTTTACGCCCAGTTAAAACTGTGATTGATACTATCATTTTCGTGACTGAAGACATTTCAATTAAAAATTTAATTGGACCAAATAATTTCGTGATTCGTGATTGTATCAATCACCAACGCCCATTAAAGCATTAATTGATCAAATTAAAAAATTAATTGATATTATTAGTTTTCATGTGTGTTTTAATTAAAAACTGAATTCAATCAATTACATTTTTTATTCAGTCTTTTAAAAAATTAATTGACATTTTTAATTCAAATAAATTAATTTTTTAATCAAATATTTTTTGTGCCCAGTTAAAACTGTGATTGATACTATCATTTTCGTGACTGAAGACATTTCAATTAAAAATTTAATTGGACCAAACAATTTCGTGATTCGTGATTCGTGATTGTATCAATTACCAACGCCCAGTAATGCATTAATTGATCCAATTAAAAAATTAATTGATATTATTAGTTTTCATGTTTGTTTGAATTAAAAACTGAATTCAATCAATTACATTTTTTATTGAGTCAATAAAAAATTAATTGACATTTTTAATTCAAATAAATTAATTTTTTAATCAAATATTTTTTGTGTCCATTTAAAACTGTGATTGATTCTATCATTTTCGTTACTGAAGACATTTCGATTAACAAATTAATTAGATCAATTAATTTGTGCATCAATCATAAACGCCAATTAAAGTATTAATTGATACAATTAAAAATTTAATTAACATTATCAAGTTTCATGTTTGTTTTACTGAGTTTAATCAATTGCATATCCAATTGAATATTTGTTTTAAAGTTCAATTAAAATTTTAATTGCAAATTTTTGGTTGATATCTTCGAGTTTACGATTTTAGACTTACCTTTTTTCGAAACTCTGGGGACAGTGAATATAAATATTGCTGAAAGAAATCCTCTGCTCCTTCGGGAACATTCATGAAACAAAAACATTTAGAATTTAAAGGTAAAGCCTTTTCATAGAAGGCAGCTAATTTTTTCAAAACATTCGACGTATATTGGCGTAAATGACCCGGAGTTAATTTGGCCATATCCAATAAATACGCTACTCCACTTACACAGGCATAGGGATCATTCAAAATAAATGTCTCCAATGTGGCTTCACAAACGGCAATAATTTCTTCCATGGTATATTTATCAGGCGAATATAAATAACGATAGACCACAATGCGAGGACCAAAATCATTTAAAGGGGTAGGTAAAACAGAGACACAACTGGGAATGGTGTTAAAAATTTTCGAAACAATAATTTCGTATTTTGCAAAAAATCCTACCCTATATCATGCATTTCACGAAATTTTACTGCATCCACATTAACTACACCAAAACTTTCGGGAAAGCTACTTTTGAGAGTATAGAAATTTAAAACTTTCTCTTTAGCTTCATTTTCATCGTATTTACATGCCCTTAGGAATTGTACAAGAAATTGATCATCCATACGGGCCTTCAGATCATGCTGTTCTCGAATTAACTTATTTAACTTGTGTAAAGACTCCTGGATTTTCGAAGAATCTTCGGACAATTCTTTGTTGGCAATTTTTTGTAATTTTTCACATAAAGGTTTAATATTTGCCATGATGGAAAACGATTTACAGTTTAAAGCGACTTGAAGTATATCACAAGAATTTTTTCGGTATTTATAGCCCCGGTAATATTTCGACGTTTGTTTTTGTGTTTAGACCGTAATTTCATATTTATGTGGGTAATAATATTGACAAACATTTCAAAATGATAAGGCGAAATACTTTTTTTTAATTCAGTAGGTCAAATACAGAGTCAATTAAATGGGCTTGCATATTAATCAACAATAAATAGAAACGAAATTAAATAGAAACGAATTTTTTTGTAGTCTCCTCCATCGAGGCCTTCAATGGAATAAAAATATTTTCTTTGTCACAGGAGATATGGGGGAAGGTGTGTAGAGGGAATTAATATGGAGAACAAATTTATGGTGTCAGAAAGACACCATCAATCACGCGAACAGATCTACTATTCGTCTATGTGGTTTAACTACAAATTGAAGTCTCAGCCGAGAGAAAATATTTTGTATACCCTGCGCCACACTGTGGAACAGGGTATTATAAGTTAGTACATATGTTTGCAACACCCAGAAGGAGACGAAGTAGACACATGGTGTCTTTGGCAATAATGCTCAGGATGGGTCCCTGAGTCGATCTAGCCATGTCCGTCTGTCCATCTGTCCGTCCGTCCATCTGTCTGTGAACACATTTTTGTGATCAAAGTCTAGGTCGCATTTTAAGTCCAATCGCCTTCAAAATTGGCACAAGTTCCTGTTTTGGGTCAGAATATAACCCTATTGATTTTGGAAGAAATCGGTTCAGATTTAGATATAGCTCCAATATATATCTTTCGCCCGATATGGACTTATATGGCCCCAGAAGCCAGAGTTATTCCCTGATTTGCGTGAAATTTTGCACAAACATAACACTTGGTCGTATAGTCAAGTGTGCAAAATTTGATTGAAATCGGTTCAGATTTAGATATATCTTCCATATATATCTTTCGCCCGATATGGCCTAATATGGCCACAGAAGCCAGATTTTTGGCCGAATTTGGTTGAGATTTTGCACTAGGAGTACAATTAGTAGTGTAGTCACACTGTTAGAAAAATATGTTTTTCATATGTTTCGATATAAACAAACTGTGTTTCGGGCACAATTTTTAAACACAATATATTTAAGTGCAAACATGTAATGTTCTCAAACTAACACTAAATGTTTGGAACACATATGTTAATATGTTAGAATATATTATGTTTGGGGCATGCATGTTTCATAAAAATTATATGTGTGGATGTAAACATATATAAATTTACAAATTTCGAGTAAACATATATATGTTTTGATATTTTATTCAGAGAGCGACAGAGAGAGAGAGAGTATAGAGAAAGAAATAGAGATAAAAACCGGGAGGGTTGACGAAAGATATCAAATTAACACAGCGAGAGAATCGAAAGAGAGCAATTTCTGTGAAACCGCTTATATGTTGTTTCGGAAACTGCTTTATGATAAGGCCAAAAATTTTATACGCTTAAGTCTAAATATTATTTAATTTAAGTCTAAATATTATTTAATTTGTGTATATTATAAAATTATTTATGTATGTTTATACTCGACCCCACGTTCTTCCTTTGTTAGAGTTTTTGAATTCCTTCCAAAATATCAAACTTTTATACCAAAACCAGTTTTTTATTACAAAATTGTTATTTTTGCAATAAAAAATAATATTTTATCCAAAAGCTCAGTCCATTTCGTTTATATCAAGCACTGTTTCTGACTGTAAATCTTTAATAACCCACATTTCGAAGTTTCATTATAATAATTTAATATAGTATAAATATAAATGTGTAATTTAAAAAAAAAAACAATTGGTGTTTGGTCGGAGCAGGGATTGAACCCACGACCCTTTGCATGTACGGCAGACATGCTAACCACTGCTCCACGTTGCCAACACATGTATGTTTCTGTTAAATAATGTTATGTTTGCATGGGCTCGTGGGCGCTGCAAACTATGCTATATAAATGTAACTTATAACGATAATTGTCTTCTGGTGACTATAACAGCTACGTAGCTAAGTGGTAGTGTGTTGGCTTACAAAACTGTATGGTCCTCGGTTCGATTCTCCGTCCAGGCGAAAGGTAAAATTTAAAAAAATTATAAAATTGAATAATTTCTTCAACATTATTTGTATTACAGAAAAAGGTGCCAAGAACTAAAAAATTTCGTGGAAGTGAAAATTATGTTAGGGAATGAGCACAATCTTCTTTGTGGAAAATTCTTCCAAGCATATAATATTTTTGGCTCAAAATGCTTCCAAAATAGAATATGTTCACATAAAACAAACATATTAATGTTTCGGCCAATAATATATGTGCTTCCTGCAAAATATGTTTGGAACATATGTTAGAGAGGCGATTTTTTTTTTGAGGGTGCAAGTGTGCAAGATTTGATTGAAATCAGTTCAGATTTAGATATAGCTCTCATATATATCTTTCGCCCGATATGGACTTATATGGCACCAGAAGCCAGATTTTTGGCCGAATTTGGTTGAAATTTTGCACTAAGAGTACAAAAAAGCACTTTGAGCCCAAAAATATTATATTTAAGAGTACAAAAATATAATATTTTTGGGTTCAAAGTGCTTCACAACATATATGTTCACATAAAACAAACATATTAATGTTTCGGCAGTATCCACTAATATATGTGCTTCCTGCAAAATATGTTTGGAACATATGTTAGAGAAGCGATTTTTTCTGAGGGTGTAGCTATGCGTGCCAAATTCGGTTGAAATCGATTCAGATTTAGATATAGCTCCCATATATATCTTTCGCCCGATATGCACTTATATGGACCCAGAAGCCAGAGTTTTATCCCGATTGGCTTGAAATTTTGCATAAGGAGTACAATTGGTAGTATAGTCATGTGCGCCAAATTTGATTGAAATCGGTTCAGATTTAGATATAGCTCCATATATTTTTTGTTTTTCTGATTTCGACAAAAATGGTCAAAATACCAACATTTTCCATGTTAAATCGCCACTGCTTAGTCGAAAAGTTGTAAAAATGACTCTAATTTTGCTAAACTTCTAATACATATATATCGAGCGATAAATCATAAATAAACTTTTGCGAAGTTTCCTTAAAATTGCTTCAGATTTAAATGTTTCACTTATTTTTTTACTAACATTGTGTTCCACCCTAGTGCATTAGCCGACTTAAATTTTGAGTCTATAGATTTTGTAGAACTCTATCAAATTCTGTCCAGATCGAGTGATATTTAAATGTATGTATTTGGGACAAAGCTTTATATATAGCCCCAACACATTTGACGGATGTGATATGGTATCGAAAATTTAGATCTACAAAGTGGTGCAGGGTATAATATAGTCGGCCCCGCCCGACTTTAGACTTTCCTTACTTGTTCAACTATAGACCCAAGTCTTAGTGATCTCAAGTACATATCAAAGAGGAAGTAAGCAGTTAAGCAGATAGAGTCCTTAACTGCAAACAGAAAGTTAGTTCTTGAACTAGAGATTAAATCCTACTAATTAATCGTCTGATAAAAGTCTCGCTGACTGAAATACCATCCAATAATTAAACTTTAGATTGAATTTTCAAGGACTGATACAAGACTAAGTGAGTGAACTGCAGAACGATGTATTCGTTTTTGAGTTGCAAATTGAAGAATCTCTCATGAAACTTGAGAGCAAAGTCTCAGTACTTGAACAAAAGACTTCAATTAATTAATCGTCTGACAAATGTTTCGCTGATTGAAATGCCGCCCGAATTGTCAGTGATTGAATTGCCCACCAAAGGCGATACACAAGACTTAGACTTAGGTTTTGGAAAGCGATCCGAAGCCTCAGCGAGTGAACAACAGAAAAATTTTCGCCATGATTGAATTTCAAATCCCAGTCTCAGTTAAACTTCAGACAGAATTTTAAGTACTGAGAATATTGGCACAAGAAGATTGATTTATCTGTCCCTAAACTTCCAACCGAAGTCCCAAAACTGGAACTAGATACCACAATCCTACTCAACGAGTGAACTACAGAAGGAAAGTCTCAGTGCTTGAATTTCAAACCCAAGTCTTAGTAGTGTAACTTCAGATTGAATTTCCAATGATTTTTATAAGTCTAAGTGTCATTAAACTTCCGACCGAAGTCTCAGTACTTGAATTATAGACTTCAGTCCTATTCAACAAATTAATTGCAGAAGGAAAGTTTCAATGATTGAATTTCAAACCCAAGTCCCAGTAGTTCAACTCAGATTGAATGTTCCGTGACCTGCAGACAGAAAATTTCATTGATTAGACGTAGACATCCTATCTAAGTGGGTTAGACCGAAGTCTCAGGGATTAACTGTAGATCGAAGTTTGCCTGATTGAACTACATACTTAATTGAAATGCCTTCCAAAGTCTAAGTGAGTGAAGTACAACTTGAAGTCAATGGTTTTGATCTGCTTCCCAAGGCGTGTGCGATTGATCCACAGATAGAAAGTCCCACTTTCTACCTGGAGATGATCCAGTGATTCACATACACTTACTTAAGTCTCTGTGATTGGGTTGCAAACAAACGTTTCAGGGGGTGAACCGCAATTATTATGCTAAAACTTACCACAATTAAAGGAAATATGAAGATTGTCCGAATGAAAAGCTTACCTGAAAAGAAGTAATGCAGGTTAATACATATTCGATAAATTCGATAAATTCTTATCTTGACATTCTCATTAATTAAATAAATTATGTGATTTTTTGGAGAAAACCTAAACTTAATTTTTTTCAAGTAGTAAAATCCTTGGTTGATCTACCTTTAAGGAAATAAATCGAAAAAGAATGAACATGTGAAGATTGTAATTTAAAATTCCGGGGCACTGGGTAGGACAAGTTTCGGAACATTTATGTTCGCTATTATGTACACATCCCAACCCCAAGTGTGAACTATATACTAGAGGTGTGCACGTGACAGGAAATTGTGGTGACTCACGAAAATTTTCGTGATTCGTGCGTGAGTCGTGAGTCACAGCGTGAGTGTGCGTGATTAACAAACCAAAATGTCGTGCGTGAGCGTGAGTCACAAAAATAATATCTTCGTGAGTGTGCGTGAGTACAGAATTGCACTCACGAAAATATTCCTGCTCAGCAACATAAAACGCTTAAGAGTTAAATTCAATTACAATTTTAGTGACACCTGGGATGTTAAGAGTTTAATAACACTCTCGATTTTAATAATGCTCATGTTTTCAGACACTTCGGTAAGGTAAATTAATCATAAAATTATTCGTGAGTCACGATATTTTTCGTAAGTCACGGTATTTTTCGTGAGTCACAACGTCTTCGTGCGTGAGTGTGCGTGAGTACAATTTTTCTTTTCGTGAGTGTGCGTGAGAGTGAGTCCTACCAAAAAATATCGTACGTGAGCGTGCGTGAGTATGATTTTTTAGTCGTGAGTGTGCGTGAGCGTGAACAAACTATTACTCACGTGCACACCTCTACTATATACAGAACTATGGAAAAGAATAGTACCAACCTTCAAATGATTCATGTCAAAATTTGACGTCTGTAAGTCAGTTATTTTGTGAGATAGAGCGTCTTTTGTGAAGCAACTTTTGTTATCGTGAAAAAATGGAAAAAAGGAATTTCGTGTTTTGATAAAATACTGCTTTCTGAAGGGAAAAAATACGGTGGAAGCAAAAACTTGTCTTGATAATGAGTTTCCAGACTCTGCCCCAGGGAAATCAACAATAATTGATTGGTATGCAAAATTCAAGCGTGGTGAAATGCGCACGGCGAACGCAGTGGACGCCCGAACGACGAAAACATCAAAAAAAATCCACAAAATGATTTTGAATGACCGTAAAATGAAGTTGATCGAGATAGCAGAGGCCTTAAAGATATCAAAGGAACGCGTTGGTCATATCATTCATCAATATTTGGATATGCGGAAGCTCTGTGCAAAATGAGTGCCGCGTGAGCTCACATTTGACCAAAAACAACATCGTGTTGATGATTCTGAGCGGTGTTTGCAGCTCTTAACTCGTAATACACCCGAGTTTTTCCGTCGATATGTGACAATGGATGGAACACGGCTCCATCACTACACTCCTGGGTCCAATCGACAGTCGGCTGAGTGGACAGCGACCGGTGAACCGTCTCCGAAGTGTGGAAAGACTCAAAAGCCCGCTGGCAAAGTAATGGCCTCTGTTTTTTGGGATACGCATGGAACAATTTTTATCGATTATCTTGAGAAGGGAAAACCCATCAACAGTGACTAAAGGGTGACACGGTCAAAATTTGGTCAAGGGAAAACGCGTGCAAATCGGTGAAATCGTTTATTTAAAAAATCAAATTAAATTTCTTTTTCAAGTTCAATTAGTATAAAATTCAGGAAAAATATTCAGTTAGGCTTTCGCTTTTCCAAATCCGAATTGCCGGGCCTCACGCTTGACACCTGCCATCAGATTTTGTACAGCCACCGTGTTTGCTGTGAACTGCTGCTCGTCCTTAGCAGTTTTTTTGGTCTTCTTTAGGTTCCGCTTGACAATAGCCCAGTATTTCTCAATTGGGCGGAGCTCTGGCGTGTTGGGAGGGTTCTTGTCCTTGGGAACCACCTGCATGTTGTTGGCGGCGTACCATTCCATGGCCTTTTTACCGTAATGGCATGATGCCAAATCCGGCCAAAACAGTACGGAACAACCGTGTTTCTTCAGGAAAGGCAGCAGACGTTTATTCAAACACTCTTTCACGTAAATTTCTTGGTTGACAGTCCCGGAAGCTATGAAAATGCTGCTTTTCAAGCCACAGGTACAGATGGCTTGCCAAACCAGATATTTCTTTGCGAACTTTGACAGTTTTATGTGCTTGAAAATATCTTCTACCTTTCCCTTCCTTTTGCCGTATAAAACTCCTGTCCCGGAAGCTGCTTGTAGTCGGCTTTGACGTAGGTTTCGTCGTCCATTACCACGCAGTCAAACTTCGTCAGCATCGTCGTGTACAGCCTCCGGGATCGATTTGGAGTCACTACCTTCTTGTAAGTCGATAGTCCGGCTCGTTTTTTGGCTCGATGCACGGTTGTAGACGATACACCCAGCTTATTTGCGGCATCTCGGAGAGAGAGGTTAGGGTTTCGCTTGAAACTACCGGCAACTCTCTTTGTCGTCTCAGCGGCTTCCGGTTTTCGATTTCCCCCGATCCAGACTTCCTGGCTGTCGACAAACATTCCCCAAACACTTTAATTACATTTGTAACGGTTGATTTGGCAACTTTTAGCGATTTTGCCTTTGCTTTGCGTGCGAATAGCTTTGCGTGCGAATAGCTTTGCGTGCGAATAGCTTTGCGTGCGAATAGCTTTGCGTGCGAATAGCTTTGCGTGCGAATAGCTTTGCGTGCGAGTAGCTCGGATTTTCGCGATGCGCAAGCAAAATTTTGATACGCTGCTCTTCTTGCTTGGACGGCATTTTGACAACTGAAGAGTGAATTCCAAAATCAAAATAGGAGCAACATTCTACACACACACCTTCAAAATGAGGGGTGTTCAGGTTTTTTAAATGCAAAATTGAAAGAAATACGTCAAGTTTATATTGACCAAATTTTGACCGTATCACCCTTTATTAAATGGCGTTATTGGAGCGTTTGAAGGTCGAAATCGCGGCAAAACGGCCCCATATGAAGAAGAAAAAAGTGTTGTTCCACCAAGACAACGCCACAAGTCATTGAGTACGATGGCAAAAATTCATGAATTGGGCTTCGAATTGCTTCCCCACCCACCGTATTCTCCAGATCTGGCCCCAGCGACTTTTTCCTGTTTTCAGACCTCAAAAGAATGCTCGCACGGAAAAAATTTGGCTGCAATGAAGAGGTGATCGCCGAAACTGAGGCCTATTTTGTGGCAAACCCGAAGGAGTACTACCAAAATGGTACCAAAAAATGGGAAGGTTGTTATAATCGTTGTATCGCTCTTGAAGGGAACTATGTTGAATAATAAAAACGAATTTTGACAAAAAAATGTGTTTTTGTTTTGACTTTTCTGCCAGCCTGTTAGGAGATAAGAAGAGCTTTCTGAGTATTCAAACTGTGCATCAACTCCGATTTGGTTTATATACATAGCACAGCATACATTTATCAACGGTAGAAAAGTACCCTATTATCACTCATAGATATACAGGGTGGCTACCGTTGACTCGAATTATGACCTTCAAACGGCCGACAAAGTCATCACACGCTTCACAAAAGGTAACTCTGTGGTATTTTCGCATATTTCCGGCGAAGCTCCGTCTTGAGATGATCGACACTTTGGTATTTTACACGGCCAAACTTTCTCTCCAAAATGGCCTAGTCTAACAAATCAGTAATGCTGGTGACATTTCTGAGGATTTCAAAGCTTCTCTAAGTGGTTTCACTGCAATGTGGAACGCCATTCGGACTCGGCTATAAAAAGGAGGTCCCTTGTCATTGAGCTTAACATGGAATCGGGCAGCACTCAGTGATAAGAGAGAAGTTCACCAATGTGGTATCACAATGGACTGAATAGTCTAAGTGAGCCTGATACATCGGGCTGCCACCTAACGTAATCTAACCTAACCTAGTCTAACAAATTAGGATCTGGTGATTTTGGTGGCCATTGTTCAGTAGAAATAATACCAGGTACCTCCTTTTTAAGCCACTCTTGGTTGACGCGTGCTGAGAATATCCATGGTCTGGGACCAACATTTTTGTCTTCAATACTGTCTTTAGGACATTTTCCCGATAATATTCAGTATTTATTTGACCCCATGGTCGATGAGTAACATACAAGCGAGGAGCGACCACCCGTCATTACGGCGGCCCACACTATTATCATCGGGAGTTCTGGGGCCCAATCGAAAGGTGTACATTTTCTGCTGACTCTTTTGGCAAGAAAACTCGACTTCGATCAAATCTAGTTTTCACGTTTAGGACCATTTCCGGAGTTGTTACCTTTCTGTCGTCCACTTTTTGGACGCGTTGCAATACTGCCTGTATCGCGGTAACAGGCAATGGTATGAGAAACAGGAAGTTTATTCACATTAAAAATGCTGGAAGACTGTAGTCATAGCCATACTATCATACTTCAATTCCATCACGAATACCTTTATATCTGAATACAATATAACAAAAAGCTTTTGTATGCGTGTAAACAATAAAATGAACTGTTACTGGAATAAATCTGTTAGACGGGCGGTTTCGAAATTATAGCACCCTGAAATTGGTTGCACTTCTGTAACCAACCAACTCACTGTAGTCATCAGATCACAAGTCACGAATACAGCCAAGAAGATTTATTTATAGATCAGTGAGTAATGCACATACAAGTGGATTTAAATAAACTTCGTTTAAAGAAAACAAACAATTTGAATTACAAACGTTTGATTCTTCGGGTCCTACCTAAAATATATTTTTTTTTTTATTTTTTTTTTTTTTTTTTTGCTAATAAGACTTTGAACTTTTCAGAGAAACAGAGGAACAACTTTTGCCACACCCATTATCCAATTTGTTTTGCGTGCATTAAAATATGATTGGACAACCACCTAACAAGACAACATCCAACAGAAAGAGATAATAGAAAATGCATATTTCGTGAAAATGTATCATTCAAAACGTTTTATTAAATTATGTATAGAGATCTCAATAAAGACCATCAAAATCACAAGGCTTTACAGGACGTAAACTTTCATCAGTTCCATATTTGAAGTCCTCTTTAAAATATTGGCGGTTTCCTTCAAAACTTTAGCAAAATCCTTTACAATACCATCTAGGAAACCATTTGCACCACCATAATCTTTGGGTAAATATTCCAAAGGAATAATATCTGTAAATTTGTTAATATTTTTGCCACAAATAAAAACCCAAAATAAAATAAAAAAAACAAACAAAATAGAAAAATCTAAAAGTTTATAAAAAAACAACAACCTACTTTTTGTCTTAACTCCTCGGGCAGAAAATATAAGAGTAATTTAAAAAAATTTTCTGTCCCCATAGGGACATTTATAAAACATAGACTTTTGATGCAAATAGGCAAAGATTTTATATAGAAAGCCACAAGTTGTTTTATTGCCGATACACTATATTGCCAGATATGAGCTAGGGTAGCGGAGGCCATATCGAATATACAAAATAATCCACATATACAAGAATATGGATCATTCAATATTGACATTTCGTGAATATCATTACAAATTTCGGAAACTTCTTCATTGGTATACTTGTCGGTGGGATAGAGATAACGATAGACAACAATGCGGGGACCACATCCGTTTAGGGGATGTGGAAGTACTGCAATACAACTGCAAATAGACAAATTTTGAATTGAAATTTTTTGTTCGCCAAAAATTAAGAAAATTTGAACAAACGAGCTATTTTATTGCCGTGAAAACATTTTATTTAAGCGGAAACATGACTAAGTGGGGAAGAATATGTTAAGAAGCTCATTGAAGCCTACATACAAAATAATACTTTTCTGGGAGAGGAAATTTTAAATCAACAAGGTTTGTTTTTCTTGCTGTGGCGGTTTTTTAGCGTAGAAATTTCTTAACTTATTAGACTTACTAGTTTTTTTTCGCACACGAGTGTTATTAGACTCTCAAAAATAAGTGACATTTTATGTTTACAAAATTCTCTACATGGCATATTTTCTATAGAAATAACATTTTGAGAAAAATTTCTATAGAAATAAAATTTTGAGAAAATTTTCTATAGAAATAAAATTTTGACAAAATTTTCTATAGAAATAAAATATTGAGAAAATTTTCTATAGCAAATAAACTTTTGACTAAATTTTCTATAGAAATACAATTTTGAAAAAATTTTCTATAGAAATAAAGTTTTGACAAAATTTTCTATAGAAATAAACTTTTAACAAAATTTTCTATAGAAATAAAATTTTGACAAAATTTTCTATAGAAATGAAATTATGACAAAATTTTCTATTTAATAAAATTTCGAGAAAATGTTGTATAGAAATAAAATTTTGACAAAAATTTTCTATAGAAATAAAATTTTGACAAAATTTTCTATAGAAATAAAATTTTGACAAAATTTTCTATAGAAATAAAATTTTGACAAAATTTTCTATAGAAATAAAATTTTGACAAAATTTTCTATAGAAATAAAATTTTGACAAAATTTTCTATAGAAATAAAATTTTGACAATATTTTCTGAAGAAATAAAATTTCGAGAAAATTTTCTATAGAAATAAAATTTTGACAAAATTTTCAATAGAAATAAAATTTTGACAAAATTTTCTATAGAAATAAAAGTGTGACAAAATTTGCTATAGAAATAAAGGTTTGATAAATTTTCTACGAAACAAAATTTTGCCAAAATTTTGTATAGAAATAAAATTTTGAGAAAATTTTCTATATAAATCAAATTTTGACAAAATTTTCTATAGAAATAAAATTTTGACAACATTTTCTATAGAAATAAAATTTTGACAAAATTTTCTATAGAAATAACATTTTGACAAAATTTTTTATAGAAATAAAATTTTGACAAAATTTTCTATAGAAATAAAATTTTGACAAAATTTTTTATAGAAATAAAATTTTGACAAAATTTTCTATAGAAATAAAATTTTGACAAAATTTTCTATAGAAATAAAATTTGGACAAGATTTTCTATAGAAATAAAATTTGGACAAAATTTTCTATAGAAATAAAATTTTGAGACAATTTTCTATAGAAAAAAAAATTTTTGACAAAATTTTCTATAGAAATAAAATTTTCACAAATTTTTCTATGGAAATATAATTTTGACAAAATTTTCTATAGAAATAAAGTTTTGACAAAATTTTCTATAGAAGTAAACTTTTAACAAAATTTTCTATAGAAATACAATTTTGACAAAATTTTCTATAGAAATAAACTTTTAACAAAAATTTCTATATAAATACAATTTTGACAAAATTTTCAATAGAAATAAAATTTTGACAAAATTTTCTATAGAAATAAAAGTGTGACAAAATTTGCTATAGAAATAAAGGTTTGACAAAATTTTGTACGAAACAAAATTTTGACAAAATTTTGTATAGAAATAAAATATTGAGAAAATGTTCTATATAAATCAAATTTTGACGAAATTTTCTATAGAAATAAACTTTTAACAAAATTCTCTATAGAAATAAATATTTTAACGAAATTTTCTATAGAAATAAAATTGTGAAGAAATTTTCTATAGAAATAAAATTTTGAGAAAATTTTCTATAGAAATAAAGTTTTGAGAAAATAAAATTTTGACAAAATTTTCTATAGAAAAAAAAAAACATTGACAAAATTTTCATACAAATGAAATTTTGACCAAATGTTCTATAGAAATAAAATTTTGAGAAAATTTTGTATGGAAAACAAATTGGACAAAATTTTCTATAGAAATGAAATTTTGACAAAATTTTCTATAGAAATGAAATTTTGACAAAATTTTCTATAGAAATAAAATTTTGACAAAATTTTCTATAGAAATAAAATTTTGACAAAATGTTGTATAGAAATAAAATTTTGAGAAAATTTTCTACAGAAATAAAATTTTGACAAAATTTTCTATAGAAATAAAATTTTGACAAAATTTTCTATAGAAATAAAAGTTTAACAAAATTTTCTACAGAAATAAGAGTGTGACAAAATTTGCTATAGAAATACAATTTTTAAAAAATTTTCAATAGAAATAAAAGTTTAACAAAATTTTTTTACAGAAATAAAAGTGTGACAAAATTTGCTATAGAAATAAAATTTTGACAAAATTTTCCATAGAAATAAACTTTTAACAAAATTTTCTATAGAAATACAATTTTGACAATATGTTCTAAAGAAATAAAATTTTGACAAAATGTTCTATAGAAATAAAATTTTGAGAAAATTTTCTATAGAAATAAAATTTTGAGAACATTTTCATTAGAAATAAAATTTTGAGAAAATTTTCTTAGCTTATTTCAGCGTCTGGTTCGGTCCTCTCCTCCACTCTTGATCCATCACATCGCACCAGATGTGGTGCAAAAATTGGATCAGAAGAAAGGCATGTTACATGGGTTGTCAGAGAATGGAAGTCGTCGATGCCTTTTATCCCTGTATTCAGTCTAGGCCAAACTTCTGTTTTTTCCTATGGTGAGTATAAATTCGGGTTTATATGCTCTGAAAGAAAAACCTTTATCGACATAATATTAGCTTCGTTTGTCGTAAATTTCATTTTCTGACACCGTTCTATTTCATTTCCGTCATTGCATTTTATTGCATATCAAGGCTTACCCCAAATTATAAATATTCCAAAATTCCTTACTATCAATTTCATATTTTAATGGAAATTTTGTTTTATAGGCAAAGAAATAATCCACCTTCTTCTTGGCTTCATTCAGGTTATATTTACAATTTCTTAGAAATTGCACCAAAAATTGATCATCCATACGAGCTCGAAGATATGATTGATCTTTAATCCATGTCTTTAACTCTTTCAAATAATCTAAAATATTCTCTGGATTTTCATTTAATTCTTCAATGACAATTTTTTGCAAATCAGCGTTTAAAGGTTTTATACTGCACGCAAAAAAATAATTCTTTCCTCCCAAACGAAATTTTAGACAAACAAAGTTCGTTTCTCATTTGCTTTTCGCTGTAAGGAAGTGTATTTGGAAGAAAAGTATATACTTTTTGTGATAAACGTTTATTCTTTTCCAGGATGTAAAAACAATTTCATAAAGACTAACTCAAAAAAAAATTTTTTTCTGGCTAATTGCATTTTCCCTCACATCTTTCTCACTTCCACGAAGATTTTTGGTTCTTAGCACCTTTTTCTGTAATACAAACAATGTAGAAGAAATTATACGATTTTATAAATTTTTAAAATTTTTTTACCTTTCGCCTGGACGGAGAATCGAACCGCGGACCATGCACTTTGTAAGCCAACACACTAACCACTGAGCTATGTACCTGTTATGGTCATCAAGAGATAAATATCCATATAAGTTATATTTATATAGCATAGCTTGCGGCGCCCACGAACCGAATAAACAAAGTTTATTTAACAGAAACAAACATTTAGTTTGGCACCGTGGAGCAGTGGTTGCTACGTCTGACTCTCATGCCAAGGGTCGTGGGTTCGATCCCTGCTCCGACCAAAGTTTTTTTTTTTTTTTTTTTACATACATTCTACATATGTTCGGAAGATTCCGAAAAAAATGTTCAACATTACATTGTACTATATTAAATTTTGAACTGTAAAATGTGTTTTATTAAAGACCAAAAGTCAGAAAAGAAGAGTATTTGATATAAACGAAATGGACTCTGTTGTTGTTTCAAAAATAACTTTTTTTATTGAAAAAATAAAAACTTTGTAACAAACGAATTTTTTTGGTGATAAAAGTTTAAAATTTTCGAAGCAATTCAAAAAACTCTAACAAAAGAAAAACGTTTTCGGTACACGTTTTCCAAACGTTTTTTTTCTTTGCGTGTGGTCATTATTGATTTGATACTGATCACAAACTGACATAAAGCTTGAATTTTTCTAAAACCAAAATTTGGCATTTTTTGATATTCTTAACCCAGCAAACATTTTGGAAAGACACAGCTTTAAAAGCACTTCTACAAATGTCCTTCCAAAGATGTTCTTTATTTTATCTACACAAAAAGTTGTTTTAATTCGAATTTGTATAACTCGCTTTTTTCATATTTCTAATCGGTAATTTTAACTTATTTTGTTTCAAATAGGTTAAGAACAGAGTAAGATTTTTTCGGAAAAAAATGCTAAATCCATTCTAGAAAAGTTGCGATGTTTTTATAATAGTTGAGCTCAAAGGTGTCAGACACCAGTTAGAAAACATACAAAATAATAAAAAAAAAATTGTAAAAGTTATTTATTTGGCAAAATATCACTTTTTTTTTAATTCACATTCACTGGATTCGGATCACACCTTAAGAATTGATGAAAATTCAGTGCAACGGCTGTTGAAATGGTGACATGTCCATGTTAAATTCATCGCCTCTGCGCCAATTTTGCACCATTCTGGAACATTTTCACTACTTTTTTGGCAACGCTTTTTTTGCTGGGAAATTGATTACGAAAGCAAACCAACAGCTTATCAGCTTATGGGTTATTAGCATATCTGTATTATCATATTATAAATATATTATTTAAATGTCAAAATGCATTCTCAATAATATAAACATATTATAATGTAGCTACACAGACGAAAACCTTTCGTTTTGATATGTACCATCGGCAAAAATGATGGCCTTCAAACGGGCGACAAAGCCATCACACGCAGCGCGAAAGTGCCTCTGCGATAATTTTTTCATTCACAAACTGCTCAATTTGGAATGGCTTCTAATTGCAGAAAACCAAATTCGTTCACCCAACACCTTCGTGTAAGCACAGCAACTCCTTGGCTCTTTCCAGTTTATGTTTTTATTTCTATCAAGAATTTTTCCAAAAATATTTTTCTATAGAAAATTTTGTCAAAATTTTATTTCTATAGAACATTTTGTCAAAATTTTATCTCTATAGACAATTTTGTCAAAATTTTATTTCTATAGACAATTTTGTCAAAATTTTATTTTTATACAAAATTTTGCCAAAAATTTCATTTCTATAGAAAATTTCGTTAAAATTTTATTTCTATAGAAAATTTCGTCAAAATTTTATTTCTATATAAAATTTTGTCAAAATTGTAATTCTATAGACAATTTTGTCAAAATTTTAATTCTATAGAAAATTTTGTCAAAATTTTATTTCTATAGAAAATTTTGTCAAAATTTTAATTCTATAGACAATTTTTTCGAAATTTTATTTGTATAGAAAATTTTGTCAAAATTTTATTTGTATAGAAAATTTTGTCAAAATTTTATTTCTATAGAAAATTTTGTCAAAATTTCATTTCTATAGAAAATGTTGTCAAAATTTCATTTCTATTAAAAATTTTGTAAAAATTTTCTATAGAATTAAAATTTTGACAAAATTGTCTATAGAAATAAAATTTTGACAATATTTTCTATAAAAATACTTTTTTTTTAATTTTTGTCAAAATTTTATTTCTAAGAAAATTTTGTTAAAATTTTATTTGTATAGAAAATTTTGTCAAAATTTTATTTGTATAGAAAATATTGTCAAAATTTTATTTCTATAGAAAATTTTGTCAAAATTTTATTTCTAAGAAAATTTTGTCAAAATTTTATTTGTATAGAAAATTTTGTCAAAATTTTATTTCTATAGAACATTTTGTCAAAATTTCATTTCTATAGAAAATGTTGTCAAAATTTCATTTCTATTAAAAATTTTGTAAAAATTTTCTATAGAAATAAAATATATACAAAATTTTCTATACAAATAAAATTTTGACAAAAATTTCTATAGAAATAAAATTTTGTCAACATTTTCTTAGAAATAAAATTTTGACAAAATTTTCTATAGAAATAAAATTTTGACAATATTTTCTATAAAAATACTTTTTTTTAATTTTTGTCAAAATTTTATTTCTAAGAAAATTTTATTTCCATAAAAAATTTTTGTCAAAATTTTATTTCTATAGAAAATATTTGTCAAAATTTTATTTCTATAGAAAATTTTCTCGAAATTTTATTTCTATAGCGAATTTTGTAAAAATTTTATTTCTATAGAAAATTTTCTCGAAATTTTATTTCTATAGAAAATTTTGTCAAAATTCTATTTCTATAGAAAATTTTGTCAAAATTTTATTTCTTAGAAAATTTTGTCAAAATTTTATTTCTATAGAAAATTTTGTCAAAATTTTATTTCTATAGAAAATTTTGCCAAAATTTGATTTCTATAGAAAATTTTGTCAAAATGTTAATTCTATACAAAATATTGTCAAAATTTTAATTCTATGCAAAATATTGTCAAAATAATATTGTTATAAAAAACTTTTGCCAAATTTTTAATAGATTATTTTGCAAAATCTATTAAAACATAAAGATTTCTACCAATCTACCAAACAGTAAAAAATATACCATTGTTTGGTAGAATTCTACCAACTGTGGCAACCGTGCTTGGATTCGATCAAATCTGACATACACCTTTTGAACCGTTTTGTGGTCCCGACACTGCCAGTGTCATGATGCAAAAAAAAATTATTCATATTTAAATGCTGAAGGGCTTTCACATGGCGTAATAGAAAAAATTACGTTCCAAATTCGTGAACAGGCGGTAACAAAATGAAACGGAAACGTTCACGAAAAATCAAAACGGATGTTCACAATTTCGTCCACGGGCGTTGACGATTTCATGAACGGCTTTCGTTTTTCTTTGGCCACAATGGACTGAATAGTCTAAGTGAGCCTGAATCTTAATCGGGCTGCCACTTTAACCTTCTTTGGCCATGAAAAGTCTTAAAACATTCTTTACGTAGACGTGCAATGTCATAAGGCGACTGTTAAGGCAAATGGAACAGACAATCCAGGTTCGAGTCACAATAGTGGATTTTCTTTTTTTTTTTGTTTTATAAATTCGTAACCATTACGTTTTAAGATAATGAGCGCTGGTTCTTGTTTAGACAACGCGTGATGTCATTTTATCGTTGTCAGATTGACACCGTCTGTTCTCCGTTTGAAACCATATGTGAGTTAATTCACTTTCATAAACGTATGATTTTTTCTATGGATGTCGATCGATAGTTTTGAAGCTCTAAGTCTAAATTGTTAAAAAAAAAAATCTTAATTAAAATTTAAAATGTATTCTATTCAATAATTAATTTTTCATCGATTTTATAATAAAAACGTTTACTAAGAATCAATTAAACTTTTAACTGGATCATCATTTCTGCGGATTTGAGCAATTACCATTCAAAATTAAAATTGTATCGATATATTACGTGTTTGAATAAAACAAATAGTTTTTTTCAGTGTAGCACAAATTGGCGAAATGTGACAATATGTATTTGAAATATTGTTTCACATTCTTATTCTTTTTCTTCAGAAAACTAAGAGTTACTTTTCAATGATGAATACCAAGCTGAATACGCATTATCTCTTGTCTTATTAATCATTATAAGGTGTAACGGAAAACTGAAAAACACATTAAACACTACGTGTTTCGAATTTGAATAAGGTGGTAAGTGAAAAAAAAAAACCGAAAACTGAATAATTCCATTGAAAAATAGCTCCGAAACATGCTAAAGGCCTGGCTATTTGATGTCAGATTGTACCATAACACATCAATGAACCCATGGACGGACATAGGATAAACGGGACCCCCCACAAATTAAACAAACACATACATAAAAAAAGGTTGGAGAAATTATTCACACATTCTCTAGATTATGGTTTCTCGATTTTTCCGCCATTTGTGTAAACATACACATCTTCACCAGGACAAATAAAATATCCCATAAATAGACTCTTTTTCGCTCATTGTAACATGATTATTATGTTACATTTTCCACAATGAATCATAATTACAATTAGAACTTCGACTGAATTTCAGGCTAAATAGCAGCTACGGAAGGCTCTCTACCTTTTTGCAGTACAACATTAGCCTATTTAGAAGAGCTGTTATGGAGCTTAATGGGGGGAGTGGTCAAGTGTCGTTATTTGAAAAAAAGTTAATGTGTTTTCATACTTTTCTATTACCCTTGTGCACAGTGGTTTTGTTTAGAATAAAAAAATAAAATAATGACCAGATATAAATTTTAAATCAGGCTTTAAGACGAACGCTATTAAATTTTGGATTTGCTCTCATATATATGTATGGCCCGATTTCGACAAATGGGGTCACATTCACGATTGCCACTCATGCCAAAAATAATCAACCAAATTTCCAGAAATCCAAATTAAAAAAAAATTTTTGCAAAATTTTATATCTGTAAAAATTTTTATACAATTTTATTTCTATAGAAAATTATGTCAAAATTTTATTTCTGTAAAAAATTTTGTACAATTTTATTTCTATAGACAATTTTGTCAACATTTTATTTCTATAGAAAATTTTGTCAAATTTTTATTTCTATAGAAAATTTTGTCAAAATTTTATTTCTATAGAAAATATTGTATAGAAAATTTTGTCACAATTTTATTTCTATAGAAAATTTTATCAAAATTTTATTTTTATATAGAACTTCGACGAAATTTTATTTCTACGTAAAATTTTGTCAAAATTTTATTTCTTTAGAAAATTTTGCCAAATTTTTATTTCTATAGAAAATTTTGTAAAAATGTTATTACTATACAAAATTTTGTCAAAATTTTATTCTATAGATAATTTTGTCACAATTTTATTTCTATAGAAAATTTTGTCAAAATTTTATTTCTTTCGAAAATGTTGTCAAAATTTTATTTCTATAGAAAATTTTGTCACATTTTTATTACTATAGAATATTTTTTCCAAATTTTTATTGCTATAGAAAATTTTGCCAAAGTTTTATTTCTATGGACAATTTTATCAAAATTGTATTTTTATATAAAACTTTGTCAAAATTTTATTTTTACAGAAAATTTTATTTTATTTCTACAGAAAATTTTGTCAAAATTTTATTTCTACAGAAAATTTAGTCAAAAATTTTATTTCTATAGAAATATTTTGTCTAGATTTCATTTCTATATTAAATTTTGTCGAAATGTTATTTTTATGGTAACTTTTGTCAAAATTTTATTTCTATAGAAAATTTTGGCAACATTTTATTTCTATAGAAATTTTTGTCAAAATTTTATTTCCATTGAATATTTTGTCAAAATTTTATTTCTAAAGAAAATTTTGGCAAAATTTTATTTCTATAGAAAATTTTGTCAAAATTTTATTTCTATAAAAAATTTTGTCTAAATTCTATTTCTATAGAAAATTTTGCCAAAGTTTTATTTCTATAGACAATTTTATCACACTTTTATTATACCCTGCGCCACACTGCGGAACAGGGTATTATAAGTTAGTGCATATGTTTGTAACACCCAGAAGGAGACGACATAGACACATGGTGTCTTTGGCAATAATGCTCAGGGTGGGACCCTGAGTCGATATAACCATGTCCGGCTGTCCGTCTGTCCGTCTGTCTGTCCGTCCGTCCGTCTGTCTGTCTGTGAACACATTTTTGTGATCAAAGTCTAGGTCGCAATTTAAGTCCAATCGCCTTCAAATTTGGCACATGTTCCTAATTTGGGTCAGAATAGAACCCTATTGATTTTGGTTCGGATTTAGATATGGCTCCCATATATATATCTTTCGCCCGATATGCACTAATATGGAACCAGCAGCCAGAGTTTTATACCGATTTGCTTTTTGTACAAACATAACACTTAGTCGTATAGTCAAGTGTGCAAAATTTGATTGATATCGGTTCAGATTTAGATATAGCTCCCATATATATCTTTCGCCCGATATGGACTTATATGGCCCCAGAAGCCAGATTTTTGGCCGAATTTGGTTGAAATTTTGCACATGGAGTACAATTAGTAGTATAGTCAAGTGTGCAAAATTTGATTGAAATCGGTTTAGATTTAGATATAACTCCCATATATATCTTTCGCCCGATATGGACTAATATGGTCCTAAAAGCCAGAGTTTTGGCCCAATTTGGTTGAAAGTTTGCACAGGGAGTAGATTTAGCATTGTAGTTATGCGTGCCAAATTTGGTTGAAATCGATTCAGATTTAGATATAGCTCCCATATATATCTTTCGCCCGATATGGACTAATACGGTCCCAGAAGCCAGAGTTTTACCCCAATTTGGTTGAAATTTTGCACTAGGAGTACAATTAGTAATATAGTCATGTGCGCCAAATTTGATTGAAATCGGTTCAAATTTAGATATAGCTTAGATAGGGTCACGGTCTAAAGGAAAAAAAAAGTTAATGCGGTCACCCCCCAGTTTTGTAGCATATTCGAAGACAATTTCAGAACACCAAAACTTTTTTTTCCGTGCACCCTACGACCCCCCCGAAATACAATTTATTGTGCTGTGTCGTCATTTGAAGTCCGATCGAAAAGAAACGCATATCGTTGTTTGTGGTTGATCAGGGGCTATATTTCGTGCATTGGTCATTTTTGACTCTGACGTCAAATTTGATTTTTAATTTTTTTATTTCGCTTCGTATACCCCTATGATGCCCATTTCTGATAACCATTATAAAGATCTTAACAAAATATGAAACTTTTGCTTTTGAAGTATTTAATTATATTCATAAACAAAAAAGTTACAGAGATTTTAAAAAGTCAATAGGTCGTCCTACACACCACCAAATAGTTTTTGTAGTTCACATTTAGATATAGCTCCCATATATATGTTTTTCTGATTTCGACAAAAATGGTCAAAACACCAACCTTGTTAAATCGCCACTGCTTAGTCGAAAAGTTGTAAAAATGACTCTAATTTTCCTAAACTTCTAATACATATATATCGAGTGATAAATCATGTTTCCCATATTTTTTTACTAAAATTGTGTTCCACCCTAGTGCATTAGCCGACTTAAATATTGAGTCTATAGATTTTGTAAAAGTCGATAAAATTCTGTCCAAATCGAGTGATATTTAAATGTATGTATTTGGGACAAACCTTTATATATAGCACCCAACGCATTTGACGGATGTGATATGGTATCGAAAATTTAGATCTACAAAGTGGTGCAGGGTATAATATAGTCGGCCCCGCCCGACTTTAGACTTTCCTTACTTGTTTTGATATAAAACTTTGTCAAAATTTTATTTCTACATGGTATCGAAAATTTAGATCTACAAAGTGGTGCAGGGTATAATATAGTTGGCCCCGCCCGACTTTAGACTTTCCTTACTTGTTTTTATATAAAACTTTGTCAAAATTTTATTTCTACAGAAAATTTAGTCAAAAATTTTATTTCTATAGAAAAATTTTGTCAAAATTTCATTTCTATAGCAAATTTTGTCAAAATTTTATTTTTATGGTCGATTTTGTCAAAATTTTATTTTTATGGTCGATTTTGCCAAAATTTTATTTTTATGGTCGATTTTGTCAAAATTGTATTTCTATAGAAAATTTTGTCAAAATTTTATTTCAATAGAAAATTTTGCCAAATTTTTATTTCTATAGAAAATTTTATCAAAATTTTGTTTTTACATAAAACTTTGTCAAAATTTTATTTCTAAAGAAAATTTTGTCAAAATTTTATTTCTATAGACAATTTTGTCAAAATTTTATTTCTATCGAAAATTTTGTCAATATTTTATTTCTTTAGAAAATTTTATCAAAATTCTATTTCTATCGAAAATTTTGTCAAAATTTTATTTCTATAGAAAATTTTGCCAAAATTTTATTTCTGTAGAAAATATTTTCAAAATTTTATTTCTTTGTCAAAATTTTATTTCTATAGAAAATTTTGTCAAATTTTTATTTCTATAGAAAATTTGATCCAAATTTAGTTTTTACATAAAACTTTGTCAAAATTTTATTTCTAAAGAAAATTTTGTCAAAATTTTATTTCTATAGAAAATGTCAAAATTTTATTTCTATAGACAATTTGGTCACAATTTTATTTCTTGAGAAAATTTTATTTCTTCAGAAAATTTTGTCAGAATTTTATTTTTATATACAATTTTGCCAACATTTTATTTCTATAGAAAATTTTGTCACAATTTTATATCTATAGAAAATTTTGTCATAATTTTATATCTATAGAAAATTTTGCCACAATTTTATTTCTTTAGAAAATTTTGTAAAAATTTTATATCTATAGAAAATTTTGGCAAAACATGAAGAATTCTACCAATCTACCAAAGAGTAACTAATCTAAGATTTTTGCTAGAATTCTACCAATTGTGGCTACCATCGCGGTTCCTTACTAACTGATCGTCAAATTTGGCACAAAGTAATGTAATTGATCACCATTAAGGTGTGCAAAATTTCATCGAAATCGATTCAGTTTTAGATATAGCTCCCATATATACGTATAGGAGCCACCGTGGTGCAATGGTTAGCATGCCCGCCTTTCAAACATAGGGTCGTGGGTTCAAACCCAGTTTCGATCAAACACCAAAATGTTTTTCAGTGGTGGATTATCCCACCTCAGTAATGCTGATGACATTTCTGAGTGTTTCAAGGGTGTTTCCACTGTAATGAAGAACGCAGTTCGGACTCGGCTCACTTGTCATTGAGCTTAACATAGAATCGGGCAGCACTCAGTGATAAGAGAGAAGCTCACCACTGGGGTATAACAATGGACTGAATAGTCTAAGTGAGCTTGAAATATCGGGCTGCCACTAAACCTAACCTAACCTATATACGTATCGTCCGATTTTCAAAAATTTGGCCCATATGACCTTATTTTTGACCATAACGCCCCATACATTAATTAAGTTTTAATTTTCATTAATTTTTTTATTTTCTATACAATAGTCTATTTTTTTCAATGAATGTTATTATGTTGTTATTTTTTTTTATTTTTAGTTATCTGTAAATAGTTTTACCCCCATTTTCATGAAGCTCCGTTAGTGCTACATTAGCTAACGAACTTTTAAACCGTACTATAGACATATCTGTCATCCCGCCAATATATTCTGTATGTGAGTTAGGCACCTAACTGCTAAACATTTTTCAGTTAAAGTTAACCGGAGAGATGATATTTCCATTTTACTTTCTGTTAACAGGGAGTTAAAGTCTAACGGAGCTACATGAAAATGGCCGTTAATGTTGGTATATTTTATATAAGGAGCAATACGGGATAGTTCATTACAATGTTTTCCACTTTAATGTAGTCCATTATTAAGCTGTTGGTCAGGTTACCGCAACAGGGCAGCTACCATCTGTAAACAGATCCCCCCATACAACTGACCAACCACCACTAACATTGTCCCTGGTTAATTACAAATATATTTAAATTAACAAGTTTTTTTCCACCATTTCTAATGGAGTAGGAGTAATTAGTGGGTGCGGTATAAATATGCTATGCTTTGCGAATTTTCTAGGACGACCCAGTTTAATTACGGTACAAATGGGTGTAGGTCGATATAGTAAGAAACCACCAAACTATTTGAACAAATATGAATGGTTAATATTCGAAAAATATGGTAAATTATTTGAAATTATATTAAAGGGATTAAATGGTTGATATGAATGTACATATTCAAGTTATTAATGTGGATGAATTGAATTAAATTAAAAAAATAAATACCAATAACACAACAATTATCTCATTACCCCAGCAAAAAAAGAGCTTCCAAACCAGTAGTTTGGATCACCAATTTGTAATCCGGAACCCAGCAAAAAAAAATGCGTTGCCCAAAAAGTAGTGAAAGTATTCTCTTTGGATCCGGTAATGGTGTAAAATTGGTTCAGAAGCGATGTATTTACAATGGGCTTGTCATAGGACGGACCATTTCAACATCCGTAGCACTGAACTTGCATCACTTGTTAAAGTGTGATCCGAATTCAGAGTTTTGGATGTGAATATTTTGCCAAATAAATTATTTTCATAATTAAAAAAATCGCTATTTTTCTACAACGGATTTGACATTTCTTCGACAAAATGTGTACTATTTTTTCGAAAGTTAAAATTACCCATTAAAAATATGAAAAAGCTATTTATAAAAAAATTAATTAAAAGAACTTCCTGTGTAGTTAATTAAATATATCTTTGAGAGGACATTGTTAGCAGTACTTTTAGAACTACTTCCAATCTTTTTACTGGGATAGTTTAGACAATTAAACATTTTACATTTTGAAGAAATTTTTGAAAATATTGAAATAAAATTGAATAGTTGTGGTAAATTTTTTCGAAAATTAAACGTGGAGTACTTTGGAATTTGAAAAATTTGCCTAAAATTAAAGAACTCAAGTTGTTTTAATACCTAAATTGACAATGAATTAAATGATACACCATCAAAAACAGCACACGTTTTGGAAAACACGGTTCTGTTTCTTGAGTTTAACAATTTTTTTATTTTTAAATAATAATGTTACAATATTTTAGAAAAAATCTATTTTTGTTACACAAAAATTACGAAATATTTTTGGTTAACCACAAAATGCTTTTTATTTTATACAAAACTGACTTCGTTATGTTTTTTATTTATTGAAACATTAATTTGGGCATATACATTTTCTGTTTTCTATATGACATAAATACTTTTTTTTTTACCCAAAAAATATATTTTATTTTAATACTATTTACATTGCCGATTTTTAAAATGTAAGTGCCGATTATGACGATTTTTTTTTTTTTTTCGAAAAAAGTGACGATTTTTCTTGGCAGCCCCCTTGTCGTAGGTTCAATCCCTGCTGCGACCGAACCCCAAATAGTTTTTCAACTATGTATTATCCACTCTCAGTAATTCTGGTGGCACTTCTGAGTGTTTCAAAGATTCTCTAAGTATCACCGCAATGTGAAACACCACTCGAGTTAGGCATTGAACCAGGGCTGCCACTTTTGTCGGTTTATCGGCACTTTGACGATTTTTACAATTTTTAAAATATTAAAATAAATTTGAAAAATTCGGAAACAAAACATGGAGTACTTTTCGAGTTTTGTCAAAATTCGTACAAATAACCATGATTCTTCCACAGCAAACTTATAAATTTTTAAGCAAAAAACAAAAATTAGATGATAGCTAGAGAATAATTCAATGAAAGGAATATTCTGTTCCAAAAATAACCTAAAATGAAATAACTCAAGTTGTTTTAATACCAAAATTGATGATTTACTCAGAATGTGCAAAAGAAACTTTTACTAATTATGATAAAATTCTAGTACAGTATAAACAAATAACCACATATGGACATTCCAGCAAAAAAACGTCGCCAAAAAAGTAGTGAAAATTTTCTTTTTGGATCCGGAAGTTTGGCAAAATTGGGGCAGAAGCGATGAATTTAACGTGGGCTTGTCATAGGACGGATGTCCAGAGCCGTTGCACTGTATTTGCTTCACATCTTAAGGTGTGATCCGAATTCAGTGTTTGGATGCGAATTAAAAAATTTTGTAATATTTTGACAAAGAAATAATTTTTAGAATTTTTTATGACTTTTAATGAATTCTAACGCTTTTCTGAAACGATTGACCTCAAATATATTCAGAAATTCACACTTTTTCTAAAATGGAATTAGCATTTTGTTCGACAAAATTTAAATAATTTGTACAATTTTATTAATTCTTAGTCTGTTTTTAACCGATTTGAAAAAAAAGAAGTTAAAATTACCCATAAGAAATAGGAAAAAGCGAGGTATAAACAAGTATATAAAGCACTAAGTTTGGCCGGGCCGAATGTTAAATACCCACCACCATGAACCAAATATTAGGGTTTCCTTTGAAATTTCAGGAGGGCTTGAGGACTTGAGGACACTTCCCGAAGATAACTTTAAAGATTTCACCTATGAGGACTATATCAGATTCTGGATTTATAAGAACCATTTTTGTTTGAGTTTTAGAGGAATCATTAACATCTCTTGTAAGTGTGGAAGAAAATTATAAAATAACGTCTTGATTTGAAATCGTAAATCTGTAGAAGTAAAATCTGGAAATTTTACATTGAGTTTCAAGCAATTTTCATGATCAGTGCGCCTCCTACACCCTCAAGAAGTGAAGTCGGTCTATATGGAGGCATTACCAAATGGACCGATAAAAATTTAATCCGATACATGTTTTTGTGAGCCTAAAATACCAGAATATTTACAATTTCAGGCAAATCAGATAAAAACTACGGTTTCTAGAAACCCAAGGAGTTAAATCGGGAGATCGTTCTTATGGTGGCTATACTAAAATATGGACCGATACTCACGGCACACCTCTTTATGGTCCTAAAATACCTCTAGATTTCCAATTTCAGACAAATTGGATAAAAACTACGGTTTCTATAAGCCCAAGACCCCAAATCGGGAGGTAGTTTTATATGGGGACCATACCAAAACATGGACCGATACTCACACTTTTTGGCACACATATTTGTGGTCCTACAATACCTCTAGATTTCCAATTTCAGGTAAATTGAATAAAAACTGCGGTTTCTATAAGCCCAAGAAGTAAAATCGGGAGATCGGTCTATATGGGGGCTATACCAAAATATGGACCGATACTCACAATTTTTGGCACACGTATTTGTGGTCCTACAATACCTCTAGATTTCCAATTTCAGGTAAATTGAATAAAGCTGCGGTTTCTATAAGCCCAAGAAGTAAAATTGGGAGATCGGTCTATATGGGGGCTATACCAAAATATGGACCGATACTCAACATTTTTGGCACACCTCTTTATGGTCATAAAATACCTCTAGATTTCAAATTTCAGGCAAATTGGATAAAAACTACGATTTCTATAAGCCCAAGACCCCAAATCGGGAGGTCGGTTTATATGGGGACTATATCAAAACCTGGACCGATATAGCCCATCTTCGAACTTGAGCTGCCTGCAGAAAAAAGACGAGTTTGTGCAAAATTTCAGTACGATTGCTTTATTATTGAAGACTGTAGCGTGATTACAACAGACAGACAGACAGACAGACAGACAGACAGACGGACATCGTTATATCGTCTTAGAATTTCTCCCTGATCAAGAATATATATACTTTATATAGTCGGAAATCGATATTTCGATGTGTTACAAACGGTATGACAAACTTATTATACCCCCGTCACCATTCTATGGTGGTGGGTATAAAAAATTGAATTAAAAGAACTTCCTTTGTAGTTGAGAAAGAGAAGTGCTTTTAAAGTTGTGCCTTTAGAAGAATTTCCAACTTGTTTTGCTGGGATATCTACCGGAAACACCATAAAAAAACACCAGTTTTTGAAAACACGGGACTTTTTCTTGAGTTTCGAAATATTTAATTTTTAAATAAAAATGTTACTCAATTAATAACAATATTTAAAAAAAATAGATTTTTTATACAAAAATTACGATTTTTTTGTTTAACTAGAAAATGATTTCTATGTTAATATTATTTGCATACAAAACTGATTTATTTATATTTTATTTTATTGAAATGCATAGTTGTGTACATTAATTTTATGGTTTGTAGGTGAAATAAATACTTTGAAACTCCGTGAAATAAAACTTGTGTTTTGTGTTTACCCAAAAAATATGCTTTATTTTAATATTATTTATATTGCCGATTTTTTGACGATTTGTAAAATGCAAGTACCGATTATGACGATTTTTATCGAAAGAGTTAAGATTTTTCTTGAAATGTTATTGGCAGCCTTGCACATAGAATTAATCAGAATTAAGTGATAAAAGAGAAGTTCACCACTGTGGTATAAAACATTGGGCTGAACATAGATCCGGGCAGCACTCAGCAGGGATGGAAAATACAATTTTTAAGAAAGTACAAAAAAGGTATTTTTTGAGCGGAAAGGTACTTTTTACTAAATTTCAACAAAAATTTCACTGGAAGATTATTGTCAAGAGACTGAATTTTAAAGAAAATACAATTTTGAAAAAATGTTCTATATAAATAAAATTTTGCAAAAATTTTCTATAGCCGGCTATCATACAAAAACCTTTTTTTCGGAAGGTTCAAGTGTGGTTTATTGTTGGGTTTAATGAACTGCCTGAATTTATTCTTATAATTGGTTGATAGTTTTGCTGCAAGTAGGGGATGCTGATGAGGAATGTGGTAATTCCGAAACGTGCGTCCATCCAACCATCTTGCAGTCTATAGGGCTTTGCCCAAATAAATTTGACAAACATTCTTTTCCTCTATTGGTTAAGCTACACTTGTAGTTTAGTCAATGTATGATTTTAAGCTGCAATAAAAAAACAACAACAATGCTTAAAGAACAAAACCAACAATAACAAAACAAAACGAAGGGAAATAAAATTTTGCAAAAAAATTCTATAGAAATAAAGTTTTGCAAAAATTTCCTATAGGTTAGGTTAGGTTAGGTTATGTGGCAGCCCGATGTATCAGGCTCACTTAGACTATTCAGTCCATTGTGATACCACAGTGGTGAACTTCTCTCTTATCACTGAGTGCTGCTCGATTCCATGTTAAGCTCAATGACAAGGGACCTCCTTTTTATAGCCGAGTCCGAACGGCGTTCCACATTCCAGTGAAACCACTTAGAGAAGCTTTGAAACCCTCAGAAATGTCACCAGCATTACTGAGGTGGGATAATCCACCGCTGAAAAACTTTTTGGTGTTCGGTCGTAGCAGGAATCGAACCCACGACCTTGTGTATGCAAGGCGGGCATGCTAACCATTGCACCAAATTTCCTATAGAAATAGCATTTTTACAAAATTTTCAATTGAAATAAAATTTTGACAAAATTATCTATAAAAATAAAATTTTGCAAAAATTCTATATAGAAATAAAATGTAGACAACATTTTCTACCGAAATAAAAAATTGATAATATAGAATCGCATTCTTTTTTCGACTAAAACATTCTTGAAGTTCAATAAAATCCTGTTTTTACAAAATCCAGATTTTCTTCCCACATGAACATGTCTGTTTTGCCTTATTTGTAAAAGATTATTAGCAAATAAGGTTGATAAAGACTTTCTCAAAATATTAAAATATTTTGTCAAAGCTATTGTACCATAAATCTGATATCGACTCAAAAATGTCTACACAACAGGTACTAAATCATTCGCGGGGGTACTACGGTACTGACCGGGGTGAAAAAGTATTGAAAAAAGTACTTTAGTACTGCATTTTCCATCCCTGGCACTCAGTGACAAGAGAGAAGTTCACCACTGATGTCTTACAATGGGCTGAATAGTCTAAGGGAGCCTAAAATATTGGGCTGCAAAAATACCTAAACTAAGTTAATTTTCCTAACTGATTATTTGAATTAAAATGTTATTCTTCAAACACATTAAGTACTTTACACGAACTGAAGAGTGGCAAATTGTATCGATAAGTGTATCTATGTTGACTTACATTATCTTGATTTAAGTCTCCATTATGTTTAATAACAAAATCATCTTATCATAGTAAATATGTTTACATACCTTGAAGGACTATATACAGTAATTACTCTTAAATTTTAAACAAACAAAAAAATTAACTAGAAATTGTCTTTAAGATATTTGGAATGTTAATAATTTGTTATTAATCCTGAAAAACAGTGAACCTACCTCAAAGAAATTTTTTGGTTAATTTTAGATAATTTTTATTATATTTGGAAAATTTTAACAAAGCATTATTACAAACGCTGGTATCACGCCGATGTCACAAAAATAAGTAAATATTTTTCGACAAATTCAAGAATATTAGACATAAATAAGTTTTTTCACTTGTTAAAGAAAATTTTGTAGTTTGAAGAAAAAAAAATTGAAGTTCAAAATTGCCACAATGTGATTAGTGACATAGGAAGTTCGTTATGGACGCATTTGTAGTAAAATTTACAAATTTAAAGAAATAATTAACTATTTTGTGAGAAATAAGAATTTAGTAAGACTTTAAGCTTAATTTGTGTATAATTTTTTCCTAAATGAGCTACAATAAAGTTAAATTGGCTTGAAAAAGAGAGTTCACTTTTTTTAGTGTATCCACCCACCCATCCACTATAGGCTTTTGGGCGAATAAAGAAATCATCAAAGTTCCTCATGTAATTTCTGTTGTAGCAATGTTTTGGGTAGTCATAATCTTCGGTCATTAAATTTCCTTTTGCTTTAACTTTTACTGGTGTGATGGTCAGTCACTTCTTCATAAGCTCCTTAATTGTGAATGATGATTATTGAGGCGAATACATTAACACGCATGGACATGACTAGCTTTCGTCGACTCATCATCATCATCTGAAATGCAATAATTCCATACCAAGGAAAAAAAGTGGAGGGGTGCATCAATAAAATCTTAAGTAGCTATACGTTTCATTGGTGGGCAAGCAAGCTAAACACAATCATTGAATATGCTTACAAATAAGAAATAAATAAACCAATCACATAAGAGATCAAATCTTAAAAGTGCTAAATACTAAAGTGCTAAGCAACAGTCAAAGAAAAATCTTTCAAATGGTAAGGATAAATCGGAGAAAGGGTTAACTCTTTGCCGTAAAGGTAAAGGCAGGGCAGTGTCAAATGTAGTGTTCCAAGGTCTCATCAACCTCAAAATATTCATACATGCACCATTCCATCAAAACACGGAACATGCGTCAGCTGTGCAAACCGAAAAACATAATAGCTAAAAAATCACCCTTTATATACAGTCCCTATATAAAGTCACTCCCGCACCCAGAGAAGGAATATGATCATCTCAAACATATTTTAAGAGCAAACTGTTATTTTTAGGTGGTGACCATGTAACATGGTTTTCCCAACCATTTTATTTTCTCGGAAATCATGTATCTGATTTCGGCAAGCAGGTTATATTTGACGAGAAAATAACATTTTAGTGACAAACATGTTACATGGTCACCATACAAAAATAACATCTTGCTCTTAAAACATGTTTGAGGTGATCATATTCCTTCTCTGATTGCGAAAAAAGGATTTTAATTTCATCTGAGATTGTTATTTGGTGACAAAATTTTTTTAGGATAGATAGATATTTTTAGGATAGAAAATTTTGTCAAAATTTTAGTTCTGTAGAACATTTTGTCAACATTTTATTTCTATCGAAAACTTTGTAAACATTTTATTTCTATGGAAAATGTTGTGAAAATTGTATTTCTACAGCAAATTTTGTGAAAATTGTATTTCTAAAGAAAATTTTTGCAAAATCTTATTTCTACAGAAAATTTTTGCAAAATTTTATTTCTATAGAAAATTTTTGCAAAATTTTATTTCTATAGAAAATTTTGCAAAATTGTAATATCTATAGAAATGTGTCAAAATTTTATTGCTATAGAAAATTGTGTCCAAATTTTATTTCTATCGAAAATTTAGTCAAAATTTTAGTTCTATGGGAAATTTTTGCAAACTTTTATTTCTATATCTAGAAATAAAATTTTGCAAAATTTTAATATCTATAGAAAATATGTCAAAATTTTATTCCTATAGTAAATTTTGTCAAAATTTTACTTCTATAATAAATTTTATCAAAATTTTAGTTCTATAGGAAATTTATGTCACAATTTTATTTCTATTGAAAATTTTGTCACAATTTTATTTCTATAGAAAATTTTGTCAAAATTTTATTTCTATAGAAAATTGTATCCAAAATTTGTTTCTACAGAAAAATTTTTAAAATTTTATTTCTATCAAAAATTTTGCAAAATTTTATTTCTATAGAAAATTTTGTCAAAATTTTAATTATATAAGAAATGTTTGTCAAAATTTTATTTCCATAAAAAATTTTGTCACAATTTTATTTCTATATGAAATTTTTGTCAAAATTGTATTTCTATAGAAAATTTAGTCAAAATTTTATTTCTATAGAAAATTTTTGAAACATTTTATTTCTATATGAGATTTTTGTCAAAATTTTATTTTTATATAAAATTTTGCAAAATTTTATTTCTATAGAAAATTTTGCAAAATTTTATTTCTATAGAAAATTTTTGCAAAATTTTAATTCTATAGAAATTTTGTCAAAATTTTATTTCTATAGAAAATTTTGCAAAAATTTATTTCTATAGAAAACTTTGTCCAAATTTTATTTCTATAGAAAATTTTGTCCAAATTTTATTTCTTAGAAAATTTTGTCAAAATATTATTTCTATACAAAATTTTGCCACAATTTTATTTCTATAGAATATTTTGCAAAATTTTATTTCTATAGAAAATTTTTGCAAAATTTTATTTCTATAGAAAATTTTTACAAAATTTTATTTCTATAGAAAATTTTTGCAAAATTTCATTTCTATAGAAAAATTTTGCAAAGTTTTATTTCTATAGAAAATTTTTGCAAAATTTTATTTCTATAGAAAAGTTTTGCAAAATTTTATTTCTATAGAAAAGTTTTGCAAAATTTTATTTCGATAGAAAATTTTGAAAAATTTTAATCTCTATAGAAAATGTGTCAAAATTTTATTGTTATAGAAAATTGTGTCCAAATTTTATTTCAATAGAAAATGTTGTCAAAATTTTAGTTCTATAGAAATTTTTTGCAAAATTTTATTTCTATAGAAATTTTTATCAAAATTTTACTTCTAAAGGGTGATTTGTTAAGAGCTTGATAACTTTTTTTTTAAAAAAACGCATAAAATTTGCAAAATCTCATCGGTTCTTTATTTGAAACGTTAGATTGGTCCATGACATTTACTTTTTGAAGATAATTTCATTTAAATGTTGACCGCGGCTGCGTCTTAGGTGGTCCATTCGGAAAGTCCAATTTTGGGCAACTTTTTCGAGCATTTCGGCCGGAATAGCCCGAATTTCTTCGGAAATGTTGTCTTCCAAAGCTGGAATAGTTGCTGGCTTATTTCTGTAGACTTTAGACTTGACGTAGCCCCACAAAAAATAGTCTAAAGGCGTCAAATCGCATGATCTTGGTGGCCAACTTACCGGTCCATTTCTTGAGATGAATTGTTCTCCGAAGTTTTCCCTCAAAATGGCCATAGAATCGCGAGCTGTGTGGCATGTAGCGCCATCTTGTTGAAACCACATGTCAACCAAGTTCAGTTCTTCCATTTTTGGCAACAAAAAGTTTGTTAGCATCGAACGATAGCGATCGCCATTCACCGTAACGTTGCGTCCAACAGCATCTTTGAAAAAATACGGTCCAATGATTCCACCAGCGTACAAACCACACCAAACAGTGCATTTTTCGGGATGCATGGGCAGTTCTTGAACGGCTTCTGGTTGCTCTTCACTCCAAATGCGGCAATTTTGCTTATTTACGTAGCCATTCAACCAGAAATGAGCCTCATCGCTGAACAAAATTTGTCGATAAAAAAGCGGATTTTCTGCCAACTTTTCTAGGGCCCATTCACTGAAAATTCGACGTTGTGGCTCGTTAGTAAGTCTATTCATGATGAAATGTCAAAGCATACTGAGCATCTTTCTCTTTGACACCATGTCTGAAATCCCACGTGATCTGTCAAATACTAATGCATGAAAATCCTAACCTCAAACGAATCACCCTTTATAATAAATTTTGTCAAAATTTTTGTTCTATAAGAAATTTTTGTAAAATTTTGTTTCTATAGAAAATTTCGCCAAAATTTTATTTCTATAGAAAATTTTGTCAAAATTTTATTTCTATAGAAAATTTAGTTAAAATTTTATTTCTTTAGAAAATTTTGTTAAAATTTTATTTTTATAGAAAATTTTGTCAAAATTTTATTTCTATAGAAAAATTTGTCAAAATTTTATTTCTATAGAAAATTTTGTTAAAATTTTATTTCTATAGAAATTTTTTGCAAAATTTTATTTCTATAGAAAATTTTACAAAATTTCATTTCTATTGAAAAATTTGTCAAAATTTTATTTCTATAGAAAATTTTTGTAAAATTTTATTTCTATAGAAAATTTTGCCAAAATTTTATTTCTATAGAAAATTTTGTCCAAATTTTATTTCTATAGAAAATTTTTGCAAAATTTTCAAAATTTTATTTCTACAGAAAATTGTGTCCCAATTTCTATAGAAAATTTTGTCCAAATTTTATTTCTATATAAAATTTTTGTCTAAATTTTATTTCTATAGAAAATTTTGTCAAAATTTTAATTATATAAGAAATTTTTGTCAAAATTTTATTTCCATAAAAAATTTTGTCACAATTTTATTTCTATAGAAAATTTTGTTAAAATTTTATTTCTATAGAAATTTTTTGCAAAATTTTATTTCTATAGAAAATTTAACAAAATTTCATTTCTATTGAAAAATTTGTCAAAATTTTATTTCTTTAGAAAATTTTTGTAAAATTTTATTTCTATAGAACATTTTTGCAAAATTTTATTTCTCTAGAAAATTTTGTAAAAATGTTATTTCTATAGAAAATTTTGTCAAAATTTTATTTCTATAGAAAATTTTGTCAAAATTTTATTTCGATAGAAAATTTTGTCAAAATTTTATTTCTGTAGAAAATTGTGTCCAAATTTTTTTTTCTATAGAAAATTTTGTCAAAATTTTATTGCTATAGAAATTTTTTGCAAAATTTTATTTCTATAGAAAATTTCATCTACTTTTTACTTCTATAATAAATTTTGTCAAAATTTTAGTTCTATAAGAAATTTTTGTAAAATTTTATTTCTATAGAAAATTTTGTAAAAATTGTATTTCTAAGAAAATTTTGTCAAAATTTTATTTCTATAGAAAATTTTTATAAAATTTTATTTCTATAGAAAATTTTGCCAAAATTTTATTTCTATAGAACATTTTAGCAAAATTTTATTTCTACAAAAAAATTTTGCCAAAATTTTATTTCTATAGAAAATTTTGTCCAAATTTTATTTCTATAGAAAATTTTTGCAAAATTTTATTTCTATAGAAAATTGTGTCCCAATTTCTATAGAAAATTTTGTCCAAATTTTATTTCTATATGAAATTGTTGTCTAAATTGTATTTCTATAGAAAATTTTGTCCAAATTTTATTTCTATAGACAATTTTGTCCAAATTTTATTTCTTAGAAAATTTTGTCAAAATTTTATTTCTATAGAAAATTTTGTCAGTAAGGTGTCATAAAACAGTAAAGTGCAATTCACTCTTGTTTTATTTAATTACCTGGCCCTGATGAAGATTGGCTGCAATAAAGTAAAACTCAAATAAAAAACATCTGGAGTTTTTTCATTAATGACCTTGAGCTGGACTAAAACCAAAAATAAAATTTTATTTCTATAGAAAATTTTGTCCAAATTTTATTTTTATAGGAAATTTTATAAAAATTTTACTTCTATAGGAAATTTTATAAAAATGTTATTTTTATAGAAAATTTTGTCAACATTTTATTTCTATAGGAAATTTTTGTCAAAATTTTATTTCTATAGGAAATGTTTGTCAACATTTTATTTCTATAGAAAATTTTTCAAAATTTTATTTCTATAGAAAATTTTGTCAAAATTTTATTTTTATAGAAAATTTTGTCAAAATTTTATTATTGTCCAAATTTTATTTCTAGGGAAAATTGTGAAGTAAATAGTGTTATGTAACCTCTAAATATTAAAATCTTTCTAACCAGTACCAATACGCTAAGAATTCACTGTTTCGAGTGTATTCTTTGATTAACTTCATGAAGTTCATGATACGCAAAGTTTCAGCAAAGACCATTTTACAACTTTTTCAAGAAACTTCAACTTCAAGAGTGAGTATGAGAAGAAATATTTACCATCTATATATATTTACCATAGCAACTCTATCCTACCGCATCCAATAGATGTGTATGGTATGTCTCAAAAGGTACTTTGTAGTCGCTTTATTAAAGTCCGTGATGATGATTTCAACACAATTTTTAAGATTATTTCAAAAGCAGATTGTTTTTTTATTGCTTTCGCGTATAAACTTCCTTCATGATTCCTTCTTTTGCACATGTACTGCAAGAGTAGCTGCATCAGTAGCCCACAAACCATTAGACGGTAAACTTTATGGATTTGCTGTAGTGGAGGTATTTGCCTTCGAGACAATGCAACAGCTTTTCGCTTCGTCTTAATTATTAAAGACTCTTTGGAAAATGTTGATGTGCAAAAGGATTTTTATTGCAAATAAATCCTTCAAAATATCTTTTCACACTCTTAGCATGAGCGAACTGACAAACATACAAACAAACAAACCAAGAAGAAAATGATGAGTGAATTAATGGCTAGGCGGCAGCTAGGATGATGTTTATTTGCAAACAGTGGTGGAGGAAAAACGAGAATAATAAGGGGAAGTTATCTGGGATAGTCAAGTAGCTCATTGGTCACTGTAGATTTATATTCTTGTGGAACAGCACAACCATCTCGTCGAGAAATTTTCGATAGTAAATATCTATTATTGATTTAATGTGGGAATATACGATCCGTTTATATACGATCCGTTTATGAAAGTGAATCAACATATATGCGGTGTCAAATGGAGAATAGACAGTGTCAATCTGACAACGATAAAATGACACAATGCTTTGTCAAAACAACAACCAACGTTCATGATATGAAAACGTAATGGTTACGAATTTATTATAAAAATCCACTACCGTGACTCGAACATAGATTATCTGTTCCAGTAATGTCACCAGCATTACTGAGGTGGGATAATCCACCGCTGAAAAACTTTTTGGTGTTCGGTCGAAGCAGGAATCGAACCCACGACCTTGTGTATGCAAGGCGGGCATGCTAACCATTGCACCACGGTGGCTCCCTTATGGCCATAGGCCATAGACATTCCAACAGCACTCACGACCTTCGCACTCAGCGCGCATCAAGCAAGTATGGCTTAAACAGGAGGCTCCTCGCTTCATTTGTTGAAGACCAACATCTTCGGATATTAATCCTTTGATCTTTTGCATCCATTTTGAAGAGTAAGTTTGGCAAAATACCAAAGTCATCTTGAGATGATGGAGCTTCGCCGGGAATGGGCCAAAATACCCCACAGTCACTTTCGTGCAGCGTGTGATGTCTTTGCCGGCAGTTTGTAGGCCATAATTCATGCCAAAGGTACAAGCGAAGCTATTAGTGCTAATTGCCGAAACAACTAGTGCTAATTGCCGAAACAACAAGCTAAATGGCGAAACACATATTGCGGAAGCAAGCTGTGGAGCAATAGTTAGGATGTCCACCTTTCATACATAGAGTCGTGGGTTCAACTCACGGTTTGGACGAAAAACCAAAAAAAAGGTTTTCAGTGGTGAATTATGCCCTCTCTAAATGGATTCACCGTAATGTTAAACGCCATTCGGACTTGACGACGATCGGTATGTAAAGAAGCGCAATTTGACCCCATTTATCGAGATCGGGCAATACATATATATGGGAGCTTTGTTTTGATTATTTTCCAAATTCAACAACCTTCATCCAAATACACTAAAAAAAGTTTACTTGGATCCAAAGATTTTGACCTTCCCTTAAGAATTTTGGTATTGATTCAAAGATGCGGCTTCTTTAAAATAAAGAAAATCTTTAGCGACCTATCTTGCTTTAAATCTAGGACCAATAAAATTAAAATTAAGATACAGATCTCATTTATCAATTTTTCATTCCCTTTTCGTGGTTTATTAATACGAGGACAGTTAGGAAAAGTCTTAGCCTAGCACAAAAAGCGCGGTATAAACAGAAAAAAGTTAAGTGTTTTGGAAACTTCCATCTCTGTTAGGTTAGGTTAAAGTGGCCGCCCGATTAAATTTCAGGCTCACTTAGACTATTCAGTCCATTGTGATAGCACATTTAGCTAAAAGTACCTATTACATATGGGCACTTCTAGTCTTAACCACTGAACCTTCTCTATTATTTACTTTTGTTGAACCAACCAGATTGCTCCAAAAACATTAACAAACTGCTTAAGTTAACGTTTTCCAGGTCCGCCAGTAATCTAAAGCTATATGCTCCTAAAATTCGCTTACGCCTTACACAAAAAGAAGGACACTCACACAAGAGGTGTTTAATTGATTCCTTTTCCTCCACATCATGACAGCTTATACAATAGTCATTATACTTCACACCTATAGTTTTTGCAAATACACCTATCAGGCAGCGACCCGTTATAGCAGATATCAGGAGTGCTATCTGACGCCTTGAGAACACTAGCATATCTAGTGTGCGGTTTAAGTTTAAATGGGGCCATATTTACTTAGTGTCGTTACAACCCTTGTAATTCTCCCATCGAATATTTGCCATAACAGCCTTCCCACGCAGTAAGAGCTTGCAGGGGGCCAGAGGCATACCAACAGATTCTAGTTCCCCTGGAATATGTAAGGTAGTTCCTAGCCTTGCTAACACATCTGCTTCGCAGTTCCCCGGTATGTTCCTATGGCCAGGCACCCATATTAAGTGAATATTGTACTGCTCAGCCATCTCGTTGAGAGATTTGCGGCAGTCTATGGCCGTTTTCGAGTTAAGGAACACAGAGTCCAAGGATTTTATTGCAGGTTGACTGTCTGAGTATATATTAATGCCAATATTTGTTGGAACATTACTTCGTCACCTCTCTTATTGCTAATATTTCAGCCTGAAAAACACTACAGTGATTAGGTAATCTTTTCGCTATTCGAAGTTCCAGATCATTAGAATATACTCCAAACTCCACTTGTCCATTCAATTTGGAGCCATCAGTATAGAAATCTATATATCTTTTATTCCCCGGGGTCTGTGTACACCACGCCTCACTGTTGGGAATTAGAGTTTCAAACTTTTTGTCGAAAAGTGGTGTTGCCAGGGTGTAATCCACTACGTTAGGCACACCTGGCATTACTTTGAGGACCGAACTGTGACCGTACATTTTTTCCGACCACAGCGATAGCAGCTGACTGTTTGGCCAAAATGTCTAAAGGCAATAGATGTAGGTTAGGTTAGGTTAGGTTATGTGGCAGCCCGATGTATCAGGCTCACTTAGACTATTCAGTCCATTGTGATACCACAGTGGTGAACTTCTCTCTTATCACTGAGTGCTGCCCGATTCCATGTTAAGCTCAATGACAAGGGACCTCCTTTTTATAGCCGAGTCCGAACGGCGTTCCACATTCCAGTGAAACCACTTAGAGAAGCTTTGAAACCCTCAGAAATGTCACCAGCATTACTGAGGTGGGATAATCCACCGCTGAAAAACTTTTTGGTGTTCGGTCGCAGCAGGAATCGAACCCACGACCTTGTGTATGCAAGGCGGGCATGCTAACCATTGCACCACGGTGGCTCCGGCAATAGATGTAGCATGACATTAAGGGAGTCTGTTCCTGTCGTACTAAATGCGCCTGAGATACATAAGCTCGCCATACGCTGAACTTTATCTAAACTAGTCGGTTTCTGAAGTGCCGGCCGCCAGACTACAACACCATATAGCATTATAGGTCTAACTACTGCCGTGTATAACCAATGCACAATTTTTGGTTTTAGTCCCCACTTTTTCCCTATTGCCGAGTACAAAGTTACCGTGGCTATTCTCGCCCTTTCTTCAATATTGAGCCTAAAATTCAGCTTCCTGTCCAAAATAACGCCAAGGTATTTTGCACACTCACCAAAGGGAATTTCAATACCCCCTAAGGAAATGGGCCTAACCGTGGGAGTTTTGCGATCTTTGCAGTACGTGACTAGTTCTGTCTTTGCTGGATTTACCCCAAAACCATTAACTTTCGCCCATTTCTCAGTCATCCGGAGAGCTCTCTGTATAATATCTCTGATTGTGAATGGAAATTTCCATCTCTGTTATGAGCACATGTTAAATTTTGTTTCGATCATAGACCAAGGAAGGTATAGACATCTCAAGTGAATTCACAGCGCTGTAGTTTGTCTGCACACCGTAGATGGCTCTTTCTCATCTGCAATTGAGTGATTTTTTAATTTGGCTTTAATTTGTTTTCTTTCCTTTGTTCTCTCGTTGAAACACCAAATATTGTGAAAGTTTATAAAATACTGTTCATCCACACCTTTTTTGTAATGCAAATTGACTAATTTATACGGTTATTCTCGTTTTCCAAAAAGAAATTGAGTCACTTGACTGCGCAATTGAGTGGAATGACTGCGCACTGCAAATAAACAAAACCATGGTGAATTATCAAGGTATGTCTCTATATTTTCTTGGTCTATGGTTTCGATATAGAAACATATGTTCAAAAAAGACGCATCCGCAATTTTTTTACAATGAAAAAATTAGAAATACGTGCTGTAATTAAATATTTACATAAAAAAGGTTTACAAGAAATTCATAATGATATGGTGAATGTGTTAGGTGAAAGTGCTCCTTCATATGCAACTCACGTACAAACAAATGCCAATTTAAAAATCCAAATTATAACGGATACTTCAAAGTAAAAAATGTTTTCTTAATTAAAAAAAAAAAGCTTTAAACCAAAGACGCTAAATCCTTAAAATAAGTCTCAGCCTATATTTGAAGCGTTTTTATCTCAAATCTAAAGTTTCAATATTTCAGTTAATTTAATGACAATTTCTTTAAATCGGAAATGTGTTTCTTAACTTTGAGGAAAATTAGCCTTAGTCCAAAGACATGCGACTTTAACGGAGGGACGCAAATTCACAAAATGTGTGCCCTAAATTTAATGAAAAAAAATGTTTAAAGCAAAGATTATAAACCTTAATTTAAATAAATTGTCATTATTTTAAAGAAATTTGTCCTTAATATTTTGTAAATTTCGCATCCTAAATTTTAAGTTGTATAATCTTTAATATGATGTAAATATTTTTTTCAGTGTAGATTAATAATTGCGACCGGAATCATGCCAACAATAAATAAATGGACGGACGGGACACAAAGAGCTCGATTAACTCAGGAGGTTATTCTAAGTCGATCGCTATATAAAAATCAATATTTCTGGTAAACACATTTTTTATGGTTCGTTATAAAAAGTTTTATGGTCAAAAGATCGGACATCTAAATTTCACATAGGAAAAGACAGACTTACATGTTTTTCACTCAATTCGTGTACATACCTGCAAGAGAGAAAGATCATTAACTTTAAGATAACATAGAAATAGAAATTCATTAAATTTAATATAAAATAATTTTGTATAACACAAATATTTTTTTGATTCAATCACGAAATGAATTTTTCGATTAAAATTGCTTTAATCATGAATTTTACTTGGATTTTTTTTTTGGAAAGAAAATATTTCCAATTAATTTACTTTTGTCGAGAAATCAATTAATTTTCAAAATTGATTCAATAACACCAGCGAACTTCAATTAATGTTTTAAATTAATTAATTAGAATTATAATCGAATAAGCTATAAAAAATGCCATATTAGGATAGTTGATCGGATTTAATTAAATTGAATTAATTTTTAATATCAATTAAATTTTTAATTAAAAAAATTGGCGACGAACATGGTGCGACTCCAATCAAAAAAAAGTGAACCCTATATTTCACTAAAGCCGATTTAATTCTATTTTAGTTTATGGAATTATTACGTTTTAAGAGAGTTTCCATGGCGTTAATATTTTTTTGCGTACGTTAGTTAAATTATCTAAAACAGAGGAAAAACTATACAAATTAAGCATAAATATTAAATAAATTCGGGTCTCCATAAAATAGTTCAGAATTTCTTAAAAATTTAAATTTTACCAATAATGAGCCCATCATCAACTTCGTTTGGTACTAAAGACATTTTTGCAATTTTTCTCTCCAATTTTTCTTTTCAAAATTCGATTTTTTTAATAAGTGAAAAAGTTTATTACGTCTAATAAATTTTCTTGAATTTGGCGAAAATTATTTACTTAGTTTTGTGAAATCGGCGTGATATCAGCGTTTCTACTAGAGTTTAGTTCGGATCGTATGAAGAAGACCTATGCGGCATTATACGACCCTTTTCAACTGGCTTTATTCAGCTGTGATAAGGCCAGTAGCTGTGTATGGATGTCATGTATGGTGGCCCATCACAAACAACCACAATCATAAACTGAGATTAGGCAGAATAAATAGAACGGCCCTCATCTAAAGGGTGGTTAAATTGTAAGGGCCGATGTTGAATGTGAACCACACCTAAACGCCAATTTTTTTCGAATTTTATTTGACATTTCTCTTTTTCAGACTTATTCAATTTGAACCATGGAGAGATACACAATCCAACAACGTGTTAAATGGTTCCAAGAAATGGCAACCGTTGATGATCAATTTTCGAAGAAAATCATCTTTAGTGATGAGGCACATTTTCACCTCAGTGGATTCGTCAACAAACAGAATTGCCGCATCTGGGCGAATGAGAATCCAAGAGTGATTGTCGAAAAACCAATGCATCCACAAAGAGTGACTGTTTAGTGCGGTTTATGGGCTGGCGGCATCATCGGGCCGTATTTTTTCCAAAATGAGGCCGGTCAGGCAGTTACTGTGAATGGTGTTCGCTATCGTGAGATGATAATTAACTTTTTATGGCCCGAATTGGAAGATATGGATGTGGACGATATGTGGTTTCAGCAGGACGATGCCACACAGCTAACGAAACAATGGCTCTTTTGCGCAACAAATTCAATGGCCGTGTTATCCCACGTAATGACGATGTCAATTGGCCGCCAAGATATTGTGATTTGACACCGTTGGATTTTTTCTTTGGGGTTATTTGAAAGAAAAGGTGCACGTCGATAAGCCAGCAACAATTCAAGAGCTAAAGGCTCGGCACATTAACGGCATAGAACCTCCATTATGCCTCAGCGTCATCGAAAATTTGGACCATCGGATGAAGGTGTGCCACCGAGGTCGCGGCGCCCACTTGGCCGATATTTTGTTCATACATAATTGAGTAATACCAATATATCATAATAAAATAAAATTACAATAATTTCCTAAATAGTTTGTGATTTATTCAAAATCAACATCGGCCCTTGAAATTTTAACCATCCTTTACATGACCGGGGCGATGAGACAACGGCCACCGCCGCACTGGAGGTATTGATGGGGATATGTCCCCTAGACCTGCATATTAGGAGGACCGCGGACGACATACTGATCAGACTGAGGGGCCTGGACTCATTGGAGAGCACGGGCTGCAGACACACTGAACTGATAGTCTATGCCGGACGACATATGAGAACTGACTATATGGCGACACGGCATATGTATGACAATAACCTGGGTTCAATTATCCCGAGCATAGAGGACTGGGATGAAAATAGGATACACTTTGGAAATCTCAACATCTATACGGACGGCTCGAAAATGGCCGAGGGCACAGGCAGAGGAATTTACTGCAAGGTGTTGGAACTTAAGGAGTCCTTTAAGTTGGAAGATAAATGCAGCATTTTTCAGGCTGAGATATTTGCTATTGCAAAAGCTGCGGCACTTCTATCGATGATACCGTTATTTAGATGCGATATCAGCATTTTCATCGATAGTCAGGCAGCTATAAAGGCCCTGGGCAATACGAACATAAGGTCGAAGGTTGTCCGCCGCTGTCGTAGAGAGCTTACGGTTCTCACTGAACATCATAATGTAACTCTGTGCCACCGTGATGCAATGGTTAGCATGCCCGCCTTGCATACACAAGGTCGTGGGTTCGATTCCTGCTTCGACCGAACACCAAAAAGCTTTTCAGCGGTGGACTATCCCACCTCAGTAATGCTGGTGACATTTCTGAGGGTTTCAAAGCTTCTCTAAGAGGTTTCACTGGAATGTGGAACGCCGTTCGGACTCGGCCCCTTGTCATTGAGCTTAACTTGGAATCGGGCAGCACTCTGTGATAAGAGAGAAGTTCACCAATGTGGTATCACAATGGACTGAATAGTCTAAGTGAGCCTGATACATCGGGCTGCCACCTAACCTAACCTAACTCTGTGCTGGGTACCTGCACATTATGGCATAACTGAGAATGAAGAGGCAGATGTACTCGATAAGGAAGGCTCAGGTGGCACGGATAACATCATTTCGGACGTTTTTCCTCTGCTTTCTTTGTTTATTTACAGGATCAATAGCAAATATGAAGATTTATGGAAGAGACGATGGGCTTCTTCTAACAGGTTGGCTGATAAGTCCCCAGTCTAACAAAGAAAAACAATTTTTTTTGTCAAAAATCGTTTTTATTATTCAACATAGTTCCCTTCAAGAGTGATACAACGCTTATAACGACCTTCCAATTTTTTGATACTATTTTGGTAGTACTCCTTTGGTTTTGCCTCAAAATAGGCCTCAGTTTCGGCGATCACCTCTTCATTGCAGCCAAATATTTTCCCTGCGAGCATCCTTTTGAGGTCTGAGAACAAGAAAAAGTCGGTGGGGCCAGATCTCGAGAATACGGTGGGTGGGGAAGCAATTCGAAGCCCAATTCATGAATTTTTGCCATCGTTCTCAATGACTTATGGCACGGTGCGTTGTCTTGGTGGAACAACACTTTTTTCTTCTCCTTCATATGGGGCCGCTTTGCCGCGATTTCGACCTTCAAACGATCCAATAACGCCATATAATAGTCACTGTTGATGTCTTTTCACTTCTCAAGATAATCGATAAAAATTATTCCATGAGCATCTCAAAAAACAGAGGCCATTACTTTGCCAGCGGACTTTTGAGTCTTTCCACGCTTCGGAGACGGTCTACCGGTCGCTGTCCACTCAGCCGACTGTCGATTGAACTCAGAAGTGCAGTGATGGAGCCATGTTTCATCCATTGTCACATATCGACGGAAAAACTCGGGTGTATTACGAGTGAACAGCTTCAAACACCGCTCAGAATCATCAACACATTGTTATTTTTGGTCAAATGTGAGCTCGAGCGGCACCCATTTTGCACAGAGCTTCCGCATATCCAAATATTGATGAATGATATGACCAACACGTTCCTTTGATATCTTTAAGGCCTCTGCTATCTAGGTCAACTTCATTTTACGGTCATTCAAAATCATTTTGTGGATTTTTTTGATGTTTTCGTCGGTAACCACCTCTTTCGGGCGTCCACTGCGTTCACCACACTCCGTGCTCATTTCACCACGCTTGAATTTTCCATACCAATCAATTATTGTTGATTTCCCTGGGGCAGAGTCCGGAAACTCATTATCAAGCCAAGTTTTTGCTTCCACCGTATTTTTTTCCTTCAGAAAACAGCATTTTATCAAAACACGAAATTCCTTTTTTCCATTTTTTTTCACAATAACAAAAGTTGCTTCACAAAAGACGCTCTATCTCACAAACTAATTGACTTACAGACGTCAAATTTTGACACGAATCATTTGAAGGTTGATACTATATAAAATAATATGCATTTAATACTAGCGACGCCATCTATGTGTCAGACCGGGGACTTATCAGCCAACCTGTTATAGGCTGTGAACAAACGAAACTGATATGGGACGAATATAATATTAGGAACTCTGAAATCCTGATGTCATTGCAAAGAGAGGATGTGAGGTCGATAACAGGCATCATAACAGGATACAACACTCTGGGAAAACACATGGTAAGGATCGGTGTAGCGAATGATGATATTTGTGGTGGTGTTTGGACCCCGAGGATACGGAAGATTCATTGCACTTCCTGTGCCAGTGTCCAGCACTATCTTTCAGAAGAAACAAGATACTGGGCTCTTATTTCTTTCAGACTATGGCCGACTTGCGAGAATGTAGCCTGATGAGTATTCTCGCCTTCATCAAGGCATCGGGGTGGAGGACCTAGGCGCACCCGAAGGACACATTATCATAGAATGGACTGACTCATTCTGGTCGGAGCGTGACAGACACGAAGAGGAAGGTGGAAAGAAGTTTGAGGAACCGCAATGCACCAACTAGGGTCTAAGTGGACACAAATTCGCTAGTTCGGATTCGTGTCATCCTCCATAACCTAACCTAACCTAATACAGTTTAGTTAAAATTTTTTAATTCTAATCTATTATTAACTAAAATGTTCTTTCCTGGCGCCTTGTTCTGTAGTTTAGCTGATCGACACTAGCTAGTGGTGGTTAATAAATAATCTTGCCCATTGCAGGGTCTCGTATTTAGTACAAGCCATAACTTACAGTTGCTGGAACTGAAAATCGTATTTTCCTCTAAGGACGTATTTTTATTTTTTCCCCTAAGAACCTATGTTTTACCCATCATCCTTCAATAACTGAAAAAAAAAAAAAACAAAAAACAATTTTCTATTGCAGATTCATTTATTTTCCATAATGCTCTTTAGGATTGACATCCATATTTCTAATAGAAGATACCAGTATTGGCCTTGATCCAATCCAAATAGCTGGTCACACGAGTGAAAGCAGCAGGGAATCCCTTTTCGCAACCAGCAGCTGAACCGAAAGAGGTTAAACCAACTTGAATCTTGGACGATTCCAAGACCAATGGGCCACCAGAATCACCATTGCAGGTGGAAACAGCATTGGGGGTAGATACACAAATGTTCGAATCAACAACAATGGAGGTACCATAGGTGGCGGCGCAAACTTTATTTTCAATGACTTGCATGCGGGCCCATTGCAAGTCCTTGGCAACACCAGTGGCAGAATCGGACATACGGCCCCAACCAGAGGCAATCACATAATCACCCGAATAGGTAGAGTAAGAGTTGGAAATAGCTGGAAGTTGAACGGGTTGGATTTTAGCCGAGTAGGCAACGCTTGGGATTTTGATCAAGGATATATCGTTTCTCAAGTTGTTGGTATTCCAGCCAGAGTGGACGATGATATTCTTGTTGGAGACCTTGTAGGTGACTTCAGCGGAGGTGCGAACGGTAGCTCCCAAGTAGACGGTAACGGAGAGGATACTAAGAAATGTGAAATATAAAATAAGGACATGCAATCACTTGGGTAGCACCTTTGCGAACTTACCCATCGGTACAGTGAGCAGCAGTCAAAACCCATTCCTTGCCAATCAAGGATCCACCGCACCAGGCAGCAGCGCTGGGAGTAACTTGCAAGGATAGACCAACCTGGTAAGGGAATTGACCAACAGTAGCAGCATTACCATTAGTAATACGGCCCTCTGAATTTCCAATCACTGGAACAACACGATTACGAGGATAAATTTCCTCTGCGGAAACGCTGGCGGCCAAAGCCAAAGCAAAAACAATGAAGAATTTCATAGTGTAACGAAACAATTCCAACTGATGACATCTTGAGGAAATTTTACCATTTTTATACTCTGATTGTTATCTCAAGAGGGTTGTATGTAATCAATTCTGGTAGAATTTTGATTTATTGCATTGGATTAATTTGGATTGCATATTGCATGAACATAAAGATAATTTCTAATTTATTCGTGATTTCCCATTTTTTTTTCTATGACATATTGTAACTGAGGTGTTATCAATTTTTTTTTTCACAGAAATTTAGAGGCGCTATTAATTTTTTTATACAAAAAAAATATTGTAATGCAAGAAAGACAAGATTTAAGGTGAAATATAACTACTGCAATACATTAAGATTCTATTGAATGCAGACGACTAATATTCAAGAACTTTGAATATATATCTTTCTGATTATTATTTTATTAATACTAGCGTAACCCCGCTTCGCTGCGCCTTCCGAAGCGTATTTGTAGGAGCCTTTTTCGGTAACTTAGTCAACCATATCCTTCGTGCTGAAAACAAATTCAAAAAGAGTTGAATTCTTTCAAACAAATCGGACAACTTGCTTTTTCGTTTATGGATAGAAATACGGCGGATATGCAGATGTAAAAACGGCTGCCAATTTCATGTAAATTTAAGTTTTTTACATAAAAAAGACTGGCAGAAGCCTGTGCAAAAATCATAAAATTTTGTACCGAGTTCCCATTTACGGACAAATTTTCACTTTCAATTTTCAAAAAATCGGACAAAATGGAAGCCTCTACCCACCTTCGCTCCACTTCGACCAGATATCGCAAACTCACGTACCCTATATTAAATTTATAAACTACCCAACGGTCCCTATAAATCGACAAAGTTTTTTTTTCACTATTCTCCTTCCCCAACCAGATATCGAAATATCATATACTAATTAAAAAATCATGTATTAATTTAATCACCTCCTCCCACATTCCCTGTAAATTTCAAGTAGATCGAAGAAGGTTAAATGTTGCTCTATTGTTTTAAAGGGACGTCACTTTCCCCGATAAAATACCGACAAACACCGATTTCCTTCCCCCACGACCTTTGTAAATTTCCTCCACCATAGGATGGGGGGTATATTAACTTTGTCATTCCGTTTGTAACACATCGAAAAAATTGCTCTAAGACCCCATAAAGTATATATGTTCTGGGTCCTGGTGAAATTCTGAGTCGATCTAAGCATGTCCGTCTGTCCGTCTGTTTAAATCACGCTAACTTCCGACGCTATCGACTTGAAACTTGGCACAAGTAGTTGTTATTGATATAGGTCGGATGGTATTGCAAATGGGCCATATCGGTTCACTTTTACGTATAGCCTCCATATAAAGGGAGCCTCAGATTTGGCTTGTGAAGCCTCTAACAGAAGCATATTTCATCCGACCTGGCTGAAATTTGGTACATGGTGTAAGTATATGGTCTCTAACAACCATGCAAAAATTGGTCCATATCGGTCCATAATTATGTATAGCTCCCATATAAACCGATCCCTAGATTTGACCTCCGGAGCCTATTGCAGGAGCAAAATTTATTCGATCCTGTTGAAATTTGGTACATGGTGTTAGTATATGGTCTCTAACAACCATGCAAGAATTAGTCCATATCGGTCCATAATTATATATAGCCCTCATATAAACCGATCCCCAGATTTGTCCTCCGGAGCCTCTTGTACGAGCAAAATTCATCCGATCCGTTTGAAATTTGGAACGTGGTGTTAGTATGTGGTCTCTAACAAACACGCAAGAATTGGTCCATATCGGTCCATAATTATATATAGTACCCATATAAACATTTCCCCAGATTTGATCTCTGGAGCCTCTTGGAGAAGCAAAATTCATCCGATTCGGTTGAAATTTGCAACGTGGTGTTAATATATGGCCGCTAATAACCTAACCTAACCTAACCATAGTTATATATAGCCGATCCCCAATCACACAAAAATTGGTCCAAAAGAATCTACCAAAATGTTATTTCTATAGAAAATTTTGTCAAAATTTTATTTCTATAGAAAATTTTGTCAAACTTAATTATATACGTATTTAATCGGCATTTTTTAGTTTAATATATACCACATATGGACTACTTGCAATTTAGAAGACGGTGCACACAAAAAATTTTTTTTTCTGATTCAATCACGAAATTAATTGATCCAATTAATTTTTTAATTGAAATGTCTTCAATCACGAAAATGATAGTATCAATCACAGTTTTAATTGGGCATAGAAAAAATTCTTGATTAAAAAATTAATTAGTTTCATTACCAAATTTCAATTAATTTTTTAATTGATTCAATTAAAAATTTAATTGATGTTGATTGCAAAACTCAATTAATTTAGTAATTAAAAAAAGGTAACTATTTTCAATTACATTCTGAATTGGCTTAGAATTTTTATTTGGATTAACAATTGATTGTTTGAAAAAAATTTTAATTAAAAAAAAAATCATCACTTTTTTAACTGACTTAGTCTTCCGAATTTGATTAAAAGTTAATTGTATCAATTAACTTTTTAATTAAAAAATTTACAATTTTCAATCATTGACTTAATTAACTTAACGTTTCTATATTGATTAAAAAGTTAATTGTACCAATTAATTTATTAATTGAAAAAAGTTTCAACTTCAATTAACTTTTTAATTGGAAATATTTTGGTGATATTTTTTTTCTGTGTGTTAGGAAGTTTTAAGATACCTTGCCATCGGCAAGTGATACCGCAATCCAAGTAATTCGATTGTGGATGACAGTCTTCAGTAGAAGTTTCTACGCAATCCATGGTGGAGGGTACATAAGCTTCGGCCTGGCCGAACTTACGGCCGTATCGAAAAGTGATGTAGCGGACCTTGTGTAAACGTCCCAGAAAATGTCAAGCAAATTATAAAGCCCAATTTTCAAAAAGCAAGGCAAGGGGCGGCCCTCTTTCCGTCCCTCTTCGTATAATATCAGGTATCCAATATTAATTTCATAACCTCTCCCCACGTCCTCTGTAAATTTCAAGTAAATTGGAAATGTATAATTGTTTCTTTGTATGTACTTAAGGAGAAGCTGATGTCTCCCTATGCCCTTTTATTCTTCCCCGACCAAATATTAAAAAATCAGGAATCTGATATAAATTTCATAACATCACCCAATTTTTCCGTAAAATTTCAGTCGGAAGACTTAAGTTTTATTTTCACTGTACTTTAAAAAAGTCGGGCAACGGGGAGGTCCCCCTCTCCGACCAAATATCGAAAAATAAAGTAGCCGTTCTTTGTCTAGACGACCCCTTCAACCTTTCCTGAAAATGTCAAGTAAATCGGATAATTCTGTTCCTAGTTTTAAAAAGTCGGGCAAGGGGGAGGTCCCCTCCCCTATCACATATGAACACATCAGGTAACACATATTAATTTCATAACCTCACCTCATGTCCTCTGTAAATCTCAGGTAATTTAGAGAATTTTAGTTTTTTCGCTGTACTTTAAAAAAAGTCGAACAAAGGGGAGGTCCGCCTCCGCGACCAGTTATCGAAAAATAAAGTAGAGGATCTTTGCTAGAAGCCAACCCCCAACCTTCAATGAAAATTTCAAGCAAATCAGTCAACTTTGGTCAAATTTTCAAAAAGTCGGACATAGGAAAAGCCCCCCTCCGCGACCAGGTGTCAAAAAATGAGTTATCCTATTTTCATCACATGAGCGCCCCCTACGATATTTGAAAGTTTCAAGTAAATCGTTTCAGCCGTTTCCGACCTTAAGGTAGAATTACATACCATGCGTTCAATGCGTACAATGCGTCCGATGATTGAAGAGTTGAAATATCTCTTTAAAATCAAAAGCTCGAATACCACAGTAGTGGTGAAGGGTATAAATATGGGAAACATTTAAATCTGAAGCAATTTTAAGGAAACTTTGCAAAAGTTTATTTATAATTTATCGCTCGATATATATGTATTAGAAGTTTAGGAAAATTAGAGTCATTTTTACAACTTTGCGACTAAGCAGTGGCGATTTTACAAGGAAATTGTTGGTATTTTGACCATTTTTGTCGAAATCAGAAAAACATATATATGGGAGCTATATCTAAATCTGAACCGATTTCAACCAAATTTGGCACGCATAGCAACAATGCTAATTATACTCTCTGTGCAAAATTTCAACTAAATCGGAGTTAAAAATTGGCCTCTGTGGTCATATGAGTGTAAATCGGGCGAAAGCTATATATGGGAGATATATCTAAATCTGAACCGATTTCAACCAAATTTGGCACGCATAGCTATAATGCTAATTCTACTCCCTGTGCAAAATTTCAACTAAATCGGAGCAAAAAATTGGCCTCTGTGGTCATATGAGTGTAAATCGGGCGAAAGCTATATATGGGAGATATATCCAAATCTGAACCGATTTCAACCAAATTTGGCACGCATAGTTTCAATGCTAATTCTACTCCCTGTGAAAAATTTCAACTAAATCGGAGTTAAAAATTGGCCTCTGTGGTCATATGAGTGTAAATCGGGCGAAAGCTATATATGGGAGATATATCCAAATCTGAACCGATGTCAACCAAATTTGGCACCCATAGTTACAATGCTAATTCTACTCCCTGTGCAAAATTTCAACCAAATCGGAGTTAAAAATTGGCCTCTTTGGGCAAATGAGTGTAAATCGGGCGAAAGCTATATATGAGAGCTATATCTAAATCTGAACCGATTTGGCTGGTATTTTGCAAGTTTTTCGAGACCCATAAAATATTCGGATGTACGGAATTTGAGGAAGATCGGTTGATATACACGCTAATTATGACCAGATCGGCGAAAAATATATATGGCAGCTATATCTAAATCTGAACCGATTTTTTCCAAAATCTATAGGGATCGTCTTTGAGCCGAAACAGGACCCTATACCAAATTTTAGGACAATCGGACTAAAACTGCGAGCTGTACTTTGCACACAAAAATACATCAACAGACAGACAGACAGACGGACAGACAGACGGACAGACAGACAGACGGACATCGCTAAATCGACTCAGAATTTAATTCTAAGCCGATCCGTATACTAAAAGGTTGGTCTATGATTACTCCTTCTTGGCGTTACATACAAATGCACAAACTTATTATACCCTGTACCACAGTAGTGGTGAAGGGTATAAATATGGGAAACATTTAAATCTGAAGCAATTTTAAGGAAACTTTGCAAAAGTTTATTTATAATTTATCGCTCGATATATATGTATTAGAAGTTTAGGAAAATTAGAGTCATTTTTACAACTTTGCGACTAAGCAGTGGCGATTTTACAAGGAAATTGTTGGTATTTTGACCATTTTTGTCGAAATCAGAAAAACATATATATGGGAGCTATATCTAAATCTGAACCGATTTCAACCAAATTTGGCACGCATAGCAACAATGCTAATTCTACTCCCTGTGCAAAATTTCAACTAAATCGGAGCAAAAAATTGGCCTCTGTGGTCATATGAGTGTAAATCGGGCGAAAGCTATATATGGGAGATATATCCAAATCTGAAACGATTTCAACCAAATTTGGCACGCATAGTTTCAATGCTAATTCTACTTCCTGTGAAAAATTTCAACTAAATCGGAGTTAAAAATTGGCCTCTGTGGTCATATGAGTGTAAATCGGGCGAAAGCTATATATGGGAGATATATCCAAATCTGAACCGATGTCAACCAAATTTGGCACGCATAGTTACAATGCTAATTCTACTCCCTGTGCAAAATTTCAACCAAATCGGAGTTAAAAATTGGCCTCTTTGGGCAAATGAGTGTAAATCGGGCGAAAGCTATATATGAGAGCTATATCTAAATCTGAACCGATTTGGCTGGTATTTTGCAAGTTTTTCGAGACCCATAAAATATTCGGATGTTCGGAATTTGAGGAAGATCGGTTGATATACACGCCAATTATGACCAGATCGGCGAAAAATATATATGGCAGCTATATCTAAATCTGAACCGATTTTTTCCAAAATCAATAGGGATCGTCTTTGAGCCGAAACAGGACCCTATACCAAATTTTAGGACAATCGGACTAAAACTGCGAGCTGTACTTTGCACACAAAAATACATCAACAGACAGACAGACAGACAGACAGACAGACAGACGGACAGACAGACGGACAGACAGACGGACAGACAGACAGGCGGACATCGCTAAATCGACTCAGAATTTAATTCTAAGCCGATCCGTATACTAAAAGGTTGGTCTATGATTACTCCTTCTTGGCGTTACATACAAATGCACAAACTTATTATACCCTGTACCACAGTAGTGGTGAAGGGTATAACAAGTATATACGGCCGTAAGTTCGGCCAGGCCGAAGCTTATGTACCCTCCATCATGGATTGCGTAGAAACTTCTTCTAAACACTGCCATCCACAATCGAATTACTTAAGTTGCGGTAACGTTTGCCGATGGCAAGGTATCTTAAAACCTCCTACCACCTTCATCTAAATTGTATGTAAGTCCATACGTGGTATATATTAAATCAAAAAAAGATCGATCCAATACGTATATAATTCAGTTTGACAAAGTAGACATAAAATTTTGATAAAATTTTCTACAGAAATAACATTTTAACAAAATTTTTTATAGAAATAAAATTTTCACAAAATTTTCTATAGAAATAAAAATTTTGACAAAATTTTCTATATATAATTATATATAATTATGGACCGATATGGACCAATTCTGGCACGGTTGTTAAAGATCATATACTAACACTATGTTCCAAATTACAACCGGATTGGATGAAATTTGATTCTCTTGGAGACTTCGTTAGCCAAATTTGGGGATCGGTTTATACGGGGGCTATATATAATTATGAACCGATGTGGACCAATTTTTGCATGGTTGTTAGAGACCATATACCAATATCATGTACCAAATTTCAGGCGGATCTGATGAAATTTGCTTCTCTTTGAGGCTCCGCAACCCAAATCTGGGGATCGGTTTATATGGGCGCTATATATAATTATGGACCGATGTGGACCAATTTTTGCACGGTTGTTAGAGACCATATACCAATACCATGTACCAAATTTCAGCCGGATCGGATGAAATTTGCTTCTCTTTGAGGCTCCGCAAGCCAAATCTGGGGATCGGTTTATATGGGGGCTATATATAATTATGGACCGATGTGGACCAATTTTTGCATGATAGTTAGAGACCATATACCAACACCATGTACCAAATTTCAGCCGGATCGGATGAAATTTTCTTCTCTTTGAGGCTCCGCAAGCCAAATCTGGGGATCGGTTTATATGGGGGCTATATATAATTATGGACCGATGTGGACCAATTTTTGCATGGTTGTTAGAGACCATATACATCAACCATACACCAACATCCGGATCGGATGAAATATGCTTCTGTTAGAGGCTCCACAAGCCAAATCTGAGGGTCCCTTTATATGGGGGCTATACGTAAAAGTGGACCGATATGGCCCATTTTCAATACCGTCCGACCTACATCGATAACAACTACTTGTGCCAAGTTTCAAGTCGATAGCTTGTTTCGTTCGGAAGTTAGCGTGATTTCAACAGACGGACGGACGGACGGACGGACATGCTTAGATCGACTCAGAATTTCACCACGACCCAGAATATATATACTTTATGGGGTCTTAGAGCAATATTTCGATGTGTTACAAACGGAATGACAAAGTTAATATACCCCCATCCTATGATGGAGTGTATAAAAAGAATCTTTTGAAAAGATTTCAGTCAAGATGAATTGTATCGCCTGACATCCCTTTCCCCCATCCAATATTTCCGAGCATCTAAAACTTCCACGCCCTTATCAAATGTCTTTCTTTTTTCCTAGCATTATTTTTTTCCAAATGACTATGCCGTTGCGTTCTACAGCTTGCTTGATGATTCACTGAAATTACGAAATTTCTGTAAATATGTTATTTAAGATGTTTTACAGTAAGCATCCATGGAGGTTCCATTCAAAATGTAAGTCGTAAAAAACGAATTTAGAATTGTCGAATGGTTGAAAGTAACAGCAAGTTTTTATGACTCCCATGATTTAGTGTTAATAATTTTGTATAAATGTCTTGTACAGGACTTCTGTTCCAAGGAAATTGTTTTGGTTTTTTTTGTCGTAGTGTCATAAAGTAAATCTAAGAGGGACGGATGGACGGACGGACAATCCACCTACACGGAGAGTTTTTTTCATAAAGGAAATTTTCGGTTACTATAAAAGTAAAATTGTAACCTAGTTCAATGACGTCAATTCTCAAAGTCACAAATATGTCCTCAAAAAAAATTTTCTACTTAATTAATTTCCCTCATTGATTGGATGCAATTTTTAATTCCCCAAAGCAAACTCAAGCAAAAAAGTTTCCATCACACTACAATCAATGATATCCTGAGAGACATATCCTTGCACAAAGATATTTCCCACTTGCATTTACCTTTGTTTATGCAATAATAGATGATGTACTAATTTGTACTTAATTTAACATAACATAGGATACAAAAGGATAATGAAATGAGCGAATGAGGAAATAAAACAAAAGAAAAAAAACCGCAAATTCAAAGGCATAACCATGACACCACTACAAAATAAAACAGCGACCTATGGCTGGTAACAGATGTTACTGATTAAAGGAAAATTTATCAGAATCATGTTAGCTCGATGAATGGGATAGTGATGGAAAGTTTTTAGCACTTTAGTAACATCCTGCAACAACTACAGCAACAACAACAACCACAGATAATAGGAACCACAAAATGTGATGTAATAGCAGCTGTAAATCCAATTATCGAGATATCGGTAAGAGCGATGTGACTAGGGATGCCGGTGGGGATATAAATTTTACGGGTAAGAGAAGTCTGTGAATACTCACTCACAAACACCTAAGAATTAAACCACAGTTTAAAGGCCACCAGAATAGTTTAAACGTCACCATTGCAGTTTAAAAACCACCAATACAGTTTAAATACCTCCACTGTAGTTTAGAGGCTACAAATACAGTTTAAAAGTCACCACAACAGTTTAAAGGCCACCATTAGAGTTTAAAGCTTACAAATCGTGATGGAAAGAAGTGAATCTGGGGCAGCGTTGCCAGAATTGTTTCACCAAAAACCGCTAGATTTGCCCAAAAAAATAGCTAAAAAAAGCTAAAAAATGCTAAAAAATAGCTAGAAAAAAAAGCTAAATTTTTTTGTATCAAAAGTCACATTTTTGATTGAAATTTAACAAACTTAAAGGCTTTATTTCACTTACAATGCATATTATTTTCATTTTAATTCCACTTCTGTGAGACTGTAACAATATCTAAGGCATATTAGCTCTGTTTGCGTATTCGATACATTTTGATCACTATAACAAATTTTTTACTGGAAGTCCTTGGTTTTGTGGGAGCTACCTTCCCAACACCTCTATTTTATTTACTTGTATTTTAAAATATTAAAAGATCTAAGCATGCTTTGGATTTGGTAACAAAAATTATTTGTCATTTTTTTAAATAAAATTTTAGTTTGGATTTGAAATTGTGAAAAATTCGAAATACATTTATTTAAATTGGAGAAAATACCAATAGTTTACATTTCCCAGTAAAAACATTTTCCTTTTCTTCATGAGCTATCAAAGTGCTTTAAAAACGTGCTAACGCCAACTTAAATTTCCAAATTCAGACTCGACTTCAAGTAGAAATTATTGTATATATACGTTTTTAAAATAAAGTGTTGAAAAACATCTTCTATTTTTGAACGCTATTTTGGTTTGTGGTTAAGATGTAAAAACTCCTCACATTTAAAGACTATTTCATTAATTCTTCCTTCTTTCATGAAAACATACCCATTTGTAAGTTGAATCACTTAATTATAAGGACAAAACGACTTTATCGTCTTTTGGACAAGGAAAACAGTTTACATAAAAGAAATTCACAAATGCTATTATAACCAAAATTCGCAAATTTTAAGGAGACGACAATATTTTTTCAGTGCACAAAGCTATTCACATCTACTATTTTAATTTAGTAATATCGTAATAACTTTAGAATATTATAATAACATAAAAAGGATAAACGAGTCAAATGATAATATTCCCAATAATTTACTGACAGTTTATCTAACAAATTTGTATGGTAATAGTAGATTTAAAGTTTACGATAACTTTTATGTATATAATGAAAAAACTGTACAACAAGGTGTATTTGCTACAAAAATGCCCGCATAATGGATGGACTCATTATTAATGTTTCAACTGAGCTTTGAAATATGTGGAAACCCTTATACTTGCAGCAAGGCTTAGATAAAAACGCCGATTTATCCATATTTCAATAGAAACATGTGGAAAATAAAAAAAGCCAAAAATAGCTAAAAGGGTCATGAAAAAAAGCCAGAAAAAAAGCTAAAAGCTAAATGCATTTTTTTCCCGCTAAACGTCTTCAAAAAAAGCCAAATCTAGCGGGAAAAAAGCTAAATTGGCAACGCTGATCTGGGGATTCACGATATTCTTGTGAACCCGACATCTATTTTGTTTCAAGAAACCTCTCATTCTGCACTATTGCACTTTAGAGGCTACAAATACAGTTTAAAGGTCACCACAACAGTTTAAAGACCACCATTAGAGTTTAAAGCTTACCAATCGTGATGGAAAGAAGTGTATCTGGCGATTCAAGATATTTTTGTGAAGCCGACATCTATTTTGTTTCAAGAAACCTCTCGTTCTGCACTATTGTGAACGATTACTCACAATAAATTTTGTTGGGTATAGTTTCTAGTAACTCACAAGAATTCTCTTCACGATTGTTTAATGATATACGTTTATAGTAATCTTCGCGAGAGTAAATATATCAATAAACAAAGTGAACAACACATCGACAAAGGAATAACGTGCAACCTGCTATCAAAATCCGTGCAAACTGCTATCAAAATCGTGTTCCTCAACCGTCACAGTATACCGAAAATCTTTTAGAAAAAAAACAAACAGGCTGAACAGTTCCACATCCACCCAATATATTTGACTTGTCACAGAAAATTTTCTGGAAACTGCAACACAGTTTATGTACAAATGACAGATGGACAGAAACAGTCAAACTTCAATGAAATCTTTGGATTTCCCGTTTCTCAATCATCATAGATTGCCGCAAATCTCTCAACGAGATGGTTGGACAGATTAATATTCCCTAGAACAGATTAATATACCCAAATAATTTTGTCAAAATTTTATTTCTATAGAAAATTTTTTCAACATATTTTTTCTATAGAAAATTTTGTCAACTTTTTTTACAGAAAATTTTATGAAAATTTTATTTCTATAGAAAATTTTGTCAAAAATTGTATGTCTATAGAAAATTTTGTCTAAATTTTATTTCTATAGAAAGTTTTGTCAAAATTTTATTTCTAAAGCAAATTTTGTCAAAATCTAATTTCTATAGAAAATTTTGAAAAATTTTTTAAATCTATAGATAATTTTGTGAACATTTTATTTCTATCGAAAATTTTGTCAAAATTTTATTTCTATAGAAAATTTTGTCAAAATTTTATTCTAAAGCAAAATTCATCAAAATTTTATTTCTATAGAAAATTTAAAAAAATTTTTTAAATCTACAGATAATTTTGTCAAGATTTTATTTCTATAGAAAATTTTGTCAAAATTTAATTTCTATAGAAAATGTTTGTCAAAAATAGAAAATTTTGTCCAAATTGTTATGTCTATAGAAAATTTTGTCAAAATTTTTGTCTTTTGAAAATTTTGTCAAAATGTTTATGTCTATAGAAAATTTTGTCAAAGTTTTATTTCTATAGAAATTTTGTCAAAATTTTATTTCTCTAGAAAATTTTGTCAAAATTTTATTTCTTTAGAAATTTTTGTCAAAATTTTATTTTTATAGATAATTTTATCAAAATTTTATTTCTATAGAAAATTTTTTCAAAATTTTATTTCTATTGAAAATTGTTTCAACATTTTTTTTTTATAGAAATTTTTGTCAAATTTTTTTATAGAAAATTTTATTTCTATAGAACTTTTTTTTTCAAAATTTTTATGTTTCTCTATAGAAAGTTTTGTCAAAATTTTATTTCTATAGAAAATTTTGTCAACATTTTTTGTCTATAGAAAATTTTGTCAAACTTTTATTTCTATAAAAAATTTTATAAAAATTTTATTTCTATAGAAAATTTTGTCAAAATGTTTATGTCTATAGAAAATTTTGTCAAAATTTTTATGTCTATAGAAAATGTTGTTAAAATTTTTATGTCTATAGAATTCAATTCTGTTGGTGAAGCTACACTTGTAATTTAGTCAATGCATGGTTTTAAGCTGAAATCAAAAACAACAACAATGATTAAAGAAATAAAATTTTGACAAAAATTTCTATAGAAATAAAGTTTTGACAAAATTTTCTATAGAAATGAAATTTTAACAAAATTTTCTATAAAAATAAAATTTTAACTAACTTTTCTATAGAAATAAAATTTTTATAAAATTTTCTATAGAAATAAAATTTTGGTAGATTATTTTTGGCTCGAGTGGTGGCAACCATGATTATGAACCGATGTAGACCAATTTTTGTGTGATTGGGGATCGGCTATATATAACTATAGACCGATATGGACCACTTTTGGAATGGTTGTTAGCGGCCATATACTAACACCACATTGCAAATTTCAACTGGATCGGATGACTTTTGCTCCTCCAAGGGGCTCCGCACGCCAAATCTGGGGATCGGTTTATATGGGGGCTATATATAGTTATGAACCGATGTGGACCAATTTTTGCATGGTTGTTAGAGACCATATACCAACATCCTGCACCAAATTTTAGCCGTATCGGATGAAATTTGTTTCTCTATGAGCCTCCGCAAGCCAAATCTGGGGATCGGTTTATATGGAGGCTATATATAATTATGGACCGATATGGACCAATTCTGGCACGGTTGTTACAGACCATATACTAACACCATGTTCCAAATTTCAACCGGATCGGATTAAATTTGCTAACCTTTCAGGCTCCGCAAGCCAAATCTGGGGATCGGTTTATATGGGGGCTATATATAATTATGAACCGATGTGGACCAATTTTTGCACGGTTGTTAGAGACCATATACCAAAACCATGTACCAAATTTCAACCGGATCGGATGAAATTTGCTTCTCTTTCAGGCTCCGCAAGCCAAATCTGGGGATCGATTTATATGGGGGCTATATATAATTATGGACCGATGTGGACCAATTTTTGCGTGGTTGTTAGAGACCATATACCAACACCAAGTACCAAATTTCAGCCGGATCGGATGAAATATGCTTCTCTTAAAGGCTTCGCAAGCCAAATCTGAGGGTCCGTTTATATGGGGGCTATACGTAAAAGTGGACCGATATGGCCCATTTGCAATACCATCCGACCTACATCAATAACAAATACTTGTGCCAAGTTTCAAGTCGATAGCTTGTTTCGTTCGGAAGTTAGCGTGATTTCAATAGACGGACGGACGGACATGCTTAGATCGACTCAGAATTTCACCACGACCCAGAATATATATACTTTATGGGGTCTTAGAGCAATATTTCATGTGTTACAAACGGAATGACAAAGTTAATATACACCCATCCTATGGTGGAGGGTATAAAAATCTGAGAACGGTTTTAAGATGGCCAATTATCGATTGACCCACACAGTCAAATATTTGGACCTCTTGTTCTTAGTCGCCCAAGACTGTCGAAAATCTCTGTACTATAGGGCTCAACAGTTCGATATTCATCTAATATATTTACCTGGCCTGAGAATGGCTTAAGGATGTGCAAATGACCGATAGACCCAAACCGTTAAACTAAAATCAAATCTTTGGACTTCTTATTCCTCAATCGCCAGAGAATGGCGTAAATCTTTCAAAGAGATGGCTGAACAGATCGACATTCACCTAATATGGATACATAAAAACCGGAATATTTCTGGCAACGACAAAGCAGACGATGTCTTAATAGTTTTAGGATGATGAATGACCAATGGACCCATACTGCAATCCTCCAATAAACTCTTTGAACTTCTTGATTCTGAATCGGGCAAGACTGTCGTAAATATCTCCACGTTATATGTCACAACAGTTCAATACGAATACGTTTGCGTGGCCATAGAAATACATCTGGTTAGTGACAATGGCATAAGGTTGTGCGAATGATGAATGACCGATGAACCCAAACAATTAAACTCCAATACAATCTTGGTGCTTTTTATTTTCTTCAACCGCAACAGATTGTCGCAAATCTCCAAGTTCAATATTTATCCGATGCCTGGAAACAGGAATATTCCTGGGAACTACACAAAAGATGATGTAATAATGGGTTTAGAACGATGAAAGACAACTTCCAACAACTTCCAATCAAATCTTTCAATTTTTTGTTCCTCAATCTGTCAAGATTGTCGTAAATATCTCTACGATATAGCTCAACAGTGTTGTATTCACTCAATATATTTGCCTGGTCAAAGAAAAATTCTTGGGACAAAACGGTGTAAGATTGGTTTAATAATGTGCGAGGGGACCCATTCACTGAATCTCCAATCACATCTTTGGAATTCTTATTTCTTAAACGCTACAGACTGTCCCAAATCTCTCTACGTGATGGCTGAACAAATCAATACTCACTGCATTTCTGGGAACTGTAAAGCAAATAATTTAAGAATGACTTTAGGATACCAAATGGTCGATGGATCCAAACAATTAACCAGCTATCAAATCTGAGGACTTATTTGTCAATGTCTGATGCAAATCACTCAACGAGATGGCCTTACTGTTTCTTATTCGCCTTTCTGGGATTTGCTAAGTAAATAACATGAGGATGTCTTTAGAATCACAAATAACCAATGGAAGCTCTACAGTGGTTGGAAAAACACCGAAAAATATGATCAGGTCTAAAATTAATTTATGAGGACGTTGGTTAACACGGATCATATCTGTGACAACAAATTTGCGAAAACGACTGGTTTCAAATACAACTGCGTGAGCTATCACAATGCGGAGGAGGATGTGCGAATGGCCAATCGATCCAAATAGTCAATCTCCAATTTAATTCTTATTCCTCAACCGCCAAAGACCGTCGCAAATATCTCAACGAGATGTCGGAGCAGGTCAATATTCACCTGATATGAATGACTGGTAGCAGTAACAGGATTAGAAGGGAAAATCCAGCATATCAAGTTGATGTAATAAGATTTGATCGTATTTACAAATAAGTAAAAAAGGAAAAGACAAACCAATTACATTTAAAATGGACAGTTTAAGCTCTACAACCAGTTCGAGGAAACGAGAGTAATGTAGATGCCAACTCTGTTTAATTTGCAGGGCATCCGCAGAGATGACTCGTGAAGTTAGCCGAATTTCTACACTTCGGCCATTCATCTTGAAATGCTGGATTAAGAAGTGAGAGATATCGATTCAGGACTTGGAGTTTACAGATCTCAGCTGCGGTAGCACCGTCGAGAACAAGTCGTGGTCTTCCTCCCTGTACCCTGTAACTCCATGCCGTGTGCACGGCCTCCTAGTTGTTTGAAAGTTCCTTCGGAAATAGAATCGGATGGCTTTGGTTCTTTGAGAGGGCGTCCTCCTGATAGTGGCATGGTTCGGGTGGTTTAAACTCCTGCCCATGATCAGTTGTTGGCGAGTAAGGAAGTCGCAGTGTTCCCTCTCCAGTAACATTTTGAAGAGTAATATTCAATGGCAATTCGCTACGCAGTATTCACCAGCGTCTGGAAGATTCCTCCATTGGGCCTCGCTTATACTAGGAGCGACCGTGGTACAATGGTTAGCATACCCGCCTGACATACATAAGGTCGTCGGTTCAAACCCAGTTTCGGCCGCACATCAAAAAGTTTTTCAACGGTGGATTATCCCCTCTCAGTAATGCTATTGATATTTATGGGTCTTTCATAGCTTGTGGAACGCCGTTCGGACTTGGTTATAATAAGTAGGTCCCTTGTCATTAAGCTAAATATAGAATCGGGCAGCACTCAGTGCTAAGAGAGAAGTTCATCACTGTGGTATCGCAATTTACTGAATAGTCTAAGTCCTATACTGGGTGTCCAAACAGGGTCTCAATCATAATCAATAATGGGACGAACAATAGACTCGTAAGTCTCGTAAGCGCCACATATTTGGGTATCTTGCTATATGTGTTGACTGTAGGAGCTTGTCCCTTTGGACAAATTTTAAATTTTAACATATTGTACGCCCCTTGAACAATCCATTTGTAACAGGTTGGCTGATAAGTCCCCGGTCTGACACATAGATGGCGTCGCTAGTATTAGATGCATTTTTATTTTATATAGTGCCAACCTTCAAATGATTCGTGTCAAAATTTGACGTCTGTAAGTCAATTAGTTTGTGAGATAGAGCGTCTTTTGTGACGCAGCTTTTGTTATTGTGAAAAAATGGAAAAAAGGAATTTCGTGCTTTGATAAGATACTGTTTTCTGAAGGGAAAAAATACGGTGGAAGCAAAAACTTGGCTTGATAATGAGTTTCCGGACTCTGTCCCAGGGAAATCAACAATAATTGATTGGTATGCAAAATCAAGCGAGGTGAAATGAGCACGAAAGACGGCGAACGCAGTGGACGCCCGAAAGAGGTGGTTACCGACGAAAACATCAAAAAAATCCACAAAATGATTTTGAATGACCGCAAAATGAAGTTGATCCAAATAGCAGAGGCCTTAAAAATATCAAAGGAACGTGTTGGTCATATCATTCATCAATATTTGGATATGCGGAAGCTCTGTGCAAAATGGGTGCCAAAAACAACGTGTTGATGACTCTGAGCGGTGTTTGCAGCTGTTAACTCGTAATACACAAGAGTTTTTCCGTCGATATGTGACAATGAATGAAACATGGCTCCATTACTACACTCCTGAGTCCAATCGACAGTCGGCTGAGTGGACAGCGACCGGTGAACCGTCTCCGAAGCGTGGAAAGACTCAAAAGTTCGCTGACAAAGCAATGGCCTCTGTTTTTTGGGATGCGCATGGAATAATTTTTATCGATTATCTGAGAAGGGAAAAACCATCAACAGTGACTATTATATGGCGTTATTGGAGCGTTTGAAGGTCGAAATCGCGGCAAAACGGCCCCATATGAAGAAGAAAAAAGTGTTGTTCCACCAAGACAACGCACCGTGACACAAGTCATTGAGAACGATGGCAAAAATTCATGAATTGGGCTTCGAATTGCTTCCCCACCCACCGTGTTCTCCAGATCTGGCCCCCAGCGACTTTTTCTTGTTCTCAGACCTCAAAAGGATGCTCGCAGGGAAAAAATTTGGCTGCAATGAAGAGGTGATCGCCGAAACTGAGGCCTATTTTGAGGCAAAACCGAAGGAGTACTACCAAAATGGCATAAAAAAATTGGAAGGTAGTTATAATCGTTGTATCGCTCTTGAAGGGAACTATGTTGAATTATAAAAACGAATTTTGACAAAAAAATGTGTTTTTCTTTGTTAGACCGGGGACTTATCAGCCAACCTGTTAAGAGATCTAAACCATCTAGAAGTTTGCGTTGTTCAAGAAAACATTCTTATTATTGAAAGATTTCTAATTTTTCAATCCCAAGTATAAATTTCAGTATTTCTCCCAATACTGCATCCCTACTATGAAATGTCGAACAAACGCGCTGATGGCAGTCGTACAGACAGTTTGAATGCCACTCAAATTTATCCTTCTTTACAGAGTAGTAGCTTTTGATTAGATCCAAAGGACATACCACATCAACCCAAAGCTATAATGATGATGCTGCTGCTGCTGCTGATGCTCCTGCAGATGACAGAGAAGAGAAAGAATATGAAAGGAGTATGACGAGTTAATGGTGCATCACACAAAGACAGACGGAGGAGGATTTTATGCCATTGATTGAATGAACATTCAAGGAAATATTAAACACATAATTAAGACAATTATGTAGAACAAAGCATTATCCATGTAGCTTTATGAATGGAAATTATGGTTGAAGTTGAAGAAAGGGGATGAGGCCGAAGGATGACACAGAAATACCAATAAAGAAGTTATTAACCGCAGTAAAGCGCAACCCAAAAAGATGATTATTTTTATGATTGATCGATAAAAAAAAAACAAAACATCTTCAAAAACCATATGGTGGAACAACATATTGAGCCATGGTTTATTGTATAACTTTTTTTTGTGAAAAAGTTAAATTTTTTTATTACGGGTATTTTTATCAGTCTCCAATATGTCTGTGCGGCTTAGGAAGAAACATATTTTTGATTGGTAGTGATAATAAAAAATCTACAGTTTTTATTAAAAGCATCAGAAAACTAAAATTCCGAGAAGTAAAGAAAATATAATAATAATTATGCTTGATATAGTTTATAGGGGGTGGCTGATATGTATTGCAATCAAATTCAGGTTGTTAACATGTCTAAACCGCTCGTCTGATAGCTGACAGATTCATATCAGTGACAGTTCATTTTGTTTACAAGCTTACAAAAGCATTTTGATCTATTGCATTTAGAAATAATGTTATTCGTGATGGAATTCAAGCGTGATAGTGTGATTGCTTTTGGCTAGAATACCACTTGAGGCTACGTTAGAGCCTCCACCATTTAAATGTGAATGCATCATTTGTTTCTCGTTTCACGTCCCAAAAGCGGACGAAAACAAAGATAACAACACCAGAAATGATCCGAAAATGACGGAAGCAAATCTTTCAACGAGATGGCTGAACAGTTGCGTATTCACCTATCTGGGATGGAAAACCACCAGTGGCTAATGTTAGAATAAATCTTTTGTTTTTCGTGCCATAGCTCGTGACACTCATACGGGCATCCAAAAAGTGGACAAAAAAAACGGTAACAGCACCAGAAATGATCCGAAAAGTAAAGGCCAGAATTAATCCAAATCCATTCCGCAGTGGTATAAAACTTACTCGTGAGCTTAACATATCGCCAGAATGGATGCATAACATATTGAAAAACGAGCTTGACCTAAAGCCCCCAGCAAAAAAAGAGAGTTTGGATCCCCAATCTGTGATCCGGAAGTAGTGCAAACTTGGATCATCTCCAATGAATTTTACATGGGTTTGTCATAGGACGGAAGTACTCCCTTTTTGAATCATTTGCATTGCTTTAGAAGTTGTGCCCTGGAAGTTAATTTGAATGAAGAAATTTAAAAAGCCAATTTCAGTTCTTTTTTTCATCAATATGTTTTATTACACAATTATTTTCCTATTATCTAATTTTTACAATTTGAAAAACTTTTTCGCTCCGACCAGGGGTTGAACCTGGGTTTACTGGCACCATAACGTAAAGCCTTAGCACACTCAGCCACAAACGCCATTGAACATAAAGCGTCGAAAGGTCAATTCAAATGTTTGTGATATGATCGTAATACGACACCAAGGAATAACATTCTAATTGCTTCTGGAGATGTTCTTTATTAGTATGAACGAAAAAATAAGAAACGCAGGTTCAAATCTCACCAGTGGCAATTTTTTTATCAAATATTTTTCTAAAAAAATATTTTTTTATGTTATGCATCATTTTTATTTTCGGCATATATTTTCGTATAAATATATTTTTTCCATTAAAAATCAACAAAAAAAAATAAAAATTCTCGTAATTTGCAAAACCTTCTCAAAAGAACTTCCATGGAAGCGAAAAAGTCTAATAGCACAGGTTCAAATCCCAGCGGGGATGAAATTTATTTTTTATTATTACTATTTTTTACTTTTTTATTTATTTTCTATTTTTTTAATTTTTATACCCTCCATCATAGGATGGGGGTATATTAACTTTGTCATTCCGTTTGTAACACATCGAAATATTGCTCTAAGACCCCATAAGTATATATATTCTGGGTGGTGGTGAAATTCTGAGTCGATCTAAGCATGTCCGTCCGTCCGTCCGTCCGTCCGTCCGTCTGTTGAAATCACGCTAACTTCCGAACGAAACAAGCTATCGACTTGAAACTTGGCACAAGTAGTTGCTATCGATGTAGGTCGGATGGTATTGAAAATGGGCCATATCGGTCCACTTTTACGTATAGCCCCCATATAAAGGGACCCTCAGATTTGGCTTGTGGAGCCTCTAACAGAAGCATATTTCACCCGATCCGGCTGAAATTTGGTACATGGTGTTGGTATATGGTCTCTAACAACCATGCAAAAATTGGTCCACATTGGTCCATAATTATATATAGCCCCCATATAAACCGATCCCCAGATTTGGCTTGTGGAGCCTCTAAGAGAAGCATATTTCATCCGATCCAGCTGAAATTTGGTACATGGTGTTAGTATATGGTCTCTAATAACCATGCAAAAATTGGTCCACATCGGTCCATAATTATATATAGTCCCCATATAAACCGATCCCCCGATTTGGCTTGCGGAGCCTAAAAGAGAAGCAAATTTCATCCGATCCGGCTGAAATTTGGTACATGGTGTTGGTATATGGTCTCTAACAACCGTGCAAAAATTGGTCCACATCGGTCCATAATTATATATAGCCCCCATATAAACCGATCCCCAGATTTGGCTTGCAAAGCCTCAAAGAGAAGAAAATTGCATCCGATCCGGCTGAAATTTGGTACATGGTATTGGTATATGGTCTCTAACAACCGTGCAAAAATTGGTCCACATCGGTCCATAATTATATAGCGCCCATATAAACCGATCCCCAGATTTGGGTTGCGGAGCCTCAAAGAGAAGCAAATTTCATCCGATCCGCCTGAAATTTGGTACATGATATTGGTATATGGTCTCTAACAACCATGCAAAAATTGGTCAACATCGGTTCATAATTATATATAGCCCCCATATAAACCGATCCCCAGATTTGGCTTGCGAAGTCTCCAAGAGAAGCAAATTTCATCCAATCCGGTTGTAATTTGGAACATGGTGTTAGTATATGATTTTTAACAACCGTGCCAGAATTGGTCCATATCGGTCCATAATTATATATAGCCCCATATAAAACGTTCTCCAGATTTGACCTCCGGAGCCTCTTGGAGGAGCAAAATACATCCAATCCGGTTCAAATTAGGAACGTGGTGTTAGTATATGTTCGCTAACAACCATACCAAAATTGGTCCAATCACACAAAAATTGGTCCTATCTGTTCATAATCTACCAAAATTTTATTTCTATAGAAAATTTTGTCAAAATTTTATTTCTAGAGAAAATTTTGTTAAAATTTTATTCGGTTCACAATAAAATTTTCATCATTATCAAAATTTTATTTCTATAGAAAATTTTGTCAAAATTTTATTTCTATAGAAAATTTTGTTCAAATTTTATTCGGTGCATAATCATGGTTGCCACTCGAGCCAAAAATAATCAACCAAGATTTTATTTCTATAGGAAATTTTGTCAAAAGTTTATTTCTATAGAGAATTTTGTCAAATTTTCTTTCTATAGAAAATTTTCTCAAAATTTTTATTTCTATAGAAAATTTTGTGAAAATTTTATTTCTATAGAAAATTGTGTGAAAATTTTATTTCTATAGAAAATTTTGTTAAAATTTTATTTCTGTAGAAAATTTTGTCAAAATTTTATGTCTACTTTGTCAAACTGAATTTTATACGTATTGGATCGATCTTTTTTGATTTAATATATACCACGTATGGACTTACATACAATTTAGGAGATGGTGTTAGGAGGTTTTAAGATACCTTGCCATCGGCAAGCGTTACCGCAACTTAAGTAATTCGATTGTGGATGGCAGTTTTTAGAAGAAGTTTCTACGCAATCCATGATGGAGGGTACATAAGCTTCGGCCTGGCCGAAATGTTTGTGGAACAACTTCCAATTTTTTTTGCTGGGCCACCCATCTAAAAAATTGTCGCCAAAAAAGCAGTGAAAATGTTCTTTTTGGTTCCGGAAATGGTGCAAAATTGGCGCAGAAGCGATGAATTTAACATGGGCTCGTCATAGGGCGGATGTTCACCATTTCAACAGCTGTTGCACTGAATTTGTATCACTTCTTACGGTGTGATCCGAATTCAGTGTTTTGGATGTGAATTAAAAAATTTTGTGATATTTTGCTCAATAAATAATTAATTTAATTTTTTTATGATTTTTTATGCATTCTAAAGCTTGCATAAGCTTCAAAAATTCGCAATTTTTTTAGAATTGATATTTCATTTTTTTTTCGACAAAATTTTAATAATTTGTACCATTTTATTAATTCTTACTCAGTTTTTAACTTATTTGAAACAAAAAAGCTAAAAATTACCCATTAAAAATATGAAAAAAGTGAGTTATTACATTAAAAGAACTTCCTCTGTAGTTAAACTAAACAACATCTTTGGGAGGAAATTTTTGGAAGTGCTTTTAAAGTTGTTCCTTTAAAAAAACTTCCAATTTTTTTGCTGGGCATTGAAGTTCCAAAAAGCGCAAAACCTCACCGATGCACAAAAAACGTTAGACTAAAAAAGCCAAGGAACTGCTTCGCTAACACGAAAGTGGCCAGTCACTGAAATCGATTCACTCCTATAAGAAGCAATACGAAAGTGAGCAGTTTGTAAGTAAACCAAATGATCGGATTTACTTGTCAAAGATGTCAGCTCCGTTGGAAATAGTGTGGGCCGACGAAACGGCCGATAGTCTCTTCTTCCTTGTATTCATTGACCGTGGGGTTCAAAATAACTGGGGAATATTATCGGGAAACCAATGGTTAATATATCCCCCTTGCATACAAAGGATCGTGCTTTCATTCCCAATTTCCACAGAACAACAAAATAATTTTCAGTGATGTATTATCCTCTCTCAGTGATTCTGGGGGGTTACTATGTAATTCGTTTTGATAAAAACATCAATCGAAAACGAATTGGCGCAACTATGTATTTTGAATTCGAGATGTAAAGATCGGAAATTCTGTTCGATTTACGAAAATATAGCAACTATGTATCACGGTTGTAAATGTCAAAAGTGTTAGTTTCGAAAAATATCATTCGATTGCATTCGAGTTAGCGAAAAGGCGAAAAATGTAAGTTATTTTTGTTATTTCTCATCCAAAATTGTGTAAAATTTAATTTTTTTAAGGTCATCTAGCAAACTAGCAAAAACCCACACACTAAACCAGTTTGAGGTAATGGTGGATTTTATGTCGAAGCATCCTGATTTGGCAAAAGGTTTCTTGAAGTCACTCAATGCAAAGACCAAATTCCATAATCTTTGGAAAAGATTGGAAGGTGGTCTTAATATGATCGGTCCACCTGTACCTGATGTGTCAGGTTGGAAAAACTTTATTTCTTTAGAAGGCTTGAGTGTCAATAAATTCGGCATAAATAATACACCAACCAGCTTATTACCGCATAAAGGGTGATACGGTCAAAATTTGGTCAATATAAACTTGACGTATTTCTTTCAATTTTGCATTTAAAAAACCTGACACCCTCATTTTGAAGGTGTGTGTGTGTAGAATGTTTTTGATTTTGGAATTCACTCTTCAGTTGTCCAAGCAAGAAGAGCAGCGTATCAAAATTTTGCTCGCTCATCGCGAAAATCCGAGCTACTCGCACGCAAAGCTGGCAAAATCGCTAAAAGTTGCCAAATCAACCGTTACAAATGTAAATAAAGTGTTTAGGGAACAGCCAGGAAGTCTGGATCAGGGGGAAATCGAAAACCGGAAGCCGCTGAGACGACAAAGAGAGTTGCCGGTAGTTTCAAGCGAAACCCTAACCTCTCTCTCCGAGATGCCGCAAATAAGCTGGGTGTATCGTCTAGAACCGTGCATCGAGCCAAAAAACGAGCCGGACTATCGACTTACAAGAAGGTAGTGACTCCAAATCGCGATGATAAACAAAATACGACGGCCCAAGCACGATCCCGGAGGCTGTACACGACGATGCTGACGAAGTTTGACTGCGTGGTAATGGACGACGAAACCTACGTCAAAGCCGACTACAAGCAGCTTCCGGGACAGGAGTTTTATACGGCAAAAGGAAGGGGAAAGGTAGCAGATATTTTCAAGCACATAAAAATATCTGGTTTGGCAAGCCATCTGTACCTGTGGCTTGAAAAGCAGCATTTTCATAGCTTCCGGGACTGTCAACCAAGAAATTTACGTGAAAGAGTGTTTGAATAAACGTCTGCTGCCTTTCCTGAAGAAACATGGTTGTTCCGTACTGTTTTGGCCGGATTTGGCATCTTGCCATTACGGTAAAAGGCCATGGAGTGGTACGCCGCCAACAACGTGCAGGTAGTTCCCAAGGACAAGAACCCTCCCAATACGCCAGAGCTCCGCCCAATTGAGAAATACTGGGCTATTGTCAAGCGGAACCTAAAGAAGACCAAAAAAACTGCTAAGGACGAGCAGCAGTTCAAGGCAAACTGGCTTTCTGCGGCGAAGAAGGTGGCTGTACAAAATCTGATGGCAGGTGTCAAGCGTGAGGCCCGGCAATTCGGATTTGGAAAAGCGAAAGCCTAACTGAATATTTTTCCTGAACTTGAACTTGAAAAAGAAATTTAATTTGATTTTTTAAATAAACGATTTCACCGATTAACACACGTTTTCCCTTGACCAAATTTTGACCGTATCACCCTTTACAAATATTGAAGAACGAGCTACCTGTGTGTACGGTTGACGATGAACAAAGAGCTGAACAACCACAGAGCTCAACAACTTGGAATGGACGACATTTACTTCTTGCCCTCCAACACCCACTCGTCGTGTACGCCAATTCAGCAAAACGATCTTGGCCAATTTGATGTTGATTATTTCGGACCTTTCCGCTGTAGAGCCCATCTTTCAAACTACGAAGCAACACTATCCATTTTATTGTATTTACTAGATTTTTTATTTTTTGTTTATTAATATTTGACAGTCACTTACAATGCTGCCAAATTACATCTATTTTATTATTCGTAAGTGGTGTCATTTTACGTTATAACCTGGCTACACTTTATGGTGAATTCGATAGTATTACATAGTACGAAAGAAAATTCGAATCGAAAACACTTCTCGAACAAAATTAATTATCGAAACGAATTACATAGTAACCCCCCTGGTGACATATCTGAGAGTATCAAAGGAGGTGCCTTGAAAAAGAGCTTACCAAACAGCTGAACTGTTTGGTAGACTGGCAGAATTTTTGATGTTTTGGTAGATTTTGCAAAATATTCCTATCCACCTAAGGGGTACTCCACAAATTTTCTATCAAAAAAAAAAAAAAAACATTGACAAAATTTTCTATCAAAATAAAATGTTGATAAAATTATTTCCAGGAATAAAATTTTGACAAAAGTTTCTCCAGAAATTAAATTTTGTAGGGAACAAATTTTGACAATAATTTTTCTAGGAATAAAATTTTGTAGGGAAAAAATTTTGAAATTTTTTCTATGAATAAAACTTTGACAAAATTTCCTCTAGGAATAAAATTTTGACAAAATTTTCTACAGAAACCAAATTTTCACAAAATTTACTATAGAAAACAAATGTTGGGAAAATTTTCTATAGAAATAAAATTTTGATAAAATTTTGTATAGAAAAAAATTTTATAAATTTTTTTATACAAATCAAAAACGGCAAAATAAGATGTTTTTTGATAGTTTTTTGGTAACGTTTTCTTCGAATTTTGATACACTCATAGAAAAAATCATGCACGGCGTGCTCATTTCAAAACGATTCGTTCATGAAAGTGAACCAACTCACATGTGGTGCCAAACTGAGAACAGGCGGTGTCAATCTGACAACGATAAAATGACACCATGCGTTGTCAAAACAACAACCAGCGTTCATGATCTGAAAACGTTTTGGTTACGACTTTATAAACAAAATTAAAAAAAGATTTCCGCTCGCGTGACTCGAACCTGTGTTTTCTGCACCATACGCGTTAACAGTCGCCTTAGCACATTGCACCATCGAGGGAGTTGCCATAATAACGTCTAGCGATTATTTTAAGACTTTTCATGGCCAAAGAAAAACGAATGCGGTTCATGAAATCGTGAACGCCCGTGGACGAAACTGTGAACATTCCGTTTTGATTTTTGTCACCGTCTGTTCACGACTATGAAAGGTAATTTTTTCTATTAGTGTAGATTCAAAAAGATCGAGTGACAACCGTTATCACAATGGACAGAATAGTCTTAGTGAGCCTAAAATATCTGGCTACCACTATACACGCAGAGAAGGAATATGATCACCACAAACATGTTTCTAGAGCATAATTATATTTTTAGACGGAGAACATAGAACATGTTGTTTTCTCGTCAAAAATATACATACATGGTTGCCGAAATAAGATAAAATAACATTGTTGCGACAATAATATTACATGTTCCCCGTCCAAAAAACATTTTGATCTTCAGGTGATCATATCCCTTCAATGGGTTTACCTGTCGGCCGCTAACCATGCTCATTCTAACATCAACGCGTCAACCAAGAATGACATAAAACTGGGGTTCCTTTTGACCGCACAATAGCGACCTAAATCTCACGATCTTAATTCGTTGAACTTTTGCGCATGGGCCATTTTGTATAGTAAGGTATGTACTAAAAGATACCAAAGAGTCGATCATCTCAAGACGGCACGTTGCGGGGAATGGACCAAAATGCCGCAGAGCTACTTTTGTGCAGCATGTGATGGCTTTGTCGGTAACCGATTCGAACAAATCTAAACTGATTTTGAAATTAAAAAAAAAATTAAAATTAAAAAAAAACAAATATAGCGTTTTATTTTGTTTCGTTACACAGAAAAAATGTCACTATAATTTTTCTAATTAAAGCCTTAATTAAGTTTTAAAAAATATTCAATTAAACATTTAATTGATTCAACAATTTTTATACCCTCCACCATAGGATGGGGGCATATTAACTTTGTCATTCCGTTTGTAACACATCGAAATATTGCTCTAAGACCCCATAACGTATACACTGTTAGAAAAATATGTTTTTCATATGTTCCGATATAAACAAAATGTGTTTCGGGCACAATTTTTAAACACAATATATTTAAGTGCCAACATGTAATGTTCCTAAACTAACACTAAATGTTTGGGACACATATGTTAATATGTTAAAATATATTATGTTTGGGGTATGAATGTTTCATAAAAATAATATGTGTGAATGTAAACATATATAAATTTACAAATTTCGAGCAAACATATATATGTTTACAATTTCTGTGAAACGGTTGTATGTTCTTTCGGAAAACTACTTTATGATAAGGCCAAAAATTTTATATGTTTAAGTCTAAATATTATTTAATTTGAATATTAAAATGAGTATTCGGAGTAAAGAGAATAGACATTCGGAACCAAGAGCATAGAGATTTGAAAAAAACAGCATGTGTTTTCGCCTTGAGAGGAGAATTTTATGTATGTGGGGACAAGTGTTTTGTTTGTCATTTTGGCATTATGGACACTCATTTTTTAACGGCCTTAAAGGTAAAAATGAAATTAAGTACAAAACACGATAAGTTTTAAAGGCATTTAAAATGGTGTTAAATGCTAGTAAAAAACGGTTCACGCCTAAATAAATTTATGTGTACATTATAAAATTATTTATGTATGTTTATACTCTTCTTTTGTTAGAGTTTTTGATTTTCTTCCAAAATTTCAAACTTTTATACCAAAAACAGTTTTTTGTTATAAAATTGTTATTTTTGCAAAAAAAATAATAATATTTTATCCAAAAGCTCAGTCCATTTCGTTTATATCAAGCACTGTTTCTGACTGTAAATTTTTAATAACCCACATTTCGAAGTTTCATTATAAAAATTTAATATAGTATAAATGTCTAAATTGCAAAAAAAAAATGGTTCGGCCGGAGCAGGAATTGAACCCACGACCCTTTGCATGCAAGGCAGACATGCTAAGCACTGCTCCACGTGGCCAACAAATGTATGTTTCTTTTAAATAATGTTATGTTTGCATGGGCTCGTGGGCGCTGCAAAGTATGCTATATAAATGTAACTTGTAACGATAATTGTCTACTGGTGACTATAACTACTACGTAGCCCAGTGGATAGTGTGTTGGCTTACAAACTGTATGGGCCTCGGTTCGATTCTCCGCCCAGGCGAAAGGTAAAATTAAAAAAAATATAAAATTGAATAATTTCTTCAACATTATTTGTATTACAGAAAAAGGTGCCAAGAACTAAAAATTTCGTGGAAGTGAAAATTATGTGAGGGAATGAGCACAATCTTCTTTGGGGAAAATTCTTCCAAGCATATAATATTTTTGGGCTCAAAATGCTTCCAAACATATAATATGTTCACATAAAACAAACATATTAATATTTCGGCAGTATCCAATAATATATGTGCTTCCTGCAAAATATGTTTGGAACATATGTTAAAGAAGCGATTTTTTTTGAGGGTGTATATATGCTGGGTCGTGGTGAAATTCTGAGTCGATCTGAGCATGTCCGTCCGTCCATCCGTCCGTCCGTCTGTTGAAATCACGCTAACTTCCGAACGAAACAATCTATCGACTTGAAACTTGGCACAAGTAGTTGTTATTGACGTAGGTCGGATGGTATTGCAAATGGACCATATCGGTCCACTTTTACGTATAGCCCCCACATAAACGGACCCTTCAATTTGGCTTGCGATTGCTCTAAGAGAAGCAAATTTCATCCAATCCGGCTGAAATTTGGTACATGGTGTTAGTATATGGTCTCTAAAAACCATGCAAAAATTGGTCCACATCGTATAAACCGATCCCCAGATTTGATCTCCGGAGCCTCTTAGAGGAGCAAAATTCATCCGATCCGGTTGAAATTTGGTACGTGGTGTTAGTATATTGTCTCTAACAACCATGCCAAAATTGGTCCATATCGGTAAATAATTATATATAGCCCCCATATAAGCCGATCCCCAGATTTGACCTCCGGAGCCTCTTAGAGGAGCAAAATTCATCCGATCCGTTTGAAATTTGGTACGTGGTGTTAGAAAGTGATCTCTAACAAACACGCAAGAATTGGTCCATATCGGTCCATAATTATATATAGCCCCCATATAAATCGATCCCCAGATTTGTACTCCGGAGCCTCTTGAAGGAGCAAAATTCATCCGATCCGGTTGAAATTTGGAACGTGGTGTTAGAAAGTGATCTCTAAAAAACACGCAAGAATTGGTCCATATCGGTCCATAATTATATATAGCCCCCATATAAACCGTTCCCCAGATTTGCTCTGGAGCCTCCTGGAGGAGCAAAATTCATCCGATCCGGTTGAAATTTGCAACGTGGTGTGGTATAAAGCATATTACGGTGTTAGGAAGTTTTAAGACACCTTGCCATCGGCAAGTGTTACCGCAACCCAAGTAATTCGATTGTGGATGACAGTCTTCAGTAGAAGTTTCTACGCAATCCATGGTGGAGTGTACATAAGCTTCGGCCTGGAACTTACGGCCGTATATACTTGTTTTAATTGAAACAAGAATCAATCACGAACATAATTAGTATCAATTAATATTTTAATTATATCAATTAATTTTTAAATTGACTTTCAATTAATTTTTTAATTCATACTAAGATTGAAGACATTTCAATTAAAAAATTAATTGGATCAATTAATTTTGTGATTGGATCAAAAAAAATTTTGTGTGTACATATCATCTAACCGATGGAAATTCTGCGGAGGTTGCGAAGTTATTAAAAAATTGTGACGCCATCTAAGCTTATAGTGTACATTAGATTTATGAATGTTCCGACCAGAGAATGAAGCCGACCCATTTTTATCGGCGGCGGCGGACACTAAATTTTTGCCTCCGGCGGCGGCGGCTGGACGGCTGAGCCGCTATAAATTTGTTCACTCGGCGGCGGACAATTATCCATTATAAAATCAATTTGAAGTTAATCGAATGGTAATCAGATTAGTTGTACAACCTATCTTACAAACAAATTTACTTTTCGTTCAAATTTTCGGAGATAAATTTTTGCTAAATTATTATAGCAGCTTAAATATGATTGGTTGTGTTCAAAATTTTGGAAAAAATACGACAATTATATATAAATTTTTCTGATTTAAATCGACATTTTTGATTAATTGGCGGCTAAATTTGAGTCGAGATGAGTCGACATATTCGGCGGCGGCGTCGACTGGCAAAAAATGGTCGGCGGCGACTGAAATCGGCGGCGCGACTCGGCGGCTTCATTCTCTGGTTCCGACTACCTCATTTATCGCTTCTGCTACCGATGATAGTGGGTCTTTTCATAATAGGAAAGTTTGCAAAAACAAAAAGTTTATTAGATTACCTATAGTTGCTAGTATAGAATTAGAATTTTTAATTATAATAAATTAAATAATACATAAATAAAATATATAGTCCATTTGTAAACTTGTCCTATCTGAAACAATTAACAGAATAGCTCTATTGAAGAAGCGAATACTATAGACAGACAGATATTACTAGACCGTTTTGGAAATGCAACTTGATCAATACTTCAATGTTGTACCAAGGCAATGGCAAATTTTTTATAACCTCCAACCTTGGATATAAAAATCCTTTGATGCAGAAAACAAGAATGCAAATATATATTTAAACTTCTTTGATACATAAATTTATTTCCACACTCTAAAATGTCACAAGCGTATAGTAAAGCTCAACATATTGTCTTCTTACTGATTTTTAATTTTAATATCAATTCTCTGTGGCTCGAATTGGAGACACCATACTGTCTGTTGGCGCCAATATTTTTTAAGCGCCCAAATCCGCAATACGAAATGCTGTTATATCAAAAGACCATATCGTAAATCAAAAATTTTATGCAAAAATATAATAATTCTTGAGAAATTGAAAACAATCTGATTGACATTATGTCGATGGCCTTTTTTCTTTCGAATTATGATTCATTTTGAGACATGAAAGAAATGAAAAGTAGCGAAAAAATAAGCCAAAGAAAATGCAGAGATTTCGCGTACATTAAATAATTGGATATAAAGGCTAAGGTTTATACACTGAAAAAATGTAAACTGTTTTATAAAGGGTGATTCTTTTGAGGTTAGGATTTTCATGCATTAGTATTTGACAGATCACGTGGGATTTCAGACATGGTGTCAAAGAGAAAGATGCTCAGTATGCTTTGACATTTCATCATGAATAGACTTACTAACGATCAACGCTTGCAAATCATTGAATTTTATTACCAAAATCAGTGTTCGGTTCGAAATGTGTTTATCGACAAATTTTGTTCAGCGATGAGGCTCATTTCTGGTTGAATGGCTACGTAAATAAGCAAAATTGCCGCATTTGGAGTGAAGAGCAACCAGAAGCCGTTCAAGAACTGCCCATGCGTCCCGAAAAATGCACTGTTTGGTGTGGTTTGTACGCTGGTGGAATCATTGGACCGTATTTTTTCAAAGATGCTGTTGGACGCAAAGTTACGGTGAATGGCGATCGCTATCGTTCGATGCTAACAAACTTTTTGTTGCCAAAAATGGAAGAACTGAACTTGGTTGACATGTGGTTTCAACAAGATGGCGCTACATGCCACACAGCTCGCGATTCTATGGCCATTTTGAGGGAAAACTTCGGAGAACAATTCATCTCAAGAAATGGACCGGTAAGTTGGCCACCAAGATCATGCGATTTGACGCCTTTAGACTATTTTTTGTGGGGCTACGTCAAGTCTAAAGTCTACAGAAATAAGCCAGCAACTATTCCAGCTTTGGAAGACAACATTTCCGAAGAAATTCGGGCTATTCCGGCCGAAATGCTCGAAAAAGTTGCCCAAAATTGGACTTTCCGAATGGACCACCTAAGACGCAGCCGCGGTCAACATTTAAATGAAATTATCTTCAAAAAGTAAATGTCATGGACCAATCTAACGTTTCAAATAAAGAACCGATGAGATTTTGCAAATTTTATGCGTTTTTTTTTTTTTTAAAGTTATCAAGCTCTTAACAAATCACGCTTTAGCAAGAATGAACTACCTCGTGCGAAAATTGAACTAAATAATACTGCACATTTTGAGATTTTCACCTGTTGTACTTTTTAACTGCAGTTTACGAAATTACATGCTCTCGTTGAAGAAAAAATTATCTAAAAATAAAGAATATCATTGACGCCAAATCATTTTTAATCATACAGTAGTTCATTCTTACTATTTTTGGGAATCATATACAGAAAAAAATTTCACGAAATTTTTTCCAATTAAAATCTTAATTGAGTTTTAAACAAGTAAGGAAAGTCTAAAGTCGGGCGGGGCCGACTATATTATACCCTGCACCACTTTGTAGATCTAAATTTTCCATACCATATCATATCCGCCAAATGTGTTGGGGGCTATATATAAAGGTTTGTCCCAAATACGTACATTTAAATATCACTCGATCTGGAAGAATTTGATAGACTTCTACAAAATCTATAGACTCAAAATTTAAGTCGGCCAATGCACAAGGGTGGAACACAATGTTAGTAAAAAAATATGGGAAACGTTTAAATCTGAAGCAATTTTAAGGAAACTTCGAAAAAGTTTATTTATGATTTATCGCTCGATATATACCCAGCAAAAAAATTTGGAAGTTCTTCTCAAGGCACAACTTTAAAAGAACTTCCAAAAATGCTCTCCCTAAGATGCTCTTTATTTTAACGGCACAAGAAGTTAATTTGAGTCAATTTTTTTATAATCCGCTTTTTTCATATTTTTTATTGGAAATTTATTTTTATTTGTTTCAAATAGGCTAAAAACATATTAAGAATTAAAAAAAAATGTACAAATTATTTAAATTTACCCAAAAATAATGTTAAAACCTTTCTATAAAAATTACGAATTTATGAAAATATTTGATGACAAAAGTTCCATGCAAGTGTTATAATGCATTAAAAATTATAAAAAAAAAATTAAAAACTATTAATTTGTCAAAATATCACAAAACCTCTTAATTCACATCCAAAACACTGAATTCACCTCACACCTTAAGAAGTCGTGCAAATTCACTGCAGCGTCTGTTGAAATGATGGACATCCGTCCTATGACAAGCCCATGTTAAATTCATCGCTTCTGCGTCAATTCACTACTTTTTTGGCTACGCTTTTTTTGCTGGGTATGTATTAGAAGTTTAGGAAAATTAGATTTTTACAACTTTTCGACTAAGCAGTGGCGATTTTACAAGGAAAATGTTGGTATTTTGACAATTTTTGTTGAAATCAGAAAAACATATATATGGGAGCTATATCTAAATCTGAACCGATTTCAACCAAATTTGGCACGCATAGCAACAATGCTAATTCTACTCCCTGTGCAAAATTTCAACTAAATCGGAGTTAAAAATTGGCCTCTGTGGTCATATGAGTGTAAATCGGGCGAAAGCTATATATGGGAGCTATATCTAAATCTGAACCGATTTCAACCAAATTTGGCACGCATAGCAACAATGTTAATTCTACTCCCTGTGCAAAATTTCAACTAAATCGGACCAAAAAATTGGCCTCTGTGGCCATATGAGTGTAAATCGAGCGAAAGCTATATATGGGAGCTATATCTAAATCTGAACCGATTTCAACAAAATTTGACACGAACAGCTATAATGATAATTCTACTCCCTCTGCAAAATTTCAAACAAATTGGGGTAAAACTCTGGCTTCTGGGACCGTTTTAGTCCATATCGGGCGAAAGATATATATGGGAGCTATATCTAAATCTGAACCGATTTCAATAAAATTTGGCACGCTTGACTATAGTACTAATTGTTCTTCTTGTGCAAAATTTTAAGTAAATTAGGGTAAAACTCTGGCTTCTGTGGCCATATAAGTCCATATCGGCGAAATATATATATGGGAGCTATATCTAAATCTGAACCGATTTCTTCTTCCAAAATCAATAGGGATCTATTCTGAGCCAAAACACATACTTGTGCCAAATTTGAAGTCGATTGGACTAAAACTGCGACCTAGACTTTGATTACAAAAATGTGTTCACGGACAGACGGACATCGCTATATCGACTCAGGAGCCCACCCTTAGCATTTTTGCCAAAGACACCATGTGTCTATCTCGTCTACTTCTGGGTGTTGCAAACATATGCACTAACTTATAATACCCTGTTCCACAGTGTGGAGCAGGGTATAAAAATATTCAATTAAAAATTTAATTGATTCAACAAATTTTTTAATTGAAATAAAAATCAATCACACAAATAAATAGTATCAATTAAATATTTAATTGGATCAATTAATTTTTTAATTGACTGTTAATTAATTTTTTAATTGATACTATCATTTCTGTGATTGATTGATTAAATTAAATTGATTGATTGATTGATTAAAAAATTAATTGGATCAATTAATTTCGTGATTGAATAAGAAAAAAAATTTTTGTGTGTACGAAAATTTTCTTTTGTGTTACTTAATTATGTGTACGGTCATTGAACTTTATACCACGTTTAGTTCATAAAAACAAATGATTTTTTGCAATAAAAATAAGTTAAATTTAGCGTTAGTTTAACTACGGAAAATGTTTTTCTGTATAGAAGTATTATGTCCCTATATAGAATTTCCTTTAAAAAAAAGTTTTAACGTTTTTTTTTTTAAGTAACCGGTTGAACCGGCAGACGAGTAAATCTGACTTACAACACCCAGAAAAAAGTGAACCATCCATGAAAAAAGTGTAGGATTATTTTAGAAAATGTTAACTAAACTATGTTACACAACACAAATAAGCTTATAGACAGAAAAAATATCACCAAAATATTTTCAATTAAAAAGTTAATTCAAAAGCTGAAAACTTTGTTCAATTATACAATTAATTGATACAATTAACATTTTAATCAAAATAGTTGATTAAGAAAATTTCATATTTTCTTAAACAACTACACGGATGAAAAAGACTGTTTTTCATATGTTTGGCTATAAACACTATATGTTTGGAACACAAATTTTTAAACACAATATTTTTGAGTGCAAGCATATAATGTTCATAAACTAGCATAACATGTTTGGGACATATATGTTAATATGTTAGAACATATTATGTTTGGGACATAAAATGTTTGTAAATATAATATGCTTGGATGCAAACATATATTAATTTAGAAATAGCCTATAAACATATATGTGTTTAGTAGCTTGGAGCGCTATTTAACAGGGAGCGATATTGAATTAAGTTGGTGGTTGTTGCTTGTTATTACAAAATTAACATTTTATTTTTCCTTGGGCAATTGATCAGCTACTTCTTTGATCCTTACAAACTGTGTGGTCCGCTGTTCGAATCACCGTCCGGCAAAAGGTAAAATTAAAATAAAAATAAAATCATACAATTGAATAATTTCTTCTACAATGTTTGTATTACAGAAAAAGGTGCTAAGAACTAAAAAATCTCGTGGAAGTGAGAAAGATGTGGGGGAATATACAATTGGGCAGAAACAAAATTTTGAGCATTCAGGTCGAAAACCTATGTTGTTAGAACCTATATTACCTGTTTATTTTCATAATTCATTATGATTGTAAATATATAAATAAATAAAATTTTGAGCACAATATTGTTTGGGAGAATTTTTTTAAGCATATAATATTTTTGGGTGCAAAATGCTTCCAGACATATTATATGTTCACATAATAACATATTGTTTTTTGGAAGACATCATTATTGAATTTGGATGCAAAAATACAAAATGTTTGGAACTTAGACTACCCAAACATATATTGTTTAGACCAATATGCTTTCAAACATATTATATATTGGAAGAGATCAAACATGTAAATGTTTGGGCAATAGCCAAAAATGTATATGCTTGAAGCAAAATATGTTTGGGAGTATATGTTACAGAAGCGATTTTTTGTGAGCGTGTATGGTTAAAATATCTTTGGCGCCATTTGAAGTTCATACATGACAGACACAATTTAAAGAAAATCTACTCATATCAGAAATGTATGAATGCAATTTAAGTACACTTCATCTGTTTTAAGAAAACATGTACTATTTTTAAATTTTGCAAATTTTTGTAATTGTTCACACCTTTTTTCTCATTTTTAGTTCACATCATGTACTTCAACATACTAAAATCAAATAATTTTTATGAACTAAAATAAAGTTAAATCGATAAAAAAAAGCCGTTCACTTTTTAGGAGAGAAAAAAAAACAACATTTTAATCACTCTAGTCCCTTGTACACACAAAAAAAATTTCTAATTCAATCACGAAATTAATTGATCCAATTAATTTTTTAATTGAAATGTCTTTAATCACAGAAATGATAGTGAAGATTATACTTATCTTTGTGTATGCCTATTGGCGAGATTTAGAGGTGAACTAAGGTTAGTCAAGACACCGAATGTTTTTCAATAACAAAGAACTTAGGTTCATGAAAACACCAGTGCTTGGTTGGTGAGTGGAACTTAGGTTCCAATAGATAAAATAAGTTAAAATTGGGAACTCTAGAAAATACCCCAAGGTGCTCCGACGAAATACTCCCGGCAACCCAAATTGAAACAGGTGGGATTTCGTGTCACTTACATTTATTATGGTTGAGAGACGAGAGAGATTCCTATGGGCGACGAGAGGCAACGTCGCCCATAAATTTAATTTAATTAAAAAATTAATTGAAGGTCAATTCAAAACTTAATTGATCCAATTAAAAAATTAATTGATACTATTAATTTTTGTGATTGATTTTTGTTTCAATTAAAAAATTTGTTGAATCAATTCAATTTTTAATAGAATATTTTTTAAAACTCACTTAAAATTTTAATTGGAAAAATTTTCGTGAATTTTTTCTCTGTGTAGTAACTGACGGAGATTTCTAGCAGGAATCATTGGAAGTTGTTTCTTTTTAAGAAAATTTATGAAAATATAAAGTAAAATTGGTGCATTTTTTTATTTTAGTTTGTTAAATTTCTTTATTCAAATGAACACACTTTTGTTTAATTTTTTTAATTGAAATCTCTTCAATCACAGAAATTATAGTATCGATTAAAAAATTAATTGGAAGTCAATTAAAAAATTAATTGATGCAATTAGTTTTTGTGATTGATTTTTGTTTCAATTAAAAAATTTTATCTAAATTCGAATAAGGAAGCAGAAAGTGAGAAAAAAAATTTCGCAACAATTTTATATAGAAAAAAAAATTAACAAACATTTGTAAAAAAAAATTGTTCAAAATTTTCTATGGAAATGAAATTTTGACAAAATTTTCTATAGATAAAAATTTTTTACAACAATTTTCGAAAGCAATAAGAATATCGTTTGGAAAATTCGTTGTTTTAATTTATTCAATTGATTAGTTATTTAATATTTTTAATTAAAACAATTAAACAATTAATTGAGTTTTGCAAACGACATCGACTAATTTTGTTTATTAAATTATTAATTGGAACAATTAATTTTTTAATAAAAACCGCGAATTTTCACTCATTTTCTTAACTAACATTGTGTTCTTAGTTTGATTAGAAAAATGATTGTATCAATTAATGTTTTAATTAAAGTCGTTACTATTTTCAATAACTTTCTTAATTAACTTTGTGTTTTTATTTTGATTAAAAAATTATTTGTATCAATGATTTTTTTTTTTAATAAAAAGAAGGATCCGAAATCTTCCGCCCTATGACAACCCCAGTGGATTATCCCCTCTCAGCAATACTGATGACTAGGGTGTAAAATAACCGATTTTATAGATAGAGCAGTGTTCGGTTTATATCCGGTTAACGGTTTTTTATTTTGGCCAAAACCGGTTAAAGTCGAAAAAATCTGTGAAAATGATTTAAAACGCTTACTTTGTGATAAAAAAAAACAATTCATTGAAATAAAGTTTTAAATATTCATTAAAAATGAAAACAACTCATGTTGTTTTTTATACCCTCCACCATAGGATGGGGGTATATTAACTTTGTCATTCCGATTGTAACACATCGAAATATTGCTCTAAGACCCCATAAAGTATATATATTCTGGGTCGTGGTGAGATTCTGTGTCGATCTGAGAATATCCGTCCGTCTGTTGGAATCACGCTAACTTCCGAACGAAACAAGCTATCGACGTGAAACTTGGCACAAGTAGTTGTTATTGATGTAGGTCGGAAGGTTGCAGCTTGCAGATCCTCTAAGAGAAGCAAATTTCATCCGATCCCGCTGAAATTTGGTACATGGTGTTAGTATATGGTCTCTAACAACCATGCAAAAATTGGTCCACATCGGTCCATAATTATATATAGCCCCAATATAAACCGATCACCAGTTTTGACCTCCGGAGCCTCTTGAAGGATCAAAATTCATTCGATCCGGTTCAAATTTGGAACGTGGTGTTAGTATATGGTCGCTAACAACCATACCAAAATTGGTCCATATCAGCTCATAATCATGGTTGTCACTCGAGCCAAAAATAATCTACCAAAATGTTATTTCTATAGAAAATTTTGTTAAAATTTCTATAGAAAATTTTGTCAAAATTTAATTTCTATTGAAAATTTTGTCAAAACTTTATTTCTATAGAAAATTTTGTCAAAATTTAATTTCTATAGAAAATTTTGTCAAAATTTAATTTCTATAGAAAATTTTGTGAAAATTTTGTTTCTATAGAAAATTTTGTGAAAATTTTATTTCTATAGAAAATTTTGTCAGAATTTTATTTCTATAGAAAATTTTGTCAAAACTTTATTTCTATAGAAAATTTTGTCAAAATTTTATTTTTATAGAAAATTTTGTTAAACTTTCATTTGTATAGAAAATTTTGTCAGAAGTTTATTTCTATAGAAAATTTTGTCAAAATTTAATTTCTATAGAAAATTTTGTGAAAATTTTGTTTCTATAGAAAATTTTGTGAAAATTTTATTTCTATAGAAAATTTTGTCAGAATTTTATTTCTATAGAAAATTTTGTCAAAATTTTATTTCTATAGAAAATTTTGTGAAAATTTTATTTCTATAGAAAATTTTGTCAGAATTTTATTTCTATAGAAAATTTTGTCAAAATTTTATTTCTATAGAAAATTTTGTAAAAATTTTATTTCTATAGAAAATTTTGTCAAAAAATTTTCCACATATTTCCATTTGGATGAAATTTGAAAATTTCTCTCCAGGATGAGTGGCCCACAACACAATGTGGTCAATATCTCGGCTCCCCAGCGGGTCTGGAACACAAGGTTTGTGTTTTTGAGTAGATCTAGATTTTTACTTCCATTTTCCGTTGGTTTTGTCAGCCCACATATTTCCATTTGGATGAAATTTGAAAATTTCTCTCCAGGATGAGTGGCCCATAACACAATGTGGTCAATATCTCGGCTCCCCAGCGGGTCTGGAACACAAGGTTTGTGTTTTTGAGTAGATCCCGATTTCTACTTCCATTTCCCGTTGGTTTTTTCAGCCCACATATTTCCATTTGGATGAAATTTGGAAATTTCTTTCCAGGATGAGTGGCCCATAACACAAAGTGGCCAATATCTCGGGTTCCCAACGGGTCTGGAACACAAGGTTTGTGTTTTTGAGTAGATCCCGATTTCTACTTCCAGTCCCCGTAGGTTTTGACAGCCCACACTTGTTTGTTTGCTTTCTGAGACACAAGGTATAAAAGGTACTATATCTCCATACCAATGATTGTTATGGAGTATTGGAACACCTTTTTGGATAGAGTTCGACCTATATTATACAATTTGATATATTATCTTAACTAATTTGGGCGTTTTGTGCATTTTGTTACAATTATTTTTTGACCATAAATCCATTATAATGTAACTTTAGTTCCAAATTTGACATATAGGGGGCGCTCATTTTGTGATTTTATAACGAGATCCATTATAATTTATTGTCACACACATGATTTTGTTAAACTTTCATTTCTATAGAAAATTTTGTCAGAAGTTTATTTCTATAGAAAATTTTGTCAAAACTTTATTTCTATAGAAAATTTTGTTAAAATTTCTATAGAAAATTTTGTCAAAATTTCATTTCTATAGAAAATTTTGTCAAAACTTTATTTCTATAGAAAATTTTGTCAAAATTTAATTTCTATAGAAAATTTTGTGAAAATTTTGTTTCTATAGAAAATTTTGTGAAAATTTTATTTCTATAGAAAATTTTGTCAGAATTTTATTTCTATAGAAATTTTTGTCAAAATTTTATTTCTATAGAAAATTTTGTTAAAATTTTATTTCTATAGAAAATTTTGTTAAAATTTCATTTCTATAGAAAATTTTGTCAGAAGTTTATTTCTATAGAAAATTTTGTCAAAACTTTATTTCTATAGAAAATTTTGTCAAAATTTTATTTCTATAGCAAATTTTGTGAAAATTTTATTTCTATAGAAAATTTTGTGAAAATTTTATTTCTATAGAAAATTTTATCAGAATTTTATTTCTATAGAAAATTTTGTCAAAACTTTATTTCTATAGAAAATTTTGTCAAAATTTTATTTCTATAGAAAATTTTGTTAAAATTTTATTTCTATAGAAAATTTTGTCAAAATTTTATTTCTATAGAAAATTTTGTGAAAATTTTATTTCTATAGAAAATTTTGTGAAAATTTTATTTCTATAGAAAATTTTATCAGAATTTTATTTCTATAGAAAATTTTGTCAAAACCTTATTTCTATAGAAAATTTTGTCAAGATTTTATTTCTATAGAAAATTTTGTTAAAATTTTATTTCTATAGAAAATTTTCCGAAAATTTTATTTCTATAGAAAATTTTGTTAAAATTTTATTTCTATAGAAAATTTTGTTAAAATTTCATTTCTATAGAAAATTTTGTCAGAATTTTATTTCTATAGAAAATTTTGTCAAAATTTTATTTCTATAGAAAATTTTGTCAAAATTTTATTTCTATAGAAAATTTTGTGAAAATTTTATTTCTATAGAAAATTTTGTGAAAATTTTATTTCTATAGAAAATTTTATCAGAATTTTATTTCTATAGAAAATTTTGTCAAAACTTTATTTCTATAGAATATTTTGTCAAAATTTTATTTCTATAGAAAATTTTGTCAGAATTTTATTTCTATAGAAAATTTTGTCAAAATTTTATTTCTATAGAAAATTTTGTCAAAATTTTATTTCTATAGAAAATTTTGTCAGAATTTTATTTCTATAGAAAATTTTGTCAGAATTTTATTTCTATAGAAAATTTAGTCAAACTGAATTATATACGTATTTAATCGATCTTGTTTTATTGAATATATACCACGTATGGAGTTACATACAATTTAGAAGACGGTGTTAGGAGGTTTAAGATACCTTGCCATCGGCAAGCGTTACCGCAACTTAAGTAATTCGATTGTGGATGACAGTGTTTAGAAGAAGTTTCTACTCAATCCATGGTGGAGGGTACATAAGCTTCGGCCTGGCCGAACTTACGGCCGTATATACTTGTTTTAATAATAACGTAAAAATTAAAAAAAAATTAAATTAAAAATTTTAAAATTTAATATAAAATTTAATGTGATGTCAGATAAAGCCATCAGGACATTGTACATGACACACAATTGATCGGTCTTCTTCTCAGTTTTTATCATCATCGTATAAATAGTAGAGTAATAAAAGGATTTTGGCTAATTAGTGAAAACCTGTTGCTTTTTCACTTTTATTTTTTACTTATAGTTTGACTTTGTAACATATGGCAATTCCATTGAAATACATAAAACCGGTTAACCGATACGTATTTTGGATTAGCCAAAAATTATGTAAATTTTTCACTATCCGGTTTTTAACAAAATCGCTCGGTGCCGCTTTTGAAACCAAAAGGCTAATTTGCGACATTTTCAAAATTTTGAAAAGTCAGCTTTTAGATTTTTTCAAAATTTGAGAAAGTCAACTTCAAAGTATTAGATTTTTGGAAAAGTTCACTTTTCAACATTTTTCAAAATTATTTTTCTCCTTTTTAAAAACTTTCCTTTTGGCATCACAATTTTCTACTTTTGGGCGAAATTTTTCGTTTGATTTCGATTAGTCAATTTGTATACCTATATAAAGTCGATTACTCCATTTTGACAATCGGGGAAAGTCGACTTTGCACAATTTTCAAAAAATTTAAAATTCAATAAGTCCATTTTAATGAAAAGAAAAAAGGCACTTCCAAAGGAACAAAAAGTCGTGTCATAATTTGGTTTGGAACCAAAAAAAGTTGTTCCCACTTTTGCAAAATGTATATCTATGTCATCTGATAGTTACCATTTCAACATCTGTTAACATTTGAAAACTCCAGATACCAACATGGGCCAAACTACCACCCTCATAAACTAAAAACTACCACAATCTATTCTTTTGAACTACTTAAAAAGGTGTTTGAGGGTTTATATCAGTAAACAGACACATATCAAAGATGTAAAATCTGCATCATAACTCATCATGTAGACCGGTGACAACAAATGTCCCTGATTCCTAGGAATCGTTGCCCCAATACTTGTGATTTGATAAAAACGAAATATGCGCAAAACACACCATCGACAACATTTTCACCATATGCATCTACCCTTCTGTAATATTTCTAACATAAATTTCCAGCTAGCATTCAGATCCATTCAACTGTGTTATTAGGGGATGGCAGTGGTGAAGAATTGAGTGGAATGCCTTGAACAGCAAAGTGTGGTGCGTGAGTATTTTCACATGGAATCAATCAATCGTTATCCGGGTATTTTGCGTTCCTTTACGGGGGAGTTCATTGAACCCCCTTCTCAATCGTTTAATGGGACACTACCGATTGACAGACATAAGACAGCCCCTTAACCACCCACCCACCACAATAACAAGGATTCATGAACATAAGCATTTTTGTTTTCCTTAGTAGGAATAGACCTTCCAACCTCTTTACTTCATAATTGATGGGTGTTAAATAAATATTTATGATTTCTCCAAACAATGGGGAGTTCAATTGGATTTGTTTTCCTCAAGGCTGATTGACTTTCTGCATTGTTGTAATCAATGGCTTAATTCAAGCGGAAAGCTTTGGAGTAAATATCGCAGAAACTCCGCTATTGTCGTCCAAAGAATAGGAATTTGCAAAAAAAAAATCGAGAAAATTTTCAAGAGAACAAACACAAGTTGGATACAATTTGTGACAAAATTTTCTGTAGAAATAAAATTTTCACAAATTTTTCTTTAGAAAAAATTACAACAAGTTTCTATAGAAACAAAAATTTTCAGAAAATTTTTGTATAGAAATTTTCAGAAATTTTTGTATTGAAATAAAAAGTTCACAAAATTATCTAAAAAAACATAATTTTCAGAAAATTTTCTATAGAAATAAAATGTTCAAAAATTTTTATTGAAATAAAATTTTCGGAAAATTTTCTATAACAATAACATTTTCGGAAAATTTTTTATAAAAATAAAATTTTGCAAAAATTTTTCTATAGACTTAAAATTTTTTATAGAAATAAAATCTTCGCAAAATTTTCTATAGAAATAAAATCTTCGCAAAATTTTTTTATAGAAATATAATTTTCAGAAAATTTTCTATAGAAATAAAATTTTCAGTAAAATTTCTATAGAAATACAAATTTCAGAAAATTTTCTATAGAAATGAAATTTTGCAAGAATTTTCTATAGAAATAAAATATTACAAGACTTTTCTATAGAAATAAAATTCTCAGAAATTTTTCAGAAAATATAAATAAAAATAAAATCTTTTCTATAGAAATAAAATTTTCGGAAAATTTTCTATAGAAATAAAATTTTCGGAAAATTTTCTATAGAAATAAAATTTTCGGAAAATTTTCTAGAGAAATAAAATTTTCAGAAAATTTTCTAGAGAAATAAAATTTTCAGAAAATTTTCTATAGAAATAAAATTTTCAGAAAATTTTCTATAGAAATAAAATTTTCGGAAAATTTTCTATATAAATGAAATTTTGCCAGAATTGCCAGAAGACTTTTCTATAGAAATAAAATGTTTAGAAAATTTTCTATAGAAAGAAAATGTTCAAAAATTTCTATTGAAATAATATTTTCGGAAAATTTTCCGTAACAATAAAATTTTCGGAAAATTTTTACAGAAATAAAGTTTTGCAAAAATTTTCTATAGACATACAATTTTCAGAAAATTTTATATAGAAATAAAATCTTCGCAAAATTTTCTATAGAAATAAAATCTTCGCAAATTTTTCTATAGAAATAAAATTTTCAGAAAATTTTCTATAGAAATAAAATTTTTAGTCAATTCTATAGAAATACAATTTTCAGAAAATTTTCTATAGAAATGAAATTTTGCCAGAATTTTCTATTGAAATAAAATATACAAGACTTTTCTATAGAAATAAAATCTCAGAACATTTTCTATAGAAACAAAAATTTTCAGAAAAATTTATGTTTTCTAAAAACTTTTTTATAACAATAAAATTTGAAAAAATTTTTTATAAAAATAAAATTTTTACAAAATTTTCTATAGACATAAAATTTACCGAAAATGTTCTATAGAAATAAAATCTTCGGAATTTTTTTTTTTGAAATATAATTTTCAGAAAATTTTCTATAGAAATAAAATTTTCTATAAAAAAAGAATTTTCTATAGAAATTTGCAAGAATTTTCTATAGAAATAAAATTTTACAAGACTTTTCTATAGAAATAAAAATTTCGGAAAATTTTCTATAGAAATAAAATTTTCGGAAAATTTTCTATAGAAATAAAATTTTCAGAAAATTTTCTATAGAAATAAAATTTTCGGAAAATTTTCTATAGAAATAAAATTTTCGGAAAATTTTCTATAGAAATAAAATTTTCGGAAAATTTTCTATGGAAATAAAATTTTCAGAAAATTTTCTATAGAAATAAAATTTTCAAAAAATTTTCTATAGAAACAACATTTTCGGAAAATTTTCTATAGAAATAAAATTTTGTATAGAAATAAAATGTTCGGAAAATTTTCTATAGAAATAAAATGTTCGGAAAATTTTCTATAGAAATAAAATGTTCGGAAAATTTTCTATAAAAATAAAATTTTCACAAAATTTTCTATAGAAATAAAATTTTCTATAAAACAGAATTTTCTATAGAAATGAAATTTTGCAAGAATTTTCTATAGAAATAAAATTCTACAAGACTTTTCTATAGAAATAAAATTTTCGGAAAATTTTCTATAGAAATAAAATTTTGTATAGAAATAAAATGTTCGGAAAATTTTCTATAGAAATAAAATGTTCGGAAAATTTTCTATAGAAATAAAATTTTCGGAAAATTTTCTATAAAAATAAAATTTTCGGAAAATTTTCTATAGAAATAAAATTTTCGGAAAATTTTCTATAGAAATAAAATTTTCGGAAAATTTTCTATAGAAATAAAATTTTCGGAAAATTTTCTATAGAAATAAAATTTTCGGAAAATTTTCTAAAGAAATAAAATTTTCGGAAAATTTTCTATCGAAATAAAATTTTCAAATAAAATTTTGACAAAAATGTTAAATACAATAAATTTCTACCAAAGTTTTGCAAAAACTTTCTAAAAAATAAACTTTTACACAAATTTCTATAGAAATAAAATTTTGTAAAAATTTTCTTTAGAAATAAAATTTTGACAACATTTTCTATAGAAATAAAATTTTGCAAAAATGTTCTTTCACTCATCAAATCAATCACACAAATTAATGGTATCAGTTAATTTTTTAATTGGATCAATTAATTTTTTAATCGAATGTCAATTAATTTTTTAATTGATACTATCATTTCTGTGATTGAAGACATTTCAATTAAAAAATTAATTGGATCAATTAATTTCGTGATTGAATTAGAAAAAGTTTTTTTTTTTTGTGTTAGAAATAACATTTTGCAAAAATTTTCATTAGAAATAAAATTTTACAAAATTTTTCTATAAAAATAAAATTTCTAACAAAAATAATATTTTGCAAAAAAAATTTTGCAAAAAGTTTATATAGAAATAAAAATTTTCTCTAGAAATAAAACTTTTCATTTTCCATAGATATAAAAATTGTCTCATTCATTTTCTCTAGGTGTTCTTAAGGTTTTTATTTTCCTCCAATAAAGTAAGATTGTATCGTTTGACAATTACGCTATATGCCAGCCATTACATCTTTCACTACAGTGAAATGTTTTTGGTCAATTGTGCTAAGCTTCCTTCCAAAAACTATCATTTCAGTCATTTTATTTCCACGACACAAACCAAATTGATGTAGAAACATCCTTTCGATTTATATGAAAGCCAGGTCAGTATGTTTGTTTGCTGCTCTGTATGGTTTGGGGTCTAAACAAAAACAAAAACCATCTGAAAGAACAGAAAAAAAATCCTTTTTTGTTCTATTATCCCTATTTTGGCCCGAAACAAATTACAAATCTCAAAAGCCATAAATAACTCGAAAAGTTATTTTATTGCATCCAGTATGGGGATGAAAGCAAAACTAAGAGAGAGAGAGAAAAAGGCAGTAATGGGTGAGAGGGGGAGATGAAAAATGCCGGTTGTGTGATATGGCTGAATGCCTTTGAAAGAGGCTAAAATGGTCATAGGAACAGTATTCAATTCAATTCTTTGACACTACTCTTTATAGAGGAGTTTGGCTATGTGTGTGTGTGTGTGAAAAAATCATCAAAAGGATGGAGCAAATCTACAGAGGATACAACTAAAACACTTTTGATGGTAAGGGAAAAACTATAATGAAAGAGTGAATATGAATAAAAGGCCGGAAGAGATCAATACAAATGATAACGTTGAGAAAGAGAGAGGGAGAGCCACAGTGAGCCAAGGGATAGAGATTAAAAACACATATGACACCCAAAATGACGCCCACCTCCCCACCATTGTAATGTCAACGATTAAGTAATTTAAAACTTTAATTGTCCAACTTACCTAGAATGTTGCAAAGTTTTGTAATCCTCCTTTTCTGCGGAGGGGTAAGTCACCTCAATATGTGGAGCTTAAGAGTTCTTGTTTAACCAACCGCATTAGGAACAAACACTCTTTTGTACAACAACAGGATGCACTCAAGTGTAAGTGTTGTTGTCCCCCTTTTTTGCAACAAAATAGCAACAAGAACGACTACAATGTCTAAAGTGGCAAAAGGGTTCTGGTTTTCTATTCCCTCTTAGTTATCCTTTAATTTAGTTCAAATGTATAAATTTTCCACCTTATGTTAGTCTAAGCAAGAGGTTGTTGGGCATTAGATCCAGTAAACATTAAAGGGGAGCAATAAAGGAGTCAACATTAATAGTTAGAGTTGATACAATCTTCAGCATACACTAACACAAACACAATCTTGATGTTTTCTCACAGAGTTACCAGATGAAAGAGAATTTAAATAATTGAGGAGAACACACAAGATGACAAATTTTTGTTATGATCAATTTGAGTTGTTTTCACACCAAGTGAAAAAGGGTGGGTCACACAAAAAGATTTGTTTTTAATTTTCAATATATTCTAAAATTTTTTCTTTTTATGTTTAGTTTTAATTTTGTTGTTAATTTTTTTTTACTTTTTTTTAAGACAGATAATATTGCTATTTATTTTTTTAATTTGCTTTTCCCATAAATATTTTTGTTTTCCTTTTTTTGTATTTCAAAATGGGTGGAGTTATCAAGGAACTTGGGTACGATATTTTTTGTTTGGTTTTCTTTTTTTTTAGGGATTTCAATTTACTTTACTTTTTGGTTAATTTTCTTCAACAATTTTCAATTTTTTTTCTATTCAAATTTCTACCGGGTTGTTTGTTATTTGTTTTGTTTTTATGTTTTGTTGTTTTATTTTGTTTTTTAATCAAATGCTTCTCTTTAAGGTGTGTTGTTAAATTTTTCACACGACTAGTCTAGGCTTCGTCGTAAGGATACTTCGTCTAAGGCTAATAGGCCAGGATGACAACGAATAAGGGATGATTTCTTTGTTGTTGTTGTTTTTATTTTTACTTCCTTCCGAACTAATAGAAGAATGTTGACACAGACATTCATACGATAGACACAAACACTCATACACTTTATGATAGCAAAAAAAACAACGCCAAAGTGATTGCTTTTAAAGCCGGTTCTCGGATATAACGATTCCTACAAATTTATTGCCCCAAAAATAAATACCTTGGCAAATTTTTCTTTTTCTTAATTTTTTTAAGCAAACACACAAAATCTTATTTTTTATTCAATAATTTCTTTTTTAAGATATTTCCTTTCCAACTAATATTGCCACCAAAGGGGATGCCTATGTTTTCTTTTTTTTTCTATTTATTTAATTTCCAAAAGCGATTTTTCGTGTGCATTCGTTTTCCCAGTAACCGTCATACTGATTGCCGTATATTTTGGTGGCGGTTACTGAACTTAATCTTCGTTCGTGGCGTTATCCTTCTCGTATATTTTTCATATTTTCGTATCCCTTGGCTACCACCAAAATCAACTCAGCAACCCACCATCATTATCATCGTCATCATCATCATCGGCAATCCTATGTATACAACAACAAGCCATTCATATTTACAAGACGAGAAAAAACCACTCAGGATATTTCATCCATACGAAATGGGTTTGTGCCTGTGTGCCAGGATGTTTTAAGGGTGGTTTCGATACCCATAACCCCCCCTTCTACTACATTTATTTGTATGTGTTGCCACCGCACACACAGGTGTAGAGATTTTCCTTTCCAGTTAGAAAAAGGCAAACAATTGCGAAAATTATCCCCATTTCATAGTTGTTGTGAGGCCGTGGCAACACAGTTCCGGTGAGTCTGTGTGAGAAAGAGGGAGAGCTTGTCAGTGTAGACTTTCAATGTGAGAGAATTGTTTGTATACAAACAGAGATTTAACTATGAAGGCGTGAGAGCGATATGGGAAAATATTGCAATCACCAGATAGTTACAGGGTTCGAAAATACAATTCGACTTAATTGTTAATTACACGCAAAAAAATCGGTAAACGAGTGTAGCAAACGTTGTTCTTTTGTTATAGGTCACTCTCCGAAAAGTTCAAATTTTGATTATAAAAAAATTGTTTATTACAAAATTTTTATTTTTTCGATAAATAAAAAAAAATATATTCTAAAACCAAAGTCTATTTCGTTAATGTCAGGTGTGGTTTTTCTGCCAAGAAGTATTGGCATTAAGTCACAAACTTGGCCCATCTTGATGTGTCACAAATTTAACCGTTCGAAATAGTACGAAAAATGTTGGAATATATTGGAAAAAATAAGTTATTTACGTTTTTGTCGTACCCAAAAGAAAAAACATTAAGCCAATTAGCTCAACGATTAAATGTTTTTAAATTTTTAATTAAACAGTTAATTCATACAATTAACTTTTTAATCAAACCCGGATGAGTCAGTTAATAAAAATATTGAGCTTTTTTTAACAAAAAAATAAATAAATAATAAAATAAATTGATACAATTAATATTTTAATCAAAATAAAAAAACGCGAAGTTAATTAAGAAAATGATTGAAAATAGTTGCGGCTTTAATAAAAACATTAATTGATACAATCATTTTTTTTTTTTTTGATCAAACAAAGAACACAATGATAGTTAAGAACATTTTCACGATTTTTATTAAAAAATTAATAAAATTTAATTACAAAAAATAATCGATATTGATTGCAAAACTCAATTAATTGTTTTAATGATTTAATTAAAAAGTTTAAATAAATAAATAATTCAATGAAGTAAAAGACTCAGTTTTCAATCGACATCAATTACATTTTTGATTGAATCAATTAAAAAATTAATTGAAATTTTGAAATAAAATCATTTAATTTTTTTAATCAAATATTTGTTATGTTATTATAATGTTATGTCCAAGTAATATTGTGAGTGAAACTATCATTTGCGTGATTGAAGACATTTCAATTAAACAATCAATTGGATCAATTAATTTCGTGATTGAATCAGAAAAAAATTTTGTGTGTAACTAAGTGCTACCCGACTCTATATTTAGCTCAATGACAAGGGAGCTGCTTTCTATAGCCAAGTCCGTAGGGCGTTCCACATTACGGTGAAACAACTTAGAGAAGCTTTGAAACGGTGGCTCCCGTGTATAACGATAGGTTTTTATGATTCTGATAGCAACTTGGCCGAGCGGGTGGTGTGTTGACTTACAAAACGGATGGTATGTGGTTTGATTCTCCCTTCGGACAAAATGTAAATTTTAAAAATTGTTTTCTGAAAGCTGATATGCGCTTCTACATTCTCTTCATTACAGAATATTACATGGGCTAGTAATAGAACGGAAGTCATGTGTTTTAGCATCCGCTGCATTGATTTCGCATTCGTTCTTTAGATGTAGTTAGGGTTTTTCCCGGACATTTTCAACAAAAGCGGGAATTTGTACGACTTGCTCGGGATACCGATCATAGGACTTCCTACATCCGATCGTTCAGCAATTATGAAATCGTAAGGTCGATAGTGTGGATTATGGGGAAGTCATGCGAAACAAAAGAAATTTCTGAACCCCATAGGGGTAAGCATTAAACTCTCCTACAGTGTTGCCAGTACTGGGGGGAAATCCCCAGTACTGGCAACACAAATTGGGGATATTTTTTCGTGAATGGGGACGCAATTTCTGAGTTGGGGACATGGGGATTTGGTGGGGAATTTCCATAAATTTGGAATTTTGTGGGGATTTTTTTCGAGAATCGTTTTAAACTTTTAAAAAAAAATTTCTTTCTATAGAAAACTTTGTCAAAATTTTATTTTTATAGAAAGAAAATTTTGTCAAAATTTTATTCTTATACAAAGAAAATTTTGTCAAAATTTTATTTTTATTTTTTTTTTTTATTTTATCAAAATGTTATTTCTATAGAAAATTTTGTCAAAATTTTATTTTTATAGAAAATTTCGTCAAAATTTTATTTCTATAGAAAATTTTGTCAAAATTTAATATCTATTGAAAATTTTGTCAAAATTTTATTTCCATTGACAATTTTCACAAAATTTTATTTTTATAGAAAATTTTGTCAATTTTTTTTTATAGAAAATTTCTGAGTTGGGGACATTGGGATTTGGTGGGGAATTTCCATAAATTTGGGAATTTTCGTGGGTTTTTTTCGAGAATTGTTTTAAATTTTTAAACAAAATTTTATATCTATAGAAAATTTTGTCAAAATTTTATTTTTATAGAAAATTTTGTCAAAATTTTATTTTTATAGAAAATTTTGTCAAAATTTTATTTCTATAGAAAATGTTGTCAAAATTTTATTTCAATAGAAAATTTTGTCAACATTTTATTTCTATAGAAAATTTTGTCAAAATTTTATTTCTATAGAAAATTTGGTCAAAATTTTATTTCTATAGAAAATTTTGTCAAAATTTTATTTCTATAGAAAATTTTGTCAAAATTGTATTTCTATTGACATTTTTGCCAAAATTTTATTTTTATAGAAAATTTTGCCAAAATTTTATTTCTATAGAAAATTTTGTCAAAATTTTATTTCTATAGAAAATTTTGTCAAGATTTTATTTCTATAGAAAATTTTGTCAAAATTTTATTTCTATAGAAAATTTTGTCAAAATTTTATTTCTATAGAAAATTTTGTCAACATTTTATTTCTATTGAAAATTTTGTCAACATTTAATTTCTATATGAAATTTTGTCAAAATTTTATTTCTATAGAAAATTTTGTCAAAATTGTATTTTATAGAAAATTTTGTCAAAATTTTATTTCTATAGAAAATTTTGTCAAAATTTAATATCTATCGAAAATTTCGTCAAAATTTAATATCTATTTAAAATTTTGTCAAAATTTTATTTCAATAGAAAATTTTGTCAAAATTTTATTTCTATTGACAATTTTGCAAAAATTTTATTTTTATAGAAAATTGTGCCAATTTTTTTTTTCTATTGAAAATTTCTGAGTTGGGGACATGGGGATTTGGTGGGGAATTTCCATAAATTTGGGAATTTTTGTGGGGATTTTTCGAGAATCGTTTTAAACTTTTAAAACAAAATTTTATTTCTATAGAAAACTTTGTCAAAATTTTATTTTTATAGAAAATTTTGTCAAAATTTTAGTTTTATAGAAAATTTTGTCAAAATTTTATTTTTATAGAAAATTTTAGTTTTATAGAAAATTTTGTCAAAATTTTATTTTTATAGAAAATTTTATTTCTATAGAAAATTTTGTGAAATTTTTTTTTCATTCGTTTTGTTTGATATTGTTGGCTTCTCTTCAATCGTTATTGTTGTTTTTGATCTCAGCTTAAAGCCATGCATTGACTAAACTACAAGTGTAGCTTAACCAACAGAGGAAAAGTATGCTTGTCAAATTTATTTGGGCAAAGCCCTATAGACTGCCAGATGGTTGGATGTACACCTGTTTCGGAATTACCACATTCCTCATCAGCATCCTCTACTTGCAGCAAAACTATCAACCAATTATCAGAATAAATTCGGGTAATTCACTCAACCCAAAGTGAAATACACTTGAACCTTCCGAAAAAGGGTTTAATAGTCGGCTACTGCCTAAACAAATTTGCAAGCATATCTCTTTTCCTTTGCCAAACTCAAATCATCGATTTGTATTTAGTTGGCTGGGTTTGTTATTAAGCGTGCTTCCTCTATCTTCATTCGTTTTGTTTGTTATTGTTGGCTTCTCTTCAATCGTTATTGTTGTTTTTGATCTCAGCTTAAAGCCATGCATTGACTAAACTACAAGTGTAGCTTAACCAACAGAGGAAAAGTATGCTTGTCAAATTTATTTGGGCAAAGCCCTATAGACTGCAAGATGGTTGTCAAAAATTTTGTCAAAATTTTATTTCTATTGACAATTTTGCAAAAATTTTATTTTTATAGAAAATTGTGCCAATTTTTTTTTTCTATTGAAAATTTCTGAGTTGGGGACATGGGGATTTGGTGGGGAATTTCCATAAATTTGGGAATTTTTGTGGGGATTTTTCGAGAATCGTTTTAAACTTTTAAAACAAAATTTTATTTCTATAGAAAACTTTGTCAAAATTTTATTTTTATAGAAAATTTTGTCAAAATTTTAGTTTTATAGAAAATTTTGTCAAAATTTTATTTTTATAGAAAATTTTAGTTTTATAGAAAATTTTGTCAAAATTTTATTTTTATAGAAAATTTTATTTCTATAGAAAATTTTGTGAAATTTTTTTTTCATTCGTTTTGTTTGATATTGTTGGCTTCTCTTCAATCGTTATTGTTGTTTTTGATCTCAGCTTAAAGCCATGCATTGACTAAACTACAAGTGTAGCTTAACCAACAGAGGAAAAGTATGCTTGTCAAATTTATTTGGGCAAAGCCCTATAGCCACCGTGGTGCAATGGTTAGCATGCCCGCCTTGCATACACAAGGTCGTGGGTTCGATTCCTGCTACGACCGAACACCAAAAAGTTTTTCAGCGGTGGATTATCCCACCTCAGTAATGCTGGTGACATTTCTGAGGGTTTCAAAGCTTCTCTAAGTGGTTTCACTGGAATGTGGAACGCCGTTCGGACTCGGCTGTAAAAAGGAGGTCCCTTGTCATTGAGCTTAACATGGAATCGGGCAGCACTCAGTGATAAGAGAGAAGTTCACCACTGTGGTATCACAATGGACTGAATAGTCTAAGTGAGCCTGATACATCGGGCTGCCACATAACCTAACCTAACCTAACCTATAGACTGCCAGATGGTTGGATGTACACCTGTTTCGGAATTACCACATTCCTCATCAGCATCCTCTACTTGCAGCAAAACTATCAACCAATTATCAGAATAAATTCGGGTAATTCACTCAACCCAAAGTGAAATACACTTGAACCTTCCGAAAAAGGGTTTAATAGTCGGCTACTGCCTAAACAAATTTGCAAGCATATCTCTTTTCCTTTGCCAAACTCAAATCATCGATTTGTATTTAGTTGGCTGGGTTTGTTATTAAGCGTGCTTCCTCTATCTTCATTCGTTTTGTTTGTTATTGTTGGCTTCTCTTCAATCGTTATTGTTGTTTTTGATCTCAGCTTAAAGCCATGCATTGACTAAACTACAAGTGTAGCTTAACCAACAGAGGAAAAGTATGCTTGTCAAATTTATTTGGGCAAAGCCCTATAGACTGCAAGATGGTTGGATGTACAAGTACAGGATGCTGATGAGGAATGTGGTAATTGCGAAACAGCTGTACATCCAACCATCTTGCAGTCTATAGGGCTTTGCCCAAATAAATTTGACAAGCATACTTTTCCTCTGTTGGTTAAGCTACACTTGTAGTTTAGTCAATGCATGGCTTTAAGCTGAGATCAAAAACAACAAAATTTTATTTCTATAGAGAATTTTGTCAAATTTTTATTTCTATAGAAAATTTTGTCAAAATTTTATTTCTATAGAAAATTTTGTCAAAATTTTATTTCTATAAGAAATTTTGCCAAAATTTTATTTCTCAATCAAAAAATCTACAATTTCTGGTAGAATTCTATCAACTTTGGCCACACAAATTTACTACTTAAATATTTAAAATATATATATATATATATATTTTTTTTTAAACTTGTATTGGGGATTTTTGTGAGGAATTTAAATTTAAATTGGGGATTTTTGGGGACGAAAATATCATAATTTGGGGACAAGAGGCAGAAAAATACTGGCAACACTGCTCTCCTAAACAATGTGACCAGTATTTTTCTGGCGTTTTTACTCAAATTAAAAATTCCCCGCAAAAATTTCCATAAATTTTGGAGAAAAATACAAAGTAATGAAATAGGCTGTGCTTGCGATCTGGGAAAAAATCATTTACTTCTAAATACTTAAGTAATAAAAGAAGGTGGTAGATCAATATGGAGATGAGCTATCTTCCAAATTTCTATATTTATGGGATATATTGTCCAAAATCACCAAGTCCCCAAAAAGTTTGTCTATTTCTATTGTGCAAACCTCATAGTTACTTTCTCAGAACACTACTACTCTACTTTATCTTCGATTTGTAAATTTTACAATCTTCTTGATCTTCCCTCTTCGTAAATTACAAGAGAATATAAGAATCGGTAAACTTTTCGGAAAATGTACATCAATGTTTGGAGTGAGCTCGTGCACAGTTTTTCGTTGAACCAGCTCAGATTCAGAAGTGCATACATACCATACGCAAAAAATAACTATTTCCTCCCAATACGAAGGATGTGAAATCAAATATCAGATTTTTTATTTTTGTCCGGAAATAGAATCGATCCACTGGACATATGTTTTGTAAACCACGATACTACCCAAAGGATTATATAGCTCTTATTACGACCAAAACACAAATGTCGCTAAATTCATTAGCATACAAGCAACGCACAAAACCAAGCATGTCTATTTATAGATCAGTGTGCATAGTGCACATACAAAGTAATTTGAAGAAACTTCGTTTAAAGAAAACAGACAACTTTTGTTGCAAACGTCTGTTGCTGCCTCTGGAATTTTGGGCTGATGTCATCTCTCGAAACGCCTTACAAGTTTCATCGTTATAATGTCTACTGCCTTGCCAATTTCGACATAATATCGGGAAACTCTCCAATCTTGCAGCTAAGCTACACAGGATTTACTTCTTATAAGGTACTGAAGGTTTTTTTTACTCAAAATCCTATCAATCTAATTCACAATCCCTTTCATTAAACAATGAAGAAAAATAATTTCATTTATATCATACCGGAAATACCTTATATGGCCAAAACAAAATTTAGGAAGAAGAGAACAATTTCCCCCTCGCTCTCTCAATTTACATCAATCATACTCTCTTTTGGAATATAGCATATGTACATAGACAATTGCCGGTTAACTTTATAAAAGTACATGCGTAAATATAGAGAGAGTTATATAGAAATTTGCGCTATCCTAGAAAAACAAATTGGAGTGTTACCAGATTAAATGATGTCGACATAAACAAAAACAGGAAATTTGGTAAGATACTGTGTGATACAAACAGCACAAAAATTTTAATTTATTTATTAAAAAATCATAACCATAAAAAATTATGATATTAACGGCCATTTTCATGTAGCTCCGTTAGGCTTTAACTGCCAGTTAACAGAAAGTAAATTGCAAATATCTTCTCTCCGGTTAACATTAACTGAAACATTTTCGCCAGTTAAGTTCCAACTGGCCTATGGAATATAAAGGCAAGATGACAGCCTCGTCCATAATACGGTTTAAAAGTTGGTTAGGTAACGGAACACTAACGGAGCTTTATGAAAATGGGGGTAAGTGGGGAAGGTACTAACAGCAAAGGTTTTGGAACTTAATTTTATTAATTTCAAATTGATCAGGAATAGATAAAATGTTTGCAGTTAATATACGAGGGTCTTCCTCACCGAATTGGAACTATTTGGAAATCGTTTATTATTTGGAACCTAGAGAATTTCCAAAAACATGACTATTTTAGAAGTTTTCAACTGTCGTATTTCTATAAATTAGTTTTGTTGACCAAAACTGATATATTTCCTAGCTTTGCTCAAATGACCAGAAATTATAAAAGGGTGGTAAAATTTAACCTAATCAAGAGAGCCAGAATTAAGGGTGTGTTTGCCAGCTAACTTATATTAAATAAGTTGCCGTAAAGGAAAATATTATACCAAAACATTGGAGATTGGAATAACTTTACAAAGCTCTGGTGTGGCAGGCTATCGACATCAGCAGGATGGTATACAAGTCGTGTTATTGAAATACAAGCGGTGAAATGAACAGACTCTCCTTTCCACACCTTGCCATCGCCCAAAACGGACAAAGCCGGCATACGAACGGTATAGAATCACGAAGATCTCAATGAAGATGATGCTGATTCTAATAATGAAGAACTGACATGTCGCATAACACTTTCTTGGCCATATGATATAAAGCCATGGTGTTGGTGTCGGTGGAATCGGTGTATTGGTGTCAAATACTAATAAAAATGCCAGTCACATGGAATACACTGACATGCTAGTAGTTGATGGTGTGGCACGCGCGTGGAGGGTAGAATGAAATTTGCCTTGCCGGTATTTAGATGAATAGAGACGCATTCCTTAGAAACACCCACTCATCATGGTACAAATGGTAACCAAAAGCAAAAGGGAAAATAAACAAGTGTATGTGACATAAGGATATGAATGGTGTCTGTATCTGTGTCGAGAAGTCGGCGACAGCATCTATCGGTCTATTTCTAGGAAGGCATTATAACAACGCAATAATAATAAAACACCGGATGGTTACATATGGAAAATATAGGAAAAAAAATTCCTTATCAAACTTTATGTAACTCACGGTATGGCAACAATAAGACTACAAATGGAGAACATTTGCATGACAGAATTAAGGATAACAAATGTGATATGCCAATAAGATGATATAGGCGTAGGTAATACACTCAAAAAAAAAAACTATATATATAGTAGAATAAAAAAAAATTTTTTTGTTTTAAACCAAATTTTGTTGAAATGTCATTTTTGTATATTTGCAAAAAACCGTTATTTTTATAGAAAATTTGATAAAATTTTAATTTTATAGAAAATTACGACTAAAACTTAATTGTTTAGAAACTTTCGACGAAATTTTATTTTCTATAGAAAATTTCGAAGAAATTTTATTTTCTACAGAAAATTTCGAATAAATTTTATTTCTATAGATAATTTTGTCAAAATTTTATTTCTATAGAAAATTTTGTCAAAATTTTATTTCTATAGAAAAGTTTGTCAAAATTTTATTGCTATAGAAAATTTTATCACAATTTTATTTCTATAGAAAATTTTGTCAAAATTTTATTTCTATAGAAAATTTTGTCAAAATTTTATTTCTATAGAAAATTTTGTCAAAATTTTATTTCTATAGAAAATTTTGTCAAAATTTTATTTCTATAGAAATTTTGTCAAAATTTTATTTCTATAGAAAATTTTGTCAACATTTTATTTCTATAGAAAATTTTGTCAACATTTTATTTCTATAGAAAATTTTGTCAAAATTTTATTTCTATAGAAAATGTTGTCAAAATTTTATTTCTATAGAAAATTTTGGAAAAATGTATTTCTATAGAAAATGTTGTCAAAATTTTATTTCTATAGAAAATTTTATCAAACTTTTATTTCTATTGAAAATTTTATCAAAATTTTATTTCTATAGAAAATTTTGTCAACATTTTATTTCTATAGAAAATTTTGTCAAAATTTTATTTCTATAGAAAATGTTGTCAAAATTTTATTTCTATAGAAAATGTTGTCAACATTTCATTTCTATAGAAAATGTTGTCAAAATTTTATTTCTATAGAAACTTTTGTCAAAATTTTATTTCTATAGAAAATTTTGTCAAAATTTTATTTCTATAGAAAAGTTTGTCAAAATTTTATTGCTATAGAAAATTTTATTTCTATAGAAAATTTTGGAAAAAATTTATTTCTATAGAATATTTTGTCAAAATTTTATTTCTATAGAAAATGTTGTCACATTATATTTCTATAGAAAAGTTTGTCAAAGTTTTGTTTGTATAGAATATTTTGTCAAAAGTTTATTTTTATTGAAAAGTAGGTCAAAATTGTATTTCAATAGAAAATTGATGTGCCTCTTATTTGGAGAGGTATATTTTTACAAATCTACCAAATCATCAGGAATTCTACCAATCTACCAAACAGCAAAAAATCTACCATTTTCGGTCGAATTCTTCCAACTATCGCAACCGTGTACAGAACTCATTTATCGAACTGTTATCTCTTTTTTTGTTAGACTTTAACAAAGATACAAATTCAAATTAAAACAAATCTTCAAAAGTAAAAAATGTTTTCTTAATCGGGCGTGACTGACTATATTATGCCCTGCACAAATTTGTAGATCTACATTTTCGACACCATCTCAAATATTTCAAATTTGTTGGGTGCTATATATAAAGGTTTATTTTCCCATATACGTATATCTAAATCTGAATCGATTTGGACAAACGTTTTTGAAGCTTCTACAAAATGTTTGACTTCAAATTTAAACCAGCGAAATCGGAGGCCTCTATGGCAATATGGGCGAAAGATATATATGGGTGTATATCTAAATCTAAACCGATTTCAACCAAATTTAGTAAACTTTATGTCCCTATCAATTGTACTCCTTGTGCGAAATTTAAAGCAAATCTGGGTAAAAATTTGGTAATACCCTATTCTACTGTGTGGCGCGGGATATAAAAACAAAACCTTTAAACCAAAGATAAGTCTTAGCCTTATTGTTGAAACTTTGATCTTATTATTGAAGCTTTTTTATTTTTAATCCAGGAATTCAATATCTCAGTTAATTTAAGAATTATTTCTTTAAATCAAAAATGTTTTTCCTTACATTTAAGAAAATTTGCCTTACGACATTAACGGATTACAAAGATTCTGATATTAAAAAAGATTTAACACTCTTAATTACAATTTTTTTTTGATAAATACATTTGTCCTTAATATAATGTAACATTTAGGTTGCATACAAAGTCTATATTTTTTTCAGTGTATAGATGATTTTTTTATTTATTATTTTATTTTATTTATTTAATTTTTAATCATTTTAATTTTTGGAAATGATGATTTTTTTTCTGAAAAAAAAACACATTGACTTACCTCAACATTTTCAACATCAAAATATGACAGCGTCCTTTTGGTCAATTCAAACCATCTTTGTTTGTAGTTGACAGGTGTGAAACGTTTTTTATTCTGTGCCCGTTTTATCATAAAACCACTTTTGACAACATCATACAAGCGTTCGGACATTTTGTCCATTTTACTTTGAAAGGATTTGCTGAGACGCATTGTGGTCGTCGAGCTGGATGACTTGATACTGCCATGTGTGGACCGATTCATGGTGGACGTTTGGATGGCAAAATGAGTTATGGCACAATTTTCAAACTTTAATTTTATGTGGTTAATTTTTGTGACACTTTGCGGTAGAAAACATTACAAGTATATTTACGAACAAACTGTAAATGAAGAAAAATTGAACTGTAACGAAAAAATGTAATATTTAAATATGAATATAATGTAAAATGTAGATGTAAATTAGCATAAAGCATAAACTAATAAACAAAAAACAAGTATATACGGCCGTAAGTTCGGTCACACCGAATCTTATGTACCCTCCACCATGGACTGTGTAGAAACTTCTACTACAGACTGTCATCCACAATCGAATTACTTGAGTTGCGGTAACACTTGTCGATGGCAAGGTATCCTAAAACTTCTTAACACCGTCTTCTAAATTGTAAGTTATTTAGTCCATACGGGTATATATTACACAAACAAAAAAGGCCGATTAAATATGTATATAATACGTTTGACAAAATTTTCTATAGAAATAAAATTTTGACAAAATTTTCTATAGAAATCAAATTTTGACAAAATTTTCTATAGAAATCAAATTTTGACAAAATTTTCTATAGAAATCAAATTTTGACAAAATTTTCTATAGAAATAAAATTTTGACAAAATTTTCTATAGAAATAAAATTTTGACAAAATTGTCTATAGAAATAAAATTATGACAAAATTTTCTATAGAAATAAAATTTTGACAAAATTTTCTATAGAAATAAAATTTTGACAAAATTTTCTATAGAAATAAAATTTTGACAAAATTTTCTATAGAAATAAAATTTTGACACAATTTTCTATAGAAATAAAATTTGGACAAAATTTTCTATAGAAATAAAATCTTCACAAAGTTTTCTATAGAAATAAAATGTTGACAAAATGTTCTATAGAAATAAAATGTTGACAAAATTTTCTATAGAAATAAAATCTTGACAAAATTTTGTATAGAAATAAAATCTTGACAAAATTTTGTATAGAAATAAAATTTTGATAAAATTTTCTATAGTAATAAAATTTTGACAAAATTTTCTATAAAAATAAAATTTTTACAAAATTTTCTATAGAAATAAAATTTTGACAAAATTTTCTATAGAAATAAAATTTTGACAAAATTTTCTATAGAACTAAAATTTTGACAAAATTTTCTATAGAAATAAACTTTTGACAAAATTTTCTACAGAAATAAAATTTTCTATAGAAATAAAGAACAAAACGAAATAAAATGTTGACAAAATTTTCTATAGAAATAAAATCTTGACAAAATGTTGTATATAAATAAAATGTTGACAAAATTTTATATAGAAATAAAATGTTAGATTATTTTTGGCGATATGGACCAATTTTTGTGTGATTGGGGATCTGCTATATATAACTATAGACTGATATGGACCAACTTTGGCATGGATGTTAGCGGCCATATAACAGGCTGGCTGATAACACCCCGGTCTGACACATAGATGGCATCGCTAGTATAAAAGCATATTATTTTTATACAGTACCAACCTTCAAATGATTCGTGTCAAAATTTGACGTCTGTAAGTCAATTAGTTTGTGAGATAGAGCGTCTTTTGTGAAGCAACTTTTGTTATTGTGAAAAAAATGGAAAAAAAGGAATTTCGTGTTTTGATAAAATACTGCTTTCTGAAAAATACGGTGGAAGCAAAAACTTAGCTTGATAATGAGTTTCCGGACTCTGCCCCAGGGAAATCAACAATAATTGATTGGTATGCAAAATTCAAGCGTGGTGAAATGAGCACGGAGGACGGTGTACGCAGTGGACGCCCGAAAGAGGTGGTTACCGACGAAAACATCAAAAAAATCCACAAAATGATTTTGAATGACCGTAAAATGAAGTTGATCGAGATAGCAGAGGCCTTAAAGATATCAAAGGAACGTGTTGGTCATATCATTCATCAATATTTGGATATGCGGAAGCTCTGTGCAAAATGGGTGCCGCGCGAGCTCACATTTGATCAAAAACAACAACGTGTTGATGATTCTGAGCGGTGTTTGCAGTTGTTAACTCGTAATACACCCGAGTTTTTCCTTCGATATGTGACAATGGATGAAACAAGGCTCCATCACTACACTCCTGAGTCCAATCGACAGTCGGCTGAGTGGACAGCGACCGTCGCTGGCAAAGTAATAGCCTCTGTTTTTTGGGATGCGCATGGAATAATTTTTATCGATTATCTTGAGAAGGGAAAAACCATAAACAGTGACTATTATATGGCGTTATTGGAGCGTTTGAAGGTCGAAATCGTGGCAAAACGGCGCCATATGAAGAAGAAAAAAGTGTTGTTCCACCAAGACAACGCAACGTGCCACAAGTCATTGAGAACGATGGCAAAAATTCATGAATTGGGCATCGAATTGCTTCCCCACCCACCGTATTCTCCAGATCTGGCCCCCAACGACTTTTTCTTGTTCTCAGACCTCAAAAGGATGCTCGCAGGGGAAAAATTTGGCTGCAATGAAGAGGTGACCGCCGAAACTGAGGCATATTTGGAGGCAAAACCGAAGGAGTACTACCAAAATGGTATCTAAAAATCGGAAGGGCGTGTGCTCTTCCAAGAGGCTCCGGAGTTCAAATCTGGGGATCGGTTTATATGGGGGCTATATATAATTATGGAAAGTAAAAACAAAAATTGGTCCATATTTTTGCATGGTTATTATAGACCATATACTAACACGACGTACCGAATTTCAACCGGATCGGATGAATTTTGCTCTTCCATATTTTTGCATGGTTATTATAGACCATATACTAACACCACGAACCAAATTTCAACCGGATCGGGTGAATTTTGCTTTTCCAAGAGGCTCCGGAGTTCAAATCTGGGGATCGGTTTATATGGGGGCTGTACGTAAAAATGGTCCAATATGGCCCATTTGCAATATCATCTGACCTACATCAATAACAACTACTTACGGCAAGTTTCAAGTCGATAGCTTGTTTCGTTCGGAAGTTAGCGTGATTTCAACAGACGGACGGACGGATGGACATGCTTAGTTCGACTCAGAATTTCACCACGGAATATATATACTTTATGGGGTCTTAGAGCAATATTTCGATGTGTTACAAACGGAATGACAAAGTTAATATACCCCCAATCCTATGGTGGAGGGTATAAAAATTTTTGAAGCAAAGATTATAAACTTTACTTTAATTAAAATTTCATTATTTTAAAGAAATTTGTCCTTAATATTTTGTAAATTTCGCATCCTAAAATTTAGGTTGCGCAATATTTAATATCACGTAAATGCAAGTACGCAAACCCCAAATATAAATTAGAATTGTGTCTTAAAAGTATCCTTAAATGAATTCTCCGCTTGGTTGGCTCGAAATCAATACGAAAATCATTATATATATTTGAAGCGTCTTTATCTTAAATCTAAAGATTCTATGTTTCAGTTAATTTAGGGAAAATTTCTTTAAAACAAGAATGTTTTTTTTTACTTTAAGGAAAATTTTGCTTAATTCAACAACATACAACTTTAACAGAAGGACGCAAATTTCCAAAATGTTTGTTCTAAATTTAATAAACTTTCATTCATATAAACTTTCGTTTAATTAAAATTTCATTATTTTAAAGAAATTTGTCTTTAATAGTAGGTAAATTGAATAATCTTTGCTAGATCTAAATTCTCCTTAGAATCGAAGATTAACCGGTTTATATAAACACCCGATTCCAAGTGATTTTTTCCTAGTCGGTGCTTACATTGCTAGTGATATATATTTTTAAAAGTAATATGTTTACTCTAACCGATTTTATAAGAGACTATCGTAACCCGGCCCGCTTCGCTGTGCCTTCCGAAGCGTATTTGTAGGAACATTTTGCGGCAACTTAGACAACCATATCCTTCGTGCTGAAAACAAATTCGAAAAGGTTTGAATTCTTTCAAACAAATCGGACAACTTTCTTTTTCGTTTATGGATAGAAATATGGCGGATATGCAGATGTAAAACGGTCCGCCTCAATAAATGTCGGGGAGAGGGTGTTCCCAGTCCACCATTTTTTTTTAAATTATGTTCTGTATTCAAGTAGTTGGACAATCTTCTTGGACATTTCCTGTTATTTTTAAGTGTGGTTTGTCAAGGAAAGGTATCCTTCTCCTCATCATCGGAAAGAACAAAAGTACTTAAAAAATTTACCACATTAACACTTGTTAAAAATGATGGACATGGAGAACATGTCTATCCCGAACATAAACCGGAAAATGATGCACCCTCTACGTTGGCTGCCAATTTCATGTAAATTTAAGTTTTTTATTTAAGACTGGCAGAAGCCTGTGCAAAATCATAAAATTATGTACCGAGTTCCCATTTACGCATAAATCTTTACTTTCAATTTTCAAAAAATCGGACAAAAGGGAACCCTCTCCCCACCTTCGTTCCACTTCGACCAGATATCGCAAAATCACGTACTCTATATTAAATTTATAAACTACCTAACGGTCCCTATAAATCGACAAAGTTTTTTTTTCACTATTCCCCTTCCCAGATATCGAAAAATCATGTACTAATTAAAAAATCATGTATTAATTTAATCAGCTCCTCCCTCATTCTCTGTAAATTTCAAGTAGATCGAAGAAGGTTAAATGTTACTCTATATCGACAAACTCCGATGTCCTTCCCCCACGACCTTTGTAAATTTCAAGAAAACTTGAGAACTTTAGTTCTTTCAGTTTTAGAGGAGGTTCCCCTCCCCGGCCAAATATCGAAAAGTGATGTAGCGTATCTTGTGTAAACGTCCCAGAAAATGTCAAGCAAATTATAAGCCCAATTTTCAAAAAGTAGGGCAAGGGGCGGGCCCTCTTCCCGTCCCTCTACGTATAAAATCAGGTATTCAATATTAATTTTATAACCTCTCCCCATTTCCTCCGTTAATTTTAATTAAATTGGAAAAGTATAATTGTTTCTCTGTATGTACTTAAGGAGAAGCGGATGTCTCCCTATGCCCTTTTATTCTTCCCTGACCAAATATTAAAAAATCAGGAACCTGATACAAATTTCGTAACCTCCCCCAGTTTTTCCGTAAAATTTTAGTCGGAGGAATTTAGTTATGTTTACACTGTACTTTAAAAAAATCGGGCAAAGGGGAGGTCGACCTCTCCGACCAAATATCGAAAAATAAAGTAGCCGTTCTTTGTCTAGACGCCCCCTCCAACCTTCCTGAAAATCTCAAGCAAATCGGATAATTTTGTCCCTAGTTTCAAAAAGTCGGGCAAGGGGGAGGTTCCCTATCCACCCACATATGAACACATCAGGTACCACGTATTAATTTCATAACCTCACCGCATGTCTTCTGAAAATCTCAGGTAATTTAGAGAATTTTAGTTTTTCGCTGTATTTAAAAAAAAAGTCGAACCAAGGGGAGGTCCTCCTCCGCGACCAAACATCGAAAAATAAAGTAGCGGATCTTTGCTAGAAGCCAACCCCAACCTTCAATGAAAATTTCAAGCAAATCGGTCAACTTTGGTCCAATTTTCAAAAAGTCGGACAGAGGGGAGGCCCCCCTCCACGAACAGGTGTCAAAAAATGAAGTATCCTATTTTCACCACATGAGCGGCCCCTACGATCTCTGAAAGTTTAAAGTAAATCGGTTCAGCCGTTTCCGAGCTTACACGGAACATACAAACAAACAAACATACTTTGAATTTTATATACACTGAAAAAAATATTGACCTAATATGGAAGATTATGCAATTTAAATTTTAGGACTCGAAACTGGCGCAATGATAAGGAAAAAAATCTTTAAAATAATGGCATTTTAATTAATAAAAAGTTTATAATCCTTGCTTCAAAATATTTTTTCATTAAATTTAGGACACAAATCTTGAAATTTTACGTCCCTCTGTTGAAGTCGTAGATCTTTGAAGTAAGGCAAATGTTCCTTAAAATAAAGAAAAACATTTTTAAGTGAAAGAAATCGTGTTTAACTCAACTGACATATTGAATTTTTAAATTTAAGATAAAAACGCTTCAAATATACACGGATGAAAAAGACTGTTTTTCATATGTTTGGCTATAAACATTATATGTTTGGAACACAAATTTTTAAACACAATATTTTTGAGTGCAAGCATATAAGGTTCATAAACTAGCATAACATGTTTGGGGCATATATGTTAATATGTTAGAACATATTATGTTTGGGACATAAAATGTTTGTAAATATAATATGCTTGGATGCAAACATATATTAATTTAGAAATGGTCTATAAACATATATGTGTTTAGTAGCTTGGAGCGCTATTTAACAGGGAGCGATATTGAATTAAGTTGGTGGTTGTTGCTTGTTATTACAAAATTTACATTTTATTTTTCCTTGGGCAATTGATCAGCTACTTCTTTGATCCTTACAAACTGTGTGGTCCGCTGTTCGAATCCCCGTCCGGCAAAAGGTAAAATTAAAATAAAAAAAAATTGAATAATTTCTTCTACAATGTTTGTATTACAGAAAAAGGTGCTAAGAACTAAAAAATGTCGTGGAAGTGAGAAAGATGTGGGGGAATATACAATTGGCAGAAACAAAATTTTGAGCATTCAGGTCGAAAACCTATGTTGTTAGCACCTATATTACCTGTTTATTTTCATAATTCATTATGATTGTAAATATATAAATAAATAAATAAAATTTTGAGCACAATATTGTTTGGGAGAATTTTTTTAAGCATATAATATTTTTGGGTGCAAAATGCTTCCAAACATATTATATGTTCACAAAATAACATATTGTTTTTTGGAAGACAACATTATTGAATTTGGATGCAAAAATACAAAATGTTTGGAACTTAGACTACCCAAACATATGCTTTCAAACATATTATATATTGGAAGAGATCAAACATATAAATGTTTAGGCAATACCCAAAAATGTATATGCTTGAAGCAAAATATGTTTGGGAGTATATGTTACAGAAGCGATTTTTTATGAGGGTGTAGGCTAAGACTTATTTTAAGTATTTGCATCTGGTTTAAAGTTTTTTTAGCATTAAAAAAACGGATTTTACTTTGAAATACTTGGCATAATTTGGATTTTGAAACTGGAATTTGTTTGTACATTAATACCTTTAATATATCGCAAACAGAGAATAAAAATTCGAGGAATGAGATCTGTACCCAATTTAAATTTTATCGATCCTAGATTTAAAGCCGGGGAGGTCCGTAAAAAATGTCTTTATTTTAAAGAAACCGCATCTTTGGCTCGGAATCAATACCAAAATCCTTAAAGGAAGGTCAAAATCTTTGGATCAAAGAAACTTTTTTTTTTGTGTGTATATAGATAGATTATTTTAGTCCATAAATATTAGGCTCAAAATTTACTAATAGTAGATTTGAAATCCCTCCTTTATAAGGCAAATGACAGTTGAAATCTAGTTAAAGTGGATTTTGGAAGTGTAATGTGAATAAGAAGGGTTTTAGACGATGCAATAATTGCATGCAATAATTGCACGCAATTCTTGTTTGTAGGCAAACGGGGTAGAGAAGCAAAGGGGGTAGAAAAAATTTCATGTTTTCCGTTCCTCTTGCAATTTTTTGACATTTCTGAAACTTGAAATTTCAAGCGATTGCATGAAAAATTTCAACGTATAAATTCTGAAGTTTTTAAGAAGCAACTTTAAAAGAGAATACAAAAAATTGCACGCAACCAATTGCATCGTCTAAAACCCCTCTAAGGTATTAAGCTTACGATCGAAAAAAAAATTGGAATATTCCATTTTCATTCTCCATAATTGCTACTTTAATTTTTTGTCATTTCAAATGACAACCAACTTTCTTTGACATTGTGAAAAATATTTAGAAAATAGATACCAACAGACATAAACATACATATATTTCGTTTTCTTTTTAATAATCCTCTATTTTCCATGTATCGCACGGTCTATCAAAAAGGCTGTTTTTCAGTTTTATACAGCATTGGACGTTGTCCTTTGTCTAACTGGTCCATTCATGTAAGTTGACTTCAGTCAGAGAAACCCTAAGAAAAAAAGCCATTTATTTCATTGGTCATCCATCATTTCTTCTTTCTTCATTGAAATGCAGACACAAAATGGTTATGTGAAACGCGTTTTGGACGATGACATCAAGTCAATGGCTTTGGAAATTATGGGTCCTAATGTCTCGACCATGTACATAAGCACGCCCCGTGAGCCTAAGAAAGAATTGGGTATTAAGTTGCCATTTTTGGTATTGCTTATTAAAAATATGCATAAATGTTTTACATTTGAAGTCAAAGTGAGAGCAAAAGAAATTAAAAAAAATCTCAAAAGACAGACTGTTTTCTTTCTCTTACAGATTAAAGATGATCAGAGATTTTTGCGACGTTTTCGTGTGTCAAATTTTCAAAGTAAGACCTCGGTTAAACCTTTTTGCACTTGTATGCCCATGGGTATGTCGCCGGGTTGGAATCAAATTCATTTTAATTTAGCTGATTTTACCCGTCGTGCATATGGCACCAATTATATGGAAACTGTTAGTTTACAGATTCATGCAAATGTTCGTATACGACGAATTTATTTCACCGATCGTTTATATCAAGAATCCGAGATGCCGAATGAATATCGATTAATACCTCAGCCAAAAGCTAAGAAACCTAAAATGTGGAATGTTCCAGCTGCCAGACCACCTTCACCTCTTTCCACTCGAGGTCGTTCAGACCAAGCAGCTCAAAAACCAGTGGACGATGCAGGTGGCGCGGAGGGTGGAGTGTCACCTGATATTTTTAATATGGCAACTGGAATGGAACCCTCTGAAAAAGGGGACTGATTCAAGGCAAGGAATGGATATTAATAATATTTATAAATATTGTATATTTTGTATTTTTTTGGGAACCACCAGAATTTAATAAATATGTAGACCTTTATGGCCTAGAATATTGTAATGATAGTAGTTGTAGTAATCAGGGCTGCCAATTTTGCCGATTTATCGGCATTTTGACGATTTTTTACTCAAAAACTAGCAAATGCAGATTTTCCGATTTTTGCCCCAAAAATGACGATATTAGCTCCGTTCAAAAATTTTGAATAGAAGGAGTTCAGACCAGCAAAAAAAGATTTTTTGCTAGAAATTGCATACATGTAGGAGCTATACCTCATTTTAAATCGACAGTATTAGTATCACTGTTACCACTCGTGCCAAAAATAATCCACCAAAATTTGAAGGAAATTTTACCAAATTAAAAAAAAATATTTTGAAGTTGTTGATCAGATTCTTCGGGTTAGTATATAAACAAATGTTCTTTTATTCGAAAGAAATTTTTTATATTGAATTTATAGAATATTTTGTTAACATTTTATTTCTAAAAAAAAATAAAATTTTATTTTTTATTTCTTTTTTTTTTAAATTTTATTTCTATAGAAAATTTCGTCAACATTTTATGTTATTTCTATAGTAACTTTTGACAAACATTTTATTTCTATAGAAAATTTTGTTAAAATTTTATTTCTATAGAAAATTTTGTCCAAATTTTATTTCTATAGAAAATTTTGTCAAAATTTTATTTCTGCAGAAAATTTTTGCACATTTTTATTTCTATAGAACGTTCTTGCAAAAATTTATATCTACAACCAGAGAAGGAATATCATCACCTCAAACATGTTTTAAGAGCAAAATGTCATTTTTGTGTGGTGACCATGTAACATGGTTTTCGCAATCATGTTATTTTCTCGGAAATCATGTATCTGATTTCGACAAGTAGGTTATATATGATGAGAAAATAACATTTTAGTGACAAACATGTTACACGGTCACCATACAAAAATAACATTTTGCTCTTGAAACATGTTTGAGGTGATCATATTCCTTCTCTGCGTGTATAGAACATGTTTGTCAATTTTTTATAGTAAATTCTTTATTATTTTAGTGCTAAGAAAATTTAAGCAAAATTTCATTTCTATAGAAAATTTGGTCAACATTTTATTTCTATAGAAGATTATGTTAATTTTTATGTTTTTACAAAACTGAATTTATTATGCTTTTGTTGTTGAAATGCATAGTTACGTATGTTAATTTTCTGTTCTTTATATGAAATAAATACTTTTGTTTTTAACCAAAAATTTAGTTTGGTTTTAATATTATTTACATTGCAGATTTTTTGACGATTTTTAAAATAGAAATGACAATTATGACGATTTCTTCGGAAAAAAGTGACGATTTTTCTTGAAATTTTATTGGCAGCCCTGGTAGTAACTACACTAACAGTTGGATATGATGCATATACCCTGAGATGTTAGGTTAGCTTAGGTATAGTGGCAGCCCGATATTTTAGGCTTAGATTATTCTTCCATGGTGATACCACAGTCCCTCTTATCACTGATTGCTGCCCGATTCTATGATTAGTTTAATGGTAAGGGAAAATTTTGTGAGTAAAGTAGAAAGTCGGGCGGGACCGACTATATCATACCATAAACCACCCCTATTGAATTAGTAAACATAAGCATTTGTAGGGTATCATTAAAATTGGTTTGGGAAATAACACGTATTTATGGGGTAGGTTAGGTTAGGTTATGTGGCCGATGTATCAGGCTCACTTAGACTATTCAGTCCATTGTGATACCACAGTGGTGAACTTCTCTCTTATCACTGAGTGCTGCCCGATTCCATGTTAAGCTCAATGGGGTACATGTTTAATTTGCGTAAAGATAAATTCCGAATTTATTTAGCACAGACACAAACCATTTCTTTAGCAGAGCTCCGTTAAGTAGTTAAAAGAGCTTCATAAAGGCGCTAACAGAGCTCTGTAAAGAGTTAACAGAGGTATGCGGGTATGTTCTGGACAGGGATCCGGAGCGGAGCGGAGCGTGGGGCGGAGCGTGGAGCGGAGCGGAGCAAGCCCTTTTTTGCCGGAGCGGGAGCAGAGCGGGAGCGGCATTTCTAAAATCCGGAGCGGAGCGGGAGCGGAGCGGTTTCCAAATGAAAAACCGCTCCGCTCCGAATAAAATATTACTTGAATGAAATGTGTAACTTTGAAATTACACTGTGTAGGTAATTTCAAATTTAGCTAGTACTTAGCGTAGTGTGAGTAAACGTTTAAAATGTACGATATGTATTTTTGTACGTACGTACATTGGGGAAAACACAACGTGTTTTTTAGTAATTGTTTTCAAAAACGGCTTAACATGGAAGACGCATTTCTCTAAAATAAAGTTTTTTTCTTGTCCAAAAGGCAATAAACTTTTGAATGAAGTTGTAATGTCCTTATAATTAAGTGATTTTACTTAAAAATGTGTATCATAACATGAAAGATACAATTTTTGAGGTAAGGTCAACGTGACTTTAATAATTAAGAAAAATTCTTTAAAATTAATAAAATTGTCTTTAAATTTGTTTCCTTTTTGCATCTTGCCTACAAAGCAAAAAATCGTTAAAAAATAAGACATGTTTTTCAACACTTTATTTTAAAGACGCTTTTTACTTGAAACATAGCATAATTTCTACTGGAAGTCGAGTCTTAATATGGAAAAAAAATAACTCGTTAACTCGTTTTTAAAGGATTTTGATAACAACTGACGAAAAAAAATCTAAAAAAATTAAAAATTAACATTTGCTTCCTAGAAGCAAGTACATAACCCCCAAATTTAAAAGAGAATTACGTCTTTAAAGTATCCTTACTTGTATTCTCCGCTTCTTTGGCTCGGAATTAATACCCAAACTGTTAAAGTAAAGACAAAATCTTTGGAACCGGGCATGCTTTTTTTCATTCACATTTGCTTTACTATTGTACTATATCCTAGCATTCTCTTATTTCTGATATTAGTTCTCGAAAATTTAATTAAAATTATGGATAGTTTCAATTTTGTTTGAAAAATGTGCGCATATACATTTATTATACAATAAAGGGGAAAAAAGCGAAATTAGGTAACACTAGATCTGAGTAAGAATATTCGTAGGTATACCACGGACTGATGTCGATGGAGGTTGTTGCAAACATAAACATACACACACACATTACAAATATAACAAAACCTCTTCTCCACGTCTGTTGCAAAACAAACAAAAAACTTTCGGAGAGTAGTTACTTATACTCTGTGTATAGACTTTCAATTCCAATCAGCGTTGCCGTGTTGGTCCGATCGGACCAAAATTGGTCCAAAAGATTTCTAATTTTTAAATTTAGTCCGATGGTCGGACCAAACAGAATTTGGTCCATTTTGGTCCATTTTCATAAATTTGATTTCTATCACATATTAAATAGTAGATGGTGCACCGCAAAGAATATTGACGGGAGGCCAAATATTTCACATGCTTAAAATACGAATACGAATTTTGCTTACAATAGAAGACGTATTTCTCTGAAAATAAGTTTTTCCTTGTCTAAAAGTCTCTAAACTTTTCAATGAAGTCTGTTTGTCCTTATAGCTAAGTGATTCGACATAAAAATGTGTATCCTAACATGAATGCAAATTTCGTTTTAATGAAATCAAAATGGATTTAATATTTCTGAAAAAATCTTCAAAATTAATAAACTATTTCAACACATTGTTTTAAAGTCATTATACCCTAAACCACATAGTGGTTAGGGTATAATAAGTTTGATCTGCCAAAAAATGTGCCTACAAGAAATATTGACCCCATAAAATATATACCGATCAGAATCACCTCCTGAGTCGATCTAGCGCTTGGCGTCCGTCCGTCCATCCGTCCGTCTGTCCATGTATTTGTTGTTCACAGGATTTCGGTCGCAATTATTAACCGATTTTGATGAAATTTGGTACAGGGAGTTTTTTGGGCACAAGGACGAACGTTATTGAATTTGGAAGAAATCGGATCAAATTTAGATATAGCTCCCATATATATGTATTGCCCGATTTCGACAAATGGGGTCACGTTGCACTTTTTTTACTAACCTATCGTCGTCAAATTTAGCACAAAATAATCTTCTGTATCACCCTTTAAGTCTGAAAATGTCATCGAAATCGGTTCAGATTTAGATATAGGTCCCATATATATGTATCGCCCGATTTTGTCAAATTAGGTCATAAAACCCTTATTTATCAACCGATCTTACTCAAAGTTGGCGAAATGTAATCTTCTATAGCACTAACTATATGTGCAAAAAATCATCGAAATCGGTTCAGATTTAGCTATAGCTCCCATATATGTACCGCCCGATTTTTCTAAATAAAATAAAACTCAATTGAACAAATAATACAATGTTTGTACTATAATTTTCTCGAAGAGGAGCGGAGCGGAGCGATTTTTTTTTTCTCGGAGCGGAGCGAGGAGCGGAGCGGTTTTTTTTTCTCCGGAGCGGGAGCGGAGCGGAGCGAAAAAAATGGACCGCTCCGGATCCCTGCTTCAACCTGGAAGCCGCAGCGATCCTTGAATAAAACCCTGTAACATACTTTGAATCTGAAACCGGCCTTTGTTCTTTTTCTTTTGCTTTCATTTTACATTTTCCGAGCTTCGATAAAACCGAGTCCACTTTCAGAAGACCGAGCCAGGAATTTGTACAGTCCCCACATGGGAAACCCTTTTTTCTAAAAAGTGTCAGCTGTTTTATTTAAATCTTTTTATTTAGTCGTTATTGAGTTAATAAAAATTTATAAAATATATTAAAATAATTGCTAACAAGTGCCCAATAAGAAATTCCATCTCTCATTTCATTTTAATAAACACAAAACTCATAGAGAAATTAGGTAGAGTGAAAATTCCCAAGCAATAAAAAATGCTGAGATTTTCATTTAAGCACTTAAGCTCTGATAAGACAAAATGCATACTCCAACACATCCATGATTAATAAGGAATCTAAAGAACTCTTATCACAAATGAATCGACAAGCGAAATGACACAATAAGTTCTAAAGAACCATGAAGGTGTGTTGGCATGATCCAAACACTTTTGTGTGTAGAGGATGTGTTGCGAGCGTATGAGCAAGGATTTATTTAGCACATGAGATGTAAGTGACGCATGTCTACGAAATAGCCGGTTCGAATAAAGCTGAATATTTTTAATCCAACACAATAGAGAATGGGTTAATGAACGATGGTTTGAATCATACACTAATGGACTGACTGATGGCGGACTATTCCCTTCTTTTTTAACAACAAAAAAGGCGTGATTATTTGTATGTATAGACGGACAGACATCGACTGGAGTACTGATTACAAGTACTGCAAGAATGAATGTTGATATGCCATGAATATTGATTAGCAAGTCTAGATAGTTGTACAAGTTATATATATATATATATATATATATATACAGTAGTAGTAGATGTAAACAATGAATGGATCTCAAAAGTAAACTGTAACTAGGCGATAAATATTGGATCGAGGTTATGGATGGAGATAGATATTATACCCAACAAAACACCCACCATGAAGGGAAATGTAGGTTTAATTGAGAAACTGTCAACTAAAAAATATTTTACTAATTGCAAGATAATAGAAAATAATAATAAGCTACACTGAAAAAAACCTCAATTTTAGGATACGAAATTTACAATATATTAAGAACAAATTTCTTTAAAATAATGAAATTTTAAAATAAAATTTATAATCTTGTTGAACAACGTGGAAATTTTAACATAAATATGGACTTATTAATCAATTTGTGATTTTTAACATAGATATAAATTAAATTAGTTGCCAAATAGCCTCTATGTATATATATAAATTTCGGCGCTGAGGCAATTTAATATTTTTTGTAGACTAAACCATATTCATTTATATGAATTTCTGAATAAAGGAAATATTTATAAAAAAAATCTTTGCTTCAAAATTTTTTTCATTAAATTTAGAACACAAATTTTGTAAATTTGCGTTCCTCCGTTAAGGTCGCATGTCTTTGAACTAAGTCTAAATTTCCTTAAAGTAAATAAACACATTTTGGATTTAAAGAAATTGTCCTACAATTAACGGAAATATTGAAACTTTAGATGTAAGATAAAAACGCTAAAAAGGCTATATTTGAAGCCTAAGACTTATTTTGAGGATTTAGAGTCTTTGGTTTAAAGTTTTTTTGGAATTAAGAAAACATTTTTTCTCTGATGTAACAGGTTGGCTGATAAGTCCCCGGTCTAATAAAGAAAAACACATTTTTTTGTCAAAATTAGTTTTTATTATTCAACATAGTTCCCTTCAAGAGCGATAATAAAGAAAAAGAAAAACACATAATAAAGGTCTAATAAAGAAAAACACATTTTTTTGTCAAAATTAGTTTTTATTATTCAACATAGTTCCCTTCAAGAGCGATACAACGATTATAACGACCTTCCAATTTTTTGGTAGTACTCCTTCGGTTTTGCTTCAAAATAGGCCCCAGTTTCGGCAGCCAAACTTTTTCCCTGCGAGCATCCTTTTGAGGTCTGAGAACAAGAAAAAGTCGCTGGGGATCTGGAGAATACGGTGGGTGGGGAAGCAATTCGAAGCCCAATTCATGAATTTTTGCCATCGTTCTCAATGACTTGTGGCACGGTGCGTTGTCTTGGTGGAACAGCACTTTTTTGTTCTTCATATGGGGCCGTTTTGCCGCGATTTCGACCTTCAAACGCTCCAATAACGCCATATAATAGTCACTGTTGATGGCTTTTCCCTTCTCAAGATAATCGATAAAAATTATTCCATGCGTATCCCAAAAAACAGAGGCCATTACTTTGCCAGCGGACTTTTGAGTCTTTCCACGCTTCGGAGACGGTTCACCGGTCGCTGTCCACTCAGCCGACTGTCGATTGGACTCAGGAGTGTAGTGATGGAGCCATGTTTCATCCATTATTACATATCGACGGAAAAACTCGGGTGTATTACGAGTTAATAGTTGCGAAAACCGCTCAGCATCATCAACACGTTGTTGTTTTTGGTCAAATGTGAGCTCGCGCGGCACCAGAGCACAGAGCTTCCGCATATCCAAATATTGATGAATGAATGACCAACACGTTCCTTTGATATCTTTAAGGCCTCTGCTATCTCGACCAACTTCATTTTACGGTCATTCAAAATCATTTTGTGGATTTTTTTGATGTAACCACCTCTTTCGGGCGTCCACTGCGTTCACCGTCCTCCGTGCTCATTTCACCACGCTTGAATTTTGCATACCAATTAATTATTGTTGATTTCCCTGGGGCAGAGTCCGGAAACCAAGTTTTATCAAGCCAAGTTTTTGCTTTCACCTTATTTTTTCCCTTCAGAAAAAAGTATTTTATCAAAACACTAAATTCCTTTTTTCCATTTTTTTTCACAATAACAAAAGTTGCTTAACAAAAGGCGCTCTATCTCACAAACTAATTGACTTACAGACGTCAAATGTTGACACGAATCATTTGAAGGTTGGTACTATATAAAAATAATATGCATTTAATACTAGCGACGCCATCTATGTGTCAGACCGGGGACTTATCAGCCAACCTGTTAAGGTGGGTGGTCAAGCAACTCGTACTTTAATTTGTTGATTTTAGCCATTGTTACAACACTCTTCTGCTCTGGTGCGTTGTCTTGATGAAAAATCTTTTTTTTGTGTTGTAAGCCAGGACATTTTTCTCGAAATTGTACATTTAATTGATCCAAAAGGTTGCAATGGTACTCTGAATTTATAGTTTTACCCTTTTGCAGATAGTCAATCAATAAAATACCTTTGAAGTCCCAAAAAACCGTTGCCATAACCTTACTAGCCGATTGAATTGTTTTTGCCTTCTTTGGGGCACTTCCTCCAGCTTCAGTCCATTGTTTGGATTGTTCTTTTGTCTCTGGAGGTATAGTGGTGGATCCATGTCTCATCAACAGTTATGAAACGACGCTTACCATTTTATTTCGCTTAAAACGATCCAAACAAGGTTGAGAAATGTTCATTCTTATGTGTTTTTGATCGACTGTTAACAAATGCGGCACCCATCCTGCAGAAAGCTTTTTCATCTGTAGTTGTTCATGCAAAATTAAATGGACTCGATCGTTTGAGATGTCCATGATATTAGCAATTTCACGCACTTTTATTCGTCGTATCATACACTTTCTGTTGTTGTTGCTGTTTTTGGACGTCCACTACGTGGTTCATCTTCAATGCTTGTTCGACCAAGTTTAAATTCAGCAACCCAATTTTTTACTGTTGCATATGAAGGAGCACTTTCACCTAACACATTCACCATATCTTTATGAATTTTTTGTCCTGATAAACTTTTTTATGTAAATATTTAATGACAGCACGCATTTCTAATTTTTCCATTGTAAATAAAACTGCGGATGCGTCTTTTTGGAACACCTGTTTCTATATGAAGGAGTTGCCAGATCGAAACAAAATTGAACATGGGTTCATAACAGAGATGGAAGTTTCCAAAACACTTAACTTTTTCTGTTTATACCGCGCTTTTTGTGCTGGCCTAAGATGTTTCCGAACTGCCCTCGTACTTTATGATTTTTTCCACAGCCAAATGAAATTTTCCTTTTGTTAAGTATGTCTCAAATATTTTATGCAGTGGATACACTGAAAAAAATATTTACAAAATATTAAGAACAAATTTCTTTAAAATAAATCCGATCCGGCTGAAATTTGGTACATCGTGTACATGGTGGTCTCTACCAACCATGCAAAAATTGGTCCATGTCGGTCCATAATTATATATAGCCCCCATATAAACCGATCCCCAGATTTGAACTCCGGAGCCTCTTAGAGGAGCGAAATTCATCCGATCCCGTTGAAATTTGGTACGTGGTGTTAGTATATGGTCTCTAAAAACCATTCAAAAAATGGTCCATATCAGTCCATAACTATATATAGCCCCTATATAAACCGATCCCCAGATTTCAACTCTGGAGCCATTTGGACGAGCAAAATTCATCCGATCCGGTTAAAATTTGCAACGTGGTGTTAATATATGGCCGCTAATAACCATGACAAAACTGGTCCATATCGGTCTATAGTTATATATAGCCGATCCCCAATCACACAAAATTGGTCCATATCGGTTCATAATCATGCTTGCCACTCGGGCAAAAATAATCTAGCAAAATTTGTCGAAATTTTATTCCTATAGAAAATTTTGGCAAAATTTTATTTCTGTAGAAAATGTTGTCAAATTTTTGATTCTATAGAGAATGTTGTCAAAATTTTAAATCTTTTGAAAATTTAGTAAAAATTTTATTTCTATAGAAAATTTTGTCAAAATGTTATTTCTGTAGAAAATTTTGTTAAAATCGTATTTCTATAGAAAATTTTGTCCAAATTTTACTTCTATAGAAAATGTTGTCAAAATTGTATTTTGTCAAAATTTTATTTCTATAGAAAATTTTGTCAAACTTAATTATATACGTATTTAATCGGCCATTTTAAGTTTAATATATACCACGTGTGGACTACGTGCACGGATGAAAAAGACTGTTTTTCATATGTTTGGCTATAAACATTATATGTTTGGAACACAAATTTTTAAACACAATATTTTTGAGTGCAAGCATATAATGTTCATAAACTAGCATAACATGTTTGGGACATATATGTTAATATGTTAGAACATATTATGTTTGGGACATAAAATGTTTGTAAATATAATATGCTTGGATGCAAACATATATTAATTTAGAAATAGCCTATAAACATATATGTGTTTAGTAGCTTGGAGCGCTATTTAACAGGGAGCGATATTGAATTAAGTTGGTGGTTGTTGCTTGTTATTACAAAATTAACATTTTTTTATTTTTCCTTGGGCAATTGATCAGCTACTTCTTTGATCCTTACAAACTGTGTGGTCCGCTGTTCGAATCCCCGTCCGGCAAAAGGTAAAATTAAAATAAAAAAAATCATACAATTGAATAATTTCTTCTACAATGTTTGTATTACAGAAAAAGGTGCTAAGAACTAAAAAATCTCGTGGAAGTGAGAAAGATGTGGGGGAATATACAATTGGGCAGAAACAAAATTTTGAGCATTCAGGTGGAAAACCTATGTTGTTAGCACCTATATTACCTGTTTATTTTCATAATTCATTATGATTGTAAATATATAAATAAATAAATAAAATTTTGAGCACAATATGCTTCCAAACATATTATATGTTCACATAATAACATATTGTTTTTTGGAAGACAACATTATTGAATTTGGATGCAAAAATACAAAATGTTTGGAAATTGACTACCCAAACATATATTGTTTAGACCAATATGCTTTCAAACATATTATATATTGGAAGAGATCAAACATATAAATGTTTGGGCAATAGCCAAAAATGTATATGCTTGAAGCAAAATATGTTTGGGAGTATATGTTACAGAAGCGATTTTTTGTGAGCGTGTGGTATTTATTACGGTATTAGGAATTTTTAAGATACCTTGTCATCGGCAAAAGTTACCGCAACCCAAGTAATTCGATTGTGGATGACAGTCTTCAGTAGAAGTTTCTACGCAATCCATGGTGGAGGGTACAAGTATTACGGCCGTATATACTTGTTTACTTTGAAGTATCCGTTACAATTTGGTGTTTTAAAGTGGCATTTGTTTGTACGTGAGTACCATTATTAATAAACCGCGAAAAGAGAATAAAAATTTGATAAATCAGATCTGAATCCTAATTTTAATTTTAATTTTATTGGTTCTAGATTTAAAGCCAGATAGGTCGCCAACAAATTTTTTTAAAGAAGCTGCATCTTTGGATCGGAATCAACACCAAAAATCCTTAAGGGAAGCTCAAAATATTTGGAGTGCAGATGTCACAAAAATAAGTAAATATTTTTCGACAAATTTAAGAAAATTTATCAGCATAATTAATTTTTATACCCTCCACCATAGGATGGGGGGTATATTAACTTTGTCATTCCGTTTGTAACACATAGAAATATGGTCTAAGACCCCATAAAGTATATATATTCTGGGTCGTGGTGAAATTCTGAGTCGCTAACTTCCGAACGAAACAAGCTATCGACTTGAAACTTGGCACAAGTAGTTGTTATTGATGTAGGTCGGATGGTATCGCAAATGGACCATATCGGTCCACTTTTACGTATAGCCCCCATATAAACGGACCCCCAAATTTGGCTTGCGAGACCTCTAAGAGAAGCAAATTTCATCCGATCCGGCTGAAATTTGGTACATGATGTTAGTATATGGTCTCTAATGACCATGCAAAAATTATAATTATATATAGGCCCCATATAAACCGATCACCAGATTTGACCTCCGGAGCCTCTTGGAAGACCAAAATTCATCTGATTTAGTTGAAATTTGGTTTGTGATGTTAATATATGGCCTCAAACACCCATGCAAAAATTGGTCGAACACGGTCCATAATTATATATAGGCCCCATATAAACCGAACCGATTTGACCTCTGAGCATCTTGGAAGAGCAAAATTCTTCCCATTCGGTTGAAATTTGGTACGTGATGTTAGTATATGGTATCCAACAACCATGCAGGAATTGGTTCCTATCAGTCCATAATTATATATAGCTCCCATATAAACCGATCGCCAGATTTGACCTCCGGTGCACTCAGAAAAAAGTGAACTCACTATTTCACTAAAGCCAATTTAACTATATTTTAGTTCATGAAATTATTATATTTGGAGAAAGTTTCATTTACTCTAATAATTTTTTGCGTACGTTAGTTAAATGAACTAAAAGACGGGAAAAAATTATACGCAAATGAAGTAAAAAGTTTTACTAAATTCGTACTTCTCACAAAATAGTTCATTGTTTCTTAAAATTTGTAAATTTTACTACAACAGCGTCCATCATGAACTTCGTATGTCACTAAAGACATTCTTGCAATTTTGAACTCCAATTTTTTCCTTCAAACTACAAAATTTTCTTTAAAAAGTGAAAAAAATTATTTATGTCTAATAAATTTTCTTGAATTTGTCGAAAAATATTTACTTATTTTTGTGATATCGGCGTGATGCCAGCGCTTGTAATACTGTTTAGTTAAAAATTTCTAAAACTATTCAAAATTTTCTAAAATTAATCAAAAGTTTTCTTCCTGGTGGGTTCACTGTTTTTTCAGTGTGCCTTTTGGAGAAGCAAAATTCATCCGATCTGGTTGAAATTTGGTACGTGGTGGTAGTATATGATATTTAACAACCATGCCAAAAGTGGTCCATATCAGTCCATTATCATTTATAGCCCCCATATAAACCGATCCCGAGATTTGGTTTTGGAGCCTCTTGGAGGAGCAAATTTCATCCGAGTGAGTTGAAATTGGCGGATGACAGTCTTTCGTAGAAGTTTCTACGCAATCCACGGCGGAGGGTACATAAGATTCGGCCTGGCCGAACTTATGGCCGTATATACTTGTTTTCACTTGATAAAGAAAATATTGTAGTTTGAATGAAAAACCACTTACCACAAATAATATCTAATAATTTTGTTACAAAATTTACTATCAATACATATTCAATATACATATTTTGTAATTAATTTAGTTAATGTACAAGTTTATTCAATACGTTTGCTGTTAAGTAGGTGGAGAATCTTCTTCTCGAAATTAACAATTGTACATCAATATCCATAGAACCGTGACCAATTTCCGCAATTACATTGGAAAACCCCTATCAAAACAAATTCAATTGTCTAACTGGGTGTTAGTTCGCGTACAATGCAATTCTATTCCATTGTTAGGTAGCGTGAAAATTTTCCTTTGTAATATTTGTCAATGGAAAATAACAGATTCACTTTCATGTGTATTCATCAAGTTCAAATGATTCGTGATAAAATAAATAAGTAAATAAATGATAATCTTGGGAAAATATCTGGCCGTTATTCGTGAACAAAAACTACATCTTACATTTGTAAGAAGAGATACAATTAATAACCCTCACATTCATAAAAGTTAACGTGAACTTTAAACCTACTATTACCATATAAATTTCTTTGATAAATTGTCAGTAAATTTTTATAAATAAAGGCATAAATATATAAATTTTGTAAATTTTGGAACATAGTTCTTAATTCAGGTATATTAGAAAATTTATCCAGATTTTTATGGATCTTTTAGTCTTCTATCCGAGGGGAGGGAGCCACCGTGGTGCAATGGTTAGCATGCCCGCCTTGCATACACAAGGTCGTGGGTTCGATTCCTGCTACGACCGAACACCAAAAAGTTTTTCAGCGGTGGATTATCCCACCTCAGTAATGCTGGTGACATTTCTGAGGGTTTCAAAGCTTCTCTAAGTGGTTTCAATGGAATGTGGAACGCCGTTCGGAGTCGGCTATAAAAAGGAGGTCCCTTGTCATTGAGCTTAACATGGAATCGGGCAGCACTCAGTGATAAGAGAGAAGTTCACCACTGTGGTATCACAATGGACTGAATAGTCTAAGCGAGCTTGATACATCGGGCTGCCACATAACCTAACCTAACCTAACCTATCCGAGGGGAACAACGGATATTGCGTAATGTGCTTTGCATTTTGCGCAAATGGAAATAATATCGAAAAGTTATATGATTACGAGACATTCAATATTGCAAAACAAGTGGACTTAAATGACAACGATTTGCTCATTAAAGGTCTATGTCGAGGTTTTGTTTTATAGAAGGGAATTAAATCGCAAGTTTCGATAGCCATGATATTTGAATTTTATTACGTCGCTTGATTGTTATTGGGACAATGCAATGCAAGTGATATTAAACATACGTTAGATGCTTTTAGTTAAATAGGGTTTGAATTATAATTACGGAGTGGCTGATATGTTATTGAACAAAGTAAAACGCTATTTTTCATGCCTTCCTTTTTTCAAATTTTATATTTGTTCGAATTGGCTACTTGGATCCAAAGATTTTGACCTTCCCTTAAGGTTTTAGTTATTGATTCCGAGCCAAAGATGCGGCTTCTTTAATATAAACAAGTATATACGGCCGTAAGTTCGGCCAGGACGAATCTTATGTACCCTCCACCATGGATTGCGTGGAAACTTCTACGAAAGACTGCCATCCACGATCGAATTACTTGGGTTGTGGTATCTTAAAACTTCTTAAATTTTCTAAATTGTGAGTTAGTCCATACGTGGTATATATTAGACAAAAAATTTATGTATAGGTAAGTCTACAAGTAATTACGAATCGACATGGACTTTTGCACGGTACGTAGAGAGCCAGAATTGAAATATGGGGGTCGCTTATATGGGGGCTATATAGAATTATGAACTTGATATGGACCAATTTTTGTGTGATTGGGGATCGATTTATCTGAGGGCCATATATAACTTTACACCGATATGGACCTAGTTAGGCATGGTTGTTAACGTCCATATACTAGCACAATGTACCAAATTTCAACTGACTCGGATGAAATTTGCTCCTCCAAGAGGCTCCAAAACCAAATCTCGGGATTGGTTTATATGGGGGCTATATATAATTATGGACTGATATGGACTGATATGGCATGGTTGTTAAATATCATATACTACCACCACGTACCAAATTTCAACCAGATCGGATGAATTTTGCTGTTTTATGTCATATATAAACACCACGTACCAAATTTCAACTGAATCAGATGATTTTTGGTCTTCCAAGAGGCTCCGGAAGTCAAATCTGGTGATCGGTTTATATGGGGGCTATATATAATTATGGACCGATGTGGACCAATTTTTGCATGGTTGTTAGAGACCATATACTAACATCACGTACCAAATTTCAACCAAATCGGATGAAGTTTGCTCTTCCAAGGGGCTCCGGAGGTCAAATCTGGGGATCGGTTTATATCGGGCCTATATATAATTATTGACCGATTTCAACCAATTTTTGCATGGGTGTTTAAGGCCATATATTAACACCACGTACCAAGATTCAACTGAATCAGATGAATTTTGGTCTTCCAAGAGCTCCGGAGGACAAATCTGGTAATCGGTTTATATGGGGCCTATATATAATTATGGACCGATATGGACCAATTTTTGCATGGTCATTAGAGACGATATACTAACGCCATGTACCAAATTTCAGCCGGATCGGATGAAATTTGCTTCTCTTAGAAGCTCTGCAAGCCAAATCGCGGGATCGGTTTATATGGGGGCTATATGTAATTATGGACCGATGTGAACCAATTTTTGCATGGTTGTTAGAGACCATATACTAACACCATGCACTACAAATTCGTTCATCATGAACTTCGTATGTCACTAAAGACATTCTTGCAATTTTGAACTCCAATTTTTTCTTTTAAACCACAAATTTTTCTTTAGCAAGTGAAAAAACTTAATTATATCTAATAATTTTTTTTGAATTCGTCGAAAAATATTTACGTATTTTAATGACATCGGCGTGATGCCAGCGTTTGTAATACTGTTTAGTTAAACTTTTCTAAAAATTTTCAAAATTTTCTAAAATTAACCGAAAGTTTTCTTCCTGGTGGGTTCACTGTTTTTTTTTCAGTGTAAGCAATGGTCTAAATAAAGTATATCGATAGAAATATATTTGAGAGAACTTTCTTCTTATGTAATCAAAAATAACGAAAACATCTTGTTTTTAGTGAATAAAATTTTTGGAATATTAAAAATATGATTTGAAGCCTTCATAACTTTTGAACCAATTATTATATGATTATGATTTTGATTGAGTTTTGCAGGGAAAATTGTTTGAAGATGTAACATATTTCTGAATATACCATTCCCAAAATGCGTATTAAATCTCCCCAAAGTGCGGACATATGTTAAAGAAATATATTTTTGTAATTTACATATTTCTCAGCTGTTGGATGTTGAAACTTTTTACAGTTAGTTAGTCGGATTAGCAATCGGTGCTTTTCTTAATGAGAATTTTTTAAAACAAAATTTGAAGAACTCATATACTACTTGACTAAAATGGCGATAAAAGTTTAAAACGTATTTGATGTTCTATAAGAAACAATCAAATCAAATGGGAGAAGTCTAGAAAAAAATGTTACGACAGGAGAAATGTAGGTGTCTTTTCCGAAAAAAATTTGTCAAAATTCGGTATTTTTTGAAATTCCAAACTGTGGAGTCTACAACTTTTAATCCAAAGCCGATAGGTTCACACACAATTTGTTCTACTGAAAAGCGTAGAATTTTGTAGAGAATGCATTTAAGGAAATACAACAAAAATTCGCTAAAAATGGAACTTGTTGGTTCAAAATACTGACCCCAGTTTGTTAAAATGTTGCAAAACAATAAATTGTGGGGCACATATCTCGCAAACTATAAAAGATATTCGCACACACACGCGAGTCTGTTTTGAAGGGTTTTACAAGTTATATCCAGCAAAGAACACGAAAACGGTTCATAATTCGGGATTTGACAGCAAAAACAAAATTACATACCCCTGAGGTGACCAACTTTCAACGCCAACCCCTGGACCCACTAGTGACCCGGAAACTTATGTTGATATCGTTATTACACTCGAACCAAAACTTCGGGAAGGTTCGAGTGTTATTAATTTTGGGTCCAGTGAATTGCCTGAACTTATTCTTATAATTGGTTGATTGTTTTGCTGCAAGTAGATGATGAGGAATGTGGTTACGGCCGTCCATCCAACCATCTTGCAGTTTATAGGGCAGTGGCCAAATAAATTTGACAAATATACTTTTCCTCAGTTGGTTAAGCTACTCTTGTAGTTTGATTCAAGAACAAACCAACAATAAAAAAAAAAAACAATTTCCTAATATTTTTAATCTACTCTTTTTAGAATCCTACCTATTTTTAGATCTGCTTATAGCTTACCTATATCAAACCAAACATTGTAGTTTCAATACTTTATTAATTCTATCGTTAGATATGTAAAGCTTTCGCCTGAAGATTGCGCAGTTCTTACCGGTTAAAATAAAAGTTTCTAAAAATAACGTTGGTCCACAAGTAAATTAATTACATATTTAATATAGAATTGGACAGTAGGTTAATGGTTGCTTAGATTTTCATACCATTCCAAATGGGTTTTGTCGGAAATATCACAAAGTCGTGCCCAAATACTATCGAAATAACAATGGCAATTTTGACTGCAGTCTATGGGATGTATGTTGTTGTGGTTTTGGTATAAAACTGGTTTCTTAAATACCTGTGGTTGGCTGTCATATGCGATATTTTTTTCTTCCTCGCCTTTATTAATATGATTATAGTTTTGTTTTTTTTTGTGGTTTTCTTGCAAAATACCACACTAAGCAAAAATAATATTCAAAACAAAATAAGAACATGAATGTTATAATTATCTCTAAATAAATGTAAAATAATCAAATTGGAAATTGACAAAATCATTAATGAGGCAATGAACACGGTTGCCACTCGTGCCAAAAATAATATACCAAAATTTGAAGAAAAATTTACCAAAAATGTACCAAACTTTAAATAATCACAATTTTATTTCTAAAGAAAACTTCTATAGCAAAATTTTTCAAAATTTTATTTCTATACAAAATATTGTCAACATTTCATTTCCATAAAAAAATTTGTCAAAATTTTATTTCTATAGGAAATTTTGTCAACATTTTATTTCTATAGAAAATTTTGTAAGATTTTAATTCTATAGAAAATATTATCAACATTTCTATAGAAAATTTGGTTAAAATTGTAATTCTATAGAAAATTTTAATTCTATAGAAAATTTTGTCAAAATTTTAATTCTGTAGAAAATTTTGTCAAAATTTTAATTCTATAAAAAATTTTGTTAAAATTTTATATCTATAGAAAATTTTGTTAAAATTTTTATTTTTTTGGAAAATTTTGTTAAAATTTTTATTTCTATGGAAATTTTGTCAACATTTTTATTTCTATGGAAAATTTTGTTACAATTTTTATTTCTATGGGAAATTTTGTTAAAATTTTTATTTCTATTATAAATTTTGTCAACATTTTATTTCTATGAAAAATTTTGCCAAAATTTTATTTCAATAGAAATTTTTGTCAAAATTGTATTCCTATAGTAATAAAATATTGACAAAATTTTTCATAGAAATAGAATGTTGAAAAAAATTTTTTCAATAGAAATAGAAATGTTAACAAAATTTTCAATAGAAATAAAATGTTAACAAATTTTTTTATAGAAATAAATTGTTGATAGAGGAAATTTTGTAAAAATTTTATTTCTTTAGAAAATTTTGTCAACATTTTATTCCTATAGAAAATTTTGTCAAAATTTTATTTCTATAGAAAATTTTGTCAAAATTTTATTTCTATAGAAAATTTTGTCAAAATTTTATTTCTATAGAAAATTTTGTCAAAATTTTATTTCTATAGAAAATGTTGTCAAAATTTTATTTCTATTATAAATTTTGTCAAAATTTTATTTCTATAGAAAATTTTGTCAAAAGTTTATTTCTATAGAAAATTTTTTGTCAACATTTTATTTCTATGAAAAATTTTGCCAAAATTTTATTTCTATAGAAATTTTTGTCAAAATTGTATTCCTATAGTAATAAAATATTGACAAAATTTTTCATAGAAATAGAATGTTGAAAAAAAATTTTTCAATAGAAATAGAAATGTTAACAAAATTTTCAATAGAAATAAAATGTTAACAAATTTTTTTATAGAAATAAATTGTTGATAGAGGAAATTTTGTAAAAATTTTATTTCTTTAGAAAATTTTGTCAACATTTTATTCCTATAGAAAATTTTGTCAAAATTTTATTTCTATAGAAAATTTTGTCAAAATTTTATTTCTATAGAAAATTTTGTCAAAATTTTATTTCTATAGAAAATTTTGTCAAAATTTTATTTCTATAGAAAATTTTGTCAAAATTTTATTTCTATAGAAAATTTTGTCAAAATTTTATTTCTATAGAAAATTTTGTCAAAAGTTTATTTCTATAGGAAATTTGTAGAAAATTTTGTAAAAATTTTATTTCTTTAGAAAATTTTGTCAACATTTTATTCCTATAGAAAATTTTGTCAAAATTTTATTTCTATAGAAAATTTTGTCAAAATTTTATTTCTATAGAAAATTTTGTCAAAATTTTATTTCTATAGAAAATTTTGTCAAAATTTTATTTCTATAGAAAATGTCAAAATTTTATTTCTATAGAAAATTTTGTCAAAATTTTATTTCTATAGAAAATTTTGTCAAAAGTTTATTTCTATAGAAAATTTTGTAAAAAATTTTATTCTTATAGAAAATTTTCTCAACATCTTATTCCTATAGAAAATTTAGTCAAAATTTTATTTCTATACAAAATTTTGTCAAAGTTTTATTTCTATAGAAAATTTTGTCAAAATTTTATTTCTATAGAAAATGTTGTCAAAATTTTATTTCTATAGAAAATTTTGGTAACATTTTATTTCTATAGAAAATTTTGGCAACATTTTTTTCCTATAGAAAATGTTGTCCAAATTTTATTTCTATAGAAAATGTTGTCAAAATTTTATTTCTATAGAAAATTTTGTCAAAATTTTCTTACTATGGAAAATTTTCTGTAGAAAATTTTGTCAAACCTTTATTACTATAGAAAATTTTCTCAACATTTTATTTCTATAGAACATTTTCTCAAAATTTTATTTCAATGGAAAATGTTCTCAAAATTTTATTTCTATAGACTACTTTGTCAACATTTTATTTCTATAGAAAAGTTTGTCAACATTTTATTTCTATAGAAAATTTTGTGAACATTTTATTTCTATAGAAAATTTTGTTAAATTTTTTATTTCTATGGAAAATTTTGTTAAAATGTTTATTTCTATGGAAAATTTTGTTAAAATGTTTATTTCTATTGAAAATTTTGTCAACATTTCTATTTCTATTGAAAAAATTTTTTTAACATTTTATTTCTATGAAACATTTTGTCAAAATTTTATTTCTATAGAAAATGTTGTCAAAATTTTATTTCTGCAGAAAATGTTGTCCAAATTTTATTACTATAGAAAATTTCTATGGAAATAAAATTTTGACAAAATATTCTACAGAAATAAAATTTTAACAAAATTTTCTATAGAAATACAATTTTGACAAAATTTTCTATAGAAATAAAATTTTGACAAAATTTTCTATAGAAATAAAATTTTGACAAAATTTTCTATAGGAATAAAATGTTGACAAAATTTTCTAAAGAAATAAAATTTTTACAAAATTTTCATTTATGGAAAATTTTCTGTAGAAAATTTTGTCAAACCTTTATTTCGATAGAAAATTTTCTCAACATTTTATTTCTATAGAACATTTTCTTAAAATTTTATTTCTGTAGAAAATGTTCTCAAAATTTTATTTCTATAGAATCCTCTATCAACAATTTATTTCTATAAAAAAATTTGTTAACATTTTATTTCTATTGAAAATTTTGTTAACATTTCTATTTCTATTGAAAAATTTTTTTTCAACATTTTATTTCTATGAAAAATTTTGTCAAAATTTTATTACTATAGAAAATTTTGTCAAAATTTTATGTATATAGAAAATTTTGTCAAAATTTTATTTCTATAGAACATTTTGTCAAAATTTTATTTCTATAGAAAATTTTGTCAAAATTTTATTTCTATAGAAAATTCTGTCAAAATTTTATTTCTATAGAAAATTTTGCCAACATTTTATTTCTATAGAAAATTTTGTCAAAATTTTATTTCTATAGAAAATTTTGTTAAAATTTTATTTCTATAGAAAATTTTTTCAATATTTTATTTCTATAGAAATTCATTCAAAATTGTATTTCTATAGAAAATTTTGTCAAAATTTTATTCCGTTTTGTTTTGTTATTGTTGGTTTATTCTTCAATCATTTTGTTGTTTTTGATTTCAGCTTAAAACCATGCATTGACTAAACTACAAGTATTGCTCAACCTAGCCAACTGCACTCAAATCGATGATTTGACAGCGGCAAAGGAAAAGAGATATGTTTGTACAAATTTATTTCGGCAAAGGCCGGCTATCATAAACCTTTTTTCGGAAGGTTCAAGTGTGGTTCACTTTGGGTTTAGTGAATAGCCTGAATTTATTCTGATAATTTGTTGATAGTTTTGCTCTTTCTTAGCCATGTTTCTTTTAAGAGCTTTATGATGTTCCAACATTTTTACAATGTCTTACATTTTCACCATTTACCAATTTGTCACATAAACAGCATTTATGCACAATTTAAATTATAGACTTTAATTACAACAAGAAAATGTAAACAAAACTCAAAATATCAACAATATTTTCTGACGTTTTGATAATCCGTTGAAAGGCTACCTTATACTAAATTATTTATTTCGTCTTTTCATAATTATATTTCTTTAGAAAAATTTGTGAAAATCTTATTTCTATTGAAAATTTTATTAAAATTATATTTGGTCAAATTGTATTTCAATAGAAAAATGAAGTACCTCTTATATGGAGAGGTATATTTTTTTAAAAAAATTTACCAAGTCATCAAGAATTCTACCAATCTACAAAACAGTAAAATTCTACCAACTGTGGCAACCGTGGCATTGAATCATGTCTTTTAGATTCGTAGGTATTTCAAAAGTTCAAGATATTTGTATGATTTCATATTCGCTATATAAGACCCAAAAAAGTTAAATTTATTTATTTTATTTATTTATTCATTTATTTAATCAACCAACGCCCTATAGGACAACATGTTGATAGAATTTAGTACAATTCAGGAAAAATTGACTTAAAACTAACTATTAAACCTATACTAGCACACAATCTTTTAATAAAAATTAAGTATTATATACAAAAGATTGGTACAGCAAGAAAATCGATTGTCAGTATGATGGTCCTAGACAGTTCATTCCATGTCTGAGAAATATAAAAGTAATTTGCGCTTGAATAATGAAGGATTAATTGAAAAATTTTTCAGGTGATGTGGCAGCGAATTCCATAATCTTGCCACTCGCACCGAGTATGACCGTTCAAGTACCAAATGGGAGAAATGCTCAAGAAGAACTTGAGTATTTCTACTGGTGGACAAAAAGGTGATAGAATTCACAAGATACAACGGAAGACCATACTTAACAATGCAGAAGAAGAAATATAAACACCTAAAACGTAAAAAATTTTCAAACGAACAACCTAAAAACTGCGATGAAAAATGTTCATAGTTATCACAAGCGCGTCTCCCAAATACAAATCTCAAAATGCTATGATAACAAGTATTAAGTTTCCGTATATTGGCCAAGTTCGTGCCTGTATAAACCTCTAGGCCATACAATATGTTTGGCATACCAGGATGTTCTCACTGAAGCCCAAAAACTTAGCCAAGACACAAACCAACAACAATTCGAATTTGATTGTTTTTACTGCTTGACTTACTATGCAAAAAATAATCCGCGAGCGTTATATAGACTAGGTTCTTCGGAAAGAGCTTGAGCTCAGCTTTCATAATCACTAAGCCACGTGAAGTATAGAGAGTATGGCCATTGGAAAGTCCATGAGCTCTGCTTTTATAATCACTCCAGTCTTTTGATATTATATTCATGTTGATTTCGTGAATGAATCGGAAAAACTTCTCTCTGTGTATGAGCCGCTCCAATTACGCACCACTAATTTTTCATAATACAGTGGACTTTCGCCTAAATTTTGTGCGCATTTGGAAGGTGTCGCGGTTTCAGAGTGTCCAAGTTTGAGAGGTTTCGAGGTACTGGGGATGTTGTTTTAGAAAAAAATTAGAGTTGTATTGAACATTTTTAAATAATTTCCATACTAATATGCAAAGACAAATAGAAATATGCAATAAATTGCATTCAGAATCGTTTTCTTCCGTTTTTCCGATTTTCGCTATGATAGTAAGCTTGCATCATATTATCTGGCCAGTTTTACAGATATCTTGAACAAATTTCAAGGTCACATAGTATGGGAATGATTTTATAAAGTAACAACAAAATGATACACATAAGCAAAGAAAAGTTCAATAACACTAAAAACTTATGGCGCATAGGCGGTAAAGTTTAGCAATCAATTGGCTTATAGCCAAAAAGACTACAACATCAAAATGTCCATAAAAGGTAAGAAATAAAAATCGAAATATCAGCATTAAAACATTGATCGATGGACGATAATTCGATGACTCATTTGATGTTGGACAAGACACAATTTTTGAGGAAGAGCCCTTTTAAAGAAATGTAAAATTTACAAATTATGTGAATTGTCACATGATTCTACATTGTTGTTAGTGCATTTGTAATATTTACAACTTGAATAGACCGATAATAATTAATGCTGGTTAAGTCTTTATCAGGAAACGAATTTATTGTTTATTTATAAGGAAAAGAAATTGAAACAAACTACAGAATAAATAAATGCGATAATAGTAGCATACCAAGTAATGCAGTGAGTGATGTGCACGTGAGTAAATTTTCACTCATGCTCAGTCATGATAAAAAAAGTTTACTCACGTTGATATTTATGGTGAGACTCAGGGTCGCACACTAAAGAAGTGATCTGTAATCATGCACGAAAAACGTTTAAATACTCAAGCACAATAACGGCCATCGAAATTTTGCGACTCACGATAGATCTCCTTACTCGCGAAAATTCTACGTAGCCTTTATTAAATATATAGCCAAGCTCAGAAGTGTCATCCAGCTCGTGAAACTGAATGAAAATGTTATCATGATTAAAGAGTAACAACTCACGTGCGAAATATCACGGTAATTCCATGGCACTTGCTCACCTCTGTTGATCATCAACAGTTTGTCCTAGACGAGCCGGTGGCTTGGTGTTGTTGTTATTATTGTTTCTTACTGTGTTGTAGCTGTATTGCATTCACTCAACATAAACCCCAACATCACTCTTATAGACGAGCCGGTGGCTTGGTGTTGTTGTTATTATTGTTTCTTACTGTGTTGTAGCTGTATTGCATTCACTCAACATAAACCCCAACATCACTCTTAAATGAAGAGATTTGGCACTTGAGTTGTTTAAATCAATTTAAATAAATTCACTTTGCCTCTGGCATAAATTAATCGAACCCGTTCTTTTGTATATTCTTATTCCCCTTTCAGCATATTTCTAAAAGAAATTCTACGAATTTAATGAATTGTTGTTATTGTTGCCATTGTAATTTTTATATCAAAACACGAACACATATACACATTAAAATACGCCGACGCGACGACAAACACTGATTTTCTTATTGGTTTCTTGTTTTGTTGTTGTTATTGTTTTCTTGCATTCCTACAGGAGCAATAAAAAACCACACACATAAAACCTTCCCAAATATCATCAATTCAATAGTATTATCTTTGTGAATTAATTTGGTTCATTCAATTATTATGTGATTTCTCAAAACAATAACATGTATTTTGGCCTATTTATTATTGAAATTAACAATTTAGCTAAATATTTAGAAGAACTTTGTTATTTTAAACACCATTCCCTTAAAATCGCACTATGAGACTGGCTTTAAGTATTGTTGGTTTGAAGGCTTCACGGTTGTATAATTTGGTACTAAAATGTTGGAGAAACCTATACAACCGAGTAAATCCAATTAGAATGGCGGGTAAAAACAATGAAAAGAAATTACATATGACAATTAAAACTCTAAATTTCTATTTATTTATTATGTATTACCCATTTATTTAGTCACCTTTGAATTTTCTTTAACTAGGTATAGTTTTTAATTCATATATTTTTAATTCACTGCAGAAGTTAATAAAAGAGTTCAATGTTTCTCATTAGCGTTAACTACGCCGTTCGAAACCACAAATCCCACTTCGATTTAATTATTTTACTTGTTTCACGGTCGAATTGGAAGTCTGTTTTATGGTTCAAATTTAAAATGGTTATATGTAATTTAAAATCAATAACAAAAGAAAATTAAAAAAAAATTAAAATTATGTTTAGCATACATAGAATTGGGAAGCACTCATTGGTAAGAGAGAAATTCGCCACTTGTGGTACCCCAATGGGCTGATTGATCTAAGTGATCCTAGAAAGGTAGCTACTATACCTAACCCAACCATTGTATAATAACTGGTTAATATGAGATTTTGCAAAAAAATCACGATGTTATATCATCATCCTTTGTTTATAGATATAGAGTATTCACTTCCAAATACTTGGTAATATCCCTTTTCAATCTGTCCAAGATTAAAAAGGATATTTTCTTTCAATACATAAGGATAAAAAGGGAAGCATATCATTTATCATTGTGCTAACAAGAAAACAGAAAGTACTAATGAACAAAAGAGAAGTTCGGTAACTACATAATAGCTTAACATAATAGCGGTAGCTACATAATAGCAGAATTGGACAAAAAAATTTAGCCTGGACTGATCTCTCTAACCAATATGATACGGTTTGGTTGACGAATTCGCACTAAAGGTTGCTATGTCAGAGTGCATAACTAGTATGGTCGGTTGTAATTGGGGACATTAAAGGGACAAATTAATTTCATATCCCCAAGCAACCATAGGGCGCACAGTGTCATGAGTCCAAAAATAAATTCAAACAAATCGCGAAAAACATTTCGGTTGAACGTTGTTGTATGTATTAATCAGTTAATCGTTGTGAATTTCCGAGTCTATTCATCAATGTCCGTACGTCCCGCTAAAAGATAATATACCCTCCATGGTTATCACCAATTATGGTTGGGTAAGTCCGATAACACTAGTTTACACTGAAAGTGTACATTTAATGAGAGGTAACTTTTGTGACTTTATGTATTTTGATCTGCTGAATTCGAAAAAAATGTTAAAAATTTTTTTATGAAACAGTTTTTGAGATATCCCGTTATGTTTTAGTTTTTCGTTAGTTGTTCGCTCTTTTTTCAATAAACAAATTATATCTCGAGTTAGAAATGTACGATTATAATGCTGTTGGCACTTAAATGAAAGGCATTGAAATGACGAATATTCGTGTATAATTGGATCTGTGATAAGTTAAGTGGATACTTTTTCGGCGGAAAAGGGTCACTCAACAACGATATAATCGGACATTTCCAACTCGAGATACAATTTGTTTAGTGAAAAAAGAGCGAAAAACTAAAAATAACGGGATATCTCAAAAACTGTTCCATAAAAATTTTTCGAATTCAGCAGATCAAAATACATAAGAAAAGTCACATCTCATCAAATGTACATGAAAAAAAATTTATTTTTTATACTACCTGACTCGGCCACTGTTGGACCGATGTAATGGGCATAAAAAATAGTAAGATAAAAGTTATCCACTGTGGTATTACAATGGACTGAATAGTCTAAGTGAACCTGAAATAACGGTATGCCACAATACCTAACCTATGTTAACCTAGCATACTTGTGTGGCAAGGAAAGGCCGTGGGTTAAATCTGAGTTTGAGCAGAACATATAAAAGTTTTTAAGTAGTGCTATATCGCTTCTCAGTAATGTTACATGTCATTGGTATTTGTCTATTAAAAGGAGAAGAATATCGTAGTATATATACATAAAATTGCCCCTAAAAAATAGTCCATAAATTGATATAACTCACAAATAAACAGGACATAAAATCAAAGACTTCGGCAGAAAACGAGCAATTTTTGTGTGATAATTTTTTCCATTTAATGTTTAAAATTGTTTGTGTGTATTATATAATTTACAATATATTTTTCTTAATACACTCTTTTAGGCATTGAATTAACTATTATAAAAAATAATAGATTCATGTATACAGGTTTCGTATAGTACAAAAAGCTCAAACTATAAATATTTTTAAATGCTAAATAGTAATCCAAAAAATTAACATAAGATGAAAACATATGAGGGTGGAATAAAAGAAAATTAAGGATTCAAGAGATTATTCTGTGTGAGGTTTAGAGTGAACTATTTGCCAAGCTCCAACTGTGTAACGGAACCATATTAAGAATAGATCTATGCCCATTTGAAGCCATGACCAAAATGGTGTTAACTTCGAACCTTCGATTTCATGCCATACCACAGCAACTTCACGTACTGGAATGTGTAAACGTTCAACAAGGTAGAGGAGTTCTACATCAAATGCCCTAAAATTGAAAATATAGAAATATTTCTAATTTACATATTAAAATAAAAATTATGTTATGAACACTTATTACCATCTTTCAACGTGCATAATGCTGAATAATTTCTTAGCAGCTGATCTTGTCAAAAGTTTAAAACCGCATTGAGTATCTCGCAGGGAGCGTACAGCAAAAAGCCATACTAAGAAATGAAAACCATGCATAAGAAAAGTTCTATAAAAATTTAATGTTATTATTGTTAATCGATTTAGTGTAAAAATAACCACAATTATTAATAGCCTTACCTAAATGCACTTCTTGTTGCTATGGCCTCTTGTTCCAAATGTGCCCTTGAACCAATAACCACAGCATCATGTTTCCAGTCTTTGTTAATCTTGGCAAGTTCATTAAATAGCTTATCTAAATCGGAGAATTTTGTAGCACCATCAGCATCGGCGAATAACAAATTACGCCCACGTGCACTGAGCATACCCTGAAAATTATAATAATTAATAATTCAATATTATTTGAGTCTGCACAGCAGAAATATAATAGTAAGGTGTCTATTTGATTTCAAAGAACGTATGGACGAGTACGTCTTAAAGAATATATTGTGCAGTTTCGGACTTGCTTTTCATAAATTAAGGTTATTTGCCCAGGTCGAGCAGCCAGAGTAGGCTAAACCACTTAAAATCGGCTACATATGTCTAATAAAACTTAGAAATGGAAAAACCCGAAATGTCTGAATTTGAAAAAAAAATACTACGACATTAACAGGAAGTTCGATGAGTACTATCTTTTCTAATAAGACGTGGGTGTACGTGTCCTTTTGTCTTTCACAATTTTCCTCATTTCCCTCATATGAATTAAACGAACTGACAAATTGTAATATCTTGTACCATTTGAGATTAGTTTTTAATGTAGAGATCAGTGTTGCCAGTTGATTTTGGATTCTTCCCCCAAATCTTAAGAAAAAAACCCCTAAATTAGTCTAGACTTTTTTCAAAAACCCCCAAAAAATTTAAGAATGTTAATAAGCCAAAAAGGTGTCCCAAATTTCGTTAAAAAATCCTGCAGTGATACACATTACAAATTAAATTTAACACAAATATATATACTGAAAGATTTTTCCTTTCTGAAGAACAAAATTTCTTTTGAAGTAAATAAAAATCAGTAGATAACGTCATTATACCACTATCCACAAATTCGGGTTTATTTGTCTAAAATTTCGTTCCTGAGGAAAGTAATTTTTCTATGGGTATAATAATAAAATGTATATCAATATAAAGAGCAGACAAAACAATATAATTCAATGTATAAATCTTTCAAATCAAATTAATTACAACAACGGCTTATAAAATATAATTAATAGAAATAAAAAATAAACAAAAATTTAAGTTCAGTAAATATGTACATTATTCGCCAAAATTTTAGGCGTGAAATTATGAGACCAATAATTTAATGTTACAATACCATTATTTTAATTTGTTTTTAATTGTATCAAATATTAAAAATGCCCCTTCAACAGATGCGTTTAAAACAGAATGTCATTGCTTAACATACTTGCTTGTATTTAAGAACATGGGTTGACTTCCCTCATTTTTTTTTTCAAAATTCATGCCAGAATTGTTCTAAATTTTGTTGAGAATTGCTCCACTTTATAGGGTCTAAAATAATTTTTTACCCAAATAAATGTTACCCCTAAAAATCCCCCTAAACATGTAAAAAACCCCTAAATTTGGGGGGAAAACCCCCAACCTGGCAACACTGGTAGAGATGGAAGAAAACCAAAGCCGCCGTGCAAAAATCTAATATCGACTAAAAATATCCATGGTTAGGTTAAGATAAGGTTATCCATAGGGTAGCATTAAGCAATAGTGATATATGACATTGTAGAGTGGTGGTCATCATTCGAATAGACACGATTTTAGAAAATGCTTATTTAGTAAGACGGGCACAGACTCGCATCTATTGTCTTTTGTTATAGAGATAATGGCAGTGAGACTATCCGAACTATAGCTAAGGTCGGAAAACACTCGATTATACTCTATTGAAACCCCTTTTCGCGTTTTTCTGTCCACAAAAAAAGCAGAAACTTAAAATCTCATAAGTATTACTCGACTTTGGATACTAAGCAGTCAATTTGCAATAAATTTCTTGATCTTTTTTCCACAACTCCTAAATTGCCATAGAATGTCGAAACAAAACTCATGAGGGCGGTTGAGCTAATAGCAAGACTAATTGAAATATTTCAGTGGAACTAGAATCTGATGTCGATTTAGATATCGTATACGACCGTTTACGATGTAGTGAGAATTCTAGAAGGTTACGCCAAATTGAAAAAAAAATGTTGACGGCGAAGCTTTGGTTGTAGTAGCTTAGGTTAGTAGTAGCCCGTTATTTAAGCCTCACTTAGACTTAAATAACGATACCAAAGATGGGCAACTCCGGTACCAAAGATGGCAAAATCCTGTCTTACCTATGAGCCAATACCTCAGTGACTCATTTTTATAGCCTAGTCTGAACAGAGTTTCACACTTGGAGAAGGAACGCTCAGAAGTATCGCTATTACACCGGATATCAGGGTAGTTTAGGCCCTATTAAGATCAGACAAGTACAATACTAGACAGTTTTTTGACAAAATTTTCTATAGATATAAAATTTTGATAAAATCTTCCAGAGATATAACATTTTGACAAATTTTTCTATAGATATAAAATTTTGACAAATTTTCTATAGAAATAAAATTTTGACAAAAATTTCTATAGATATAAAATTTTGATAAAATTTTCCAGAGATATAACATTTTGACAAATTTTTCTATAGAAATAAAATTTTGACAAAATTTTCTATAGAAATAAAATTTTGACAAAATTTTCTACAGAAATAACATTTTGACAAAATTTTCTATAGAAATAAAATTTTGAAAAAATTTTCTATAGAAATAAAATTTTGACAAAATTTTCTATAGAAATAAAATTTTGACAAAATTTTCTATAGAAATAAAATTTTCTATAGAAATAAAATTTTGACAAAATTTTCTATTGATATGAAATTTTGACAAAATTTTCTATAGAAATAAAATGTTGACAAAATTTTCTATAGAAATAAAATTTTGACATTTTTTATACAAATAAAATTTTGATAACATTTTTTATAGAAATAAAATTTTGATTGATAATAGCAATCAGTTTTATTTAGAATTGGACATAAATTTAACCTGACCTGAGAACTCTCTAGCCAAAATGATACGGCTTGATTGACGAATCCGCACTAAAGGTTGCGATGTCAGAGTGCATAACTAGTATGGTCGATTTTAATTGGGGCCATTAGAGGGACAATTTAATTTCAAAGCAAGCCTAGGCTGCACAATGACAAGAGTCCAATGCTAAAATCAAACAAATCGCGAAAAACATTTCGATTGAACGTTGTTGTATGTATTAATCAGTTCATCATTGTGAATTTCCGAGTCTATTCATCAATGTCCGTTCGCCCCGCTAAAAGTTAATACACCCTCCACGGTTATCACCTATTATGGTTAGGTAAATCCTATAATTAGATGTAGCCTAATGATAAACCAAGTCATTATCTGATTCAGCCTCTGCTGGACCGATATCCAAAATTAACATAATGAGTTTCTAGAAGGCCAAATGTTCTTATGGAACATAGTTCGAATACTTGTCGGCATACAAAGGGTCATGTGCATACAAAGTGATTAGATAGAAGTTCACCACTTTGGTATCACAATAGACTGAATAGTCTAAGTGAGCTTGAACGGAACGCCATTATACCCAATCTATAGAAATAAAATGTTGACATATTTTTCTATAGAAATAAAATTTTGAGAACATTTTCTATACAAATAAAATTTTGATAAAATTTTTTTATAGAAATAAAATTTTGATGGATTTGATTTTTGAAATTTTCTGTATAAATAAATGCTGACAAAATGTTCTGTTGAAAAGAAAATTTTCTATTGAATAAATTTTCTATGTGTTGCTAATATTAGGACAATCCAATTAGTTTAACAGAATACTGCGGGAATTTATAAAGCAATTTATTCAAATGTGGTGCAGACCTCCTTTAAAACTTAATTATTAAACGATAGCACCAAATTTGTTACTATACCCAGGAGGAGTATTTCGCACAAAATCGGCTTCCACCAATTGAAATATTTCATACTTAGGTTTAGTTGAAAATTACCTTTAGGAATTTCCCCAAAAATTTATTTATTTATTTATGTCTGCATGAATGTAACATAGTCGATCAGACCCAAAATTTCTCATATAAACAAAAATAAAAATAAAAACAAAACAAAAACACTTCCCACTCCCCTTAAAAATTGTATGAATTCAATTATTTCTTATCGCAGAATGTATTTTCTAGAGTAGAAGATAACTGCCACATTTAGTGCATTCCATAATAATTTAACATCAATCGTTTTACTTGTGACTGTGATAAGAACCATGTTAAATTAGGTCATAATAGAGTAATTATAACTTTCTTTTATTGCCTTCTAAAAGAGAACGAATTATTGTCGAATGTTTTTGCTTACTCACCAATCTTACAGCACCACCTTTACCACGATTTTCTACCAATTCCAATACGCGTACTTTGTCAACAGTGAAACGCTTGGCATATTTCAATGCCAAAGCAACTGTACCATCTGAGCTGCCATCACTTACAACAATAACTTCATAGGTGAAATTTTCAGATTTTGTTTTATTTTCCAAATACTCCAAACATTCATCCAACATAGAGGGCACTAAAATGAAAAAAGTGCAAAGGGACAATATATATGATTCTATTATCATTAACAAAAAATAAATTAGCTTTCTGCATGAAATTCAATATTCTAAACCATATTGCAAAAATCTTAAAATGGTGTAAGTGAACGTTGTGTGACATTTTAGAAGTATTATAAAGGAATAAAAATTGTTGATAACCCTGGCCATATAATATTGCTAGGTATAATCACGTCTAAAACCTGGGTCCATGGCATCTTTATTTGAAGGTAATCAAGGTTGTAGTCATTCATTATCCCAGCAAAAAAAATTTGGAAGTTCTTCCAAAGACACAACTTTAAAAGCACTTCCAGAAGATGCACTCCCAATGATGTTCTTTATTTTAACTACCCAGGAAGTTCTTTTAATTCAATTTTTTATAACTTGGTTTTTTCATACTTTTGTAAAAATCATTTAAATTTTGTCGAAAAAAATGCAAAATCCAATCTGAAAAAATTGTGTCAAACGTTTCCGAGAAGTGTTCGAATCCATTAAAAATTAAAAAAAAAATATTTATTTCACAAAATATCACAGAATTTTTTAATTTACATCCAAAACATTGAATTCGGATCACACCTAAGGAAGTGATACAAATTCAGTGCAACGGCTGTTGAAATGGAGGACTTCCGTCCTATGACAAGCCCATGTTAAATTCATCGCGTCAATTTTCCACCACTTCCGTATCCAAAAAGAACATTTTCATTACTTTTTTGGCTACGGTTTTTTTGCTGGGATATTAAAAACAAACACATAGACTTTTAAATTTACATTTATTAGGTTTAATTAGTACCTAATTTGTAAATGTTTATACAAAAAAACAGTTTTACTATTGCTAACGGAATTCAAAAGTTTGAGAAAACCATACGAGAAACTTTCTAATTAAAATATATTAATATGCACGATTTAATTTAATTTTGTCCATAAATTATAGTACAAAATCCCATTGGCCAATAACATATTATAATGAATGAAAAAAAATATATATATAAGGTTAATATATTTGAATATATTTATATATTAATAAATTTATTAGTCATAAATTCAGTATTGGGGAAACCAAAGCCAAAACCACCTACAATTTCGAGATATGAAATTACAAAAATAAAATGCCCAAATAGGTGTATTCATATACCCATAAATCCTTCAATTTAAGACGGAACTTTATTCTTTATTCATAGTCGAATACAAAGAGAAATCGGCAAATAGATGTAGCATCGCGTGACACTTGCAACAAAAGAATTTCGAATTCTAGGAAAAACTATTTAACCATTACGAATAGATCTACTGAAGATAAATTTATTGTAAAATGGACAAGTGGGGTTCGGAGTATATTCTAAAGACCTGGAACTTAGAAAAGTCAATGTAGTGTTTTTAAGGCTGAAATATTAGAAATAGAGAGGTGGCGAATTTACTGAGAAGTAATGTTCCAACAAATGCTGGCATTAATATATACTCAGACAGTCAACCTGCAATAAGATCCTTTGGCTCTGAGTTTCTTAACTCAAAAACGGACATCGACTCCCGCAAATTGCTCATCGAGATGACTGAGCAGTACAATAATCACCTAATATGGGTGCCGGGCCATAGAAAAATACTGGGGAACTGCGAAGCGAATGAATTTGGAAGGCTAGGAAATACCTTACATATTCCGGGGGAACTAGAATCTGTTGGTATGCCTCTGGCTACGTGCAAGTTCTTACTGCGTGAGAAGGCTGTTATGATGGCAAATGTTCGATGGGAGAATTGCAAGGGTTGCAACGACACCAAGCAAATATGGCCCCATTTAAAATTAAACCGCACACTGGATATGCTAGTGCTCTCAAGACGTCAGATATCTGCTATAATAGGTTAGGTTAGGTTATGTGGCAGCCCGATGTATCAGGCTCACTTAGACTATTCAGTCCATTGTGATACCACATTGGTGAACTTCTCTCTTATCACTGAGTGCTGCCCGATTCCATGTTAAGCTCAATGATAAGGGACCTCCTTTTTATAGCCGAGTCCGAACGGCGTTCCACATTGCTGTGAAACCACTTAGAGAAGCTTTGAAACCCTCAGAAATGTCACCAGCATTACTGAGGTGGGATAATCCACCGCTGAAAAACTTTTTTTGGTGTTCGGTCGTAGCAGGAATCGATCCCACGACCTTGTGTATGCAAGGCGGGTCGTGGGATCGATTCCTGCTACGACCGAACACCAAAAAAAAGTTTTTCAGCGGTGGATTATCCCACCTCAGTAATCTGCTATAATGGGCCGCTGCCTGTTAGGCGATTTTGCAAAAAGTATTGGCGCGAAGTATAATGACTACTATATGAACTGTCATGATGCGGAGGAAAGGAATCAATTAAACACCTCTTGTGTGAGCGTTAAAATGCAGGACGCTCGTAAGTGAATTTTATGGGCATATAGCTTTAGATTACTGGCGGACCTGGAAAGCGGTAACTTAGGCAGTCTGCTAAAATTTTTGGAACAACCTGGGTTGTTCAACAGAAGAAAATAATCGAGCGCTTAAAACTAGAAGTGCCCATATGTAATAGGTACTTTTAGTTAATGTGGTATCACAATGGACTGAATAGTCTAAGTGAGCCTGAAACTAAATCGGGCTGATACTTTAACCTAACCTACAGCAAAAGGAAGAATTTTTACCGGAAAGAATTTCATTTTATGTAAAGGGACCACAGTAAAAAGAGATAAAAATTTCGAGCAAGTCGGCTTAAATTTGTTCCTCCATGAGGTCCAATTTGGCATTCGGTTTATATGGGGGCTATACATAATTAAGAACCTATGTGAAACAATGTTTGCATGATTAATACCAACATTAGGTACCAACTTTAGGTTCAAGTGGCAGCCCGATTTGATTTAAAGCAGAATGCAATATTCCTACACTATGATCACATTCCTATACCCATCTTATCAATCTCTGTTTACTATGTAGTTCAACAAGCGTTTACTTTTGCCCATTGTGTTATCAATAACTTACTTCTTTCTTCTTCATTATAGGCTGGCACAATGACACTCAAATCAACGGTGGGCTCATCTTCTATGCTGGGAAATTCAATGTTCTTTAAAATGTTTGGATCGAGATAGGTTTTTTCTTGTTTGTGACGTTTTATTACAGGTAATGGTGTTGTAATCGACTTTTGTACTATAACCAGCTGAAAATAAAAATATTATTTATTACAACTTAATATTACTAGCCGGTCAAATGTGTGCTAATCATGAGGGTGTGGATCAATGGAACTTACCGATATCAAGAGAACTGTGAATATGGCTGAGCCATAATAAACACTAATCAAGAATATTTCAATTAATGCCATTTTAATTTGTAATACTGTTCTTAGCAAAACTTCATTATATTTTTAAAAACAATTTGTGAAAATTTCTTGGAAACGCCACGTACTTTTCTGCGGCAGAATATACCTTTCCACCTCTTATCACTTATCAAACCAATGACAATCTGATACAAACATATGTTTTATTCGTAGTTGCCACTCCAAAGTAATTGGCAATGTAGGCATCATGGCTGAATAAAGAGGTTGAATCACGATTACAAAAACAAAAATTTTAACATGTTGTGCATGGCTGAATAAGGAGGTTGAATCACGATAACAAAAACAACAAATTTCAATATGTTGTTTACAATTTTAAGAAATCAAAATCAACTGATAAAAGATTCGTATGGCATTGGTAAAAGTGGCAATTATTTATTCTTTCAATTGTCCTGAAAAAATAATTAAAATCCAGAGAAAAATAAAGGTTCAAATTTAATTGCGTCACCTATGAGTGATTGTGAAGTGGATAATTCATCCGAGGAACGCCGATATGAGACAAATAAGACTATAATACCCACCAAAGTTAAGAATGGAAGTCAGTCAAATGGATCTTCGCCATCTATTAACAAAAACAGTTTATGATGCAGTTTAAAAACTGATGTGCGTGGTATTTTGAGTCTGGAATATGTTATCAAGATACTCAAGTCATCGTTAAACAATTCTCCAGCTATGAATGCGCGAGTTTGTTTGAGATGCATTTGCTATGCAGTGTCATTTGGAGAGCTGCAATCACTATAAACATATGATTTTGACATCTTAAAATTTTGTCGAAATAAAAAAATTGTAATCATATGGGCCCATGATTTAACCTTCTTGTTCAGCCATGATGTTGTGTACAATTTTAAGAAGTCAAAACCAGCTGATAAAAGAATAGTATAGCATTGGTAAAAGTGGCAAAAATTTTTTCTTTCAATTGTCGTGAAAAAAATAATTCAAATCCAGAGAAAAGTGAAGGTTCAAGTTGCATCACCTATGAGTTATTGTGAAGTGCACCCAGAGAAATGGTTGGTTGCAATTCGATCATTACAATGAGGATATGATGTCAGTAATTTATTTTTTGTTACAAGAACAATGTTTTGATTATTTTCCCCATTATACATCCAACACGACCATTAAAAAGTTCACAGGATCAAAACGAAATTCCCATAACCATTCAATTGGTTACAATAACCAATGACCATAAATTTGGTTTTATGCTGCATAAAAATTTTTGAGCTAACCACCAGCATAGTGAGACCTACATCATGGGAATCAACAAATGGTTGATACAACCAAAAGTTGAGTATACTAATAGAATCTTAGTTCAATTATAGGACGGGCGTAAGGTAGTTGTTGCAACAAATAAATATTTATATCAACATCGATATGGTAAATGTATGACGCTACAAATTTGCAAAACGGGGAACAGCAATTACTTGGTAATAGTCCGCAATACATTGAATAAAGTTTATCCTATAGAAAAGAAGTTGCCTTCCGGTAAGTATCGCACCGATTAATAAAAAAAGGAGGGAAAGGAATTACAAAAGTTTCCATTGCAGGCTTCATACACCAACAAACACAATTACCTTTTACGGCAAGCGAGCTTTTTTTATTGTATTAAGCACACAGGACGAGTCTAAGTCGATCTGTATTTATATTTAGAGGCTTAAGGAAGATATTTCTGGCAAGTGTATATTGAATTAGGTTCTGTAGTTTGACCACATAATTGCAACCTAATAACCATCTGTCATTGGTATACAAACATTACCTATAAAAAATTGTAAATTGTAATGTAAATTGATCTCACATATATGTAGATCAAAAGCCTTTGTAGTTAGCACCTTTTGTATTTATTTTCGTAGTTTATTATGATTGTAAATCTTGTATCAAAATAATAAAATCGCAATATAATCTGGCCTTTCATTTAATATTGGAATTTGGTTAGCATAATAATAAAGAAAATCGAGGGCGGTTGCACCAACAAACAAAACAATTAATTTGAGATTGCGACAACCAAAGCAAAGTTGATCCAACACACTACCATGCAGTTACATTTGCCAAATGTTAGTTGTGCTGACAGATATCATTGATAGTTGGTGGAACCGCCTGCTTTCGGTTGGCAAATAATTCGGTTGAGGCAAAGAATTTGTTTTCTGGGATAATTCATCCGAGGAACGCCGATATGAGACAAATAAGACTATAATACCGACCAAAGTTAAGAATGGAAGTCAGTCAAACGGCTCTTCGCCAGCTATTTACAAAAACAATTCATGTGCAGTTTAAAAACTGATGTGCGTGGTATTTTGGGACTGTAATGTGTTATCAAGATACTAAAATCATCTTCGAATACCTCTCCAGCTATGAATGCGTCAATTGGTTTTAGATGCATTTGCTATGCAGTGTCATTTGGAGAGCTACAACTACCTAAAGGCCGGTATGCACCTCTTGCGAAATTTTCGGGAACAAAAATTTATTTAAGGCTACAACAAAAAACGGTTTGTGTATAGAGTGTAGAGAAATATAATGCACACAAATATTAAACCAGTTAATCGCTTTTAACAATTGTTAATATTTCTTCCAAATATTTCTTAAATAAATTGTTGATTCTTTACACACCTCTTAATGGAATGTCTTACCTGCTGAACTGCGCATTTTCTCACACTCGAATAATGTGTTTCGTATTAAAGTTTTCAGACACTTTCTGATTCGTAGTCTTCCTGGTACATTATTGCTAATGGGATTTATTGTTTTTATATCTTTCTTTCAGTATATATGGCTGGGGAGCCGATCATGATTAAATTATTAGATTATATTTTTAGTTTATTTTTTTTATATAATTTATAGTTGCCCTGCCAACATTTTTTGAATTTGGGGGCGCTTCTGAGAATCCCCAGTACGTCGAAAACAATCATATACGATATCAAAAACTCGTCGGAAAAGCGCCGTCACTATTGAGAAGTTGTACCACGCCAAGTTACTACAAAAAGGTTTCGCATGAGTGCAATTATTAGGTGCCTTTATAGATCAATTTAGAACGACGCCAATAAGAGACCCTCCAAACAATCAGAAAAAGTACATTTTAAGATAGTGGTAAAAGAATCATAGTGGTCGAGTAAAACACGTTTGTTTAGATATTTATTAATTTGATTAATCATTTACAAATTCTTAAAAATATAACATTTATACCACTATCACATCACATTTAACATAATTTTTTGCATTAATGATGATGTAGAGTTACAAGTAGCGAGTTACATGTTGCAGCGTCTATCAGCCAGTGTTTTTATTCGATGGAGGCAGCGTGTCTGTAAAATATTTGAAAAACAATCACTTTATTCCATTTGGAAAATCAAAAATTGTTCACCAATATACCTTTCACAATTTTAAGCGTAAAATCTATGTTTTCAGAACTTTATTTTCGTTTTTATTTAAATAAAATATAACAAGCTGGTTGCGCTTGGCGTTTCACAAAAAATAAAATGGCTTTTGTAAAAGTAGTGATGGCAAAATACATGTATGAAGTACATTTTGTACTTTATGATATGCTGCCCCCCATCACAGTAGGATGGTTGTAGTGACATTTACGAGTCTGTGGTAGCGATGAAGATGAAATGGAACGTTGAAATGCTGGCAGGGTGTATTTAAATTTACTACATCCACTTTTATTCAGATTATAAAAAACTTTGTAATACAAATGTATTTAGGCCATGTAGGCTTAGTATTACTGAATAAAAACTGATAAATAAATAAATAAAATAAATAATGATTGTAATAAATTAAATAAATTAAAATAATAAATTAAATATTTTCTACCATGAATTAAATATTTGCTCTCAAAAATATGCTTTTGACAAGCTTGTAAAGGTGAGTACTATTTTCGTATTTTTCACCAAAACACCAAATTAAAAGTACAAAAATCTGTGTGAAGACGATTATATTTTTATAAAGTGAACCATTTATATTGTGAACCATTTTATATTTATAATTTAATTAATTTAAAAAAGTAACCGTGAAAACAAGTTGGTTTTAAGGTTGAAACTGAACATAGTACTCAGCTTTATGAACAAAAATTTTCATTAGAGGTGCGTACTACCTTAAGGTAAGTACTATGTTCGAGTTTTTCACCAAAACACCATGGCTGAACAAGAAGGTTAAATCATGGGCCCATATGATTACAATTTTTTTATTTCGACAAAATTTTAAGATGTCAAAATCATATGTTTATGGTGATTGCAGCTCTCCAAATGACACTGCATAGCAAATGCATCTCAAACAAACTCGCGCATTCATAGCTGGAGAATTGTTTAACGATGACTTGAGTATCTTCATAACATATTCCAGACTCAAAATACCACGCACATCAGTTTTTAAACTGCATCATAAACTGTTTTTGTTAACAGATGGCGAAGATCCATTTGACTGACTTCCATTCTTAACTTTGGTGGGTATTATAGTCTTATTTGTCTCATATCGGCGTTCCTCGAATGAATTATCCACTTCACAATCACTCATAGGTGACGCAATTAAATTTGAACCTTTATTTTTCTCTGGATTTTAATTATTTTTTCATGACAATTGAAAGAATAAATAATTGCCACTTTTACCAATGCCATACGATTCTTTTATCAGCTGATTTTGACTTCTTAAAATTGTAAACAACGTATTGAAATTTGTTGTTTTTGTTATCGTGATTCAACCTCCTTATTCAGCCATGCAAAACACTAAATTAAAAGTGCAAAAATATATATGAAGACCATAACATTTTTATCAAGTCTCTTCAAATTATGGATGGAAAAGATCCAATGTATTGATTGCGAACCATTTGATATTTCGAAATTATTTGATTAAAAAAAGTAACCGTGAAAATAAGCTGGTTTTCAGCATGAAAACTGAACATAGTACTCAGCTTTAGAAAATTGAACGCTACCGAAAATTTCGTTGTGGGCTGTTTTCTTTTAGCACTGGATATCCTGAGCCGTGAAGGACTAAAAGAAAACAGAGCACTCTTTTATCCAGGAGATCACCAAAAATATGCAATACTGTCATCAGCTGTTTAAAAACAATCACAGGAAAGAAGTGAAATCTTGCATTTGTAAAGCTGAGTACTATGATCAGTTTTCAAGCTGAAAACCAACTTGTTTTCACGGTTACTTGTTTTTAATTAATTACTTTAGAAATATAAAATTAGTTGCAATCAATTCCTTGGATCTTTTCCATCCATTATTTGGTAAGACTTGATCAAAATATAATCGTCTTCATAAATATATTTGTTCTTTTATTTTATAGGAATAAGTTTGGTTTCATTTATAATTTTGATTATTTAAGGAAAAGTATTCGCGAAAATAAAGTGGTTTTTAACTCGAAAACCGAACATAGTACTTACCTTCAAATATAAAACAACCGCTAAAAATAACTGGTTTTCGACTCAAAAACTAGTTATTCGTTAGATATGGCACAATTTCTTTCCTAAAAACAGGGTTGTTTTCACATATATATATACCGTTATGTTCTCTGTTTACATTTCTCATATTCGCGTACAAATAAAGTGTGCTATAACATATGATTACCCCATCTACCACCCCCCACATTTCAAAAAATAGAACAAATTTCTTCTCATCAGATACACAAATTTTTCTGTTAGACAATCTTCGATAAGCAGTGAAGTTTAAAGAATTTTTAATACATAAAACTAATTTTGAAATATAAATATCTATGATTTTTATCCACATATAACTATGTTTTGAAAAGGACAATCGAAAGATGGCAGTAATGTTTAATAAAATAGGAATATTCTTGTGTCTATCATCGACCTTGTTATTATACTCGACGAGTGTAAATTCTTCCGAGATAAATCAGATTGTAGGTCAGGCGTCGGTTGGAGAACTATATACATTTAAAATTGAACCATCGCTATTCAATTGGACACACCAAGTTATCAATGAGCAATTCCGTTACACACCTTCATTGAAATCATATCCCGATCTACCCTCATGGATGCGTTATATGTATAGTCAGGAGCATCATGCCGGATTTCTCTATGGCACTCCACCAGCCCGATTAGCATCGAAGAGAATTATATTGCAAATCATTGCTTTGAACAAACAGAATTATGAGACCCGTAATTGCGAATTATTATTGACAATTGCTTCCAAATTTCATGCACCAAATGTCGTCCAAATGAAAATCGATAATTTAAATTGGGTGCATTTAATGGATCCAGGACGTGTGGAAAATTTACGTAATATATTTCGGAAAGATTTATGGCCTGAAAGTGAATCCGATTTAAGTTTAGTTTTTATGGAATCGGCCGTTAATATGGGAGGGCGTTTGCCACTTAGGCCCCAACAACATGAAGGGTAAGATAGCAGTTCGTTAGCTTTCTTTTTTTTTTAATTTTGTCTTTATATAATACATTCCAGGGTAATCGTTCATTTGGGAAGTTTTGCAAAATTTTCGGATCGCTTAAATCAACTGCAAGAGGAAGTTCGCCCTCTGTACAAATTGTCCTCGTGTACATACAAACGTACATCAGTTCAGAAAATATTTGAAAATGTTGGTTTCAAATTAGATTGGTGTGCCTTTAAAATGGTTGGAGCCGAAACTGATCCAGAAGTCTTACATCATAATCATGATTCGTCGAACTTTAAGGTCAACAAAATCATGGGTCAAAATGAGATAAATAATATGAAAAGACGGACAGATCGTTGGCTAGGTATGGCCCGAGATGAAGTACCAATACGAAATTACATCGATGAGTTCGCTTTTGCGTTTGCCATACCGACTGTAATCTTTGGTTTACTTTGTGGTATTCTAACCGCAACACTATGTTTCAGGCATCAAAAATTGTAAGTATTAAGAACATATTAAATATTAGGAAAAACAATATTTTTTTTGGAATTTTCATTTTGACATTCCATGATCAATGACCATTTATTAATCAGGGCTGTGGAGTCGAGTCAATTTTGCTCGACTTCGGCTCCGACTTCAGCATTTCTTATTGGCCTCGACTCCGGAGTCGACTCCAGGTGGTGTACCTAAATCTTATTTTAATAGTATTCCACAGTAAAGCCACCGTGGTGCAATGGTTAGCATGCCCGCCTTGCATACACAAGGTCGTGGGTTCGATTCCTGCTTCGACCGAACACCAAAAAGTTTTTCAGCGATGGATTCTCTCACCTCAGTAATGCTGGTGACATTTCTGAGGGTTTCAAAGCTTCTCTAAGTGGTTTCACTGCAATGTGGAACGCCGTTCGGATTCGGCTATAAAAAGGAGGTCCCTTGTCATTGAGCTTAACATGGAATCGGGCAGCACTCAGTGATAAAAGAGAAGTTCACCAATGTGGTATCACAATAGACTGAATAGTCTCAGTGAGCCTGATACATCGGGCTGCCACCTAACCTAACCTAACAGTATTCCAATTGTAATTTTAAGGTGTAGTGTTCCAAAAATAGACCGATATAAGTACTCTATTTTGCCATATGTGTTTATATGTCCAAAAGAACTCTAATTTTAAATTTTGACAACAAACCTCAGCAAACCTAAAAAGAAAATATTTTAAATTCCAGGCAAATTGGATAAAATTTTCTGTGTCTAGAAGAGCAAGAATTCAAATCAGGAGATCAGGCTATATGGGGGCTATACCGAAAACATGAACCTATTCACATCACATTCGCCACATATATTTAGACTACCTATGGATTTTGAATTTCAGGCAAATCGGATAAAAATTGACATGGCTAGACGCTGAAGAAGGACCTCGAAGACATCTAGATTTTAAATTCAAGCCAATTGAATGTGGGGGCTATATCAAAACCTGGACCAATACAGCCCATCTTCAAACTTGATCTACTTGCAGACAAAAACTAATATGTGCAAATTTTTGGCATGATATAGCGTAGTGAGATTACAACAGACGGACATGGTTATGTGGCGACACTCGATTTTAAATTTCATTTTAAAAATCTAATTTCTTTTGTATTTTATGTCGAATTGTTTTTCTTCGCTTCAGTTTTACTTTTTCAAATTATTTAAGCCAATTTTCTTAAAATAAATAATTTTACATTTTTTGATAAATAGAGCGCTTTAAACGAACCATCTACAGTTATACCGTCTTAGTATTCATCCCTGATCAAGAATATATATACTTTATATTCGGAATCGCAAGTCGCTAAATTTTCGTTTGGGGATCTTTTCTTAACCCTAAAGCGTACAAATTTAAATTTTTGCAACATAGTTTTCTTTGATAAGAAGTTCAAATACATATTGAATTTTAGTCCGATAGTATCTCAATGTTTTTCTTTATAAGAAAACTAAACTCTTGCGATTCCGAAAATCGGAGCAGGAGTATACCCCCATCACCATGGGTATAAAAAAAGACATTTTGTGCAAAATTCAAAAATGGAATGCAAACCATTTTTGAATTTTTTCCCAAACAATCAAAGTGGTATTTAAATACAATTTACCAAATTCGACCTTCTCTTGAAAACACAAATCATCTAAGAGAAAATCGTTGGCGCCAAATCATGAGAATATAATCAAGACACTACATTTGGAAAAATTTCCAAGTTATGATTCTGTTTTGATTTTTAAAATGATTGCGTCAGCGCATCAATTATAACGAAGAGAAATTGATTTTTACGAAACTCAAACTGTTTTTTGTTAAAGTAAAACGCGTTCAATCATGTTTTAGCATTTTACTTTCGCACTTTAATCGTGTAGCCTTTATTTAAGTTTATAATTTATATTTTTTTATTAATTTAATTTTTTTTTATTTTTTTTTTTTATTATTTTAGACATGACCCTAAATCAGAATTTTTCTTTGACAACATATTCCACATTTGTGAAGAAGAATGTTTGGAATCATCATCACACGAAACAGATTTAAATAAAAATAATGAAGAAAGGTTTTCATAGACACCTACATATATTTCTTCCTTTTATATAGAAATAAAAAACTCGTTTTTCATATCCTCCATTTTATAATTGCAGCTATAAGGAGTCATATCCCACCACTTCTTCAACTGTTCAAATGGTCCAATATTCCGATACCAATTCCCAACCTGTTACTACTCTTAAAAGTTTAAAGGATCCTAATTGTTTACTGGATAATACTAGTATACGTTCTCAAAGGTATCGATCGATATATTTTAAGTATCATTATTTTACGTACTAAATTTCATAATCCATTTTACCATTTTACAGTCCCACCACCAGTTTCTATCAAACAGAAAGCCCTTCGAATACATATTTGAGGCCTAAACCACCACCATATAAAGGTGGAAGCCTAACACGTACCGGAGGAGTAGATATATGACAACCAACTACTTCATCGGCTCCACGAATTTTGTATTGCTAAATATAAACGGAAAATATTTTGTATTTCTAAATACAAATGGAGGATGACTATAGAAAATCATGAGTAAATTGTGATATGCTATGGCATATTCATGATGACGATAAATAATAGAATTTTGCAAATTCAAATATATCATCGTAGCATATCTTTACTACTAACAAAAACTTATTGTTGTACATATTTCTTTGGAAAATTTTGTAAAAGTCAGTAACTTGCAAACAATATACATTAGTTTTCCTCTTGAATTTTGTGCGACAAAACCCAAAGAATAAATTACTTATACATATACCAAGTAGAATTGGAAACTATAGAGTGTTTAATAATCGCATTCAATTGTGACATTATTTAAAAAAATAAATAAAGTTATAAACTGATAACATACCTATTTCATTACAAGAGCAACACTTTCAATGCGATCAGTTTTCGTTTTCATCTCCGAGATAAAGATCAAAGCTATAATCCGTCTGCTTACAGAGAATGCTAAAATTTTCATTAATGGCGCCATCATTCTCTTGTTATTTATAGATTAGATTGTAATGTGAGCTGTTCCCACCAAATATTCCTAATAGAGCGATAGATCTTCGTACATATTCCAGATGCACATCACATAAGTGTTACCCAATGATATGACCATATTTTCATTATTTTACTCCTAAATTCATTGTAGTTTATTCTCTTTTTATCCATTACATCTTGGACTAAAGAATCCACAAAAATTTTTGTTTGTTAAATATCTAAACTTATCAAACATATTATTATAACTGCATTTAATCAAAGATTTAATCTAAAGTTACGCCATTGACAAAAATACATTCGTCACGTTTATAGTCCTACGTCAGTTAATTCGTGAAGATCCACCTACAATGTTTAAATAGATAATTTTTGTCCAGACAAATATTTAAATTCAGCTTACCTCTATAGTACTTAATGTGTCGCAAGGATTTCCCTCTGATGCTTCTCTCCAGAAATGATGCTCCTTTTTTAATAAATTTTGAATAAATGGTAAGTAAGTAAGTAAGTATGTTTATTTGAGACTTATTAATTTCGATTACATTGATGATATGAACTTATCGATAAGTTAGTGGTAAACTTAGAACTATATCTGTCTTGTTCTAATACACAGTTAAATAATGTAAAATAGCTCTTGCTTTATAGTGAAAAAAATCGATTGTGCGTACATGGCACATGAGATGAATGAAAAAAAGGCTTGCTCATTAACCTTTGTTGTTGTCTTACAGAGCGCGAGTGTCTGTTGTTAAAATAAATAAATGTTTAATACTAAATCTACGACTAAAAAAACACTTAAAACGAATTAACAAATTGTATGTTAGCGACGAAGGCTAATATAATAGCTTTTAGAGTACAATGGTGAGTATTTTTTTTTATACTAGTATCACAGTTGAAGCGAATATGCATGAGCATAGGGCAGGTACGTAAGTATTGTAATATGACTTATGGTCTAATATAAATAATTGCTCGTATTTCTTCTTATAGACTAGTTTATAAGAGAGAGTTAATTATAATTATCATTTATCCTCTATGTGTTCCAGGTGTCGTTTTCTGGAAGAATTGCGGCAAGGTAAGATTGACTGATTCGTTGTCAAGTAATTCATTAATGATGGCAACAGACGAGAGGTATTTAGAATCAGACCAATTAGCATTTTCTTCAATGTTGTAAATTGTGCTCAACAATTCATTTTCATGTGCGGCAAGCCTCTCGATGAATGAACGCTGGAGGTTGAGGGCGTACCTGCATAATGGTTGGACTCCAGATGTTTCATAAATGTGGGAGTTGGAGAATTTTTTTTCGCGGCTTTGGTAATGCTTGTTGACGCATTTTCTTAATATTTTCCGTTCAAAGATTTCTAATTCATTAGCCACTGTCGGGGAGATAGTGAACCAGATTGGAAATCCATATATCAACATTGGTCTTATGGCTACTTTGTATAGTAGGAGCTTTGTTTTTTGAGGTAAGTATTTATTCCCCAGAATGTATGAAAATGACCCAAGTATACGTTTTGTCTTTTTCAGCGATAATCGGGCATGAGTGTTGAACTTTAGCAAGTTGTCGAAAGTGACACCCAGATATTTTATTTCTGTCTCGAAGGGAATTTCGATGCCATTAAGTGTGAGTTTCAGTGACTTGCTCTCAGGGACTACAAACCTGGGACATTTACCGGAAGCGTTTCTTATACATATTGCTTCAGATTTTGATGCATTAATTGTTATTCCCCACTTTACGTAGAAGTCGCTAATGAGCTGGAGGTGTTGTGTTGCTTTGTGTAGCGCCTCTGCCGGGGAAGTGCTGTGGGCGTAAATTAAACAATCGTCTGCATAGAGAATTGCCTGAGAGTCCTCGTGAGTGTGTGGAAAATCATTCAGGAAAATGTTGAACAGAAATGGGGCCAGGACACTGCCCTGAGGTACCCCGCTATTTACTTCACCTAAGCTGGAGGATATCCCTTGAATGTTTACGGAGAATTTTCGGTTCGTAAAATAGCTGGTAAGCATTTTCACAATGAATGGGTCAGTTTCCAATTCAACAAGTTTGTATAAGATTCCCATATGACATACAGAATCAAATGCCTTTTGAATGTCTAATGCAATGGCTACAGTACATTTTTTGTAGTTGAGATTTGAAATTATATCATTGTGAAATTTCAAAAGTGCATGTTGGGTGGAATGACCCTTTTTAAAACCAAATTGAAAATTTGGAATTGGATCAATTATGTAACTATTTTCCATTTTCTCCTTTAGGACATGCTCAAAAAGTTTCCCAATGTTAGAGAGGAGAGAAATTGGACGAAAGTCTGCCGGTTCAGCACTATCCGTTTTTTTCTTAATAGGCAATATTTTTGCTACTTTCCAAACAGAGGGAAAATATCCATTATTGATACAGTGATTAAAAATGCATGTAAGTAGCTTTAATGTTGCACTGGGGAATTTTTTTATAATAAAGTTTGAGATTTCATCTATCCCACTTGACTTTTTATTATTTATATTCTGGATAATGTTTCCGATCCGCTCTATATTAGTAAAATGGAGATTATCAGGATTTTGAGAAGCGTTAAAGTCATCATCAAACGAGTATATATGTGGAGTTGTGGCACTAATATATGCAGGTACTTTTGTATTTAAATCCGAAACTGGTTGTAGGGGAATTGTTCTCTGAAACACTGTGTTGTAATATTGTTGAAAACAATTGGCTATTTCATTGGGATTCTTGGAAACATCATTGTTGATGGAAATTTGGCTGCAAAATGGAGACTTTATTTTACCAGTTATTTGGTATATTTCCTTAAAGGCGGACGGACCAGGTTTTATATTTTGTAATTTTTTATTAAATTTTTCTGCTTGCTCAATATTAACGGATTCTTTTATGATTATCTTCAACAGCTGTATTTGCTTCGAAAGAATGGTATACTCAATACTCACTCTGTTTCCTGTGCGATGAAAGATTTTTTTTAGTTGCTTCTGCCAGTCGTGTTTAAGTTTGAATAGTTTTTTGGTTCTTTCTGACAACGGGAATTTATTATCAACGATCTGGATTTGTTGGGAGTGAGTATTATGTATCAATTTATATTTTTCATTGAATCCATTAATTAAATCATCAATTTCGATATTTTCCAAGTTATTATTGTGTGGAGGCAACAATCGATTTGAGGCAGAATCCAAGTCACGGCGAAAATTATCCCAATTGGTGTTTTTATATGATATTATGGTATTTGGAGTTCTCAGAAGGAAGCCAGTGTGTTGAAGTTTTAAATTCAGTTTAAGTGGGAAATGATCTGAGAATGATGGTAATGATGATATCTGAAAATTCACCACATTTCTACTGATTAGATGAGGACTGACCAAAAAATGATCGAGATAAGAGGGTCCATTCGGATAAGATGGAGAAGAATCACATAATCTGGTAACATCCAAAGTACGATTTTCCAGCCAATTGTAAAGTATTTTACCATTCGAATTTTCGATGACATCTCCCCATGCGGAATTTTTCGAATTGAGATCTCCACCCAGCACAAAAGCATCAAAATTTTGACAAAGACGAAGTAATTTTTCCAGATCATTTTCAAGTTGCTGAGCTGGGTGATTACATGGAATGTAAACAGACCCAAACAAATATTTTTTTGTGGTATTATTAAAAGAAGATTCGACTTTTATCAGGGATGTTTTGATGCCGACATCATTTAATAAAACTTTGTCATAAAGAAATGTGTTTTTTAAAACTACAGCAACACCCAATGGTGAGTTGTCATACACAAAGTTGTATCCATCTAGTTTAACTTTTCTTTTTCCTTTCAGGTGGCATTCCTGAATGAAACCAATGTCTATTCTATTGTGAAATAGAGTGTTTTTGAGGTCAATTTGTCTGCTGGAATCAACCAGAGATCTTATATTGAAGGTTAAAAAATTTATGACTCTATGGTCCATAATTAGTTTTAATCTTGTTTAGGATACGAATAAATTCGGCTTTGGCCTCAGATTTTTGCATCTTTGGATATTCAGACAGGAATATGTTTATTTCCTGCTCAATTGACAGCTCTTCTGGCTCAAGGAAAAGTGAGCTTAATTTCATAAATTGTTCAATGATGGATGGTTTTTGTACTGTATGACTTGATACAGGACGTGTATTAAACAGACTGGCAAAACTTTGCTCTGGGACGATACGTGAAACACCAATAGCACTTTGGACATTGTTCCTTGCAATGGAACGTTCTTCTGCCGCATTGGCAATTCTTTGTTTTCTGGCTGCTGCATATTTTTTGTAAGTGGGGCAGCCTCGCCAGTTTGCAGGATGTCCAGGTTCTTTGCAATTATTGCAAAAAGGTTCATTATTATCTTCTCGCTTTCTCTGACACTCACCAGGGTTGTGATTTTGATCACACTTTACACATCTGTAACTAGAGTTACAATTTTTTGCAGTGTGACCCCATCTCTGACATCTACGGCATTGTATGTCCGTTTCTTTTCTTTTCGGCTTTTCCCATACAACTATTTGATTTTGTAGACTGTTTATTTTAGAAACATCACTTACTATTTTTCCAGGAAATAAAGAAACGAGGAAAAGGCCAGTGTCAATATTGTTTTTTATGGAATTTGTAGTTGTGAATTTGCTTATGTTTGCTACAGTGTCAGGAACAATGGTATCTAGCTCAGATTTTATTTCATCAATTTCAGTGTCAGAAGTGAGACCTCTCAATACTAGAGATGATTGTTTCAATTCTTTCGGTGTGAAAGAATAAGAATGAATATTTTTCTCCCTTAAAATTGCCATCATTGAGGTATGGACAGTTGTATCTGCAAAGTAAATTTTGCTTTTATTTTTATTAATGTTTTTGATTTTAAATGAAAATTTTGGAATTGTGCTCCGAAGAGTGTCAACTAGTGTTTTTATATTCACATTATAGATGTAAATGGGAGGACACCATTTTGGTTTTTGTGTAGTTTTGTTGTTGTTGATGTTGTTTTTAATTGGTGGTTGCGAGCTGGTACTGGGACATTCGATATTGACATCAGCCAACACTCCAAGGATGCCAAACCTGTTCTGGTCAGTGGGTTGGTAATTTTTTAATTTCTCCGACAGGTCAGGAATAACAATGTCTGTTGGTTGTAATGCATTTTCAAGCCGCTGCCTTTTACGGTCGTTGACTTGATCATTGTTATTGTTGCCGGCAATGACCACTTGTTGATGTTGATTTGATGAGGGTATTTCTACCTCCGCTACGTCACACTCCATATCGTGTGGGATACGGCCAGGCATATTCTTTGCAATATTTGCAGGAGAATTGCCTGGGTCAACAGTATTACCAAAGAAAATATAAAATTAAATGAAATTTATTTTCCGCAAAATAATATACGTCTGTCTATGTTCAGTGTTGCCAACTTTTCTTACACCTTGAATAAATGGTACAGACGCTGTTCATTGACACAGTTGTCACTTTTCAGTTAATCAGTGTTGCCATGACTTATTTAAAAATATGTTATTAATATATAATCATGTATTTGAAAAATGCTAAAATTCAACACGATTTCAAACATATTTTGTTATGGTTAGTGGTTTCTCAACAAAAGCGCACTCAACAGCAGAATTGAACACAATGGCAATAATTCTCAAAACAAGCCAATCCTCAAATTGAGATCGGGTTAAATATTATAAAAAAATCGTGTTTTTATTTCGTGTTTTTTTATTTTTAAAAACAGTTTTCACAATTCTTATCATTTAATTTTTATATGGTAAGATAATGTTATTGATGGGAGCCACGCCGTTCGAACTCGACTATAATTCTTTTGAATTTTCATGTGTGTAATCAAGTGATGTTGCAAGAAGTTGCTTGTCGGTTAAGTCGGATGCTATAGGATTCGATGACATTCATCCAAAGTTCATCAAAACTGTTTTAGATTACATACTTCCGTTTATTACACATAGTTTTAATACAATATTGACGACAAGTCAATATCCAAGAAGTTGGAAGTATGCAAAAATAATCCCTATACAAAAGTCCTCAGGAGAATATCGTCCGATCTCCATCTTACCTTTTCTGTCAAAAGTTTTCGAACGAGTGGTACATAAACAAATATATGAATATTTAAATGAAAAAAAAAAAACCTTCTTACAAGTATTCAGTCTGGCTTACGGCCAAAGCATAGCTGTACAACTGCACTGATAGATGTTACCGAAAATATACGATCAAATTTGTACGAAGGTATGGTCTCTTGTCTTGTTCTACTAGATCATTCAAAAGCATTTGATATGCAAAAAACTAATCTTATGTCGAACTATCTCCGAGATCGAGAACAGTCTGTGGTGATTGGTAACTGTATTTCCACACCGCTGCAAATAACACAAGGTGTTCCGCAAGGATCAATCCTTGGTCCCCTCTTGTTTTGTTTGTATATAAATGAACTGTCATGCATACTTAAATACTCAAATATTCAAATCTATGCAGATGATGTGCAAATTTATCTCAGTTGCCCAAAAAATGAATTATCCCAAGGAATAGAAAAACTGAATACAGACTTGAACAATATCTATATGTGGGCATTGGAAAACAAGCAACACTTAAAACCAAACAAATCCAATTTCATGCTATTTGTTGGTCGCTGTCGGAAAATTGTATGTGAGTACCCGTTTCAAATTGGAAATTATGTTATTAGTCAAGTATGCAAAGCGAAAAACCTTGGTATAATTGTCAATGAAACACTAACCTGGAATGACCATATAATATCGTTATCTGGTAAAATATTCGGAATGTTGAGAACATTGTATAAAACCTACCTATACACGCCCCAGAATATTAGGTCCCTTCTAGCAAAATCGTATCCGGTACCCGTTATCTTATATGGTTGCGAATTATTCAGTAAATGCGACTCAAAAAGTAGAATTCGACTAGAAATGGCACGCAATGCAATTGTAAGATACGTTTATGGGTTAAAAAGATATGAACATATATCTCCGTTTACAAAACAACTGCACGGCGTTGCATTTTACGACGTTCTCTTAATGCTACACAAAATACTATATAATAAAGTTCCTGTAAATCGCTTCAACTGTTGGTAGATCCAACAGAAGAATCATAATGGTACCTGATCGTCATCGCCTACTGATATCTGAATGGCAATTTTTCCACAATGCAATTCGTCTATGGAACTCACTGCCCCCTCAAATTCAATTCATTGGCTACTCAAATGCTTTTAAGAGGGCCTTATACAAACATTTTTAAGTATTTATTTTCTATTTCTCTATTTCGTAATAATGATTACTATTCTTGTTATTTTGAACTTAATTTCTGTTTCGTTTTTGTTGATTCAAATAAATAATTCAATAAAATACAAATACAAGGAGGTCCTTTGTCATTGAGCTTGAGAGAGAAGTTCACCACTGTGGTATCACAATGGACTGAATAGTCTAAGTAAGCCTGAAATATCGGGCTGCCACTATACCTAACCTAACCTACCCTAAGGTTATTGATAAAACGACTCGAATGGAATCACTTCTTTCATAAACTATTAATACTCCCAGAAAAGTATTTCGCACTTAATTAATTATTAAAATATGAGAGCTCATTCATTCATTTATTATATTCTTTCGCGGACTTTCACATAACCTGAAAATTAAAAAAAAAAACACTCAGCTACATGGATTTTAGTTATTTTTTTTATTGCCTTCCAGTCCCAAGTTTTTCTATAGAATAAAAGGTATAATTGCTTTGCGTTGTTTGGGATAGTTCTTAAACGTTTCCTTATACCAAGATTGTGTGCATATAGCATTATAAACCTAAAAATATAAGAAAAATTAGTTGATAACAACGAAACTTTACAGTTTTTGAATTAATTCTGGAATTGGATTGATTTATAGCCATTTAATCGTTGCACTCTCAAAGAAATTTATCCGCGCACAAAGGTGATCAAAACAGCAAAGAGAGAATTTTGCTAAAATACAAACATAGCGGCCTATTACATTCTTTGGGAGCATTGTAAAGTAATAAAATCAGTATGTAAAGAATGTGTATTAATACACAATCTAATTTTTTAAGAATATTTGAGTATGAGGAGTATCAAAACAACATATTTTTTGCTTTAGAATTATTTGGGTAACATTTTAAATTATACGATTTTTATAGCAATTGTTATTTAAAGAGTTTTTTCCTATGAAAAAATATAACATAAGAAATAATAATATATAAATTACCTGATTACTAATGACCCAAATAACAACGAGCCACCAAGTAAAACTTTCAAATAGGAATCCAATTAGGAGAGCAATATACAGACCAATTTCGAACAGCATGTGAGGTGAAGATACCAATTCGAAGAAACCACCCTTTGGTAGTAAATGTTTGTCCGTTGCAACTCGTCCTGTTTTTGCATCCTTTCGCAAGTTTACCAATATTATATTTGACTGATATTGATACCACCAACTGAATAGGAACAATCCAATAGAAAAATACTGTGTCAATGATATTTTTGATAAATTGATTTCGGATGGTAGGGAACCTGAAACGGAACAAAAACATTAATTTAGACCACATTGCAAATTTCTTTTGGGTCGTTTTATCAAGCTTCAATTAGCATATACTACTGTCGTAATTGTTTTATCTTTAGAATGCATATTGGCTGGTGTTTAATATTCAAAAAAGAGGATTCCATTTAACGGCGAATTTGTATTCGGTATTAACATTTACGAATGTATGCGTGTGAAACTCGAATAGAAAGTAAATTAAAGTAAAGATCATATTAAATTTTGACACAATCTAACATTTCATATAACACCTCCCACATTTATCAAATTCCACTAAGGTGGGTGTAGGAAACTCTGCTACGCCTTATAGGAGTTTGACAAAACGGCCCTTAATTTACTTTACCTTTGACGAATCCTTCGGCATTTGCCAATACAGCAAGTATTGCACCAAAGTAATGCAAATAACCAACAATGTAGTGACCAATATTTATTTTATTTTTCTTGGAAAAAATTTGTACAAAATTGGTCTCATAGAAGCGCCTTGAACATTGCAAACACATGAGTGTCATGGCCACTAAACATGTTGTGGAATCTATTATGACTGGACGTTTTTCACCTCCTGCAACGTAGTCCAGGAATTGTTCAGCATATCTTGGTAAATCCTTTTTAAAAAGTGTAACTCGCACCACTAACCACATTGACCAACAAGATAATGCCAATGCAAAGATATAAAAATGGGAAAACCAAGACTTGGGCACTTCAAGCTTCGAGATGAGTGCACTTTTCTTTTTAGCATTGTACGCGTGTTTGCCATAACGAAAGAACTGTTTCACACTTGGAGGCAAGTGGGTCTCCATAAAACTCATCAATGCTCCAAAGAACACCATAAGAAAACTTAAACCGATAAATATTAGATTTAATAGATTCCAATTCCATTTTTCAAAAATATCTAGAAATAAATTTCTACTTTGTTGATCTTGCATTGTTTTCTACTACTGGCCGCAATAATAATGGGGATATAGTTTGTATTTAAATTCTAAATCCAACTTTCATTAGCTATCTGATTGTTGCCAAAAAATAATTGGAGTTCAAAGTGTAGAACTGTAGATAATGTTTTGCTTGATAATTGATTGTGGCAAATGGTATTTGTCATTGGCGTAGCTAAAAATCTTCTCATTCGTCCACATTGTTTCAATCAAAATGTTTAAGTAAAATACGTTGGAGTGATTAGTAAAAGTATACGTTGTTAATTTTTAAACATAATGTGTAAGTAACTTAAAAAGAACAAAATCGAAAATTATACTTGTGAGCATAGATTAGATTAGATTAGTTAAGCTACCCTGGCACAGCTACAGATATGTAGTTAGCATTGGTATAGGCAACCATTTCCCCTAAAAGTCCGGTACTGAATTTGCATTATTGTATTGTTGTTTTAGGTCATTCATTTAGTACAACCTTTTCGTTGAGCACACGCATATCAAACCTGTCGTTCTTAATAAGATTTTTTAACCGACCTTTCATTAATGCTGCTTTTGCTGAAAGTAATTTCATAGATTTGTATGCATTCCTAGTAGTAACATTATGACGAAGCTTCTTGAAAATTGAGATTTCCAAATACGTTTACAGTGAAATCTCTCAAGTGGAAACACACTTGGGAGATATCCACTTACGAGTGATTAATTTTAATTTTATCTATTGGTAGGTGTCCGGTTTTAATAGTGTCCAAGTTTGAGTAGTTTCACTGTATATGTTAGAATGATTGTAAATCTGTATTATGTTGCCTATGTGTTCTCTAAGCCCAACGGCAACGGTAAATCTTCATTTAAATCAAATTAATGAAGTCTATCGATGCTTGCCGAACATAAATGTATCTAATTTTTCTTAGAAAATTGCTCAATCTCCGACAAAATTTTCAATTAAAACTCTCTTGAACCAATTCGAACCGATGGGACCAAACCGGCAACAGTGCAGAGCATCCACTTTTAGTGATGGAAAATAAAATGTGAAATTTTAGAATTAAGGAAATCAGAAAACTTATTTCTTTTTAAAGGAAATTCAATCAGAATTATAAATGATGACATTAAGCCAGCACATCGAGGATTTTATTAAATACAGACAAGTATATACGGCCGAATCATAAATACCCTCCACCATGGATTGCGTAGAAACTTTTACTACAGACTGTCGATTTTGAATAATCGAATTACCTGGGTTGTGGTAATACTTGCCGATATCAAAGTATCTTAAAACATTTTAACAAGGGGCTCCGGAGGTTAAATCTGGGGATCGGTTTAAATGGGGGGCTATACATAATTATGGACCGATATGGACCAATATTTGCATGGTTGTTGGAGACCATATACTAACACCATGTAGCAAATTTTGACAGGATCGGATGCAATTTGCTCCTTCAAGAGGCTCCGGAGGTCAAAGCTGAGGATCGGTTTATATGGGGGCTATACGTAAACGTGGTCCGATTTGGCCCATTTGCAATACCATTCGATCTACATCAATAACAACTACTTGTGCCAAGTTTCAAGTCGATAATTCAATGAAATATGTATAAACAATTCGTATTTGTTTAATTAGGAATGTATATTTTGTCAACAAAATCTATGATATTATCCCTGCCAGCATTTCAAAGTTCCATTTCATCCTCATCGCTACCACACTGCAACAATCGCCAACTGTGATAGTATTTTGCCATCACTATTCGCATGAAAGTATTTTGCCATCACTATTGTTACAAGAGCCATTTTATATTTTGTGAAACACCAAACACAACTAGCTTCTTATAATTTATTTAAATAAAAATGATAATGAAGTGCTGAAAACATAGTTATTTCGCTTAAAATTGTGAAAGGTATATTGGTGAACAATTTTTGACTTTCCAAATGGAACAAAGTGATATTTTATATTTTTCCAGACACGCTGCCTCCATTGGGAATAAAAACACTGGCTGGCGCTACAACATGTAACTTGCAACTTGTAACTCAACATCAATATTTTATTAATGCATAAAAATATGTTAAATGTGATGTGATAGTAGTATAAATATTATATTTATGAGAATTTATAAATGTTTAATAAAATTAATAAACATCTAAACAATCGTGTTTTACTTGACCACAATGATTCTTTTACAACTATCTTAAAATGCACTTTGAAGGGGCTCTTATTGGTGTCCTTCTAAATGTATCCAGAAGGGCACCTAATAATTGCACTCATGCGATATTTTTTTGTAGTAACTTGGCGTGGGACAACTTCTCAATAGTGACGGCGCTTTTCCGAGGTGTTTTGGATATCGTATACGACTGTTTTCGACGTAGTGGGGATTCTCAGAAGCGCCCCCAAATTCAAAAAATGTTGGCACGGTACTTACGTTATTATTATTCGATTTAAGGCCATTTTCTTGTAGCTTCGTTAGGCTTTAACTGCCAGTTAACAGAAAGTAAATTCTAAAGATCTTCTCTTCGGTTAACTTTAACTGAAAAATTTTCAGCAGTTAAATTTCTAACTGGCATGTGGAATATATAGTAGAGGTGTGCGCGTGAGTGAAATTTCACTCACACTCACGCACATTCACGAAGTCAAATATTTATTCACGCACGCTCACGCACGAAGTACTTTTACAGACTCACGCTCACGCACGATTCACGACAATTCACGTGACTCACGACAAATTCACGAGACTCATGACATTTTCCCATCGGGAATGAGCAGGGGTAATAAAATTCATAAATAAAATATAGTTCGACAACTAAATCAATTTCAGTTAACATACGAGTAAGAATTAAATCTTGATTTTTTTCGTGAGCGTGAATTTGCAGAAATTTTATTCACGCACATTCACGAACCGATTTTATTACTCACGCACGACATATTTGTTTTAGTCCCATTCACGCACATTCACGAGAGTTGCTTCAGATTTTATTCACGACTCACGTGATTCACGCGTGAATCACGCGTGTCACGATAATTTAGTGTCACGCGCACACCTCTAATATATAGGCAAGATGACAGATATGTCCATGGTACGGTTTAAAAGTTCGTTAGTTAACGGAGCACTAACGGAGCTTCATGAAAATGGGGGTACACCGATACTTTTCTTTAGAAAATGAGCTCTGTTTGTTAATATTTAGAAAAACAACAAAATGTTTCTTCGAAAGCCAAATGCAGTATATACAAGAATTTTTTTTTAGTTTTCGAGGATCCTTACATCATGTTTAATATAACATTAAAGAAATATTCACAATAAGCAAATGGGGCAAAAAAAAAAAAAAACAAAATTTTAACCATTGTTGTTGTTGTTTTTTTTTTATTTCAGCTTAAAACCATACATTGACTAAACTACAAGTGCAGCTTAACCAACAGAGGAAAAGAATGTTTGTCAAATTTATTTGGGCAAAGCCCTATAGACTGCAAGATGGTTGGATGGACGCACGTTTCGGAATTACCACATCCCTCATCAGCGTCCTCTACTTGCAGCAAAACTATCAACCAATTATCATAATAAATTCAGGCAATTCATTAAACCTAACAATAAACCACACTTGAACCTTCCGAAAAATGGCTTTACATTGATAGCCGGCTTATGCCGAAATAAATTCGTACAAACATCTCTCTTTTCCTTTGCCACCATCAAATCATCGATTTGAGTGAAGTTGGCTGGGTTTTATTTTGAGCGTGCTTCATCTTCTTTCTTTCACTCGTTTTGTTTTGTTATTGTTGGTTTTTGTTCTTTAATCATTGTTGTTGTTTTTTTTTTTATTTCAGCTTAAAACCATACATTGACTAAACTACAAGTGTAGCTTAACCAACAGAGGAAAGGAATGTTTGTCAAATTTATTTGGGCAAAGCCCTATAGACTGGAAGGTTCAAGTGGGGTTCAAGTGGGGTTTATTGTTAGGTTTAATGAACTGCCTGAATTTATTCTGATAATTGGTTGATAGTTTTGCTGCAAGTAGAGGATGCTGATGAGGAATGTGGTAATTCCGAAACGTGCATCCATCCAACCATCTTGCAGTCTATAGGGCTTTGTCCAAATAAATTTGACAAACATTCTTTTCCTCTGTTGGTTAAGCTACACTTGTAGTTTAGTCAATGTATGGTTTTAAGCTGAAATCAAAAAACAACAACAATGATTAAAGAACAAAAACCAACAACAAAACAAAACAAATGAAACAAAATTTTAACTTTTACTTTTGGGAAAAAAACGGTTGGACCGGTTATGTCGGTTATTTGTTTTTTAAAACTCCGCCCACCGGTCCGAAAAAATGATCCGCTTTTTTAGAACCGAGAAAACCCGACTTTCAAAAACCGTTTTTTATCTCTCTAATTATATATCACTTCTGAGCAATATTGCTATTGAAATGGGCAATTATATCCGTGCTGTGTAGAAGCTGTTCTAAAACGGGACATCGCCCACAAAAATCAGCGCTGATTCGTATGTTTTGTAAGCAGTTGGTACTGCCTCTCCCCCTTACAATCCTGCTGAAATAGTGCTCAATTGTTTGCTGGTATGGATCTCTGTGTATAACACTGTTTTTAGAATCACTACACTCATAGCAAAAATCGGCTAAAAAGCTGTCGGTTACTGTTGTTATATTTTTGCAGGAACAACAAATGGTATGTAATCGAGTTGTTCATAAAAAGTGTATAATGATCGCTATTTCAGAAAACAATGATGGCTTTCTGCTTGCTGTTTTAACAAATTTCTGGTATAAAAGGAAAACCGCCTGGAAAGGGGAGAACAGTCACTGAAACAGCAAACAATTGCCTGCTAATTTTTAAAGGTACAAAAAATAACAGCAAACACCGACAGCTATTTACGATTACTACCAGCCTTTACGATTACTACCAGTGTAGTTTTTGTTTGATGAAGAACCTTTAGAAGATCTCGAGTTCATTGAGTTTGGTTTTGCTGTGGCTTTTATTGCACTTGAAATAAAATAAGGCATTTGTAGTTATATGTGACTACCGAAGACTTTGACACGTAAGGTTTTTGGGATCCTGGACAAAAATTTCCGTCCGTTTAATTAAAAAAAAAAAATATTTTAACAAAAAAGTAAATGAGGTTCATTCGACTATTTTGGGCATACATCAGCAGTATTTTATAATTTTATTCGGATCAACAGAGAATTTCAACAAACTACTGACTTTTCAGCAGAACATCTGCTATCCCAAAATAGCAAATTGTTTGCTGTTTCAGCAAAAATACTGCTAAAACAGCAGTATTTTGTTTGTTGAAAAGCGGACTGGGTTTGAAAACAGACTCTGTTTGCTATTAACAGCAGTATTTTTTCGATGAGTGTACGTACATTGAAATCTGAACATATTACATATGATGATGAAAGTGAGCCGCCACATATGCTAGTACTTGATCCCATTTTCTATTATACCGACTCATAAAGATAACAGAGACTATTCAATTCAACTCGTTTTCAAGGCCACATTTTGTTTTAGTATTGATTTCAAGCTTTTTTCAAATCATTGTAGAAACTACTGCAAAACTACGTGAACTGAGCTATTGTTGGCTCAACGATAAGACGTATGATATGTGTAACTGGGGAAAGTGGTGAAAGTTGTTTCAATCCTAATATACATTTATTATTAGAAGTTTATTTTACAAGCAGCTCGGTTTAAAATGGATCTCGAATTTATCAACCGCATACATTTAGTTGATTCTATTTTCATTTGCTTCACAGTTATCATTGTGATGTTGGGTTCTCTCATCAACCTTATCGAACCATTATTGCCGGTATTCATAAAACAATCATATCGCTATGGAAAACACAAGCATGTAGGTTCGAATGATATATTCGTTTCCATGATCGAGATACCCAAGTCATGGTTTGGGCATTTTTACATATTTGCATTTTCATGGTCAATATGGGCTTTATATCTGGTGCTTAAAGGCATCATAATGCACACAACTGCACCGGACTATGTTATAGAGTTTCTAGATTTTGTTGGCGGCGGCTCCGAAAATCGAAAAGTACTTATTGACTCCAACAGTGCCCTTGTGGCCGCTGTCCTAATGACATTACAATGCACCCGACGTTTTTACGAGACAAATTTCGTACAGATTTTCTCAAAGAAAAGTAAAATTAATCTATCACACTATATGGTAGGATATTTTCATTATTTCGGGGCAATATTAGCAATACTCCTCAACACGGAAGGCTTTGTGGCAGGTATATTTCAAGATTATTTGTTGCTAGTGTTCCCCTTCATTATCTCACTATTTGCAGGTTCTTTACCATCCACATTCAGTTTTAAGAAAATCACGGTTTTGCAGTATGCTTGCTTATTTCTATTTCACTTCAGTTGGACACAACAATATAAATCGAATATGATTTTGGTAAATTTGCGTAAAGATTCCAAGACGGGTAAGATTGAGACGGAAAAACATCTATTGCCCACCGGAGGTTTTTTTGATTTCGTGTCCTCGCCACATATGCTCTTTGAGGTACTCATGTATTTCGCATTGATGGGTATATTGGCGAATAGTTTCACATGGAAATTAGTTGTGGCATGGGTCTTTAGTAATCAGGTATAGAATCTTATCCATAACAAACATGCAGCATTTAAACTTAATTTGTTTTTTTTTATAACTTTCAGCTAATGAATGCTTTATTGACACATCAATGGTATAAGGAAAATTTTAAAAATTATCCTAAACATCGCAAGGCTTTAATACCATTTATTGTTTAAGATTGATTAAACGAAAACACGAAAAAGCTTAATGAAAATGTGTAGAAAAACACATTTTTTAATTCTCCAAAGATTTGCGATTGTGCTATTCATATTAGATATAATATTCAGACATATCATTCCGCATACCTTTATTGTATGCATCATATATATATTTATTATATAAATTATTAATAAATAAATATATTTATTAATAATTCATAGAGCAATTGTAGTTTATATGTATTTTTATCCAATACGAACAAATTATGTAAATTTAATAAAAACTTAAATTACAATAATTTGAATCATAAAGTTTTTTTTTCCTTTAAAATAAACATAAAAACAGCGTTAAAATATTTTAACTTTGCCCAATTTGTACTTAACTAAAATATACAAAAGGATATTCATGGAATTTTGTTAGGATACGAACAAAATGATATACCATGATGTATAAGATTATCAGACTTTTGGCATTTTTTAATGCCAATCTTACTCTCCAAAATGTCCCAGGCGCAACAGTCCCAACGGATTGTTATCCGAAGAATTTTATGTCCTTTGTGTAATAGAAATGACGAGTGTTATCGCGCTGTGTACCACTGCAATGTCCAGGGTCCAAACCGAAATTTTTGTCTGCACAGGGCTTCAATTCTGCCTTTAGGACATTTTCCTGATAGTATTCGATGTTTAATTTGACACCACGATCGATGAATACGAGCTTGAGTTCTGGTGGTCAATTGAAGATGTACCTCTTTTAAACTCGTTTATTTTGTTTGTTCACAAACTTCCCAATTTCGAATGGCTTCTCATCATCTTTCTTTACGTTTTTTTTTGTACATCACTTAGCTCTTGCCCTTTTCAGAACTTCAATGGCTTTATACCAATCCCATTTTTCAATATGTGTTGCATCCGTTCTCGCGATATGTTTAGCTCACGACCAAGTTTTCTACCATTGCGGTGTGGATTTTTATGCAGCCTTTACTTTTCGCAAAATTTCTGGTGTTGCCATTTTTCGTTCGCTTTTTGGACTTGATGCAATACTTCCATTATCAGGCAACGGGAGAAAGGAAGGAACTCACATACGTTAGGATTTCATAGTCAAATTAATTTCATATAATTTCATATCATATTATTTCAAATTAATTTCATATTAAAACAAGTAAGTAAAGTCTAAAGTCGGGCGGGGCCGACTATATTATACCCTTCACCACTATGTAGGCCAAAATTTGTGTTACCATCTCAACTACTTCACATTTGCTGGAAGCTATATAAAGGAGACAATTTTTTACTTCTACAAAATCTCTAGATTTAAAATTTAAATCGGCTAACGCTATCCAGTTAATTGGAGGAAACTTCCATTGAAAATGGGTCTAAAATGTGTAACAGTCTACCATATTTCCCCAACTCTGGTGTACGTATATATGGGAGCTATATACAATCTGAACCTGACTTTGACTAAATTTGACATGTACCACTGTGGTATCACAATGGACTGAATAGTCTAAGTGAGCCTGATACATCGGGCTGCCACATAACCTAACCTAACCATAGTTAGAATAATAATTCTGCTATCTATGCGAAATTTCTAGTAAATGGGAGTATAACTTTCATATGAGTGCAAATCGGACGGAAGATATATATGGGAGCCATATCTAAATCTGAACCGATTTCAACCAAATTTGGCACAATTACCGATACTACTAAATGTACTCCTTGTGCGAAATTTGAAGCAAATCACGGCAAAACCCTGGATTTTGAGGCCATATAAGTTCAAATCGGACGAAAGATATATATGGGAGCTATATCTAAATCTGAACCGATTTGCCTGATATTTTGCAAGATTTTCGAGATTCATAAAATATTTGGATGTACGGTATTTCAAGAAAATCGGTTGATAAACACGCTAACTATTACCAAATCGGGGATAAATATATATGGCAGCTATATCTAAATCTGAACCGATTTTTTCCAAAACCAATAGCGATTGTCTCTGTCCCAAGAAACGGCCCTATGCCAAATTTGAGGACGATCGGACTTAAATTGCGAGCTGTACTTTGTGCACAAAATTACATATACAGACAGACGGACGGACGGACAGACAGACGGACATCGCTAAATCGACTCAGAATTTAGTTCTAAGCCGATCGGTATACTAAAAGATGGGTCTATGACCACTATTTCTTGGCGTTACATACAAATGCACAAACTTATTATACCCTGTACCACAGTAGTGGTGAAGGGTATAAATATATGAATACTGGAGAGGATGTATTAAACCTTGTGTTATCATTGATGAAGAGGATCCCACCTTTATTGATAAAAGCATGTGTTTTGTTATTAAAAAAAGTTATTTAGAATATTTATATGATTTTAAATTGGAATATTCCCTGCATCGAACTTGTATGTACGATTGGAATTAAAGTTCCATGTAGGAGATCTAAGAATCGTAGGTTGCTCTTTATTGTGTATCAACGTTCCAATTACACGTTGTTTGAACTAATCCGTAGAATGGTTATAGACTTTAATTCATTCTATCACCTTATTGATACTAACCTTAGTATTGATGATTTTAAATGTAGAGTAATAAGTTCAAAAGAGGCGGAAAAGTGGGCGCTAGGCCCATTCGAAAAAAAATCCAATGCTTACAATGCTGAAGTCTTTATAACAATTGCAAATTCACACAAATAGGACAATTACTATTGTGTATACTTCAATTTGTTGTAATACCATCTAGATAAATCTCAAAACACAACTGAAAATATGTACTTCATAGCAATAAGATAATTTTGGATGAATAAAAATTGAAAATTGAAAAAAAAAAAATCACACAAATAAGAAAACATGTTTTATCACTTTGTCCATCCAAAAATTTTAATTGTTTGTATACAAGATGAACGATGTTTTGACAATATCTTAGATTAGAAAGGTGTAAATTCATTTAAATAAGAAGCTATAGGGATACCCTTGGGCCTTAGAACGAAACACTGACAGCAGGAATGAAAAGAATATAGCTAATAATGCTAAACCAACGATAGACATAATTCTACCTTTACGAGGATCTGTTTGGGTACCAGATTCAGTAAGCAAAAGCATTCCAAAGAATATAAGAGCATCTGGAAAATAATAAAGAAAATAAATTAAAACAATGCGATTTATCTATGGGATATAGAAACACTCACTCAAGCCTAGGACAATATATGTTTCCACCACTAGTTGTCCCTGTGAGGATCCATGAATATAGGCTACACCACCATTTTGTGATTTGTGTACAAGTGGAGGTCCACGAATGTGATTCCACATTTGACCGGAAATCATGGTGAAGCAAAAGAACACAGCTATTGCCCCCCAAATTGATTTGTTGTATAAAAATTCCAAATTATTGCGTCTCATATAGAGAAATCCACCAACCAAAGTGGCCAAAGTAACCATTGCCACAGTACCGGAATAATTTGGTGGGCGGAAAATTCGAATCTGTATATCAGTACGTTCCGCTATGAACTTGCCAATAGCATCTGCAGCAAAACCCACACGGTGAATATCCATGGTATCAGCTCCTTTAGGTTTGCCCTTAGAGGGGAAATGCATAAATACCGGTGCAGTGTTCAATCGCAACATTTGGAAAACATCAGAACCCTCGTCGAAATCAACCATAGCAAAGAATAATTTGTTGGAGTAGACCGGTGAAAATCTATAAGACTGGGCAACAATTTGGAATTCGTCATGGGCATGTCTACATATCTGGCACTGCCTTGATGGGGCCAATGCGGTCAACATAACAATCATCGAGTAGTTACGGGGAGAATTTTTAACATATTCTTTGAACTTTTGTCCATTGAATCGTAACAATGCCTTCTTGTTATTCATGTCCATGAGATTTTGTACTTTTTCCGACAACGAAAGTCCTGACTGCAATGGAAGCATAAAAAGCATACATTAACCGGCATTTGATAACAAAAATGACGTGGCCATTGAACACACTGTATGCGATAGCTTGAATGGACCTACCTTTTGTTTACTTTGAGCAGTTGTGCTCAATATAAGAAAGCCTGCCATTAGCACAACAGCAAACAGCAATGTTTTGTATAAAATTCTCATTTTGCTGTTTGTGAATGAATTAAATACTAAAATTAAACTCTAAAAATGCTTGACTGCTCCAGCTTATCGATGAAAACTTCTATTCACACACATACATCAAAAATATCGGATGTCAAAATAATGTTGACATTTGATTATGTGCACCTAAAAAACATCCGTGGTTCTCGGCCATGTGTCAATTAGTTGATACGTATACGTATTGGATATATTACATTAAGGTGGGTATTAAGTTCGAGTTTAGCCGCTAAAATCGCTAAAGTGAAAACCAAATCAGTAAAAAAGGCATAAAATTATACATATTTGTTGCAAATGGGGAATAGCCCAAAGCAAATTTTCACAAAGTTTGTATTCCTTAAAATGGATTATTAAAGAAAAGTAATCGTGGAAAAATGACCACCTTTAAGGTGGGTACTAAGTACGAGTTTAGCCTCTCAAACAAAAAAAAATCCGTAAAAATAGGTATAAAATTAAACCCCTTTGATGAAAATTTTATTATAACTTATTGGGGGAATTGCCCAAAGCAACTTTTGAAAAAGTTTATATTCATAAAAATGGATTATTACAGAAAAGTAATCGTGAAAATATGGCGATTTTAGCGGTTAAACTCGAACTTAATACACACCTTTAATTGCAAAAATGCTTGAATTCAATACACTTCTAACTAAAATTAAAGACGTACCGACAGTAAATGATATTCGCAACGACAGAAAATGCAATTTGAAGTTATAATTGATAGACAAAGCCATTTATTTGATAAACAACCGAAAAAATTATATGCATTCGTCGGTCGTTCCTCCAGAATTTTCACGACTCGGAAAACATTCCTGCGTAAAGGTGAGTACTATGTTCGGTTTTCGAGTTGGAAATCAATTTTTTTCGCGATTACATTTCCTTAAATAATCAAAATTATAAATGAAAACAAACATATCCCTGTAAAGTCTTGCCGTAATCTAGAGGAACAAGAAACTGCGAATCAATTGAGTTAATTTATATGATTTATTTTGAACTGTTTTAATAGAGTAACCGCGAAAATTTCAACGCGAAAAGCAAACATAGTACTGACCTTAAAGCTCAGTGCTATGTTCAGTTTTCAAGCTGAAACCCAGCTTGTTTTCACGGTTACTTTTTAAAATTAATTTCTTTAGAAATATAAACATTATATTAGAAATATAAACTAATCTAGGTAGACCAGATTCCTTTCTTAATGTTGTTTCGCCATGCGTCACGCAAGTACAACTTTGCAACATTCTTTCTTAAAAATATTTGTTTTAAAAACTCAACATTTTACGCTCATAAGTGAGTCACTTGGATTTAAACTCATTTATTATTGTCTTTTTTGGCATTCCGTTACATTCACCGTTAATTTTGGGCGAAATATTGCTAGAAAATTATTATTAATGTTGGCTTTAGTCATTCGTAATTGTTATCTGAAGTGAAAAGACCGACTTAAAGGGAAACCAAAAAAGTCATTATCGATTTAAGGGAAAATGGTAAATCGTACCGCTAAATTACTAAAATTGTTGGAAGACATCAAACAACTATAAAGTAAATCGTAGATAAATTCGATCAGGTCGACCAAAATGATTAAATGAGAGAAAATGTTTCCATATTAAAAAAAAAAAACTGGCACAAGTATGATGGAGATTGCAAGAAAGTGGGTTCTATAGCCGCCGTTGTCGAAAGAAATCCTATAGCCGCTGTTGTCGAAAGAAATCGCCGTTGTCGAAAGAAATCCTTTCGAAAGTATATAACATAAATGACTTAGTTATACATCTTAAGGTAAGTACTATGTTCGGTTTTCAAGTTGAAAACCACTTAATTTTCGTGATTACTTTTCCTTAAATAATCAAAGTTATAAATGAAAACAAACTTATTCGTGTAAAGTCTTGCCGAAATCTAGAGGAAGAAGAAACTACGCATCAATTGGGTTAATTTATCTGATTTATATTGAACTGTTTAAATAAAGTAACTACGAAAATTTCAACGGGAATAGCGAACATAGTACTTACCTTAATGGATGGAAATTTGCTTTACATCATCAGTTTAATTTACATCCCGTCATCAGTTTGATATAATTTTGTGACACTAATATTCTTGAGAAAATCGAATTCTCGATGTAAAAGTGTTTGAAAATAATGTTTAAGTTATTTAAAGTTTCATTGATATTATTTATTGATATTTTAAAATGTAATTATTGATTGATTATTATTGTTACGTTTTTATATTGAGGCGTATTTAATTACCCGATAATTAAAACAGTTCTTTTCAAATAACGACAATCTACAATTTATTTGTTTAACTGATTGGTTTCACTTATTTGCTCTACGATATGTACTGTATAAACTTTAGCTTACGACTGACTTGACTGCTCTCTCCGCTAGGGGTTTATATACCGAGATTTGACGATTTCGAATGTTCTCGCTAATTGGCCTACAACCTTCTAGATTAATCTACTACCTTGTAGACGTCGCACGGGCGACATCGCACATATTTATCGACTTATGTTCATTGTCTCGGCTATCTACAACTTTCTATGGGGCGTTATTGTACAGGTGATATGGCACACATACTTTTAGGCTTATTCTCATCTTGGCTAGTGCATCCTACCATCTGGTAGATGTCGCGCAGGCATAAGGGATTATGGTCATATTACCGATAATTATAACAGTAAAACAAAAGGCGTTACTTTTACAATGAACGATTGGAAAACTAAGAACACAAAAGATGTTTAGGAAAGTACTAGAAAATAAAGAAATGACTCTAACAAGTTATGACGTAATCTTATCGCTACAATTTGACATTTAAATTAACGTAAACTAATTTGAATAAACTTAAATCTAGAAATATCAAATTCGTAACATTATTTTAATGCTTTCGATAATTTTTAATATTATTATTTAGTATGAATAAATCCCTAGAATTTGGGTACTGATTTTCAGTTAAAAATGAATTTAGGTTTTATACACAATTTTGTGGCAAATATTCAATGGTGATGAATTTCAATTTTGCAGTTGACAATTTGTCACACAGTATTGTTTAGGCCTTTTCCACAAATCTTTTACTTCACATTCATATTCACAATTTTTAACAACTAGTTTCTTCCTTAATTTGAATTAGGACTGTCATTTGGGATTAATCCAGAATCCCGGGATTTTTTATTTTTAATCCCGGGATTTTTCGGGATCCCGAAAAACTTTGTTTATTTGTGGTTTTTTAGCATTAAGGTGAGTATTAAGTTCGATTTTAGCCGCTAAAATCGCTAAAGTGAAAACTAAATCAGTATGAAAAATCCATGAAATTATACATATTTGTTGCAAATTTTATTATAACTTGATGGGGAAAAGCCCAAAGCAAATTTTGATAAAGTTTGTATTCCTTAAAATGGATTATTAAAGAAAAGTAATCGTGAAAAAATGACGATTTTAGCGGCTAAACTCGAACTTAATTAATACCCACCTTTATATATTAATAAGTTGGAGTCTTCATTCAGTGCAAACGGCCCTTAGATTCCATACCTGACAAATTGAGTTATTAACATTTATGGTACACCTTGAGTAAGAATTATATATACATAAGTTATACTATAAAAACACACAATTTCATAAAAATTCGAACTAAATAATAAGGTTCTCCTTTGAACAATGAGTTCATATGAAATGGAATTTGTGCCACATAAAATAAAGATAACGATATGAAATTTTATTTTAGTTTAAATTTGTTATAATTTTTAGTTTTTCTTTTCTTCATATTATACATTTGGACTAAGCGTTCGTTAAGTATGACAGCATTTGTAATTGTTTTTTTTTTATTAACTCTTATGTTCGTTTGTAATTTTTTGTTAATAAAACTGAATTAAACTAAATCGGTTTAATGCACAACAATTTTTTGGCACTGTAGATTGTTATTACATAAAATATTTAAAGAAAACCGAAAATTACGGGATCCCGAAAAACCCGGGACTCCATATTTTAAAATCCCGAATACCGGGATTTATAAAAATCAATCCCGAATGACAGCCCTGATTTGAATTCAATACCTTTGAGATATGTGTGATATGCGCTTTACAGACTATCAGTTATTCCGGACGGAATATCGGTGTTTGTAAAGAATCTTAAGAGCACCTTATACGGTCGGATAAACCCTGCGACACAACACGTTGCGGCGACAAATCCGATTGTATAAGGTCGTGTTCGGCTGTCGCGGGGACGTGTTGGCATAAAATCAAAACAACTTTGATTTTTTCTGGTTGGGTGGTACAAATCATTGAGTGTAAGGGGATGTTCGACAAACATCAAAGACAAATTTATTTTTACATTAAAAACAGGCATTTCTGCAATGAAATTAATGATGGATCGCCAATTCTGGTTGAAAATTAAAGAAATATATAAATCTAAACCAGTATTGTGGGAAAAACGTGGAAAAATTCCACTTCCAATCAATGGGAAACCAGGCGACAAATATTTTGAAATTCATCAAGTAATTTGTAATATATTAAATGTGGATTACTTCAGGAATCATTGTTTTGACACATATACCAGGATTTTTTTTTATTATTTTCTTCCATTTTTTCAGTAAAAAAGGGTTTCACCCATAAATCTTCGTACAACTTCATTGTTTTCTTCTTATTTTTTTTTTCATGTTGTCATCACATTTGTTCGTGCAGTGTAGGGGCAAAACTTGAACGAACACACAACAAATAGACGAACCTCTGTCGGAGTGTTTATCCGACTGTCTAAGGTCCGCTTTACAGTGTGTCGGATCGATACGACTTGTCGGCAATGACTAAATAATCGGTAAATCTTTTATCGATCCCATAAACATGCAGCAGTATCAATTATGCCTTCGGACTTAACTTATAATGTGCACAATATGATATGTTCGACACGAGCACTGTCGTCCGGAATAACTGATAGTCTGTAAAACGCTATAGCTGTCATTTTCCAATACGTCTGTAAGGTTTGCTGGGTAGCGATATTTTTGCAAATCGATTACAAATTATCGATTAACAATGATTTCATTTTGCCATCACTACTATAATTTTTTAGTGTTCTTTATTACTACAAAAGCCGCCGCTACAATTTCTTCTCATAGAATTTGTTTTATACCAAAAAGGGAAGAAAGCGTATGTGTACGTTATGAGTGATGTACTAAAAAGCTCTCAGGAGCGTTCTCGCAAACGTAAGCAGTTACTGGCCCAAACTGTAAGTATATCTAATACACGTAGTCTCCAGTTTCTCCGAAATGCTCTATTTGGTTTAGTTGGGTTTATCCAGTGTTGATGAATTGAAGATAGCATTGGGAAACAACGAAATGACAAATGGAGCCAATATAAGCTCTACCAGTTTCGGGAGCAGCCCTGGGGTTCCACACAGCAGTCAAAGATCCCAGGAACGAGAGGAAGAAATTATTTATAGAGATTCCTCGACATTTTTGAAGGTAAGACGGCTGTCTCTATAGACCGGCAACTTTTCTTTCACATACTTATTTCATATTAATTCGTAGGGAACACAATCATCTAATCCCCATAACGATTACTGCCAACATTTTGTCGATACCGGCCAAAGACCACAAAATTTTATTCGTGATGTGGGTTTGGCGGATCGTTTTGAAGAATATCCTAAACTCAGAGAGTTGATACGCCTTAAGGACAAGTTAATACAAGACACTGCTTCCGCTCCCATGTATTTGAAAGCGGACTTGAAGACACTTGACTTGAAAACGCTAGGAACAAAATTTGATGTAATACTCATTGAGCCGCCGTTAGAAGAATATGCTCGGGCAGCTCCTTCTGTGGCCACAGTTGGTGGAGCACCCAGAGTATTCTGGAATTGGGATGAAATTCTAAGTATACTCGATTATGAACGAGTCTTTAATTAGACGTTAAAATGATGTCAATCCTTATTGTTTAATTTTAGATCTGGACGTTGGAGAAATTGCAGCACATCGTTCATTTGTCTTCCTATGGTGTGGTTCTTCAGAAGGTTTAGACATGGGTCGAAATTGTTTAAAGAAATGGGGTTTCAGACGTTGTGAAGATATTTGTTGGATAAGAACCAACATTAGTAAACCAGGTCACTCTAAACAATTAGAACCTAAAGCAGTATTTCAACGTACCAAGGAACATTGCCTAATGGGTATAAAGGGAACTGTCCGTAGATCCACCGATGGCGATTTTATACATGCAAATGTAGATATTGATTTAATTATCTCGGAGGAGGACGAGTTTGGCTCTTTCGAAAAACCCATTGAGATATTTCATATAATCGAACACTTCTGCTTGGGTCGCCGTCGATTGCATTTATTTGGTAGAGATTCTAGTATACGTCCTGGATGGCTGACAGTTGGGCCCGAATTGACAAATTCTAATTTTAACGCTGAAGTCTACCAAACCTATTTTGCAGAAGCACCTGCTACGGGTTGTACCACACGCATTGAGTCATTGCGACCTAAAAGTCCACCGGCTAATAGCAAAATAATACGCGGCAGAGGACGTGGTTTTCCACGTGGCCGTGGTAGAGGCAGATAAACGACATGGATATATCATGAGTTATTTTTTGAAAAATCAAATTTAAGATAGACATTTTATATATTAAGAAATCTCTTAAAAGTTGTCATTCATTGAAATGTATCAATCGTACCAATAATTTTTTTTCTAATTTGAATAAACTTTATAAATACAGTATACATTTGAGATGTGATTGCTTGATAATGTGTACTTAAAATGCAACAACATAAAAATGACAATTTTGGCCAATGACACTTGAAAAAATATTAGTTTTTAATTCTGTCATTAAAAGCTATCGTCACAGTGAAATTCACATATAATTCAGTGGCCAACGTTCCTCCTTCGTTACAGACGTGTTTTTATGTTCTTCGATAGAAAGAAGTGATGCCTAGAATTCCTTGGCCCCTTTTCAGATCAGTGGCGAAGGAATTATTAATGCTAACCATAAATAAATTATTCTCTTGGGGCCATCATTGTTTCCCGTTGTAAATGTGGAGTCAACTATGTGACCTGTCAGGGCTTTACCCCTCATATCGTTGCAGTGTGATATCTATGTAAGAGACATTTTAGGATTTTGCCAACCTGCATTGATCTTTGATCTACGGTCTTTGGGCAAGAGAAACGCGTTCATCTTGCATAGTTTTTGAGGGAAATTCTCAAATTCTACTACTTACCAACTTTGCAAATCTGCGGCCGGCCAATTTTTGATATTGTTTTACTTTTGTAAACTATGATGTTTATTTAAATGGTTCATAAATACATCTAGCTCATCTTCGGACTCCTCGTCACTATGATGCATATTTTGAGATTTATTTGCAATTTCTTCATCCTCATCACTTTCTTCAAAATATTTATCCTCCTTGTCTTGATTAAGTATTTTTAAATCGTCAAATTCTGTATTATCATCGACCGTTGAATAATCGAAATCAGACTGGCCACTTAAGAATTGTTGATGCATTTGGCTAACGAACTCCTGACGTAAAAGTTCCCTTTCGTCTGCAGTTATTAGATGATCCAAATTGGGATTGGTTTTCTTCTTTGGGATTTTCGTAGCTTCAAACTTTTTTATTCGGCTGGTCGAACAAGCTTGTTGTTCATTATCAAAATTACCCCATTGTTGTCTATAACTTACGGGTACTTCTTCGTCTTCTACCTTATTAGTTTCTACAACTCCATTTTCCTGTGAATCTTCGGAATCGAATTCACCTTTATGTTCCGCTTTTTCCATTATTTCTGTGATTTCTTTTTGTTCTAAGCTATGCATTAATATGCCGGAAAATGTTGTATTCCTTACGTCGTAGCTATCTCGCATCTTTTTCTCCTCCTCACTTAAGTACTGACCAATAAGTTCATGATACAAATGTGGAGATCTTTTCATCATTTCCGTCTCGCTAAAATATTCACCTTCTTCAATCAGTTTTTGCAAAGCGACATATCTTCGATTTTTTATATCTTGTTGTTTGGTTTTTATTTTATCTTGGAATACGTTAATCATGGAGTGCATTTCTTCATCGCTTTCAGCTATAGAGAGGCGCGCAAAATCATCCAAATGTTTACCCTCTAAATATTTACCAAAACGCATTAAAAATGTTTGTGGATTGCGTTGGTAAATATCCTTCGCATATTGAATTTTTTCCGTTTGTGGCATCTCCTCCTCACCTCTCTGTTGCGACTTAAATACAACTTTTGAATTCAAACTTAGATATTCCAATATATCCATGATTTCTTGTGGAGGTGATGATGTAGAACATTGTTTTTTGCTCTCATCTTCATCATTGCCGTTGTCAGTCGTCATTCCAAAAAACGGTAAATCGAAATTGGAGTACGCTGATGGATACTGAGTATGTCCTGTGTTTATTATCAAAGAATATCTTTGATTTATATTCTCACCATATGATTTTAAAATGTACTCAAAAAAGTCTTTGAATGTACTTTTTATTTACGACGGCGTCATTATTTGTTTACCCGGCTTCTTCTACAGCAGTGTTGGTAAAATTAGCTGAGTTGTACGTTTCTTTAAACATAACAGTACATTGGATGCGAGAAATGTTGATATTCAACACGTTTTCAAACATTTTTTTAAAGTATTAGCTAAGAGCCACGGCGGTGCAATGGTACGCATGCCCGCCTTGCATATACGGTATCGCGGGTTCAAACCCATTTTTTGACCAAACTTCCAAAAAGATTTTCAGCGGTGGATTATCCCACCTCAGTAATGCTGTTGACATTTTTGATCGCTTCAAACTTCTCTAAGTGGTTTCACTGCAATGTGGAACGTCGTTCGGACTCGACTATAAGAAAGTGATAAGAAAGAAGTTCACCACTGTGGTATCACAATGGACTAGGGCTGTCACCGGGGATAAATCCCGTCCCGAAATCCCGGAATTTTCGGGACGGGATTGATCCCGAATCCCGGGATTTTTTTATTTTGAATCTCGGGATTATTCGAGATCCCGAAAAAATAATTCTAATTTGTTGAATTTGTGGCTTTTTATCATTATTTATTAATAAATTTGAGTCTTCATTCAGTGCAAACGGCCCTTAGATTTCATACCCGACAAATTGAGTTAATAAACATCTATGGTACACCTTGAGTAAGAATTTATTATACATGAGGTATATTTACAGGTTGGCTGATAAGTCCCGGGTCTAACAAAGAAAAACACTTTTTTTGTCAAAATTCGTTTTTATTATTCAACATAGTTCCCTTCAAGAGCAATACAACGATTATAACGACCTTCCAATTTTTTGATACCATTTTGGTAGTACTCCTTCGGTTTTGCCTCAAAATAGGCCTCAGTTTCGGCGATCACCTCTTCATTGCAGCCAAATTTTTTCCCTGCGAGCATCATTTTGAGGTCTGAGAACAAGAAAAAGTCGCTGGGGGCCAGATCTGGAGAATACGGTGGGTGGGGAAGCAATTCGAAGCGCAATTCATGAATATTTGCCATCGTTCTCAATGACTTGTGGCACGGTGCGTTGTCTTGGTGGAACAACACTTTTTTCTTCTTCATATGGGGCCGTTTTGCCGCGATTTCGACCTTCAAACGCTCCAATAACGCCATATTATAGTCACTGTTGATGGTTTTTCCCTTCTCAAGATAATCAATAAAAATTATTCCATGATCGTCCCAAAAAAACAGAAGCCATTACTTTGCCAGCGGACTTTTGAGTCTTTCCATGCTTCGGAGACGGTTCAACGGTCGCTGTCCACTCAGCCGACTGTCGATTGGACTCAGGAGTGTAGTGATGGAGCCATGTTTCATCCATTGTCATATATCGACGGAAAAACTCGGGTGTATTAGGAGTTAACAGCTGCAAACACTGCTCAGAATCATAAACACGTTGTTGTTTTTGGTCAAATGTGAGCTCGCGCGGCACCCATTTTGCACAGAGTTTCCGCATATCCAAATATTGATGAATGATATGACCAACACGTTCCTTTAATATTTTAAGGCCTCTGCTATCTCGGTCAACTTCATATTACGCTCATTCAAAATCATTTAGTGGATTTCTTTGATGTTTTCGTCGGTAACCACCCCTTTCGGGCATCCACTGCGTTCACCGTACTCCGTGCTCATTTCACCACGCTTGAATTTTGCATACCAATCAATTATTGTTGATTTCCCTGGGGCAGAGTCCGGAAACTCATTAGCAAGCCAAGTTTTTGCGTCCACCGTATTTTTCCCTTCAGAAAACAGTATTTTATCAAAACACGAAATTCCTTTTTTACATTTTTTTTCACAATAACAAAAGTTGCTTCACAAAAGACGCTCTATCTCACAAACTATCAGACTTACAGACGTCAAATTTTGACACGAATCATTTGAAGGTTGGTACTATATAAAACTAATATGCATTTAATACCAGCGACGCCATCTACGTGTCAGACCGGGGACTTATCAGCCAACTTGTTATAAAAAAGCACATTTTCATCAAAAATCGAAGATAACGATAGGGTTCTCTTTTGAGTTCATGTAAAATGGAATTCGTGCCACATAAAATAAGAAGCAATTATAAATGGTCCATCGACAATATGACAAGATCGCGTTTATCTGATAAAAATTTGGATGCCATATTTTTAAGAAGTATTTTTAAGAAGTTACTTAAAACGAAGAAAAAATGTTTTGCTGGTAAGATAGCGATATGATTTCTTTTTTAATTTATTTTTTTCTTTTCCTCATATTATTGAGTTGGTCTAATTGTTCGTTAAGTATGATAGCTATTTGAAATTGCTTTTTAATTTACACTTATGTTCTTCTTTTGTTGTCTTTTGTTAATAACATTGAATTAAACTATTATTTATTTATTTCGCTGTATAAATATCTACTTAAAATATTTAAAGAATCCCGAAAATTTCGGGATCCCAAAAAAATCCCGGAAAATCCCGGGATCTCGAGATTCTACATTTTGAAATCCCGAATCCCGGGATTTATAAATATCGATCCCCGAACCACAGCCCTACAATAGACTGAATAGTCTAAGTGAGCCTGAAATATCGGGCTGCCATAGCTTAGAATTCAATTTGAGAAATCGTTGAGAAAAGCGTTTAAGTTTGTTTTTGCCATGAACCCATCTACATTGTTTTCGAACAAATTAGCACAAAAAACTCAATACAAGAGGTAAAATCATAAAAAAGGTCATTTAAATTAAATTAAATTTCTTCGTTCTGTAGTATAAATAAATATCAATGTTATTCGTGAAATGACTCATCTTTGCATTACTGGTAATTAGCTCGACACATATGGGCGGTACTAGTACTATTTGAATCCTTCTTGGCATTACCTGTAGCAAGAGAGTTGTAAGTTTCCCTAAATTTTAGTAGTGTCCATTGCTTGTCTTAATGCTAATATTACTTGATATTATTATTGATACTAATCCATTTTATGTGATTTATTTTTTTTTATTTTCTTTTTTTCTATATATATAAATATTTTATTTTTTACATATAAATTTATATTTATTTATTGTTTCATATTTAAATAATTTTACCCATATTATTATTATTTTTAGTCTTAAGTCATAATTTTTATATAATTTTGTATTCTATATTTTGGAGCAGTTATTATTGTAATTTAACTTATATCGGCCCATGGCTTCAAATTACAAAATCGAGCAAATAAAAATAAATTGCAACATTTACGCACTTATTTCATTTAAAATATTGTAAAACATATAATTTTACCCAATTGATGCGTATGGTTTTTTTGTATCTAGGTTTTGTCAAGATTTAATACGAATAAGTTCCCTAAGGGAAATTTGTGAAAATTGCCAATAACGAACCCATCAAAGGGCTGGCAAAGGCTAATGCATAATCCATGTCTTTGTTGAAAGACTGAATTCAATACCGGACTAATTTAACCAAGTTTAGAGACGTAAAATTACCGAATCCAAGAACAAATTGAAGTTTGGTCGATTATTTAACTCTAGAGGCATTGTCCACTCGTTAGCATGCCCCCTTTACAAAATGGTAGTTTTTCACTGTTGGTTTGGACATGGATTCGGCGAAAAAAAGGAGAATAGAAAAGAATTCAATGATGAAGATATTTTGTCATGTAAGTAAACAACGATGATCGATGAGAATTAGTATCCCATGCAACAATAACAATTGAGTAGAAATTAAATTCAAAGTAATGTACTAGTCATAATTTTAACATTTTATTTATTCTCTGATAACATCCTTGTACCCACATATAAATATGTACGATAAGTAACAATGATAATAGGGAAAGGAAATAACAATAAACATTTCAAGGAAGTGGAAATATGATTAATAAAAAAAACTATATCTTTTTACAATGTTACACACTTAAAAATCAACCTCCGCTATTTTGTTGTAATATATTTTTTATAATACTGTAAAACAGAGGAGTTCTCTTCATTCGATATAAAAAAAATGACTATGATATTATAAACGAAAATGTTGTTCTTACGTATATAACTACAATAACAAAAATTCCAATAATTTAATCAAATGTTAAAGCAATGGAAGTAAATGGAAGTATAGGACATGTGGGTTCTAATTGTAATGCTGTGGCCATGCAATCCGCTGATGCTGTAAATTCGCCTAAACTTTCTAAGACTTTCCCCAGAGCAAACCTATATCGGAGTAATAGTAAAATGAAAATTATTGAATTTTTTCTATTCACTTGTAATGAACTTACCATATTTTGGGACAGCTTGGATCTATTTTAGCTGCATCTTTGAGTAATTTCTCTGCCAAACGAGGTTCACCTAAAACATGATGTGTTTCGCCCAAAGCTCGCAGGGCTTCGGTGTGATTTGGGTTAGCAGCAACTGCATTTAAGAAGCATTGCTTAGCCTCATTCCACTGTTCTTGGAAAACACAAACAAGTCCACGCTACATTGGAAAAGGGAATATTACACTATGAGTAAAATGCTAAGTGAATTTCTTTGTAAAATAAGAAAAAAATATTCTTTCATATAAAACATAAGCCAAAATTTTTTCTATCCTCAAAAAATGAAAATTCATGTATAGCTACCGACGATTTCTACGATTCAGCTATTATGTCCTCAATTTTTGGCAAAATTATCACAAAGCACGAGTGCGGTTTGTAATTTTCTATTTTCTGTGGGTGGTCACGAATTAACGTCCTTTTTTATATGAAAAAATTTTCATATAAAAAATTTAAATTTTTTAGGATTTGGGTGGAATAGGGAAATTAGGGTAAAGAGACGCTTCTCTTAATCGTTCAATAGATTCAATGATTTTTGCAATTTTTTTCTTAGAATCGCCTTAGAGGTGTACACGTGAGTAATAGTATACTCACGCTCGCTCACGACTGAAAAATCATACTCACGCACGATATTTTTTTGGTAGGACTCACGTAAAGAAAATTTGTACTCACGCACGAAAACGTCGTGACTCACGAATAATTTTATGATTAATTTACCTTACCGAAGTGTCTGAAAACATGAGCATTATTAAAATCGAGAGTGTTATTAAACTCTTAACCTTCCCAGGTGTCACTAAAATTGTAATTGAATTTAATTTATGTTGGTGAGCAGGAATATTTTCGTGAGTGTAATTCTTTACTCACGCACCCTCACGAAGACATTATTTTCGTGACTTACGCTCACGCACAACATTTTGGTTTGTTAATCACGCTCACGCACACTCACGCTGTTGTTATGAGCGTGACTCACGTACGAATCACGAAAATGTTCGTGAGTCACGACAATTTCGTGTCACGTACACACCTCTAGTCCATACATCGTCATCATCAACAAGGTTGCCATTTTGGTTGATCGGACCAAAATTGGTCCAAAAATTATTAGTATTATTCGAAAAAAACCGGTATTACTCGCAAAAAAATGGAATTTGATTGGTTTTGGTCCATTTTCGTCAAATCGGTAATTTTTTTTAATTTTCTATAGAAATAAAATGTTGACAAAATTTTCTGTAGAAATAAAATTTTGACAAAGTTTTCTATAGAAATAAAATTTTGACAAAATTTCCTATAGAAATAAAATTTTGACAAAATTTCCTATAGAAACAAAATTTTGACAAAATTTTCTATAGAAATAAAATTTTCACAAAATTTACTATAGAAATAAAATTTTGACAAAATTTTCTTTAGAAATAAAATGATGACAAAATTTTCTATAGAAATAAAATTTTGACAAAATTTTCTATAGAAATAAAATTTTGACAAAATTTTCTATAGAAATAAAATTTTGACAAAATTTTCTATAGAAATAAAATTTTGACAAAATTTTCTATAGAAATAAAATTTTGACAAAATTTTCTATAGAAATTAAATTTTGTCAAAAATTTCTATAGAAATAATGTTTTGACAAAATTTTTTATAGAAATAAAATTTTGACAAAATTTTTTATAGAAATAAAATTTTGACAAAATTTTCTATAGAAATAAAATTTTGATAAAATTTTCTATAGAAATAAAATTTTGACAAAATTTTCTATAGAAATAAAATTTTGACAAAATTTTCTATAGAAATAAAATTTTAGTTAAAATGATTTTAATTTAATTTGGAAAAATGGTCCTCTGGTACGAATTTTGGTCCAATTTTGGAAAAGTGTTGGTCCAAAATAAAAATTTATTGTGGCAACGCTGATCATCAATGCGTCAACATGGTCGCAAACGATAGCTAATTGAGAGAGAGAGTTTGGAAAACATGTAGAGCTTTAATAGGGAGGGTTTCTTCCTCTGTTGTTGTCAGCATCTCTGCACTTGTATTTACTCAAAAGACAATACACGTAGGAAGATGGGAAATTGGCATGAGTTGCATTGACGGTGTTAGTTCCATACATGTTTGTAAGTTTGTTATTTGTTTTTCGTTTTTATTTTTTAAATGAAAAACTTAATTTTCTTAATGAAACAATGTTAAATTTTAAGCAACAACAAAAAAATACATTTTCCCCTTTATGGAAATTTATTTCCTGCACTTATTTTTTTTTTATTTTCATTTTAATGCTATGTCAATACTTGTTGTAGACGCGTTTGGTTCGATAAACGAAAAGTATGGACCTAAAACCGTAAATGGTTCGATGTGCTCAGTAGCCAATTTCCCATCTTCCCACGTGTATTGTCTTTGATTTACTCGCATTGAAGCTAAGCATAACATTGAGTGATGGTACTAAACAACAGTTGCAACGCATTGTGTTTTATCCACGATAAGAAAATATTTAAAGAAATACTTACCATATACATGATCTGATGCGATAATGGATATATTTGTGAAGCTTCATGTATGCAGTTTAGAGCTTCTGCTGGTTGTTCTATCGTCAAATAAACATCGGCCAAAAGTAACCAAATCTAGAAAACCCCAATAAAAATTGAAAGATTTTGATTGTAATTTTTTTTTCTCAATTTACCTTAATTTGTATCATCCAGGGTCTTTGGGGTCCAGGTTTAGGTGTAAACGAACTCAAGGAACTTGCTGCCTCACTTAAAGCTTGTTCCACGCGAGACACTGCCGCCAAGGAAGCCGCATAAACAGAATCTTTAAATTAAATTTCGCAATAAATAGTTCAATTAACTATCAAAAGCAATGCAAATGCAAAACCAAAAAATAATAGTCATAAAACGAAACGAAAATAAAACCTCTAACGGAATTGAAAAATGCAAATAACTAAGAATATAGTAAGAGCAACAGGACTAAGGACAATAAAATACAAAAAGAGTGTTAAAGAAAGCCTCATAACTTAAGATTATACGTGAAATTCCTTGTCGCTCTGTATACTCTTCGTTTTCAAATTAGCATCTTTAAAAGCATAAGATATGTGTTTATATAGCTTTATTAGTTATACTGTAATTCAAACTTTTAAGGATATCAAAAGTGATAGTTATAAAAAAGATTAGAATAAGAAGTTTAGTATGGAAAAAATGCAAAACTCGAACAAACAGTTATATGAACAAAAACTTACAGTATTATGTTTTGAAATGATTTATAGTTGTGATCCCACAAAAAAAAATTCAGAGTTAAAAATATATTATTATAATATTATGGAAGAAAAATTTAAATAGTATGTAGTGGTATTCGCATAGTTGCCTTGGGAAGTTACTATTTCAAATTATTGTGAAGGTTAGGAGATATATACAAATTTGGGGTACACTTTTTATGAAAGTGTTGATGTATTGTACAATAGCATTAGGAGCCATTCGAATTCGGATACTTTTTAATTATTATGTATACTTGAACTTTTCGATGAAATGAAGATGTTGCTTTTACAACTGTGATGGAGAAGTGTAATGTATGGTACAAGAAACGACAATGGTATTCTACAACATAAGGCCCTTATAGGAAACCCCTAAACCGAGATTTATTTTGGATCAACAGCATACAAGGCGGCTTCCGAAGTTAACAGAAGATTTTCTATCCCCTAACAGGGTATTCTACGTACCGGATTAACCTAATGGGTCAATCAAGTTAGATACAATAGTTCTAAACCAAAACTTCAAAATCGACAGATAGACTCTAGATTATTTTGAAAATTGAAATCGGCTAATGGAACGTTAACGTTAGTCAAAAACGACAAATCGACTTTTAACGAAAAAAAATTGAAAAGCCAACTTTGAACGGGAAGAGAAATGTGATCTAGATTTTTTTATGCTGATGAGTTATAATAAAGTCAAAACTCTACTTTTATATATTTTCAAAATTTTAAAAAGTCAACTTTTCTGACTTTGGAGATGGTCGACATTTGGTTCTTCCCAAGGTATATTTAGGAAGGTACTTTCAAGGTATCAACCAAAAAATATCACCAAAATATTTCCAATTAAAAAGTTAATTGAATAAAATTTTTTCAATTAAAAAATTAATTGATACAAATAGCTTTTTAATCAAACTAGAAACATTAAGTCAATTGGCTCAATGATTAGAAAATTGATACAATTAACTTTTTAATAAAACTCGGAAGACTAACGGTCATTTTCATGTAGCTCCGTTAGGCTTTAACTGCCAGTTAACAGATTGTAAGTTGCAAATATCTTCTCTACAGTTAACTTTAACTGAAAATTTTCCAGCAGTTAAGCTCCTGACTGGCATATGGAATATATAGACAAGATGACATATATGTCTCCAGTTCGGTTTAAAAGTTCGTTAGCTAACGTAGCACTAACTAAAATGGGGGTAAGTCGGTTAATTAAAAAAAAAAAAATAATTGATACAACAATTTTTTTAATCAAAATAAAAATTTAGTGATTGAAGACATTTCAATTAAAAAAGCTGATAACTACACACAAAAATTTTTTTTCTGATTTAATCACGAAATTACTTGATCCAATTAATTTTTTAATTGAAATGTCTTCAATCACAGAAATGATAGTATCAATTAAAAAATTAATTGAAGGTCAATTAAAAAATTAATTGATCCAATTAAAAAATTATTTGATACTATTAATTTTAGTAATTGATTTTTGTTTCAATTAAAAAATTTGTTCAATCAATTACATTTTTTTAAACTCAATTCAAATTTTAATTGAAAAAATTTTCGTGAAATTTTTTTCTGTGTATTTTTTCATTGGAGGGAAAATTTTGATAGTCACTATTTATATATTTTCATATATACTTTATTAATGGCATTGGCGTAGTTAAAGGGCCTATATGGGTTTGTCATCTCCCCCTACCAAATAGCATACAGTATTCCTTCAAACTAGAATTATATATCCTTCAATTAAATATTCTGTGTCCTTCACATCTAGACGGATTTATTTTTTCTCTTTTTGAGGTATCTTAAAAATGAGCACAATAGCTTTCACCCTTACAAGAACGTTGGTAGCTACGCCAATGTTTAACTGACAATTGTGACAAATGAAAATAAAAATTCAAAAAATTGAAATATTTAATTCGCTTTCAAATGATGACGAAAATGATGATGAAAAGTTTTAAAAAAATTGTCCTCCTAATTAATTGATGGTAATTAATTACTTCAATTATTCTTGTCAACTGTAATGCAATTATTCTTGGGAACTGTAAGCATTTTTTTTTTTAAATTCCCACTTGTTGAGCAATGTTTGATTGTGACTGATATTAAAAATGGCGATATAGTAGCTGATATTGTTGTTTCTATAATACTGAAATTATCTTTCTTATTATGCCTTGGTTCTTCCCAATACAACAACACAAGATGAGCGTTTTTCATATGCAACACCATATTAATTTGAGGGTGTACCCAATCCTCAACATATATTTAACTGAAATTGCAAATTTCGTGCTTTCAACAAATTCTCCAATATATGTATTTGAAATATCAATTTCAGAAGTTGTTGCTAATCTATTCTGTAGTTGTTGCTAATGTGTTGAATTCTACTATTGATGTAATGTAATGTCTGTTTTTGGCTGAGAACTCGATTTTCTCAACAATTTCTCAATTTGAATTTTAATCTAATACATCGAAAATATATTCGAAAGGAAAGTTGAATATAAGCATTTATCCAGTGCATGTGTTTATTGGGTTTATTATTATTTCGTTTATTATTATTTCGGCGAGCTGTTACCTTTGCTTGTGTGTGTGGGGGTATTCTCCCAAAAAATGTCCCGGTCTAACTTCGCTGGGAATAGCCAGACATCTGTCATGCAACATGCTGACCCAGGGTATCCAAACCCCCACTAGAAAATGTTTACATCCCAAAAATACTGATAATACAAAAATATCTCATAATAAAAATAACTCCAAGGTGCTATAACTACAACATCAAAAAATCTCTAACCTTCACTGCAGTCGGTCCTACATACCTGGGTAATTACAAGGATTCCCAAATTGTCCACAAGGAGTCTCTTCTTGTCCTAAAATTCATAAAAAAAACAGCTCCTAGAGGTTACTGCTATACAACAATAACAACAAAGTCAACTCCAAATATTGTTGTACCTGTTCCGGAACGTTCATCTTTTTTGCAATATTGTTGTAATGAACTACGTGGGAAGTACTGATCACTATGAATACGTTTTAAGAAGGTCTCAACGCACGAACAAAAAAGGCGGAAATACAACACATTGTTGAAGCAACAATATTTACATTAATAATCCTAAGTTTAGAATCCTCGGCCCAAGGCATGACTGTTCGACTTTTAGATATGAGTAACAAAATCATTGGTAGGTACCCGTTATATATTAAATGCTATGAGTAATTTTAGGTTAGGTTAGGTGGCAGCCCGATGTATCAGGCTCACTTAGACTATTCAGTCCATTGTGATACCACATTGGTGAACTTCTCTCTTATCACTGAGTGCTGTCCGATTCCATGTTAAGCTCAATGACAAGGGACCTCCTTTTTATAGCCGAGTCCGAACGGCGTTCCAAATTGCACTGAAACCACTTAGAGAAGCTTTGAAACGCTCAGAAATGTCACTAGCATTACTGAGGTGGGATAATCCACCGCTGAAAAACTTTTTGGTGTTCGGTCGAAGCAGGAATCGAACCCACGACCTTGTGTATGCAAGGCGGGCATGCTAACCATTGCACCAAGGTGCCTCCCATGAGGAATTTTGGTTACATTCCAGTTTTTACGCTCAAAGAAATTTGTTAGTAGACAAAGCAGTAACGTTTCGCTCATATAGCAAACTGTGTTTCTTATGTCTCAAAATTAATTGTTTCAAAATATACTTGTTTGTTGAGTGAAAAATAACAAAGAAGTAGCTATTAAAAAAATTGTTTTCGATACAACGTTTTTTGTATGGAGTATAAAATTTTTTTCTTGCGAAAAAGTGATCTAAGTATTAAGCTTAACCCTAAAATCGCTAGAAAGCGGTTATTTGGACAACCTATGGAATTACAAAAAAATGTATGGTTCTCGCGAAGAGTTATATACATGTAACATCTGAGATCGGCAGCGGAGTATTTTTCTATGAGTTTACGTTTTTCGCTCATCACACCAAATAATTGGATCTAGCAATTATTTATATAATAATTTTTTCATTAGGGGATCCCGCTTGTTTTTTCCCACATGTTAAAGAAATGTCAAATTTCCTGCTTAATTTTGGATATATAAAGCTCAAATCTCACTGGATAAATATTATATGCGTGCAAATTGCAAATTAAACTTACTTGAATCTTTATCCGACATTTGTGATGATGGTACGTGTAATATTAAACTTTTAGTATCGGAATGTTTCTCCTCTTCAACATTCACTTGTCCTTCGTACAATTCTCGCCATATAGCAAGCATACGCTGAACTGTAGCCAATGCTATTTCAGCATCCTGTAAGTACAACTGCAAATGAGCTTTTACATGCAGAAGATTTAAATTATCAGGAAATTCCTCCAATGCATCTTCAGTGACCACCAAAGCCTCTCGCGGGCGACGAGAAGCAGTCAATAATAGAGCAAATAAATGTAAACTTGGAGCATGTTCTGTACGTAGTGCTAAAGCAAAACGTATATGCGTCATAGCTTCGGGAATGTTATTGAGAAGAGCGTATTGAAGGGATAAATAGTATTCGCACAAATGATCATTGCCATCATTCTGTACAGCTTTTTCTAGGGCTTCAAGAGCTAATTTGTTATAGTTTTCCTTTTCAACTTTAAGCATACTCTGTATGGCCAATTGCTGATAACCAATGCCGACATATAGTTGAGATCTTGAGGGTCTTAAACCTGTGAAATAGGAAAGAATCTTCTAAAATCCATAGCATAGAAAATATTTGTTTTGCAATACCTTTGGTTTCTCTTTTCAAAGCCTGTTGGGCATAGTCCAAACCTTCTTTAATCAAACCTAGTGACTCGAAACACAATTTTGCAGCCAATAAACAAGGCAAATGATCACTGGTATTAAGCCTCATTGATTCCTGTAATACCCTTAAAGCGTGCATATTCTTCCCAGCAGCCATAAGAGAAATACCATACTGACGCCAAACATGTTGTTCTCCAAATGAGAATTTCAATGCTTTCTCGAATGATTCATTCAATAATTGCACAAGTCCCCAACGTACTGTGGCCAAAGTTAGAAGATCGTATACTGCAGTGGCATTTCCCATAGCATGAGTCCGAGCAACTTTAAATTCAGGGCTTTGAGATAATACTGTATCCCTTACCGCCAATGCTTCAGCTATGAGCAAAAGAAGAATTGTTTCTTCTTGCTGATTACGTGGTACAAATTGATTCCTAGCAGCGTATCGTCTAGGTTTCCATAATTTCTTGGAAGTACCTCCTGACTTTAATGTGGAGCCAGTTCCCTGCTTTTTTTGGAATGGTGCAGTATATATGGTTCCGGAAACACCTCTCAACAACACTTCCGCCAATTGCCGGGACAATGTCAAACGCAGAGATTGTGTAGTTTTGGTTTCGATTGCATTTAGCATAGCACGATAACGATCAATTGCCTCCAATAGCTTGCCAGCTTTTATGAGGACAATTGGAGCTCGTTGTAAAGCTGTCTCAAGTATTGCACCCATTCGTCTATTTAGCTCTAAAGGATTTGCGGGGATTGTGGAACTTATTGCCATATTGCTGGCCGACTGTTGAACACTTGCATTAATGGCCAAAGTGGAGCCGCCCGTACTATTAGCCGATGATGCATATGTAGCAATATCCTGTTCTTGAAGATACAATAGACCCAAATCGGTGGCACGTTCAAAACAAGAAATCTGAAATGAACCAATCATCATGTTTAATAGCGGAAATGTAACGAACTTATCATGTTTAATAGCGGAAATGTAACGAACCATTTCTGCCTCTTTTTCCGCTTTTTTGAACTTCGATGATGGCTTTGAAGTTTGATTTTCCAAACACAATCCCTTAATTGCATATGATTCAGCGAGTATTTTTAGACTTCGTCTAGAAAAAAATGTAAATGTTGAAGTATATGACTTATTCATTTCCATTTTACTTACAAGGTTAGTTCCTTCTCAGCTAGAGTATTTAACTCAGCTTTTACAAAATTCTCCAAACTTTTCTCATATTCCCCACAAGCATAACACAACTTAGCCAACAGCAGATATGCATCCAATGCGATACCAGCTTTTTGTCCATTTTCACCAGTGACTAGATTGAGACTGCGTCTGGCATCACTCAAACCAGTTTTGGCTTTGCCAAAATTACTTTCGATAGGAGCATTCTCTTCCAGATAGGATTCCAAACGGGCTTCTCCCACCAGGAAGTGAGCTAGACACTCTAATATACAAATGAATTAACCATAAAGATTTCCTAACCAATATTCTCTCATAAAATAAAACGCATACCATTGTTAGGGGAACCAGTTTTTAATTCATCAGTTAATTCAATCACACGTTGCCATTTACCCTCGCTGCGACAATTTTCTATTAATGCTTCAACCTTCGTAGTATTACGCATCCTCTCTAGACAAATCTATCCCTAAGATTTTTCTTTTCGAATAATAAAGTCAAGAATGCAAACAACAGCGAATGCGTTATTGATTAAAAAACTTTCTTAAAGTTTACTTCAAAATTAATTTATGTATAAATAAAGTTTGTACTTTGACTCCATAAATAAATTTATTGATTTGCCACTTTTTATGTTTTTATCTTTTATCGTTCTTTTCGGATCACTGTCAAATTCGTCTGGTATCGACATCAAAAACAGCTGGAAAATTAGAGCTCCGAGTCATTCAACGATATATAACGCAGGCAGAATTCAGGATAAGGTTATTTCATATGAATAACCAAAGACTTTGGTTATTCTTTGGACAAGATATCCAAATTGCCTCTTCTTCTTGTTTAGATAAAGTTGCATGTTAGCCGATTTCTTTGCAACATTTTCTCCAATTCCTCTTTAAAATTGTATTCATGGAAATCGTATGTGTAAATATCGGGCGACCAATAATGTATAATAATTTGTGACTCTTAAATTGTTCGTTTAGACAAAAGCACGAACAAAACACCCAAAGATTATCTGATTTAACAAGATGTCTATACCCTGCCAACATTTTTTGAATTTGGGGACTCTTTTGAGAATCCCCACTACGTCGAAAACAATCATATACGACATCAAAAACTCGTCGGAAAAGCGCCGTCACTATTGAGAAGTTGTACCACGCCAAGTTACTACAAAAATGTTTCGCATGAGTGCAATTATTAGGTGCCTTTATAGATCAATTTAGAACGACGCCAATAAGGGACCCTCCAAACAATCAGAAAAAGTGCATTTTAAGATAGTTGTAAAAGAATCATTGTGGTCGAGTAAAACACGTTTGTTTAGATATTTATTAATTTGATTAAACATTTACAAATTCTTAAAAATATAACATTTATACCACTATCACATTACATTTAACATAATTTTTGGCATTAATGATGATGTTGAGTTACAAGTAGCGAGTTACATGTTGCTGCGTCTATCAACCAGTGTTTTTATTCCATGGAGGCAGCGTGTCTGTAAAATATCTGAAAAACAATCACTTTATTCCATTTGGAAAATCACCAAATTGTTCACCAATATACCTTTCACAATTTTAAACGTATAATCTATGTTTTCAGAACTTTATTTTCGTTTTTATTTAATTAAAATATAACAAGCTGGTTGCGCTTGGCGTTTCACAAAAAATAAAATGGCTTTTGTAAAAGTAGTGATGGCAAAATACATGTATGTACTTTATGATGTACCATTTCATGATGGTTGAAGTGACATTTACGAGTCTGTGGTAACGATGAGGTTGAAATGGAACTTTGAAATGCTGGCATGGTATGCTTCCTCTTTTTTCCAATAGGCTCATGAGTTTAGCTCCATACATGTATGAGAGAGTTTGAAAAAAATGGGTATGTTGTTACGAATCTAAAAAAGAAAAGAAAATGAAGAATCCCAATAAACACAGGATGAGCGTTTTTCAAATGCAACAACTTTTCAGTTTGAAGGTAAATATAATTTTTAACATAAATTCAACTTGACTTGAAATAGCTCATCTTCAATACATCTTCAAATTGTTTGCGAATTACTTCCAATTTGCCAAAATGTCGATGAAATCTTTGAAAAGATGTTGAAAATAATATGAGAAAACTTCGACAAAACACTAACCTAAAATGCAACGAAAAAACCATCCCTGCCAGCATTTCAAAGTTCCATTTCAACCTCATCGTTACCACAGACTCGTAAATGTCACTTCAACCATCATGAAAAGGTACATCAAAAAGTACATGCAAGTAATTTGCCATCCCTACTGTTAAAAAAGCCATTTTTTTGTGAAACGCCAAGCGCAACCAGCTTGTTATATTTTAATTAAATAAAAACGAAAATAAAGTTCTGAAAACATAGATTATACGCTTAAAATTGTGAAAGGTATATTGGTGAACAATTTGGTGATTTTCCAAATGGAATAAAGTGATTGTTTTTTAGATATTTTACAGACACGCTGCCTCCATGGAATAAAAACACTGGTTGATAGACGCAGCAACATGTAACTCGCTACTTGTAACTCAACATCATCATTAATGCCAAAAATTATGTTAAATGTAATGTGATAGTGGTATAAATGTTATATTTTTAAGAAATTGTAAGTGTTTAATCAAATTAATAAATATCTAAACAAACGTGTTTTACTCGACCACAATGATACTTTTACAACTATCTTAAAATGCACTTTTTCTGATTGTTTGGAGGGTCCCTTATTGGCGTCGTTCTAAATTGATCTATAAAGGCACCTAATAATTGCACTCATGCGAAACATTTTTGTAGTAACTTGGCGTGGTACAACTTCTCAATAGTGACGGCGCTTTTCCGACGAGTTTTTGATGTCGTATATGATTGTTTTCGACGTAGTGGGGATTCTCAAAAGAGTCCCCAAATTCAAAAAATGTTGGCAGGGATGTGGTTTTCAATACTTATTTGTGCAACGAAGTTCGTGGTCAATTGCAAGAAATTAAAAAAAATGGAAAATTTTAGACAAGTAACCAAATAGTTTATAAAAATAGGTAAGTGAAAATAAAAAATGAAATAAAACTTTAAGGAAGTCACTAAATGAATATCTCTTTGCAGAAAACTAAAATTATGGATAATGTCTGTTGAGGATAATGTCTGTTTTTTATTGAGAACGCGATTTTCTCAACAATTTCTCAACTTGAATATTACCCTAATCCTTTGAAAAAATGTTTGAAAAATCGTTGAAATTTAGCATTTTTCAAACGTTTGTGTTTATTGGGATTTTATTTTATGTGAAATGCCAAGCGCAACCAGCTTGTTATATTTTATTTAAATAAAAACGAAAATAAAGTTCTGAAAACATAGATATTACGCTTAAAATTGTGAAAGGTATATGGTGAACAATTTTCGACTTTCCAAATAGAATAAGGTGATCGTTTTTCAAATATTTTTCCAGGCACGCTGTCTCCATCGAAAATAAACAAACTGGCTGATAGACGCTGCAATATGTAACTTGCTACTTAAAACTCAACATCATTGTTTTATTAATGCAAGAAATTATGTTAAATGTGATGAGATAAACCGAAAAATGTTATATTTATAAGAAATTATAAATGTTTCATCAAATCAATAAACATCTACACAATCGTGTTTTACTTGACCACAATGATTCTTCTACAATTACCTTAAAATGCACTTTTTCTAATAGTTTGCAGGGGTTCTTATTGGCGTCCTTCGAAATTGATCTAAATAGGCACCTAATAATTGCACTGATGAGAAACTTTTTCGTAGTAACTTGGCGTGGTACAACTTCTCAATAGTGACGGCGCTTTACCGACGAGCTTTTGATGTCGTATATGATTGTTTTCGACGTAGTGGGGATTCTCAGAAGCGCCCCAAATTCAAAAAATGTTGGCAGGGTGGCTCTTCTAACAGTAGTGATGGCAAAATACTTTCATGTACATTTTGTACTTTTTGATATGCTTCCCCCATCACAGTTCGCGATGGTTGTGGTAACATTTACGAGTCTGTGGTAGCGATGAGGATGAAATGGAACTTTGAAATGCTGGCAGGGTTATTACACATTATTGCTATTTACACATATGATTGCTACGAATACAATTTTAAAGAGGAATTGGAGAAAATGTTGCAAAGAAACCTGCCAACAAGCAAAATAGATAACGAACATGTGTGAACCTAAAGTCGTGCACTTTTATCTAATCAAGAACAAGAGGCAATTTGGACATCTTGTTATAATTACAAAGTCTTTGAAAACACCGTAAAAGAGATAAAAAACAACAATTGAAAAATAAAGAAGTTAAAAGAGGGGAAAAAATATAAAAAGAGTGCAGAAACAGACCCAAGTTTTTTTTTCAACTCTCTCATACATTTATTGAGCAAAACTCATGAGACTTTTGGAAAGAAAGAGGAAGCATCTAGACATCTTGTTAAATCAGATAATCTTTGGGTTTATCTCTGTATGCAAACCCTACACATATGCTCTCTCTCATATCTAAAACAGCTGTTTTCAGTCTCCGGTTTCAGTGGATCTGTATTTATTGTTTTCTGATTGAAAGTAAAGAATTGTTATTAGTCACACAACTAGTCCAATTGTTATCAATTTTCATTATTTTCCACGCAATAATGGGACTCTGGATGTTAACTCAATTACACACAATACAATAGAATAATAGAGGCCTATAATATTGGCCAGCTGAATAAAATAATTCATGATTAAATTAATAAGAATATCGTGTTACGAATTCTAAGGGTAAGTGGAACATAATTGACGTGATCTTTTTCTGTGGATAGTAAAATTATAATGAATGTTTCCAGTCGCGATCATCCAATATGTCTGTAGACATAAATTGGAATTACGCTTGGAATTGGACGGAGTTTTGTTCAACGGGCCTTAAACCATTTGCTATAGGTTCCAATGATTTACTGCCGTGTTTCCAAGAAATTGTTTTGCAAATACCTTTATACACTATATTTGCTGCGATTTCCGCCTACAATTTTGGATCATTCTCAAGAGGAGTGACAAGGAATCGAACACAATTAGTTTCCATTAACATACGAACAATAATATGTGTGTGGTTGGCTGCTTTACCTGTGATTAAACTCTTCAAAATTAACACTGTGAATAAAGTATATCCTGCAGATGTTCTAGTAGTATGTACCGAATGTGTTATGTGGATGGTCCATTTGGGTAAGATGCACACATATTTACAATTAACTATTTAATAGACTGAAGTATTCTATTTATAGGATATTTATTAACCTTAAAGCGATGCGGCGGTATCAGTCATAGAGGCCCTCTTGTGATGATGGTAATGTGGTTATCAATTCTTGTTCTAGATGCGGTATGGCTTCGTTCAAGTCTCAAATATGAGTGGTGGCCTTATAATTTAGCAACCTTTTTACTGGATATAAGTTATGGCATAACTCTATTGCCTAAAGGTAATGCCATCTACGTTGTTCAGCGTTTTCAAGAGGACTCAATGGAAACGACATCACTACTCTCTCAACGTTACACTCATTTTCAATTTGAACTAAATGAAGCTCATTTGGGCCATGCACAAGACGAAGCCAACTATTTATCTCGTTTGATATTCTATTGGGTTGGTCCTCTTATATCGAAAGGACTTGCTGGCAATTTAAAGCGCATAGACGATTTGTTTGATTTACCAGATGCATTGAATATATCCCGAATAAGTGAAAAACTCCAAGTCAGCATAGCCAGGTCAAAAAATCTAATTTGGGCTTTACACAAAGCTTACGGGAAAGAGTTTTATTCCATAGGAGCCTTGCGTTTTGTAGCTGACATTACTAGCTTTGCTGGTCCTTTATTACTTGGTGGTCTGTTAAGTAATGCAAATTCAAATCTACCGTCAGAAGATGACAATGAAATTGATTGGAAGCCGTATTTGTATGCTGTGGGATTGTTTGCATCTCAATTGATTTGTATGTTCATACTTTCAAGTCCATATCTATCAAATATATTTTTGAATTATGTAAATTTTTTTTCTAGATGCATTTTGCTCTTCCCACTTTAGTTGGAGAATGTCATTAATTGGTATGAAAATGCGTATTGGCGTTGTCAGTGCTATTTATCGCAAAAGTATAGAGGCTCGTGGTCTGAAAGATGCTAAACCAGAAGTATTAAATCTCATGTCTACGGACACCGATCGCATTGTTAATTCTTGTATTTCATTTCATTCTTTCTGGAGTATACCATTCCAGTTATTTACCACCTTGTATTTACTCTACACTCAGTTGGGAGCTGCTTTTATCGCTGGAGTTTTGTTTGCTGCAGCACTTATACCAATAAATCGTTGGTTGGCCAAACGCATCTCTGACTATTCGCAGGGTTTAATGACAGCCAAAGATGCTCGTTTATCGGCAACAAGTGAGACCATGACTGGAGCCAAACAAATTAAGCTAAATGCTTGGGAAGACGTTTTTATTAAGAAAATTCTTAAACTACGTGCAGAAGAAATGCGATTTTTGAGCAAACGTAAATACTTGGATGCCTGGTGTGTTTACTTTTGGGCCACAACTCCTGTTTTAATGTGCTTTTTGACATTTGGCGTTTCGGTATGGATGGGCAACCCACTGATTGCTTCAACAACTTACACCAGTGTGGCTTTGTTAAATTTACTAATTGGTCCTCTAAACGCTTTTCCCTGGGTATTGAATGGTTTAATAGAGGCTTGGATTTCAGTGAAACGTGTACAAGAGCTAATTGATGTAAGTATTTATGGAGTAATGGTAAAGATTGAAGTAAAATATTCGTGTATTCGTTGTTTTTGGCTTTCATTTAGCTTGAAAATCTAGATTTTTCTTCATACTATGATCCAGTGATGAAAGAAACCTCTATATCTTCTTCTGTGGATGAACCTCAAACTGTACTTCAAATGAAAGATGCTTCATTCGAATACGAAGTTGCCAGCTTGGAAAGTGATCTTCAAATAACGACATTCCGATTGGATAAAGTAAATTTAAATGTTAAAAAGGTAAGCAAAAATATCGAAATTATATTTCTCAATATTTTTTATTTGTAATATAAACCTTCACAGAAAAACTTTTTATTCTAATTCAATCGCGAAATTAGTTGATACAATTAATTTATTTAATTTCTATTGCTTTAATCAAGCAAATAATAGTACCAATAGCAGTATTAATTAGAAATAAAAAAATATACTCGATCAAAAAATTAATTGATTTCTTCGGAGTTTTAAATGAACGTTTTAATTAAAAATCAATTTTTTAATTGAGGCAATCAATTACTTTTTGTATTATTATTTATTTATTCATAATTATTTGAATTAATTTTCTTGTAATTTTATAGAAGTTTTTACTTTCTTATGATTTCCGATTATAATTATAGAGCTGGATTTTTCATTATTGAAACTAATTATTCCTAAACAAATTCTTTTGAATTCAAATTAAATTTTTAATTGGATATATTATTTTTATTTGATTAAACTGTTAATTGTGACAATTAAATTTAATTTAATTTGATGAAAAAGTTAATTGTATCAATTAAAAATTGTTTTTATTGATTATGAATGATTCCAATTTCAAACATATTTCAATTGGAAATAATTGGGTGATACATATTTTTTCTGTGTATGCAGATTTAGTTTGGAGTTTAGTTTTTAGTCAACCAAAAAATTCTCCCTTTTCATAGGATAAACTGGTTTGGCAATTTTTCTGCTCTTGCAGCTATATTTTTTGTATTATTCTATTTTGAGTGTAGAATTTTTAGTGAAATTTTTGTATATTTTTTTCAAAAGAATTGTTCGAAACTTTTAATTTAAATTACTTCACTCTCGCAGTTGATAGTATCAAGCACAGATTTAATCAAAAATACAAAATGTATTTGATTAAAAAATTAATTGGTTACTTCGGTACTTTCAATTAATTTTTGATCGCAAAATTCAATTAAAATTTTAATTGGGGTATTTAATTATTTATTGCATCTTTATATAATTTTATAAGATTTAAAACTTTCTTAAGTATTTTCCGAGTGTAATTATAGTGGATTTTTCTTTGTATAGTATGTTAATATAAAAACCAATTATTTCCGAATTTTCAAGTATAAAGGGTGATACGGTCAAAATTTGGTCAATATAAACTTGACGTATTTCTTTCAATTTTGCATTTAAAAGACCTGAACACCCCTCATTTTGAAGGTGTGTGTGTAGAACTCTTCAGTTGTCAAAATGCCGTCCAAGCAAGAAGAGCAGCGTATCAAAATTTTGCTCGCGCATCGCAAAAATCCGAGCTACTCGCACGCAAAGCTGGCAAAATCGCTAAAAGTTGCCAAATCAACCGTTACAAATGTAATTAAAGTGTTTGGGGAACGTTTGTCGACAGCCAGGAAGTCTGGATCGGGGGGAAATTGAAAACCGGAAGCCGCTGAGACGACAAAGAGTGTTGCCGGTAGTTTCAAGCGAAACCCTAACCTCTCTCTCCGAGATGCCGCAAATAAGCTGGGTGTATCGTCTACAACCGTGCATCGAGCCAAAAAACTACCCGGACTATCGACTTACAAGAAGGTAGTGACTCCAAATTGCGATGATAAACAAAATACGACGGCCAAAGCGCGATCCCGGAGGCTGTACACGACGATGCTGACGAAGTTTGACTGCGTGGTAATGGACGACGAAACCTGCGTCAAAGCCGACTACAAGCAGCTTCCGGGACAGGAGTTTTATACGGCAAAAGGAAGGGGAAAGGTAGCAGATATTTTCAAGCACATAAAACTGTCAAAGTTCGCAAAGAAATATCTGGTTTGGCAAGCCATCTGTACCTGTGGCTTGAAAAGAGTGTTTGAATAAACGTCTGCTGCTTTTCCTGAAGAAACACGGTTGTTCCGTACTGTTTTGGCCGGATTTGGCATCTTGCCATTACGGTAAAAAGGCCATGGAGTGGTACGCCGCCAACAACGTGCAGGTGGTTCCCAAGGACAAGAACCCTCCCAACACGCCAGAGCTCCGCCCAATTGAGAAATACTGGGATATTGTCAAGCGGTACCTAAAGAAGACCAAAAAACTGCTAAGGACGAGCAGCAGTTCAAGGCAAACTGGCTTTCTGCGGCGAAGAAGGTGGACAAGGTGGCTGTACAAAATCTGATGACAGGTGTCAAGCGTGAGGCCCGGCAATTCGGATTTGGAAAAGCGAAAGCCTAACTGAATATTTTTCCTGAATTTTATACTAATTGAACTTGAAAAAGAAATTTAATTTGATTTTTTAAATAAACGAATTCACCGATTTACACCGTATCACCCTTTATTTGCAATATTTTTTTATTAAATTATATTGTTAATCGTTTCAATTTATTAAATAATATTTTAGCTAAAAGTACCGACACGTAAGAATTTCCTATTTCTTAATTAAATATTTTTCAGAAATTTTTAAAAAGATTTCTTAATTAAAATTCTTCAACAAATTACAAAATACTTCAATTGTAAATATTTTGTTGATATTTTTCTGTATTGCATTATATTAATATTAATACAATTGCTTCTTTTACCATTGTAGGGAGAACTTGTTTGTATTGAGGGTCCCGTGGGTTCTGGAAAAAGTAGTTTCATAGCTGCTATCGTTGCTGGAATCAATTGTGTAGAAGGTTCCATATGTATACATGATTTCTCTTCAGGTATGAGATATGTAATCATTTTTTTACATTTTTTTTATCAAATTTTCTTTTCTCAATAGGTTTTGGTTATGTACCCCAAACGCCATGGTTGCAGAGAGGAACAATACGTGACAATATTATTTGGGGCAGTACTTTTGATGAACAATGGTATAAATCTGTATTATTTGCATGTGCATTAAATGAAGACATTGTTGCACTTGGTGGTGATTTAGTGGGAATTGGTGAAAATGGTCGCACATTATCCGGAGGGCAAAGAGCTCGTGTTGCTTTGGCCCGAGCAGTTTACCAAGACAAAAAGTGTAAGACATTCTTATAGAATACATTTATTACAATTATTTTATATTACTTTTTGTGATAAAAATCAATATTTTCCGTTTAGTCTATCTTTTAGATGATATATTGGCATCATTAGATGCTCATGTCGCCCATCATATAACAAAACATTGCATTTTGAATTTGTTAAAGGATAAAACACGAATTATTGTAACACGAAGTGAGTCGCTGTTTTACCATGCTAATCAGGTATGTAACGAATATATATATATCACAAAAGGATTATTTTTGTCTTCAATCGTGAGATAAATTGATCAAATTAATTTTTAATTGAAACTTCTTAATCACGGAAATGATATTATCTATCACCAAGATCAATATACAAATTAATTGATGCAATTACAAAAATTATTGATAAAATTTATTTTTCTGATGGAGTTTTGTTCTGATTAAAAAATAATCCAATTTTTAATTGATTTTTTTTTAATTCAATTAAAATTTTAATTGGTTAAAATTTTTTTTCTGTGTAGAAAAAATATATACAGTGCTGTTCAAAACATTTGCAACTAGCCCTACCATGAACTTAATCAAAGTATATCTCCCATAATAATAACTTTATTGTTTAGCTTCCACTTAAAAAATAATCGTTATTGACCGGTATTTCCAAATTCTAATTGGGAAAGTGAATGGACTGTTATTAAAAATTGATATTTTACGAAAGGTAAAGAATCGTATGATTCGACCTGTTCAAAACATTTGCAACTACCTAGCACCCTGTAATATTTTCTTCTTTAAGGGCATTATTTTTTGTATTTTTCACAATAAATAGATGGATTTTTCACTATAAGAAGATAGATTAAATGCAGTGTTGCCAGTATTGGGGATTTTTCCCCAAATCGGGGATATTTTTTCGTGGATGAGGACAAAATTTTTGAGTTGGGGACTTGGGGATTTGGTGGGCAATTTCCACAAATTTGGGGATTTTTGTGGGGAATTTTCGAAATCTGGTCAGTATAATAAATCAGATTTTGAGTTATGGTGTGGGTGCCAAGGGTCTACGTTTTTCCGAGTGTAGAATGATTCGTAGACCGTTAAATATTTGATTGTAGGCAATCTTTTCTTTATTGATTTTTTACAACAGGATTCGAATGAATAAAATTATGACAACTAACAAACAATATTTTCAATGTCTATCTATTTGATTTTAAATACTAAATAAGAAAACAAAGTAGAAGAAGTTGACAGATATATAAAATGTTTGTTTTTTTATTTCGATAAATCGAGATTTGATTTTTAAAACCTTTCGAAGAGTCTTTCGACATTCGCATATTGCGATCTATGACCTGTACAAGTTTTTGATGAGTAATATGAACGAAAATTCTCTATAAGAATGTTTTTCATATTGAAGCAAATAAGGGAGTTCCCTTTAGCATTTTTATTCGTAGGATTGTTAAATAGAATTTTAGTATAGCACGATGATCACATACTCATAAAATTGCATTTGTTAAATTTCCCCCTTTTAAAGCGCATTTCTTAAGAATTGAATGCAATTATCTCGCAGGTAATAGAATGGGTGGAAAATATGAGGATCATAAGAAATTGAGTTTTGGTTTAAACGGTACGATATGTACAATGCACAATTACCAGCTTTGAATAGCTATTATAAAACTCAGGTAACTGTACAAATCGTTTTTCGTTGAAATTTAATCGTTTTTCGTTGAAATTTAATGACCCGATTCAAATGAACAATAAAATAGGAAAAAATGCAATAAAAATGTTCTTTTTGGATCTGGAATTGGTGTAATAGTAATGCATTTTACAAGGGATTGTCACCGGGCGGAAGTGATATTTTATATACCCAGCAAAAACTCTCATTACCCGGTAATCTTGTAGGTAAGCCTGTTTAAAAATTAATAACCACTTATTAATTGTCATCGCTCCGGATTACATTTACATACGCATGTCCTAGGAGGAAAGTACTTCTCCCCAGGCATACCTTTGACCATGAAATAATTAGTGCTTTTGAAGCATATAATCACCTAATATGTAATCACTTATTCGTTGATATACCAAAGTTTGCAAAATAACCACTTATTGTCTCAGGAAAACCAAATCTCGAAAATATTGACTTCTCTAGCCGATTACAATGGATCAAAATATGGCGAGTAATGCTGTAATATAAACATTACTTGAATAGAAACGAATATTGTAGAAATAAACAAGTATATACGGCCGTAAGTTCGGCCAAGCCGAATCTTATGTACCCTCCACCATGGATTGCGTAGAAACTTCTACGAAAGACAATCGAATTACTTGGGTTGTGGTATCTTAAAACTTAAAACTTCTTAACATCGTTTTCTCAATTGTGAATTAGTCCATACGTGGTGGAGAGCCAGAATTGAAGTATGGGGGTCGCTTATATGGGGGCTATATACAATTATGAACTTGATATGGATCAATTTTTTGTGATTGGGGATCGATTTATCTGAGGGATATATATAACTATAGACCGATATGGACCTAGTTAGGCATGGTTGTTAACGGCCATATACTAGCACAATGTACCAAATTTCATCTGACTCGGATGCAATTTGCTCCTCCATGAGGCTCCAAAACCAAATCTCGGGATCGAGGCTATATATGATTATGGACTGATATGGACCACTTTTGGCATGGCTGTTAAATATCATATACTACCACCACGTACCAAATTTCAACCAGATCGGATGAATTTTGTTTCTCCAAAAGGCACCGGAGGTCAAATCTGGGGATCGGTTTATATGGGGACTATATCTAATTATGGACTGATATGAACCAATTCCTGCATGGTTGTTGGATAACATATACTAACATCACGTACCAAATTTCAACCGAATCGGATGAATTTTGGTCTTCCAAGAGGCTCCGAAGGTCAAATCTGGTAACCGGTTTATATGGGGGCTATATATAATTATGGACCGATTTCGACAAATTTTTGCATGATTAGAGACCATATACTAACACCATGTACCAAATTTCAGCCGGATCGGATGAAATTTGCTTCTCTTGGAGGCTCCGCAAGCCAAATCGGGAGATCGGTTTATATGGGCCGATTTCGACCAATTTTTGCATGGTTATTAGATACCATACACTAACACCATGTACCAAATTTCAGCCGGATCGGATGAAATTTGCTTTTTTTTAAGTAAATGCTCAATTATGCGAATAATTATACCTAATGGCACCGTCATTTATTATATTTTATTAAGTCATTAACGGCCAAATACAATACATTTTGAGAATATCAATTCAAAAATTACCGAGAAGTATTTATTATTGCCATTACAAGTTAGTCATTATAACTCACCGCAAAGTAATGCATTGTGTAATGACAGCTTTACTCCTGGTAATGAGATGTGGTTACCTAGTTTTTGCTGGGTAAGTATCCGCTGCATTGATTACAAATTAGTTCTTCAGTTATAATTCAATTTCAGTATTTCTGGTTTAATATGGAAAATAAGGAACATTTTCAAAAAATACAATTTTATTTCATTTCACTTATTTAGACTTGTAATACGAAAGCCTCGCGGCCAATGAATATATTGCATAGAATTCTTAAGGCTGAGTAACAATGGAGCCATAAGAAATTTTTCAAACAAAATGTTTAATCTTCACAAAATCGTTTTTCGTTGAAATTTGATGACCCGATTCAAATGAACCAGCAAAATAGGAAAAAATGCAATGAAAATGTTCTTTTTGGATCTGGAATTGGTGTAATAGTAATGCATTTTGCAAGGGATTGGCTGATGAGTCCTTCTCTGTAGCTGGTCAAATCCCTCTGCCTCCACCCCGCCATGGTCCGGATCATGGTGTGTACACTGTCCCTACGTCATGGGGACGAGGCCCTCACGGTCGGAAGGGTCGGGAAAGTGGGCGATGGGACCGTTCGCACAAAAACCAACAATAACTTTTTCGACTTTTATCTCTACACGAAGGCCAAGGCCTTTGGGTTTCACGTCTTATATGCGTTTTTTTCTTATAATAGAAGTTCTTATATCCGTTATCTACTGTAAATGAATTTTTAGGTTATCAAAGATTTTCTTCGAATTTTTTGGAGAAAAAGTCTATAAGAGGAAAAGTAGACTTTCGTCTTTTCTAGTCCTAGCAGAACTTCCTTTCGGAAGTCTCGAAACAACTCCTTCCAACAAATTTGCCTTTCCACAACTCGACTATCTCAAATCTCTCAACAATTCAATATTCACCTGAACCTCTGCTCTCAGTAATGCAAGTAATATTTCTAATGATTTAAAATCTTCAATAAATGATTTCACACATAGTGTGACATGCCGTTCGGACTCGGCTATAAACAATAGATCTCTTTTCACGCAATACATCATTAAAAAATAATATGATAATTCTTAGCATTAACCTGATTTTTTTTTAATCAAAATTTCTAAATTAACCTGAAATATTAACATTACATTTTTATATAATTTCTGACAGATATTCCATTTGGAAAATGGCAAATTAACCTTAAGCGAATACATGACAGAGAGCATTGATTTCAGCTTAGAGGATTCTAACGATGAGGCTGATATGATGGAAAGGCGTACATCGATAAATTTGGATCAATTTCAAGTTGATAATAAAAGTGTGGATTCCATTATGATTGAAGTGAGTACACGATAAAATGCTATATTAACTAAAATTATTGAAATAAAAAAATAAATAAATACTAGGAATCACGGGAATATGGTAATTTAGCGATGAGTGTATTATCATGTTATTGGAATGCTGTAACGACACCATTGGGTATAGTGGTTTTATTGTCGGTAATACTTATGCAATTGACAAGAAATTTATCTGATGCATGGTTGGCACATTGGGTTACTGATACAACTCTCGACACCAATGTTAATGGAAGCAGTTTATCACATGTAATACATCCCTTAAAGATGTTCTCCAATGATACTTCGAATCCACATACCACAGGGTATTATCTTGGCATATATGCCTCGTTGGCTGTGACAAATTCTCTGATTACTATGTCCAGAGCATTTCTTTTTGCATTTGCTGGTCTAAAGGCGGCAAAACATATTCACAACAAATTGCTCTCTAAGGTTATGTATGTAAGTATTGTAGTTTGAGGAAAACTCTTTGGAAAATATCTAACGCTACCTTTCTTGCTTATTTTCATAGGCAAAGTTTAGTTTTTTCGATGTAACTTCGGTGGGCAGGATTTTAAATCGATTTTCATCTGATACCTATACCGTAGACGATTCCCTACCATTTATTTTGAATATCCTCCTCGCCCAAGTGGTTGGTCTAATTGGATCTATAGCAATTAGTTTGTTTGCCATGCCTTGGCTGAGTTTGGTTATTATTCCAATGATTCCCATCTATATCAGTTTACAACATCGATATCGTCATGCTTCGCGTGATATTAAACGGCTCTCTAGCAATGCGTTGTCCCCATTGTATACACACTTTACGGAAACTCTACAAGGTTTGGTAACCATAAGAACTATGCGTGCCAGTTCTAGATTTCAAAGAGATTTCCATACGAAATTGGAAGAGAGTATTAAGGCCCAATTAACATCAGCTGCCGCACAAAATTGGCTCGGTATACGTTTGCAATTATTGGGTGCAGTACTAGTGGGAGGAGCTGGAATCTTGGCCGCAGTTACATCAAGTCATGCCACCAATCCTGGTTTGGTGGGTTTGGCAATTTCATATGCTTTAAGTGTCACTCAGATTTTAGCAGGTGTTCTCAATGCTGTAGCCGAAACCGAACAGGAACTAGTGGCTGTTGAACGAGTTGAAAGCTATTTGCGTATTGATGGAGAGGACAATGCAGATGGAAGTGTTAACCCACCATTTGGTTGGCCGACGCAAGGTTCATTGGATTTTAAAAATGTTCAATTATCCTATAGGGAAAATTTAACACCTGCTCTACACAATATCTCATTTAAAACTGAAGCGTTCGAGCGTTTGGCCATAGTTGGACGGACGGGAGCTGGAAAGTCTAGCATTCTGGCAGCATTGATGCGCGTTGCTCCCCTATCTAAAGGTGAAATTGTCCTCGATTGTGTCAATGTGAAAACACTATCCCTATATACATTACGTGATCGCATAGGATTAATTCCCCAAGAGCCTTTTCTATTTGAGGGTACCATAAGGGAAAATCTAGATCCACGAGGAGCCCATTATGACTCAGAAATATGGCATGCCATTACCAATTGTTCAGCAGCAACGTACTTAGTACAATCAGTAGGTGGTTTAGATGGCAAACTGGATCGTGGTGGCATTAATCTCTCAGCCGGACAAAAACAATTGCTCTGTTTAGCGAGAGCTTTACTTAAAAATTCCAAAGTGGTGTGCATAGATGAAGGAACTTCGAATTTAGACGAGGATTCTGAATTTGCAATGCATCAAGCGATACGATCATCATTTAAGAGTTCTACGGTAATATTTATAGCTCATCGTTTACATGGTTTACATAGCATGGATCGAATTATTGTTGTGGACCAAGGAGAAATTAAGGAACAGGGGACACCTCAGGAATTGGCACAAGATAGCAATTCTGTTTTTTACAGTATGCTGCAGGCTCAACGTATTGACAAAGATGAGTTCTGCCGAGGTGACTGAAAATTTGTGGGGAGGGGGGATCAAAGGCGCCATAAGACTTCATACATTTTTATTGAATGTTCGATTATATATAAACTAGGATTATAATATTTTACTAAAGTAGAGAGTATTAACAATGTAGTGATTTCTAAAAATTGTGTATATTTCATTGTATGGATTAAAACAAAAATATATTTAAAAATGTGTTATATTAAAAGTGCAGTTTTATTGAAAACAATAAAGCAGGTTCAATAGCCCCAAATATAATCTACAAAGATTTTAAGAAAAGTTTACCAAAAATCTACCAATTAAAAAAAAAATATTTTCAAGTTTTTGATCAAATTTTTGTGGTTAAAAAATGTTTTCTTCAAATTTGTCAAAATTTTATTTCTATAGAAAATTTTGTCAAAATTTTATTTCTATAGAATATTTTTTCAAAATTTTATTTCTATAGAAAATTTTTTCAAAATTTTATTTCTATATAAAATTTTTTCAAAATTTTATTTCTATAGAACATTTTTTTCAAAATTTTATTTCTATAGAAAATTTTGTCAAAATTTTATTTCTATAGAAAATTTTGTCAAAATTTTATTTCTATAGAAAATTTTGTCAAAATTTTATTTCTATAGAAATTATTGTCATTTTTTTATAGATAATGTTGTCAAAATTTTATTTCTATTGAAAATTTTGTCAAAATTTTGCCAAGTTTTATTTCTATAGAAAATTTTGTCAAAATGTTATTTCTATAGAATATTTTGTCAAAATTTTGTTTCTTTAGAAAAATTTGCCAAGTTTTATTTCTATAGAAAATTTTGTCAAATTTTTATTTCTATAGAAAATTTTGTAAAAATTTTATTTCTATAGAAAATGCTGTCAAAATTTTATTTCTTTTGAAAATTTTGCCAAATTTTATTTCTATTGGTTGAGTTTTGCTACTATTCTCCAATATTTTTGCCAGTACCACCAGGGCCGGGAATCGAAAACGTCGCCTTCGTCATAGAAGACTAACGCACTTTCTCTGTGCTACCGATTAGTATTTATTATGCATTTTAAGCGCAACCAGTGAGAATTTAAGTGCCCCCCAACGTGCCCCCAAGAAGTATGCCAAATTGTTAGGTTGGCTAGACGCTGAATTGAAGCAAACAAATTTTCGCCATGACACCGCACTGGCTTATACTCATTGCCTATAGGCTTGCAACTTATCGACTATGGGAGAAATGGGGAGTATGGATAAGGTTAACACGACTATAAAAATATTTATTTTATGTGTTTTTTTGTTTTGATAGATTTTATCAACTTTATTGCTTTTAACTATTAATAATGTACATAAATATTTTTTGAATTGGAATAAAATGATCTAGAAGAATGTAATCGAGTATATATAAAATAATATAAAAAATAAATATATATATACACATTAAAAAATTAAAATTTTGTAAAATACTACAAAAATTAAATACACAATTAAACAAAACTACTACTCGGCTGATCCAAATAAGCACATCGTGCATTTGGACTGGAATTACTTGAAGGTGGAACTGCAACTACATTTACATTAGTTAATTGCGGTGATGCAATGTTTGGTGTAGATGGTGGCATAGCCAATGTTGGTGACATCTTATTCAAGATTGCTATATTTACACCCCAATTCGATGGCTTTATGGGTAATACTTTTGGCTTGGGTGGTAAAGGTGGTGGACCCTTGGATGGAGTTGTAAACTCTGTATTATCTTGTGTTGGGGATCTCTGGTCTTGAGTTTCTTCATCCACTTTCATTGGTGATATTGATTTGTTTAGTTTAGTTTTGTTAGTTATCGAATGTCGTGGTGCAGGTTGTGGTGGTCTCTCTATGGACGGCATGGTATTTTCATGATTTACAACCATGTTGTTTTCTTGCATTGGGGATGAATCTCCAGAATTTTTATTGAGATTATCGGCAGTTTTTAGAAACTCTGGCAATTCGAAATTTATTTCTGTACCTCTTTGATCTTCCAGGCGAGCCAATTGAGCTCGCTTCAAATCCTCTAAGAGATCATCTTTCTTATCCAAAACTTTTCCAGGGAGTGGCAATTTTATCCCAGTTTTAATTTTATTTAAATTATTTTTATTCTCTGAAGATGAAAGCAAAGTCGTTTGTTGTGGTTTCTTGCTGTTATTACGTCCTGTTGCATTTATTGAGTCTCTTTTGCCACGGCGTAATTTAAAGAAAGACGATGTTTCCGATGGGCATTCATCTGATTTTGTGGATCTTTGATCAAATTTGGTTTTGACCGCTGTTCCATCTTCTTGATTTTGTTTGACTTGCATTAAGTCACTAAAAACTTTGTTCGTTATCTCGTCCAATGTGTTCTGAGATGTCTGTGTACCATCAGTTATGGCAGTTTTGGGAGATGGAGCTTTTCTATGTGGTACCGCCGCATGATTTTGTCCCACAGAGGGATAGAGAGATTTTTTATACACAACCTGTAAACGTTGATCATTGACTGCTGTCACCAGTTGTGTTAAATCCACCTTAAGTTGAGTGTCCCTCATAAGTACTTCCACAAGCTCGGGATTAATGTGATATCTTTGTAGGATGGGTCTAACAACTTCATACAATTGTTTACGTGGCTTACTTTTTACCGAAATAACTTTAGGTGTAGGCAAATCCAATTTAAATGCGATCCTTTGTTCTATTTCAACTTCTTTACCAGATAGCTCCTTTGCAGGGGTCTTTAAATCGACCGACTTCGAGGGAGGACCTTTTATTGATACATCGAAAAATGGATATTGAATACTACGTTTCTCCATCAGACGTTGCACAAGTTCAGCAACAGTTTCTTGAGTCCTCAGTTGTACCATTGTGGTGGCACCATCTGGGAATTTGATACGACACAAGGAATAATTCAAATCATTTGCGGTTATATTATTGCCAAATGTTAAAGCTTCGAATGAAGTTAATGAGGAAGTGGAACCGTGTATGGCATTATTACCACCTTTCATCGTGACACTTGGTGGGGGTGGTGGTGGTTGGGGATATTGTTGTTCTTTTACCACGTCTTGTGACATTTGATCACGAGATTTACTTCTTGTTTTCCTATGCCAGGGAAGCAGGCTTCTACGAGGGCGCCCCTCTTCGGCGTTGCTTGCCGATTTCTTTAACTTTAATGAGGCACTTTCTGAAAAATTTGTCGTCTTCAATAGATCATCTAAATTGTCGCCAGTGAAGGGCAATGACTTGCCCTTTTTCTCCGCCTGTAGACATTGCTTATAAAGATCGGAGCGTAGAAAACGTTGGTAGCTGTCAAATTTCATTAAATTAAAAATTTGTTTCTGTGCTGGGTGGAAGAGATCTGGATCGGCTGAACTGAGATTTCTTTCAACTATACTACGTGCTTGGGAATCAACATTGACAGGCTCTAGGGATCCATTGGACAAATGTTTCTTGTAAATATTCAAGGCTTCCGTTTGCCTTTCCATCTCAGTTTCCAAATTCCTGAAGCGTTCACATGCTGTCCAAAAGTAAATATTCTCCGCTGCATATTCCAATTTAAGGAATTCAGCAAACGTCTTCAATCCAGCTGCATCGTCCAGTAAAGTCTCAATAGATGTACCCCAAGCAGTAGGGCCTTTTTTCTGGCCTTTCGATTTGTCCCCTTGCGATAGTTTCTTTTTGAAAGAACTTCTTTCGCTATTGCTCATCGAAGCCGATCTACTTATACCAGGACTTTTATACTGTGATGCCTGGGAATGCTGCAATTTTTTGTCCTCTTGGTTTGCCATAGCTAGATTTATGGTATGTTTATCAGACCGAGGGGTACGCAAAGAGGTTTGTATCCAACCTCTTTCAAAGGGTGATATATTACCACACAAATCCGGTCTTGATAAATCGGGCGTGCTAGCTAATTTGCTCGACGTGATATCCAAGGATTCTTTAATTTCTTCCTGGGCATTAATATTCTGCAAACTATTCCAAGCTTCTATGGTCAATTTAAGGGATTTCCTTTTTTCAGGATTTTGATTTTTATCCACTTCCGCAAGTGATGGGCTAATTGGACCCAATTTCAACCCTGGCTGCTTCAATGGATATTTCAGATTATCCTCATTATCCATTGAAGCCGTATGCAACGAAATATCATCCATGGATGCATAACATGGTTGAATCACATCTGTTGCTGTTATCGCATTTAAATCGTTGCTATTATCTACCGCCTCTTGTTCTATCAAATTCAAAACATCATCACAAGATCTAGAGACCATTAGAGAACGCCCAGAACCATTCAAGTTGTATGGCACTTTGGGTTCAACTATGGAACGTGGCAGCAGCGGGCGTTTGCTACTTGTTGAAGGTGCTTCCTCGGATATATTTTGCTGGAAAATATTTTGAGGCCGATTGAGACCGCCCACAGCACCAGCACTTTGTCCGATTCTCAAGGCATTAACATGTTGGGCCGGAAAGTCTACCAATACAATGCGGTCAGTAACATTTGAACAATCGTTATTGTAACCAATTCCTGAATCAGAATTTGATGTGGTTGTTGATATTTCACTATGATTGCTAGGCTGTGGTGAATGTGCGGCAGATCCATTGTTATTACGAGCTGCATGTAAAGCAGGATCATCCGATATGGATCTCTGAGCAATGGGCGGTATAATACGCATTGTATACATACTACGTATGAGATTGACAACATATTCGGAGTTGTTGGGAAATTCAAGACACAAGTTCGATATGGGGTCTTTGGTGCATTCTATGCAAAATTCTTGTGCTTTAACTAAATGTTGATGATGTTCACAAAGTTTTGTGTCCACCACAAAGACATGGCAGGAGTTCGATACAATTACATTATTATCTATACTTGTCGAAGCTACAATTGGAGGTCTTCTTAAAGAATCCCCTTGCTCTCTATTATTATTTTCAATTGGGTTGGCATTCTGATCTCCGTTGTGATCATCATCAACCTCATCGTCGTCGTCACATTCATCTAAGTGAGGACTATAAACAGCACTCGTTACTAATCCAAAAAATCGATTTTCACTTTCTGATGATGAACTGACATAGTTCAGTCTTGAAGAGGGATAAGTAGCCAAAATCTTTCCATTATTCGCTTGCAATTTTAGGCAATCTGGTAGTATTATCATGAGGACCATGGAAGGCTGGCGTTTCTCCTGTCTGAGTTTTCTTATACAAGAACGTACCGTTTGTAGTTTACTGCTATTTGCAATTTGCTTTGGCATTTCAATCGTTCCCAAATAGCCCACAACGGCCCTATATTCCAATGAAGCACCAGCAGGGCATCTAGATTCCATCATTGCCCTAACATTTGCTAAGGCCGAAGCATGCTGGGAAGGTATTGAAGAAGAAGCCGTAGGTTCTGAACATTTTGGCTCTTGTAAAGGCCGTTTATTAGGTTCCATTGCCTTTTCTATCGAAACTGGTGGCTTTAGCATTGGATGAGAGGGTTTTTTTGCCTGTTGGGGAACTGACACCGATGACCTTGAAAGGGGACTTTCAAAATTTTTCTTATGTGGTAGATGACGCATACGCTGTTGTTTTGTCTTATGATAGACATAACGCGGTCTTGATGGACCCATACTGGGTAATGTTGGAATGCCACCAGTAGCCGCATTTTCTTCATCGGTACTATCCGAATAATAATTTTCGGCTATTTGCATACGAATGCTACCAAAGGAGTTACCAATTAATTGTACCACTGTCTCATGTGGCAATTTCGAGACATTCAAACCATTTACGGATATCAAAAAATCGCCAGCTCTTAGGCCAGCTTGATCGGCAGGAGAATTGGGAATAATACATGATAGTCGACATGGTTGCTGTCCGGAAATTGTAAAACCAAATCCACTGTAACCTCGTCTCACTTCAACGGTTCGAGTACCATAATTAGGGCGCTTCTTTCGCCTGCGCTGAGTGGGTGGCTGTTGGGTGCTTTGTTGCAAGGTCGAAGACGACGATGTTGTTGGATGATGGTGATGCATTTTCTTCTCGATATCCCAATCTCAATTGATTAACAATACAAACTGTAGTATTTACCACTCTTTATACAATTTCACTTTGATATCCTCTTTAATTGCATCGATTTTTTTGCAGCAAGTAATCGGCTTATGAACACGCAATCCCAATCATATTATAGAAAATATTGCAAAACTATTTTTCAATTTGTGTCTTGTATCGTTTAACAACAGCACGCACAGGTGGTTTTTTTCCATGGACTACAAAAGGTATGTTGTTAATCCAGTTGCGGTCATTTTTTCGCTGATCTCTATTCTGTGGGTAGATATTTGTTGGCGTTTTCTTTTGACCATTCAGCACTATTGAATGTATAAAAACTATTTCGTTTATATTTTATAGAGAGGTAAAAAAATATCCGACACACACAAACCGAATCATAGGATCATTTTATTTATTTACTGTAGGCGAAAAATAGTGGATCGATGAAAAATATGCCAACGCCTCTACACTTTATATGACGACGTAGAACGGACAATGCGTGGCATCTGATCGTATTTTGCATGGATCAATCGGGTGGTAACTCTAATTGGCTGATTAAGTAGTATTGCCAAGTTTGCTTTTTTAAAATGGTTTTTAAGCACCATATTAAGGGCCAGTTTCTCATTGTCTTGTTATTATTTATCGTGTAGATAAAACAGCTGATCCCATACAAAACTTTTACTAACCGGAGGTCTATCCACCGGTTAAAATTAATCGGAGGATGAGAAACTGGCCATAACAATTTTTTCGAAGAACCTTTTAGAATGGACAAGTGGAATGTTTGTTAATATCAATGCGTGCAGATCAACCCTTTTTAACTTGACTGGTAAGGAATTGTGTTCATTTATCGAATACTATGTTGGTGTTTCTAAGTAAAAGCCGAAAATTTTCTAGTTTACTCTTCTTTTCATGTGTTTGATTATATATTGTTTTAAATTTGCATTGTTGTCTTTCACTGTAAAGGTGGGTATTAAGTTCGAGTTTAGCCGCTAAAAACGTAATTTTTTCACGATTACTTTTCTTTAATCATCCATTTTAAGGAATACAAACTTTGTGAACATTTGCTTTGGGCTTTTCCCCATCAAGTAATAAAATTTGCAACAAATGTATATAATTTCATGCATTTTTCTTACTGATTTAGTTTTCACTTTAGCGATTTTAGCGGCTAAACTCGAATTTAATACCCACCTTAAAACATGAATCTAGTACCAATCTTTAGTTTTTGTAGCCTGTAAATTTTTGTAATTTAGAATTAAGGTTTAACTAAGCCGAAAGTAAATCTTTAAAATAATTGATATCTTTGAAAGTAATTATATATGAAAATTAACCGTAAAAAATACTATTTTCGGTCTTTATTTGCACTTTTCATATAGAACTTTATTTCAACAATGCTTGGCAACTCTTATATAGCTATCAGCCGGCAGGCCGCCTGCGATTTGTTGATATTTGATACGCCGTTGTAACTATTATTCGACTCATCAAATTCTGGCGAGGAGCAATTCCTGAATCTTCATATACAGTTTTTACCATGTCTGACTCTGTAATAAAAGATGAAATTGTTGACAATAAAAATAAACAAGAAGTTCATTGTCGCTATTGTCATTCGCTTATACTAAAAGAGCGAAATGGGGTGTACGAAAGCAAACAGGTACCTATACCAAATGTTTACAAGTTTTCATTATACCTCTAAAACATATATCCTTTACAGTTTGACTTGCCATTGACTCACCAGAAAAATACCAAAGATATTAATACAATTGAAACCGAGTCCTTGGATGACTTTTGGGTCATTGATGATATGTTTACATTTGAAAACATAGGCTTTTCCAATACGGTGGACAAACGCAAATTCCTTATCTGTGCAGATTGTGAGATGGGGCCAGTGGGCTATAATGATATCGATACAAAGAAATGCTACATTGCCCTGATGAGAGTCCATCATGGCAGTGAGCCGGCGTCGAAATCCGTTGCGGCAGAATAATATTAGAAGTTTTCCTTTCCATAATCTTAACACATAACCAATGATAATTGTATGTATGTAAAAATGATTCCTTTTAGAGTAGACAAAGTGTAGTTCTATATTTCTCACATCCGTAGATGATGTGGAGCCATTGCAAATTATAATCAGCTTAGATGTAACTGCATTATTGACTGACCTTCCTTCTAGTCAGCATTTAAAATAATCATACTGCTACGTTGCGTAAATTCTATAAAAAAAAAAAACAAAGAAAAAGAAAGTTCAAAAGTATTTCAACATGACCTGCTAGGTCGAGTGTGGTTTATCATTTTAATATATCGAAAGCGTGATCGATTATAGGGTCGAAATTATGTGAGGAACCTTTGTTTGAGCTAATAAATCAAGTTGTATATTTATGTTGAATTGTATTAAAGCCACAAAAATTGTTTATTTATTTTATTGGGATATATAAGCTGATAAAGGTTGGTACAATTCTGCCCATATGTTTTTCCTACTTTAAGACCGGTAATAACTTTATGTTGAACAAATGGGAACTAAACCTTAGTGCATAATACGACCAAAGCTCTTCTTTGGAAATACTAACTTGGAGGAAATTGTTTAAAGCGTTAAGTACTGTTTCCGCAAGAATCAATAAAATTTAATTTTCTGTGAAGCACCAACGGCCATTTGAAATTATTTCGCAAGAAAACGTTTTTTGTGAATTTACTAATGAAGTTCAAACTTGACATATATTTCATTAAAACGTGTGAAAAAAGAGAGGAAATACTTCTCTTAAGCGGAATAAAAAATAATAAAGGGTTTTCGATTACTTTTACGATCGATTAAAAATCTACCTTGCTGATCTTATACCTCCTTCAAATTAGGCTCGTAATCTACTAAAAGTGGATTTCAAATCCCTTTTTTTATAGGGCAGATGCCAGTTGAAATCTAGTTAAAGTGGATTTTGGAAGTGTAATGTGAATGAGGTATTACCAGTCACTGTTAGAAAATTTAGCATACCCGCCAGCATGTCACACAATATGGATAGCAGAAATTACGTTCGTCTGTCAACGACAGATGGCAATAAGCCGATCAGTTGTACACTATGCAACATCAATGTGGGCAATTCAGACAAGTGATACCCAGGGTTATAACATAGCAGTAACCATCCAAACCACCATCTTATGGATAGACAACCACAACCCAGGAATGTAAGTCATGATATTCACGATCTAGAGCGCGAGATCCAGCGTTTTAAAAGAGAGCCCCCAAATCAGGCAGAACATTAGTTGAGGATACTGCACTTGAAGCTAGTCCGACTCACGGTTGCCACAGTAGGTAGAATTCTACCCACAAATTTAGATTTATAACTGTTTTTTAGATTGGTAGAATTCTTGGTGTTTTGACAGATTTCGCAAAACATTCCTCTCCAACTAAGAAGTACTTCGTAAATTTTCCTTAAAAATACAATTTTTAACAAAATTTTATATAAAATATTAAATTTTGATAAAATTATCTATAAAAAAAATTTTTGACATAATTATACCCTTCACCACTACTGTGGTACAGGGTATAATAAGTTTGTGCATTTGTATGTAACGCCAAGAAATAGTGGTCATAGACCCATCTTTTAGTGTACCGATCGGCTTAGAATTAAATTCTGAGTCGATTTAGCGATGTCCGTCTGTCTGTCTGTCTGTCCGTCTGTCTGTATATGTAATTTTGTGCACAAAGTACAGCTCGCAATTTAAGTCCGATCGTCCTCAAATTTGGCAGAGGGCCGTTTCTTGGGACAGAGACAATCGCTATTGGTTTTGGAAAAAATCGGTTCAGATTTAGATATAGCTGCCATATATATTTATCCCCGATGTGGTCATAGTTAGCGTGTTTATCAACCGATTTTCTTGAAATACCGTACATCCAAATATTTTATGAATCTCGAAAATCTTGCAAAATATCAGCCAAATCGGTTCAGGTTTAGATATAGCTCCCATATATATCTTTCGCCCGATATGGACTTATATGGCCCCAGAAGCCAGATTTTTGGCCGAATTTGGTTGAAATTTTGCACTAGGAGTACAATTAGTAGTATAGTCAAGTGTTCAGATTTAGATATAGCATCCATATATATGTTTTTCTGATTTCGACAAAAATGGTCAAAATACCAACATTTTCCTTGTTAAATCGCCACTGCTTAGTCGAAAAGTTGTAAAAATGACTCTAATTTTCCTAAACTGCTAATACATATAAATCGAGCGATAAATCATAAATAAACTTTTGCGAAGTTTCCTTAAAATTGCTTCAGATTTAAATGTTTCCCATATTTTTTTACTAACATTGTGTTCCACCCTAGTGCATTAGCCGACTTAAATTTTGAGTCTATAGATTTTGTAGAAGTCTATCAAATTCTGTCCAGATCGAGTGATATTTAAATGTATGTATTTGGGACAAACAAGGATGTGATATGGTATCGAAAATTTAGATCTACTACTTGTTTTCTATATAAATAAAATTTTGACAAAATTTTCTATAGATATAAAATTTTGACAAAATTATCTATAGAAATAAAATTTTGACAAAATTTTCTATAGAAATAAAATTTTGACAAAATTTTCTATAGAAACCAAAATTTGATGAAAATTTCTGTAGAAATAAAACTTTGACATAACTTTCTATAGAAATAAAATTTGGACAAAACTTTCTATAGAAATAAAATTTTCTATAGAAATAAAATTTTTACAAAATTTTCTTTAGAAATAAATTTTTGACAAAATTTTCTAGGGATATAGAATTTTGATAACATTTTCTACAGAGATAAAATTTTGACAAAAATTTTTATAGAATTAACATTTTGACAAAATTTTCTATAGAAATAAAAATTTGACAACATTTTCTATAGAAATAAAATTTTGACAAAATTTTCTATAGAAATAATATTTTGATAACATTTTCTACAGAAATAAAATATTGACAAAATTTTCTATAGAAACCAAAATTTGATAAAAATTTCTGTAGAAATAAAACTTTGACATAACTTTCTATAGGAATAAAATTTGGACAATATTTTCTATAGAAATAAAATTTTGACAAAATTTTCTATGGAAATAAAATTTTGACAACATTTTCTATAGAAATAAAATTTCGACTAAATTTTCTATAGAAATAAAATTTTGACAAAATTTTCTATAGAAATAAAATTTTGACAAAATTTTCTACAGAAATAAAATTTTGACAAAATTTTCTATAGAAATAAAATTTTTACAAAATTGTCTATAGAAATGAATTTTTGACATACTATTTTACAGAAATAAAAATTTGACAAAATTTTCTGTAGAAATAAAATTTTGACAAAATTTTCTATAGAAATAAAATTTTCTATAGAAATAAAATTTTCTGTAGAAATAAATTTTTTGACAAAATTTTCTATAGAAATAAATTTTTACAAAATTTTCTATAGAAATAAATTTTTGACAAAATTTTCTAAACAAATAAAAATAGAAATAAAATTTTTACAAAATTTTCTATATAAATAAAATTTCTATAAAATTTTCTTTAGAAATAAAATTTTGAAAAAAATTTTCTATAGAAATACAATTCCAAAAAATTTTGTATACAAATGAAATTTTGAAAAAAATTTGCATAGAAAAGAAATTTCGACAAAAATTGTGTGTAGCAATAAAACTTTGACAAAATGTTCTATAGAAATTAAATTTCGGCAAAAATTTTCTACAGAAAAAAAAATTTGACAAAATTTTCTGACATATGTTAATTTTCTATAGAAACAAAATTTCGACAAAAATTTTCTACAGAAATAAAATTTTGACAAAATTTTCTATAGAAATAAAATGTTGAGAAAATTTTCTATAGAAAAAAATTTTGATAAAATATTCTATAGAAATAAAATGTTGACAAAATTTTTTATAGAAATAAAATTTTGACAAAATTTTCTATAGAAATAAAATTTTAACAAAATTTGCTATAGAAATAAAATTGCGAAAATATTTTCTATAGAAATAACATACACTCAAGTGAAATCGGTCTAAAGGGTGATCGGTCAAAATATTCAGTTTGGCTTTCGCTTTTCCAAATCCGAATTGCCGGGCCTCACGCTTGACATCTGCCATCAGATTTTGTACAGCCACCTTGTCCACCTTCTTCGCCGCAGAAAGCCAGTTTTCCTTGAACTGCTGCTCGTCCTTAGTATTTTTTTTGGTCTTCTTTAGGTTCCGCTTGACAATAGCCCAGCATTTCTCAATTGGGCGGAGCTCTGGCGTGTTGGGAGGGTTCTTGTCCTTGGGAACCACCTGCACGTTGTTGACGGCGTACCACTCCATGGCCTTTTTACCGTAATGGCAAGATGCCAAATCCGGCCAAAACAGTACGGAACAACCGTGTTTCTTCAGGAAAGGCAGCAGACGTTTATTCAAACACTCTTTCACGTAAATTTCTTGGTTGACAGTCCCGGAAGCTATGAAAATGCTGCTTTTCAAGCCACAGGTACAGATGGCTTGCCAAACCAGATATTTCTTTGCGAACTTTGACAGTTGTATGTGCTTGAAAATATCTGCTACCTTTCCCCTTCCTTTTGCCGTATAAAACTCCTGTCCCGGAAGCTGCTTGTAGTCGGCTTTGACGAAGGTTTCGTCGTCCATTACCACGCAGTCAAACTTCGTCAGCATCGTCGTGTACAGCCTCCGGGATCGCGCTTTGGCCGTCGTATTTTGTTTATCATCGCGATTTGGAGTCACTACCTTCTTGTAAGTCGATAGTGCGGCTCGTTTTTTGGTTCGATGCACGGTTGTAGACGATACACCCAGCTTATTTGCGGCATCTCGGAGAGAGAGGTTAGGGTTTCGCGTGAAACTACCGGCAACTCTCTTTGTCGTCTCAGCGGCTTCCGGTTTTCGATTTCCCCCGATCCAGACTTCCTGGCTGTCGACAAACGTTCCCCAAACACTTTAATTACATTTGTAACGGTTGATTTGGCAACTTTTAGTGATTTTTCCAGCTTTGCGTGCGAGTAGCTCGGATTTTCGCGATGCGCGAGCAAAATTGTGATACGCTGCTCTTCTTGCTTGGACGGCATTTTGACAACTGAAGAGTGAATTCCAAAATCAAAATAGGAGCAACATTCTACACACACACACCTTCAAAATGAGAGGTGTTCAGGTTTTTTAAATGCAAAATTGAAAGAAATACGTCAAGTTTATATTGACCAAATTTTGACCGTATCACCCTTTAAAATTCATCCGATCTGGTTGAAATGTGGTACGTGCTGGTAGTATATGATATTTAACAACCATGCCAAAAGTGGTCCATATCAGTCCATAATCATATATAGCCCCCATATAAACCGATCCCGAGATTTGGTTTTGGAGCCTCTTGGTACATTGTGCTAGTATATGGCCGTTAACAACCATGCCTAACTAGGTCCATATCGGTCTATAGTTATATATAGCCCTCAGATAAATCGATCCCCAATCGCACAAAAATTGCTCCATATCAAGTTCATAATTGTATATAGCCCCGTATAAGCGACCCCCATATTTCAATTCTGGCTCCCTACGTACCGTGCAAAAGTCCATATCGATTAGTAATTATTTGTAGACTTAACAGGATGGCTGATAAGTCCTAACAAAGAAAAACACTTTTTTGTTGTCAAAATACGTTTTTATTATTCAACATAGTTCCCTTCAAGAGCGATACAACGATTATAACGACCTTCCAACTTTTTGATACCATTTTGGTAGTACTCCTTCGGTTTTGCCTCAAAATAGGCCTCAGTTTCGACGATCACCTCTTCATTGCAGTCAAATTTTTTCGCTGCTGGCATCCTTTTGAGGTCTAAGAACAAGAAAAGATCGCTGAGGGCCAGATCTGGTGAATACGGTGGGTGGGGAAACAATTCGAAGCCCAATTCATGAATTTTTGCCATCGTTCTCAAAGACTTGTGGCACAGCGCGTTGTCTTGGTGGAACAACACTTTTTTCTTCTTCATATGGGGCCGTTTTGCCGCGATTTCGACCTTCAAGCGCTCCAATAACGCCATATAATAGTCACTGTTGATGGTTTTTCCCTTCTCAAGATAATCGATAAAAATTATTCCATGCGCATCCCAAAAAACAGAGGCCATTACTTTGTCAGCGGATTTTTGAGTCTTTCCACGCTTCGAAGACGGTTCAACGGTCGCTGTCCACTCAGCCGACTGTCGATTGGACTCAGGAGTGTAGTGATGGAGCCATGTTTCATCCATTGTCACATATCTGCGGAAAAACTCGGGTGTATTACGAGTTAACAGCTGCAAACAGCACTCAGAATCATCAACACGTTGTTGTTTTTGGTCAAATGTGAACTCGCGCGGCACCCATTTTGCACAGAGCTTCCGCATATCCAAATATTGATGAATGATAGAACCACCACTTTCCTTTGATATCTTTAAGGCCTCTGCTATCTCGATCAACTTCATTTTACGGTCATTCAAAATCATTTTTTGGATTTTTTTGATGTTTTCGTCGGTAACCACCTCTTTCGGGCGTCCACTGCGTTCACCGTCCTCCGTGCTCATTTCATCACGCTTGAATTTTGCATACCAATCAATTATTGTTGATTTCCCTGGGACAGAGTCCGGAAACTCATTAGCAAGCCAAGTTTTTGCTTCTACCGTATTTTTTCTTTTCAGAAAACAGTATTTTATCAAAACACGAAATTCCTTTTTTCCATTTTTTCACAATAACAAAAGTTGCTTCACAAAAGACGCTCTATCTCACAAACTAATTGACTTACAGACGTCAAATTTTGACACGAATCATTTGAAGGTTGGTACTATATAAAAATAATATGCATTTAATACTAGCTACGCCATCTATGTGTCAGACCGGGGACTTATCAGCCAACTTGTTATTCTGGATCGTGGTGAAATTCTGAGTCGATGTAAGCATGTCCGTCCGTCCGTCTGTTGAAATCACGCTAACTTCTGAACGAAACAAGCTATCGACTTGAAATTTGGCACAAGTAGTTGTTATTGATGTAGGTCGGATGGTATTGCAAATGGGCCATATCGATCCACTTTTACGTATAGCCCCCATATAAACGGTCCTTCAGATTTGGCTTGCGGAGCCTCTAAGAGAAGCATATTTCATCCGATCCGGCTGAAATGTGGTACATGGTGTTGGTATATGGTCTCTAACAACCATGCAAAAATTGGTCCACATCGGTCCATAATTATATATAGCCCCCATATAAACCGAACCCCAGATTTGGCTTGCGGAGCCTCAAAGAGAAGAAAATTTCATCCTATCCTGCTGAAATTTGGTACATGGTTGTGGTATAGGGTCTCTAACAACCATGCAAAAATTGGTCCACATCGGTCCATAATTATATATAGCCCCCATAGAAACCGTTCTCCCGATTTGACCTCCGGAGCCTCTTGGAGGAGCAAAATTCATCCGATCCGGTTCAAATTGGGAACGTGGTGTTAGTATATGGCCGCAAACAAACATATCAAAATTGGTTCATATCGGTCTATAGTTATATATAGCCGATCCCAAATCACACAAAAATTGGTTCATATCGGTTCATAATCATGGTTGCCACTCCAGCCAAAAATAATCTACCAAAATTTTATCTATCAAAATTTTATTTCTATAGAAAATTTTGTCAAAATGTTATTGCTATAGAAAATTTTGTTAAAATTTTATTTCTATAGAAAATTTTGTGAAAATGTTATTGCTATAGAAAATTTTGTTAAAATTTTATTTCTATAGAAAATTTTGTTAAAATTTCATTTCTATAGAAAATTTTGTCATAACTTTATTTCTGTAGAAAATTTTGTAAAAATTTTATTTCTATTGAAAATTTTGTTATGCCACGTATGGACTTGCTTACAATTTAGAAGACGGTGTTAGGAGGTTTTAAGATATCTTGCCATCGGCAAGCGTTACCGCAACCCAAGAAATTCGATTGTGGATGGCAATGTTTAAAAGAAGTTTCTACGTAATCCATGGTGCCGAACTTACGGCCGTATATACTTGTTATGATACTTACCTTTAATTAACAGGGATATCAGCTAACCCTATTCTGCTGAAGAAAGGAATACAACTTTTTGTTTTATAATTTTTATTAAATCTTTATTCAATACTTATTTACCATTTACGACATTTTTAATCAGCTTTTACAATTTTCACTAAAGAAATACATATTTATACTGTCTTCTTTTCAGTTGTTGTTGGTTTATTTCGTTCAAATTTGAATTCTATTTCATAAGAAATAAATTGTTTTGTTTTTTTTTAATGTTCCAGTAAACACGAACGATTGAGAAATGTTTGAATTCAAGAAGTATTCAAATAATAATTTTTGAAGACGATTCGAATTCAAATGTTTCTCTAATGTGTATGTTACAAAATATGTTTTTTTGGGGAAAATGTTTGGGGGTTTTATGTATTTGTTGGATTATTCAAAATTTTCTTGGAAATATAGAACAGCTACAAACATGGGTGGAGTTGGAACAAAAACTAAAAAATTAAAATTCACAAAAATGTTTCTACAGTATTTCTATAAATTTTATTTAGGTTTTTTCTTTGTTTGTGTGGGCAATGGATGGGATTTACAACTACATTTACACAATTGCATTTTTTGTCTTAAATTTTAGCTTTGACAAAGCTTCGGTTGTTTTTTGGCAGTTGATCTCTAATTTTTTTGGTTTTTGTTTTGTGTATTTGTGATTTTTTCGGGATTTTTTCCGAGTGTAGTTGATGATGCGCACAGTGGGATTTTCGCTTTCATAGCAATTACAACAAGTACATATGTAGTGCGTTTTGTTTGGGGAAAAAATACTATAGTTCTCTATTCTGGAGGAGGTTCATTTGCTTCACTTTTGGGAGATCTTTTTATTTTACGTTATTGAATTTTTATTTTTGAATTTGTTTAATTTTCGTATTTGTTTTTTGTTTGTTTCAAAATTTCATTTTAAAGTTTCTGTTGAAATGAGCTGATTTTATTTTTATTATCTGTTTTTAAAATTTTGTTTTTTTTTGTTTTTACAAAAAGCATTTATTTTTCTCATCTAAATTTAGACTTTGGATCTTTGAAAATTAATTCTAGAGGATTAGGGAGGGAAAGGTAAAGATTTGAATGTTGAATTCATTCAAATTTGTAATGAATTCATGAGGACAATCATTATTAATTTTTGGTATTAGCTGCATTTTCTTCACAATGTATGAATAATTTAGCTTATTAGTTTTTTGTTTATTATTATTATTATTATTATTTTAATTATTTTTATTTTGTATTTTTAGTTTTAACAAATTATTATTAGTTAGGTATATATTGTTTTAAAAAGTTTTCAAAAAATGAGGACAAAACTCAAAAATTGTTTTTTTCTTCTCTTGATTTCTTTACTTAAATTCAAAATTTAACGGTAGGCTACAGATACTTCAATTTATTATTACTTTTTTCCTTAATAAAAATTCACTTTTCAATAATACTTTCAGGGAGAATTTGTATTTAATTGTTTGTTTTCCTATGTTACTTTTGGTACATTTTAAAATTACGAAAAAAAATACAAATAGTTGAACATTTTAAAAATATTGCTAAGGGATGTATACAAGTTGAATATTTTAAAATTTGAATGCTTTCCGTTTTAACATAAATTATTTTTGGATTTTTTATTTATTTTAATATAAAGCTATTTTGTAGCTTAGTTTCTTAGAATTTTTCACTAAAAGGATTACGAAAACTTCTACGAGTTTGTCAAATACGAGCCCATCTTTGAACTGACAATTAATGTACACAAAATGCTTTCGAAAAATTCCTCTTTAATGAGATGTCTTTTTCGCACGAAAAACTGTTATAGTCCACATAAAAACGTTTGTGCGGAATAACTGCGAAATCTTTGTTTTGAGTTTTTTTTTCGAACAGATCGTGAATGCAACTCTGACGTACGAAAAAATAGGCGTTATTGTATTTCCATCAATTAGGGGGAATATTTGAATTCATTTTGTTTTCAACTCAATTCTACTGCGGTTTAAATTCCAGTATTTTTCAATTGTTTATAGCCAACAAACACAAGGATGAGTATTTTTCACATGTAACACCATATCAATTTGATAGTGAATGCCATATTCAATATTAATTCAAATGGCCTTGCAAATTGATTGCCTTCAACAAATTTTCCAATAGGTTTGAAGCATTAAAATGAAATTTAGTTTGAAAAGATGTTGCTAATATGTTGAGAAATTGTTGCTAACGTGTTGAATTCTACTGTTGAGGGTAATGTCTGTTTTTTTTAGTTGAGAACGCGATTTTCTCAACAATTTCTCAAATTGAATTTTAAGGTAATTCTTTGAAAAAATGTTTGAAAGCGTATTGAATTTAAGCATTTCTCCAATGCTTGTGTTTATTGGGTATTTACAGGATGACCATTTTATTATTTCTTCGTCTTCCTAGTTTAGTAAATAAAACAAATTCTCGTATATTTTTAAGCTTTCCTTTCAGTGTTCTATATGGCTGGTGGGAGTTATAAATTGAAATAAATAACTTAATTTATAGAATCACGTTGGTTATTTCTACAGTGTTTTGGGTGGATATTTTCTCTGGCAATTTTTAGCTTCTGAAAAAAAGATAAAACACAAAAATTCCATTTATCTAATAAAAATACAATGACTATCTTACCTATTTCACAAAATTAATTTGGGTTGGTTGGTTGTCTATTAAAATCCAATATATTTAGCATTTTATTCGTTAGTTTTAGTTAATGGCCAATCGGCGTTACAAAATCAAAAAATTGCAAAAATTTTATTCTACTAAAAAACAAACACCCCTCAAATTGGGGAAATTAGTTTTACAAAAAAATAAATACAATTAATAAAGGTTGTATAAAATAATAATAGATTTAAAAAAGTAACAAAATAATAAAAACAAAAGAAATTAAATTTAACAGAATTTTTAACAGAAACTATAACAATAATAATGTGTACACATTAACGAAAGAATCATGTAAACAATCTAGAGGGATTGTTAAAATTTGAACTAAGCTGTAACGAATTAAACAAATTTTTTCAGCAATAGGGCCACAGCAAAGAATAATGATGTTGCCATAGCTAAAGATGAGACACTGAGACCAGCAGCGGTATTGCAGTTATCTTCAGTGCAGGAGCATACCACTTGGCGGCCACCAAAACCGGCACGTGTATAGCAGGTGTTGTAGTTGGTTTGATTTTGGAAACCACAGGTACGGATGACACGGCTATCGGGGGGTACTGTGGATTGAAACGAGAGATGATTGAAGCAAATTAATTAATTTTATATATAGATGTAAAATATAATGATTATTATTTATCAAGTTTATCAATATAACAATTTTGCAATGTCCTTGGCTAATCTCACAGCCATTTGAATAACCTCAATTTACAGCCTGATTCGGTATGTCGATCGAGCTCTATCGATCGACTGAAATGGAACCAAACATCTGAATTTATAACCAAAAATCAGCTGTTTTTATGCATTTTGGTCGATCGATAGAGCTCGTTCGACATAAAGAAACAGGCTGTTCATTTTATAATGAATAATTGTGTGCCGCCGAATAGACAAATTCAAATCGCCGTTAAGCCGCTGGCCGAATAATTTAGGACCAGCCGCCGCCGGCTTTATTCTCTACAAAAAATAAACATTTTAGAAATTTGGCTATTTAATTTTCAACATAGTTTTTTTTTAATATTCTATATTTTTTGCTAAGCTTGAGATCTTTTTGTTTTATTAACATATTTATTTATTCAATTCATCAATCCTGATATTTCTCAATTTTCGCTGAATTGCTTCCTCAGAGGTACATGATCTATAAACATATGTTGATATTAATTAATTAATTCGATTGTTTTAACTCAAATTCTTTAATTCACCTGAAAACCTGTTCTCTAGGAAAATAATGATTTCTGGCGGCGACGACTGCCTTACCTTTGTCCAGTGAGCGATTTTTTTAAATTTGCAAACAAAAAGTAATCTCTCGGGGCCAAATCACGAGAATAAGGGTGGTTAAATTGTAAGGGCCGATGTTAAATGTGAACCACACCTAAACGCCAAGTTTTTTTCCGAATTTTATTTGACATTTCTCTATTTCAGACTTATTCAATTTGAACCATGTACATCGTGAATGGGCAGAATGGTTCCAAGAAATGGCAACAGTGGATGATAAATTTTCGAAGAAAATCATCTTCAGTGTGAGGCACATTTTCACCTCAGTGGATTCGTCAATAAACAGAATTGCCGCATTTGGGCAAATGAGAATCCAAGAGTGATTGTCGAAAAACCAATGCACCCACAAAAAGTGACTGTTTGGTGCGGTTTATGGGCTGGCGGCATCATCGGGCCGTATTTTTTCCAAAATGAGGCCGGTCAGGCAGTTACTGTGAATGGTGTTCGGTATTGTGAGACGATAACGAACTTTTTATGGCCCGAATTGGAAGATATGGATGTGGACGATATGTGGTTTCAGCAGGACGGTCCCACTTGCCACACAGCTAACGAAACAATGGCTCTTTTGCGCAACGAATTCCATGGCCGTGTTATCTCACGTAATGGCGACGTCAATTGGCCGCAAAGATCATGTGATTTGACACCGCTGGACTTTTTTCTTTGGGGTTATTTGAAAGAAAAGGTTTCGTCGATAAGCCAGCAACAATTAAAAAGCTAAAGGATGAGATAATTCCGCACATTAACGGCATAGAACCTCCATTATGCCTCAGAGTCATCGAAAATTTGGACCAATGGAAGAAGGTGTGCCACCGAGGTCGCGGCGCCCATTTGGCCGATATTTTGTTCAATACATAATTGAATAATACCAATATATCATAATAAAATAAAATTACAATAATTTCCTAAATAGTTTGTGTTTTATTCAAAATCAACATCGGCCCTTGAAATTTTAACCACCCTTACAATCGAATTTTCTCCGTCAATTGGCTTTTATTCCATTCTACAGTTAGTTGAGCTTGTCCAGAGTTGTATGTTACAACCAATCCGACTTTCTAATTTTCATTTTATTTATCTCTACTGTGTATAATTTTTGCAAAATTTTTATAGACACGTTGTATTCAGTTCGGTTGGTTGAAAAATTCAGTTCCTTTTGTAGCAATTACAATATTTATATATATATGTTTATACCCTCCACCATAGGATGGGGGGTATATTAACTTTGTCATTCCGTTTGTAACTTATCGAAATATTGCTCTAAGACCCCATAAAGTATATATATTCTGGGTCTTGGTGAAATTCGGAGTCGATCTGAGCATGTCCGTCCGTCTGTTGAAATCACGCTAACTTCCGAACGAAACAAGCTACCGACTTGAAACTTGGCACAAGTAGTTGTTATTGATGTAGGTCGAATGGTATTGCAAATGGGCCATATCGGTCCACTTTTACGTATAGCCCCCATATAAAGGGACCCCCAAATTTGGCTTGCGATTGCTCTAAGAGAAGCAAATTTCATCCAATCCGGCTGAAATTTGGTACATGGTGTTAGTATATGGTCTCTAATGACCATGCAAACAATGGTCCACATCGGTTCATAATTATATATAGCCCCCATATAAACCAATCACCAGAGTTGACCTCTGGAGCCTCTTGGAAGACCAAAATTCATCGGATTCAGTTGAAATTTGGTACGTGGTGTTAATATATGGCCTCAAACAGCCATGCAAAAATTGGTCGAAATCGGTCCATAATTATATATAGGCATATAAACCGATCCCCAGATTTGACTTCCGGAGCCCCTTGGAAGAGCAAAATTCATCCGATTCGGTTGAAATTTGGTACGTGATGTTAGTATATGGTATTAAAAACCATGCAGGAATTGATTCTTATCAGTCCATAATTATATATAGCCCCCATATAAACCGATCCCCAGATTTGACCTCCGGTGCCTTTTGGAGAAGCAAAATTCCTCCGAACTGGTTGAAATTTGGTAAGTGATGGTAGTATATGATATTTAACAGCCATGCCAAAAGTGGTCTATATCAGTCCATAATCATATATAGCCCCCATATAAACCGATCCCGAGATTTGGTTTTGGAGCCTCTTGGAGGAGCAAATTTCATCCGAGTCAGTTGAAATTTGGTACATTGTGCTAGTATGTGGCCGTTAACAACCATGCCTAACTAGGTCCATATCGGCCTATAGTTATATATAGCCCTCAGATAAATCGATCCCCAATCACACAAAAATTGGTCCATATCAAGTTCATAATTGTATATAGCCCCCATATAAGCGACCCCCATATTTCTATTCTGGCTCTCTACCACGTATGGACTAACTCACAATTTAGAAAACGATGTTAAGAAGTTTTAAGATACCACAACCCAAGTAATTCGAATGTGTACAAGTTTCTATGCAATCCATGGTGGAGGGTACATAAGATTCGGCCTGGCCGAACTTACGGCCGTATATACTTGTTTAGTTTAATATATACCACATATGGGCTACCGTGCAATTTAGAAGACGGTGTTAGGAAGTTTTAAGATACGTTGCCATCGGCAAGTGATACCACAACCCAAGTAATTCGATTGTGGATGACAGTCTTTAGTACAAGTTTCTATGCAATCCATGGTGGAGGGTACATGAGCTTCGGCCTGGCCGAACTTACGGCCGTATATACTTGTTTAAATTTAAACGAATATATTTCCATTTCTGTCGAGATGAGTCGACTTGGCGGTGTCGTCGCACAGTGCTTCAATCCTATACAACGAATGGTCAAAGTAGAAGGAGGCATCGTAGGAATGTGAAACTGTGAAGGTCCTTGTTGATGGACAAAATTAAGAAAAAATTTAAGTTTGGTTTCGATCGGACCTCCCATACAAAGGGATCAAAAATATCTGATTGCATAGAGGGGTGATATTTAAAATTTAAATTTTATTTCTATAGAAAGTGTTGTCAAAATTTTATTTCTATAAAACATTTTTGTCAACATCTTATTTCTATAGAAAATTTTGTCAAAATTTTATTTCTATAGAAAATTTTGTCAAAATTTTATTTCTATAGAAAATTTTGTCAAAATTTTATTTCTATAGAAAATGTTGTCAAAATTTTATTTGTATAGAAAATTTTTGTCCAAATTTTATTTCTATAGAAAATTTTGTCAAAATTTTATTTGTATAGAAAATTTTTGTCCAAATTTTATTTCTATAGAAAATTGTGTCAAAATTTTTTTCAATAGAAAATTTTGTCAACATTTTATTGCTATAGAAAATTTTGTCAACATTTTATTTCTATAGAAAATTTTGTCAACATTTTATTTCTATAGAAAAAATTTGTCAACATCTCATTTCTATAAAACTATTGTCGAAATTTTATTTCTATAGGAAATTTTGTCAAAATTTTATTTCTAAAGAAAATTTTATCAAAATTAAACAAAGAAAAATAAAAAAATCTACGCCTTGACATTTGTTCTCTCAATAAAGGAGAGCTGGATTAGCAAAATATTTGACATTCCGCCAAGAGCAGGGTTGGCCTGTCACAAACTGTGACTTTTGCGACATACATTTGCGACGGTATAATACGTATGTCGCAAAAGTCGTAAACCTACTGTAGAAAACCAAATTTTGAATAGAAGAAATCCTGAACATTTTTTAATATAGTTTGACAGCATTCGCTGTGAGTTTCTGCAGAAATTTGTGAAAGTTTTCCCATGGTCAAGCCTATTTTCTTAGGTAGTATCGAAATTCCCGTTGGTGAGTGTGCAAAATACCTTGGGGTTATATTGGACAGGAGACTGAACTTAAAGCTAAGAAAGGATGAGAAAATCCACGGTTACCCTGTACTCGTGCAAAAGGCAATAGGGAACTGGGGGACTAAAACCGAAAATTGTGAACATTCCTAAGAATTGAAACTTCTTCGCACATACCATCGTCTTGGATATCATCGTATTCGCTGCCTAGCTGACGCGACTAAAGTATTTTCAGTTTGCTTTTTCTTTTGCTTTTTTTTACTTTTTCTGCATTTACGACGCGTATGTGACGTTTACGACGTTTACAACTTTGCGACAGTCGCAAACCTAAAAAAGTTTGATACAGACCATCTCTGGCCAAGAGTTATGGATTTCCGTAGCGAAATGTTGACTTTCCATAGGAAATACACGAAAATACTTGTTCGCCTACCGATAGTCGCTGTGGTTGTGCTTACACACTCAAAGCTGGCTATGAGTCTTTACTAAATTATATATGTACTTACGATTATTTACAGAGAATTCAATAACTTGAGATATTTTACGACAATATGTCGAAATACCACGTCCTCTTGTTGAATAGACTTCTTCACAGTCCTTAAGGAGATTATCTGGTGGTATGTCCAATGCACAGTCTGTTTCTTTATGACTATTGCAGACGTAACATTTTATGGCAGAACCTGAAACAAGAAAAAAAGGAGAATTTATTTATTTTTGCTTGTGGTTTATAAATATTTTTTATTATGTAGTTAAAACATGCAATTATTCTCTGCAAAACACACAAATAGATTCAACAGGTCGTCTTTTTAAAAGTCAATCGCATCACTACATCCTTTCATTGCCTGCCTCAATATGTCATCATGGTAGACAGTCTTATCTTATTTAAAGGACCTATTCAACTATTGAGAGCACTTGTCATGGTAATGAAGTGACACATCTAGATTCTTATTAATGATATATTTACGACAATGCGAGAGAGAGAGAGAGATAAAGAGAAAAGCATGTCATATGAGAACGATGGCCGGTTTTTTTTATTGTGTGTATTATTTGTCATTAAAAGGGAAAATTTTGAATCAAAACGAGAAAGTGGACTTAAATCGACTCGAGGCGAATCGTTCGTCTAAATTGAAACTAAAATAACATTAGATATATTCGCTAGAAAAATTGTCATAAACTCATTATTTATGATATACTATCGAACACCGAAACAATTGGGATTCCATAGACTCTGGTTTTCGATATATCAATATTGTATTTTTGACGGATCGTTCGTCTCGAGGCGAACGAAAATTCCACGAACAGGCCGTTAATTAAATATGCCTCGGGATCCATTAACGCATGTTCTACTTGTAGTATGGAACCAGCTTATAAATATATTGTAGTTGTTTCAGACTGAGGAACTCTGCGACTAAGTTAGGTTAGGTTAGGTTAGGTGGCAGCCCGATGTATCAGGCTCACTTAGACTATTCAGTCCATTGTGATACCACATTGGTGAACTTCTCTCTTATCACTGAGTGCTGCCCGATTCCATTTAAGCTCAATGACAAGGGACCTCCTTTTTATAGCCGAGTCCGAACGGCGTTCCACATTGCAGTGAAACCATTTAGAGAAGTTTTGAAACCCTCAGAAATGTCACCAGCATTTCTGAGGTGGGATAATCCACCGCTGAAAAACTTTTTTTTGGTGTTCGGTCGAAGCAGAAATCGAACCCACGACCTTGTGTATGCAAGGCGGGCATGCTAACCATTGCACCACGGTGTGTGCGACTAAGTTAGTATGTGTTCATAGTGATCTGGTAGTGAGTCAGGTACCCAGCAGAAAAAAATTGGAAGTTCTTCCAAAGACACAACTTTGAAAGCACTTCTAGAAGAAGCACTCCCGATAATGTTCTTTATTTTAACTACCCAGGTAGTTCTTTTAATTCAATTTTTTTATAACTTGGTTTTTTCATACTTTTAATGGGTAATTTAGGTTAAAAACAGAGTAAGAATTTATAAAATAGTACAAATCATTTAAATTTTGTCGAAAAAAATGCTAAATCCAATTTGAAAAAATTGTGAATTTTGAAAATATTTCCAACAAGCGTTAGAATCCATTAAAAATTATAAAAATTATTTATTTGAGAAAATATTACAGACTTTTTTAATTTACATCCAAAACATTGAATTCGGATCACACCTAAAGAAGTGATGCAAATTCAGTGCAACGACTGTTGTCGTTGCCTTCTCTGTACCTTACCTCTAAGGTTCAGAGGTCTCAAGTTTGGAGTATGTATGTTATCGTTTGGGTGAGTGGTAGCATGCTACTTAGATATCTATCAGCTTCTCCAGAACCTTAAAAAGGAATCGGATTGAGGTTTCCCTGTCTAATTTTGGCTGACATCGGCTCTGATTCGTTCTTTCCATGGTACACTTCTTTTATTCCAGAAACTCCTTGGATTTAGGTTAGGTTAGGTGAAGTGACAGGCCGTTATTTTAATCACTATTCAGTCCATTGTGGAACCACAAGTTGTGAACTTCTTTCTTATCAATAGGTGCTGCCGTATTCAATGATCAGGGATTTCAACGAATCTTACCAGCGCTTCAGAGAGGTGAGACCAATTAGAGGAGCTTTGAAACGCTTTGAAAAGTCATTAGCATTACTGAGAGGGGATAATCCAGCGTAAAAACGTTTTGGTGTTGGGTCGAAACTGGGATTGAACCCAAGACTCGTTGTATACCAGGCGGCCATGCAAACCATTTCTCCACGGTGGTTCGCAACATTTTACCTTTAAATTGACGAGGTTATTCGAAATTCTTCTTACATGGGATAAAGTTTTTTCTCGTTGGAATATACTATAGTTATATGCAGACGACATCTGCCTACTATCCCATAAACACTCTGGCATGCAAAATAAGCTAAACGACCTCGTAAAAACAAGTAGGTTTAGAAATTAGTAAAACTTTCACAATTTTCGGAGGGCAACTTCACCATCTCTAATCAGTCCATCTTCTTTGTTAACAACTTTTGCTATTTGGGCAGTAGTATGTCTATTGACAACGGTATAGAAGAAGACGTTGATAATCGGCTGAAAAAAGCCAGATCAGCATTTGGTCGACTGAAGAAAATATGGAGGGCAAGACAAATATCTCAGAACACAAAAGTAAAGATCTTCACTTTGAGCGTAATATCAATACATACTTCTATTTGGACGCAAAATCTGGGTCATATCTAAAAGCATAGCCCAAAAATGCAAACTTTTGTCAATAAATGCCTTTGTACAGTATGTGGTATATTCTGACCCAATACATAAACAAACGTAGGACTGCATACAAAGGTAAATGAAGAACCAATAAAAAGGCAAATTGCTAGAAGAAAATGGAGGTTCGGGCTTACATAAAGAAAACCGGCAAACAGCATCTCTAGAATGGCCCCGGCATGGAACCCCCAAGGATCAAGAAGACCAGGACGACCCAAAAACACATGGCGCAGAACATACAAAATGGCTTATTAAGAATAAACTAATATATACGGCCGTAAGTTCGACCTGGCCGAATCTTATGTACCCTCCACCATGGATTGCGTAGAAACTTCTACAGAACATTGTCATCCACAATCGAGTTACTTGGGTTGTGGAAATACTTTCCGATCGCAAGGTATCATAAAACTACTTAACATCGTCTTCGGTTTATCTGAGGGCTATATATAACTAAAGACCGATATGGACCTAATTAGGCATGGTTATTAAAGGCCATATACTAGCACAATGTACCAAATTTCAACTTAATCGGATGAAATTTGCTCCTCAAGAGGCTCCAAAACCAAATCTGGGGATCGGTTTATATGGGAGCTATATATGATTATGGACCAATTTTAGCATGGTTGTTAGAGACCATATACCAACACCATGTACCCTCCACCATGGATTGCGTATAAACTTCTACAAAAGATTGTCATCCACAATCGGGTTACTTGGGTTGTGGAAATACTTTCCGATGGCAAGGTATCATAAAACTACTTAACATCGTCTTCCGTTTATCTGAGGGCTATATATAACTATAGACCTGTGGTGTCTGCACCATACGCATTAACAATCGCCTTAGCACATTGCACCAATGGCGGAGTTGCCATAACAACGTTTAACGATTATTTTAGTTAAGACTTTTCATGGCCAAAGAGAAACGAATGCCGTTCATGAAATCGTGAACACCCGTGGACCAAATCGTGAACATTCCGTTTTGATTTTTATACCCACCTCCATAGAATGGTGACGGGGGTATAATAAGTTTGTCATTCCGTTTGTAACACATCGAAATATCGATTTCCGACTATATAAAGTATATATATTCTTGATCAGGGAGAAATTCTAAGACGATATAACGATGTCCGTCTGTCTGTCTGGCTGTCTGTTGTAATCACGCTACAGTCTTCAATAATGAAGCAATCGTGCTGAAATTTTGCACAAATTCGTAAATGAAGAACCAATAAAAGGCAAATTGCTAAAAGAAAATGGAGATGGATCGGGCTTACATAACGAAAACCGGCAAACAGCATCTCTAGAATGGCCCCGGCATGGAACCCCCAAGGATCAAGAAGACCAGGATGACCCAAAAACATATGGCGTAAAACCATACAAAATGAATTATTAAGAATAAACAAATATATACGGCCGTAAGTTCGGCCTGGCCGAATCTTATGTACCCTCCACCATGGATTGCGTAGAAACTTCTACAGAACATTGTCATCCATAATCGAGTTACTTGGGTTGTGGAAATACTTTCCGATCGCAAGGTATCATAAAACTACACCCTCAAAAAAATCACTTCTCTAACATATGTTCCAAACATATTTTGCAGGAAGCATATATATTATTGGATACTGCCAAAACATTAATATGTTTGTTTTATGTGAACATATTATATGTTTGGAAGCATTTTGAGCCCAAAAATAGTATATGCTTGGAAGAATTTTCCCCAAAGAAGATTGTACTCATTCCCTCACATAATTTTAATTTCCACGAAATTTTTTAGTTCTTGGCACCTTTTTCTGTAATACAAATAATGTTGAAGAAATTATTCAGAATCGAACCGAGGACCATACAGTTTGTAAGCCATCACACTATCTACTGAGCTACTTAGCTGTTATGGCCATCAATAGACAATTATCGTTATAAGTTATATTTATGTAGCATAGTCTGCAGCGCCCACGAGCCGATGCATACAAAACATTATTTAACAGAAACATACATTTGTTGGCCACGTGGAGCAGTAGTTAGCATATCTGCCTTGCATGCAAAGGGTCGTGGGTTCAATCCCTGCTCCGACTAAACACCATTTTTTTTTTTAATTTACGTTACACATTTATATTTATACTACATTAAATTATATATAAATTATATATATTAAATTGTTTAATAAAACTTCGAAATGTGGGTTATTAAAGATTTACAGTCAGAAACAGTGCTTGATATAAACGAAATGGACTGAGCTTTTGTATAAAATATCATTATTTTTTTTATTGGAAAAATAACAATTTTGTAATAAAAAACTGTTTTTGGTATAAAAGTTTGAAATTTTGGAAGGAATTTAAAAACTCTAACAAAAGAAGAACGTGGAGTCGAGTATAAACATACATAAATAATTTTATAATATACACATAAATTTATTTAGGCGTGTGCAGTTTTTACTAGCATTTAACACCATTTTAAATGCATTTAAAACTTATCGTGTTTTGTACTTAATTTAATTTTTACCCTTAAGGCCGGTATTAAGTTGGCATTATTGCTCTAAAATGACCCTGTTTTGCCTTTTACTTTTCTTTAATAATTCATTTTAAAGAAAATAAACTTTTTCAATTGTTGTAGCTGCAAAACACGAACTTAATGCCCGCTTTTATATTTGAAGGTGTCCGTCAAGTCCTCTTGGGCTACTTATTAATAAAGGGGAACTAAACTTTGTTTTTATACATTTTACTGTTTAATTTTTCACTGTTTTCTCCTTTTTTCATCTTACTGTCCCAACTCTAGAAAGAGTATAGTGCCCTTTCGTTATTTTTATGAAGATCCCTTTGTAATTTTTGTATATTTTCCACCGATTCTTTTTAATTTCCTTTGTCTGAATATTTTGACTTACTCCTCGTACGTTCCGATTTCTTTTAACAAACCGAGAAAAAAATTGTGCCCATAATGCCAAAATGATAAACAAAACACATGTCCACACATACAAAAAATGCTGCTCTCAAGACGAAAACACATGCTGTTTTTTTTTTTAATGTCTATTCTCTTTACTCCGAATACTCTAATATTCAAATTAAATAATATTTAGACTTAAGCATATCAAATTTTTGGCCTTATCATAAAACAGTTTTCCGAAACAACATACAAGCGGTTTCACAGAAGTTGCTCTCTTTTGATTCTGTGTTATGTTGATATCTTTCGATTTCCATCTCTATTTCTTTCTCTACATTCTCTCTCTGTCACTCTCTGAATAAAATATCACAACATATATATGTTTACTCGAAATTTGTAAATGTATATATATTTACATTCACACATATTATTTTTATGTAACATTCATGCCCCAAACATAATATATTCTAACATACTAACATATGTGTCCCAAACATTTAGAGTTAGTTTAGGAACATTACATGTTTGCACTTAAATATATTGTGTTTAAAAATTGTGCCCGAAACACATTTTGTTTATATCGGAGCATATGAAAAACATATTTTTATAACAGTGTACTTAACATCGTCTTCGGTTTATCTGAGGGCTATATATAACTAAAGACCGATATGGACCTAATTAGGCATGGTTATTAAAGGCCATATACTAGCACAATGTACCAAATTTCAACTTAATCGGATGAAATTTGCTCCTCAATAGGCTCCAAAACCAAATCTGGGGATCGGTTTATATGGGAGCTATATATGATTATGGACCAATTTTAGCATGGTTGTTAGAGACCATATACCAACACCATGTACCAAATTTCAACCGGATCGGATGAAATTTTTCTCCTCCAAGAGGATACAGGGTTCAAATCTGGGGATCGGTTTATATGGGGGCTATATATAATTACGAACCGATCTGAACCAATTTTTGCATGGTTGGTAGAGACTATATACTAACACCGCGTACCAAATTTCAACCAGATTGGATGACATTTTCTTCTCTAAGAGGCTCCGAAAGCCAAATCTGGGGATCGGTTTAAATGGGGTCTATATATAATTATGGACCGATGTGGACCAAGTTTTGCATGGTTGTTAGAGACCATATACTAACACTATGTACCAAATTTCAACCGGATCGGATGAATTTTGCTCCTCCAAGAGGCTCCAAAACCAAATCTGGGGATCGGTTTATATGGCATCTATATATGATTATGGACCAATATTGGCATGGTTGTTGGAGACCATATTCTAATACCATGTACCAAATTCCAACCGGATTGGATGATAGGTTTATATGGGGTCTATATATAATTATGGGCCGATGTGGACCAATTTTTGCATGGTTGTTAGAGACCATATACTAACACTATGTACCAAATTTCAGCCAGATCGGATGAAATATGCTTCTCTTAGAGGCTCCGCAAGCCAAATCTGGGGGTCCGTTTATATGGGCGCTATACGTAAAAGTGGACCGATATGGCCCATTTGCAATACCATCCGACCTACATCAATAACAACTACTTGTGACAAGTTTCAAGTCGATAGCTTGTTTCGTTCTGAAGTTAGCGTGATTTCAACAGACGGACGGACGGTCATGCTTAGATCGACTCAGAATTTCAACACGACCGAGAATATATATACTTTATGGGGTCTTAGAGCAATATTCCGATGTGTTACAAATGGAATGACAAAGTTAATATACCCCCATCCTATGGTGGAGGGTATAACAAGACACTTAATGATATTGAAATTATTTGTATAGACAAATACAAGATTCTTGTAGAGGGCCTATGCTCTCTAGAGGAACAATAAAGGGAAAACTCTTTGGTCACCCACTATCTGACCTTTTGTCGAAATAATTCATCCGGGAATTGATCAAGTGGCATAGCCCACATTAAAGAACCTTTCATATTTCGTTTCAAATTAAATGCCTTTTCTATTTCCTATTCACATGACAGAGCAAGATTATTCCTCCAACACCATCTAAATTTCACCTAATCACGTAAAGCACTCTATTTTGTCTTGCGGTTAAGCACGACGAAGAAAACATTTCGTCTTGCTTTCGGCCTTTTCTTACTGTATCCTCTTTCTTTATGGGTGGTGAGGGCCAGGAACCTAGTGAATTGGGCGTGAGCTACAAACAATGCCTATCCAAGCTTGTCTGTCTGTCTGGCATATACACGAAAAGAATCTTGTACAAAGCATTCAAGTGTTGTTGTTTTTTTTTAATGTCTGAAGTAGATGCAAATTGTGTTATTTAAGAGGACGTAACAATAGTCACAGCCACACCATATCATTAATGGCAGTCAACCGATGCAAGAATCATGAAATCTGCTTAGGAATGAAATTAGGCTGTAGTCTATTCATTTACATAATTTGTAGCGTGAATAAAAAGTTTAGGTTGGAAAAGTTTTTTTTTTATGTAGTTCCATCCGCTGCGATGGTTTCATCCATACTATCTCCGATGATTTAATAACATATAGGATAGGAAAGTTCTTGAATTTCAAGATATTACACCCATAGGTGAGGTTAGGTTAGGTGGCAGCCCGATGTATCAGGCTCACTTAGACTATTCAGTCCATTGTGATACCACATTGGTGAACTTCTCTCTTATCACTGAGTGCTGCCCGATTCCATGTTAAGCTCAATGACAAGGGACCTCCTTTTTATAGCCGAGTCCGAACGGCGTTCCATATTGCAATGAAACCACAGCTTTGAAACCATCAGAAATGTCACCAGCATTACTGAGGTGGGATAATCCACCGCTGAAAAAATTTTTGGTGTTCGGTCGAAGCAGAAATCGAACCCACGACCTTGTGTATGCAAGGCGGGCATGCTAACCATTGTACCACGGTGGCTCCCATTACACCCATAAACAAATCATAAACGGCGTGGTCATTTCGAAACGATCCGTTCATGAAAATGATCCAACACACACATGTTGTCAAACTGAGAACAGATGGGGTCAATCTGACAACGTAAAAATGACACCATACATTGCCAAAACAACAATCAGCGTTCATGATCTGAAAACGTAATGGTTTCGAATTTATAAACAAAATTAAAAAAATATTTCCGCTACAGTGACTCGAACCTGTGGTGTCTGCACCATACGCATTAACAGTCGCCTTAGCACATTGCACCAACGGCGAAGTTGTCATAACAACGTCTAACGATTATTTTAAGACTTTTCATGGGCAAAGAAAAACGAATGCCGATCATGAAATCGTGAACGCCCGTGGACGAAATCGTGAATGTTTCCGTTTCATTTTGACAACGTCCGTTCACGATTGTGAAACGCAATTTTTTCTATTAGTGTAGACTTCGCGATAGCAGATTCTTATCCATATATAAATTACTTCAAATAGTTTATAGTAATATAAAAAAAATGTAAGGAAGTAACTAAATTCAGGAAGCCAAACTCTTTGGATGGATTTTTGGATTGAATAATACTATACTCTGTGCAAAATTATTCATTGCAAGATGGAATTAAAGATTCTATGAAATAGCAGCATATCAATCAATGGTTTAAACACATACGCGCCAAAATGAATGAATTGGCAAATGGCTCAAACAGAAGTAAAACAAGTATATACGGCCGTAAGTTCAGCCAGGCTGAATATTATGTACCCTCCACCATGGATTGCGTAGAAACTACTACGAAAGACTGTCATCCACAAATTTCAACTCACTCGGATGAAATTTGCTCCTCCAAGAGGCTGCAAAACCAAATCTCGGGATCGGTTTATATGGGGGCTATAAATGATTATGGACTGATATGGACCACTTTTGGCATGGTTGTTAAATATCATATACTACCACCACGTACCAAATTTCAACCAGATCGGATGAATTTTGCATCTCCAAAAGGCACCGGAGGTCAAATCTGGCGATCGGTTTATATGGGAGCTATATATAATTAGGGACTGCTAGGGACCAATTCCTGCATGGTTCTTGGATACCATATACTAACATCACGTACCAAATTTCAACCGAATGGGAAGAATTTTGTCCTTCCAATAGGCTCCGGAGGTCAGATCTGGGGATCGGTTTATATGGGGCCTATATATAATTATGGACCGATATAGACCAATTTTGGCATGGGTGTTTGAGGCCATATATTAACATCATGTACCAAATTTCAACTGAATCAGATGAATTTTGGTCTTCCAAGAGGCTCCGGAGGTCAAATCTGGTGATCGGTTTATATGGGGGCTATATATTCAGCCGGATCGGATGAAATACCATCCGACCTACATCAATAACAACTACTTGTGCCAAGTTTCAAGTCGGTAGCTTGTTTCGTTCGGAAGTTAGCGTGATTTCAACAGACGGACGGACGGACATTCTCAGATCGACTCAGAATTTCAGCACGACCCAGAATATATACTTTATGGGGTCTTAGATCAATATTTCGATGTGTTACAAACGGATCCTATGGTGGCGGGTATAAAAATCAAACTGCGATCCGAGGAACAATGGAGCGTAAATTGAAAATAAATCTAAATGACAAAAGGAACGATGAGAACGAAAGAGATGGAACTAGTTACAGTCGTTCCTTTTAGTGAACCGTTCATTGGAACTAGTTCGTTCCGGAACGACACAAGACTGGGCAACGTCCAATGAGGAGACGCTGGATGTACTATTGGACACACATTTTCCTGGAAATCAGACGGTTGAACCATGTTCTGGCGGTGCCACAGCGGCTCAATGGTAATTTCCTATCGGGGAAATTGTAACGGAATATAGAATAAAATGGGGGTTAAATAGTTTTGGACCATTCAAATTCCCCGGACCTGATGGAATTACTCCGGCGGAGTTACAAGCAGTGACTGACAGAATTATCCCCTGATTTTCAGCGATATATATACAGGATGTATCAACTTAGCATATATTCCAGGAAAGTGGAGGGAAACTAAAGTTGTTTTCATACCTAAAGGTGAGTACTAAATTCGAGTTTAGCCGCTAAAATAAAAAATAAACATATTAACCCCCATTTTCATGAAGCTCCGTTAATGCTACGTTAGCTAACGAACTTTTAAAACATACTATGGATATTTCTGTCACCTTGCCTTTATATTCCATATGTCAATTAGGAACTTAACTGCTGAAAACTTTTCTGTTAAATTTATCAGGAGAGAAGATATTTGCAATTTACTTTCTGTTAACTGGCAGTTAAAGCCTAACGGAGATACATGAAAATGGCCGTAAAGCAGAGTAACTTTATAACTTTTTTAGTAAAATTTATTATAACTTGGTGGGGAAATGTCCAAAGCAACAATTGAAAAAGTTTATTTTCTTTAAAATGAATTATTAAAGAAAAGTAATCGTGAAAAAATGACTGTTTTAGCGCGATAATGCCAACTTAATACTGGCCTTACAGCGGGAAAAGCCTCTCACTCGAGTGGGAAGGATTTCCGAACAATCAGCTTATCCTCATTCCTACTTAAGACTCTGGAGAGGATGATAGATATTTATCTTAGACCTAGCGTCGATTCAAGTTTGCTCTCGAAACGACAGCATGCATACTTGAAGGGCAGGTCTACTGAGACCGCATTGCATGAACTAGTCTGCTTTATTGAAAGCTCATTATTTGTCAATGAATACACAATCGAAGGGACATTCAATAATGTCCATCCGAGCTCGATATTAAATGGACTGTCAACTCTGAATGTTGATCCAGGTATACTTCGGCTGTTAGACGAACTTCTAATGAGGAGACGTATTTCAGCCACACTAGGACAAGCAAACATACAAATGTATGTGAACAGAGGCACTGCCCAAGGAGGAGTTCTATCGCTTCTTCTTTGAAATGTTGCTATAAACAACCTTCTGGTTTCCCTAGAAAAAGAAAGGATACAAGTGGTGGCATACGCAGATGATGTGGCTCTAGAAGTCAGGGGAAATTCCCATCCATAATCAGAGATATTATACAGAGAGCCCTCCGGATGACTGAGATATGGGTGAAAGAGAATGGTCTTGGGGTAAATCCTGCAAAGACAGAACTAGTCATGTACTGCAAAGATCACAAAACTCCCAGGTTAAGCCCATATCCTTAGAGGGTATTGAAATTACTTTTGGTGAGTGTGCAAAATATCTTGGCGTTATTTTGGAAAGGAAGCTGATATTTAAGCTTAATATTGATGAAAGGGCGAGAAAAGTCACAGTACGGAAAAAAGTGGGGATTAAACCCGAACATTTTACATTGGTTATACACGGCAATGGTTAGACCTATAATGCTAGCTATATGGTGCTGTAGTCTGGTGGCCGGCACTTCAGCAGCCGAGAAGTTTAGATAAAGTTCAGCGTATGGCTTGCTTGTGTATCTCAAACAGTTAGCTGCAACAAGGGCTGTGCGGTTGCGGGAGCTATCGCTGTGGTCGGATAAAAGTCTTCAAAATAAAGCCATATGTGTCTAACGTAGTGGATTACACTCTGGCGAAACCACTTTTCGACAAAAAGTTTAAAACTCTAGATCTCAACAGTGAGGCGTGGTGTACACAGACCCCGGGGAATAAAAGATATATAGATTTCTACACTGATGGCTTCAAATTGGATGGACAAGTGGGTTTCGGAGTATATTCTAAAGACCTGGAACTTCGAATATCGAAAAGATTACCCAATCAATGTAGTGTATTTCAGACTGAAATATTAGCAATAAGAGAGGTGGCGAATTGGCTGAGAAGTAATGTTCCAACAAATGTTGGCATTAATATATACTCAGACAGTCAACCTGCAAGAAAATCCTTGGATTATGTGTGCCTTAACTCGAAAACGGCCATCGACTGCGGCAAATTTCTCAACGATATCGCTGAGCAGTACAATATTCACCTAATATGGGTGCCTGGCCGTAGGAACATACCGGGGAACTGCGAAGCGTATGGGTTAGCAAGGCTAGAAACTATCTTACATATTCCAAGTGAACTAGAATCTGTTGCTATGCCTCTGGCTACCTGCAAGCAAATGGTCGATGGGAGAATTGCAAGGGTTATAACGACACGAAGCAAATACGGCCCCATTTAAATTAAACCGCACACTAGATATGCTGGTGTTCTCAAGACGTCAGATATCACTCCTGATATCTGCTATAACGGGTCGCTGCCTGATAGGAGATTTTACAAAAACTATTGGCGCGAACATGATGAGGAGGAAAAGGAATCAATTAAAAACCTCTTATGCGAGTGTCCTGCATTTTGTGTAAGGCATATAGCTTTAGATTACTGGCGGACCTGGAAAACGTTAACTTAAACAGGCTGTTTTTGGAACAATCTGGTTGGTTCAATAGAAGAAAATAATCGAGAAGGTTCAGCGGTTAAAACTAGAAGTGCCTATATGTAATAGGTACTTTTAGTTAATGTGGTATCACAATAAGTGAGTTTGAAACTTAATCGGGCTGCCACTTAAACCTAACATAAGGTACTCCCACGACACATTTGGTACCTTCTTCAACCTTCTTTAATTTCAAAATTAAGTGTGAACTCTAGTCGAAATCAGATTATCCTTACAAAAAATTGGGACATTATTCTCAATTTAAATAGAACATTTTATTTTCGAAGGCCTAAAGACTGTGGAAAAATACCATTTGGCTTAGAGAGTATCGTTACGGATGCTATTTATCATCCCTGATTAATATAATGTAAAGAGTTGCTGCTACCTTAACTAAGTATCGGAATGATGTTATGTGTTACTTTGGAAATATTGTGTCATTTGCTCGATACACGGACGAAAAAGACTGTATTTCATATGTTTGGGTGTAAAAATTGTATGTTTGGAACTCAAAATTTTTAACACAATATTTTTAAGTGCAAGCATATAATGTTCATAAACTAGCACAACATGTTTGGGGCATATATGTTAATATTATGTTTGGCACATAAAATGTTTGTAAATATAATATGCTTAGATACAAACATATATTAATTTAGAAATAGCCTATAAACATATATGTGTTTAGAAAAAGAGACCTAGAGAGTATGCTGCAAGTAAAATAATGGAAGTAACCAATTGGCGCCTTAAAAATATATCCACACAAAGAAAATTTCATTAAATTCTTTTTCCAACAGTGTATGCCCTAAGGTGAAACATAATATGTTTGAACAGTACAAACAATATTTTGCTTGGACCAATCTTGAAAATATATATGCTTGAAGCAAAATGTGCTTGGGGCATATGTTACAGAAGCGATTTTTTTGAGGGTGTAGTTAAACTTTACCCAGTTGATCTCGTATCATGTTCGACGTTCAATATTCTTCCTTTTAAAGTTCAATCATGTTTTAAAACTTTATCTAGATATATTTCTTTCCTTTCCTTACTTTGGGAATATTGTGTCATAGGCTCGATATTTATATACCATTTCTCAGTTGATCACGTATCCTAGTCGATATTCAATATTCTACCTTTTAAATTTAACTTCAATCATGTTTGAAAACTTTGTCTAAGAGACATTTCTTTCCTTTCTTTATACTACCACAAAAGCATTATTTTTTTCTACATAGTTTCAAGTAACGAGCATTTGCAGTATATCCTTTTTATGAAGAACCATAACCAAAACTGGTACAACACTTTGTGAACAACACAAAAAAATGAAAGCCTTAATGGAAGGATGCTCCCCATTTTCATGTGGTCTAAGTGGAATGTCTTATTGTTTCACCAGAAAAATGGAGGCTAACTTAAAAAGGAAGTATCTATGAGTGTATGGATGTGCTGATGCTGGTATCTAGATTTTAGGCCTCTGAACAAAGGAAATAAATGGTAACGAAGAGAGGGTAAAGAAAGCCAGGATGAAAAATACGAAATTGTTTTAGCAAATATAAGTTTGTGACAACATCAATTACATCATTTCACAATGGATGTATTGAATTGTCTATTTGAGCATTTAGAGCAAATCGGGGAGAATAAAAAAGAGAGCAAATCAATAGTGCTTGGAAGACTTCCAAGCAATAAGAAGAGAAGAAGTTATCCTTTTATAATTCTTTGAAAGGTATAGACATTCCAAAGAAGACAGCTAAAATGAACTATGTACATTTGAATACCTCTAATGCTGGTGATTTGATGAAAGGTTAATGTTCATAATTTGACTTGGAATTTTTTACTTCATATATGAAGGGGAGAACAAATGTCCATAACTTCAATGAGCAACAAAATAAGAGCAATATTTTTTAATTCTTCTTAAATTTTATTGTCTAAAACCAAAAATGTCAGAAGAAAATTTTGTCAAAATTTTAATTCAACATTTTATTTCTATAGAAAATTTTGTCAAAACTTTATTTCTATAGAAAACTTTGTCAAAATTTTATTTCTATAGAAAATTTTGTCAAAATTTTATTTCTATAGAAAATTTTGTCAAAATGTTATTTCTATAGAAACTTTTTTTTAAACTTTATTTCTATAGAAAATTTTGTCAAAATTTTATTTCTATAGATAATTTTTTCAAAATTTTATTTCTATAGAAACTTTTTCTTAAATTTTATTTCTATAGAAAATTTTGTCAAAATTTTATTTCTATAGAACATTTTGTCAAAATTTTATTTCTATAGAAAATTTTGTCAAAATTTTATTTCTTTAGAAAATTTTGTCAAAACTTTTTCTTAAATTTTATTTCTATAGAAAATTTTGTCAAAATTTTATTTCTATAGAAAATGTTGTCAAAACTTTATTTCTGTAGAAAACTTTGTCAAAATTTTATTTCTAGAGAAAATTTTGTCAAAATTTTATTTCTATAGAAAAATTTGTCAAAATTTTATTTCTATAGAAAATATTTTTTAATTTTTTTTTCAATAAAAAATTTTGTCAAAATTTCATTTCTATAGATAATTTTTTCAAAATTTTATTTCTATAGAAACTTTTTTTTTTTAATTTTATTTCTATAGAAAATTTTGTCAAAATTTTATTTCTATGGAAAATTTTGTCAAAATTTTATTTCTATGGAAAATATTTTTTTTATTTTTTTTTCAATAAAAATTTTTGTCAAAATTTCATTTCTATAGATAATTTTTTCAAAATTTTATTTCTACAGAAACTTTTTCTTAAATTTTATTTCTATAGAAAATTTTGTCAAAATTTTATTTCTTAGAAAATTTTGTCAAAATTTTATTTCTTTAGAAAATTTTGTCAAAACTTTATTTCTATAGAAAATTTTGTCAAAATGTTATTTCTATAGAAAATTTTGTCAAAATTTTATTTCTATAGAAAATATTTTTTAAATTTTTTTTTCAATAAAAAATTTTGTCTAAATTTCATTTCTATAGATAATTTTTTCAAAATTTTATTTCTATAGATTTTTTTTTTTAAATTTTATTTCTATAGAAAATTTTGTCCAAATTTTATTTCTATAGAAAGTTATGTCAAAATTTTATTTCCATAGAAAATTTTGTCAAAATTTTATTTCTGTAGAAAATTTTGTCCAAATTTTATTTCTATAGAAAGTTATGTCAAAATTTTATTTCTAGAGAAAATTTTGTCACAATTTTATTTCTATAGAAAATTTTTTCAAAACTTTATTTCTATAGAAAATTTTGTCAAAATTTTATTTCTTTAGAAAATTTTGTCAAATTTTATTTCTATAGACAATTTTGTCAACATTTTATTTCATGGAAAATATTTTTTAATTTTTTTTCAATAAAAAATTTTGTCAAAATTTAATTTCTATAGATAATGTTTTCAAAATTTTATTTCTATAGAAACTTTTTTTAAATTTTATTTCTATAGAAGATTTTTTCAAATTTTTATTTCCATAAACATTTCTTGCTAAATTTTATTTCTATAGAAAATTTTGTCATACTTTTTTTGTATATGGAAAATTTTGTCAACATTTTGTTTCTATAGAAAATATTGTCAAAATTTTATTTCTATAGAAGGTTTTGTCAAAATTTTATTTGTACAGAAAATTTTGTCAAAATTTTATTTCTATAGAAAAGTTTGTCAAAATTTTATTTCTATTGAAAGTTTTGTAAATAAAATTTATAGAAATAGAAATAAAATTTTGACAAAATTTTCTATAGAAATAAATATAGAAAATTTTGTCAAAATTTTATTTCTATAGAAAATATTTTTTAATTTTTTTTTTAATTGAAAATTTTGTCGAAATTTCATTTCTATAAATAATTTTTTCAAAATTTTATTTCTATAGAAACTTTTTTTTTTTTAATTTTATTGCTATAGAAAATTTTGTCAACATTTTATTTCTATAGAAAATTGTGTCAAAATTTTATTCCTATAGAAAATTTTGTCGAAACTTTATTTCTATAGAAAATTTTGTCAAAATTTTATTTCTATAGAAAATATTATTTAATTTTTTTTTTCAATAAAAAATTTTGTCAAAATTTCATTTCTATAGATAATTTTTTCAAAATTTTATTTCTATAGAAACTTTTTTTTTAATTTTATTTCTATAGAAGATTTTTTCAAAATTCTATTTCCATAAAAATTTTTTGCAAAATTTTATTTTTTAAAAAATTTGGTCATAATTTTTTTGTATATAGAAAATTTTGTTTCTGTAGAAAATTTTGTCAAAATTTTATTTCTATAGAAAATTTTGTCATAATTTTATTTCTGTAGAAGATTTTTTCAAAATTTTATTTCTATGAAAAATTTTTGCAAAATTTTATTTCTATAGAAACTTTTGTCATAATGTTTTTGTATATAAAAAATTGACCTTTTTATTAATTTTTAAGAATTATTTTGCACAGTTTCGACTATAGGTCGATTAAAAAACATAGATATGATGTTTTTCTTTTATTTTTATTTCCAATATTTCGGTTGACTTCGTCAAAACCGTTTTCAAGGATTTGTTCTGGTGTGCACATCCAAGGGACCTCCTTTTTATAGATGTTTCTATAGAAAATTTTGTCAAAATTTTATTTCTATAGAAAGTTTTGGTAAAAACTTTATTTCTATAGAAGGTTTTGTCAAAATTTTATTTGTACAGAAAATATTGTCAAAATTTTATTTCTATAGAAAATTTTGTCAACATACTATTTCTATTATTTGTGAAATACCTCTTAGTTGGAGAGGAATATTTTGTAAAATCTACCAAAACATCTGGAATTCTTGCAATCTAGCAAACAGTTGAAAATCTACCATTTTTGGTAGAATTCTATCAACTGATTTTTGTGGACATTGTGTGGTAGAAGTAAAGTGAAGAACTTCCTTTTTTAGCCATTTTAGCCGTGGAACGCCGTTCGGATTCGGCTATAAAAAGGAGGTCCCTTGTCATTGAGCTTAACATGGAATCGGGCAGCACTCAGTGATAAGAGAGAAATTCACCACTGTGGTATCACAATGGACTGAATAGTCAAAGTGAGCCTGATACATCGGGCTACCACATAACCTAACCTAACCTAGCCATTCTTGGTTGACGCATACTGAGTGTGACGGTGCTTAGTCCTTTTGAAATATCCATGCTCTGCGGCCGAAATGTTTATCTGTCTAGGGCTCCAATTCTGTTTCTAAAAATTTTAATAATAATGGCATTTATTTAGACCTCACTGTCGATGAATACAAATGGACACACAATTACCATCGGAGGCGCATGAGTTATTGTGGACAAGGTGTAAATTTGTAGATGTAGCTGGCAAGAACACCCATTTATTTCGACCAAGTGAAGGTTAGGTATAGTGACATCCCGTTATTTTAGGTGTTGGCTCTTTCCAGTCTAACTTTTTTGAGAATCGGTGTGCTCTTGCACTTTTTGGAACGTCATTGGCTTTAATTTAGCTCATTCTGAATGCTTTGCGTAAAACTTGCAAAATATCAGCCAAATTGGTTCAGATTTAGATATAGCTCTCATATATATCTTTCGTCCGATATGTATTTATTTTAGTATGTCTCATGATCGAAATAAATGTCAAGTATGGGAGTGAATTAAATCTCACTCATTCGCACATCACTAGTCATTTATACGTAACAGTATAGAATTCTTAGTAGGGTTCCCTGCTTATTTCTTGATATTTCTCTCTGCCATAAGGATATTCGTGTATATGTATATATACCTACTGTGCCGCACATAAGTTTTGGCACAGCACCCTAAACCACATAGTGGTCAGGGTATCTGCGAAAAAATGCGCCTACCAAAAATATTTATTTTAAGCTCCGTAAAATATATATCGATCGACTCAGAACCACCTCCTGAGTCGGCTTAGCCCTTGGTGTCCAACCGCCTGACCATGTATTTGTTGTTCGCAGCATTCAAGCCACTAATATTAACCGTTTTTGATTAAATTTGATACAGTTTTGATGGAAGAATGGGGAATATAGGAACAAAAATATCTATATTTATTGTCTAAAGGGTGATACGGTCAAAATTTGGTCAAGGGAAAACGCGTGTAAAACTGCTTGATGTTGTTATCAAACAAAAAGGAATGTCCAAAAAGTACTAAATGTACCAAAAACCTAATTTAGAACTACCTGTGCCAATACTTTTGTTCCTCAAAATATGTGTATTTTTTTAATGTTTTATAATTTGAATATTGGAAGAAGAATTTTTCTAAAAAAAAATGATCTAGATTATTAATGCAGTTATAATTCAAACATAAATATTTTATACCCTCCACCATAGGATGGGGGGATATATTAACTTTGTCATTCCGTTTGTAACACATCGAAATATTGCTCTTAGACCCCATAAAGAATATATATTCTGGGTCGTGATGAAATTCTGAGTCGATCTAAGCATGTCCGTCCGTCTGTTGAAATCACGCTAACTAACCGAACGAAACAAGCTATCGACGATGAAACTTGGCACAACTTGGTAGTGGTTATTGATGTAGGTCGGATGGTATTGATAATGGGCCATATCGGACCACTTTTACGTATAGCCCCCATATTCACTTTTACGTATAGCCCCCATATAAACGGACCCAGATCCGATCCAGCTAAAATTTGGTACATCATGTTGGTATATGCTCTCTAACAATCATACAAAAATTGGTCTACATCGGTCCACAATTATATATAGCCCCCATGTAAACCGATCCCCAGATTTGGCTGGCGGAGCTTCAAAGAGAAGCAAATTTCATCCGATCCGTCTGAAATGTGGTACATGGTGTTGGTATATGGTCTCTAACAACCATGCAAAAATTGGTCCATATCGGTTGATAATTATATATAGCCCCCATAAAAACCGATCCCTAGATTTGACCTCCGGAGCCTCTAAGAGAAGCAAATTTCATCCGATCCGGCTGAAATGTGGTAGCCTCTGAAGGAGCAAATTTCATCCGATTCCGCTGAAATTTCGTACATGGTGTTTGTATATAGTCTCCAACAACCATGCAAAAATTGCTCCAGATTTGACCTCCGGAGCCTCTTGGAGGAGCAAAGGTCATCCGATCCGGTTGAAACTTAATACGTTGTGTTAGTAGCTATATGGTCTCTAACAACTATAAACCGAACTCCAGATTTGACCTCCGGAGCCTCTGAAGGAGCAAAATTCACCCGATCCGGTTGAAATTTGGTACGTGGTGTTAGTATATGGTCTCTAACAACCATGCAAAAATTGGTCCATACCGGTCTTAATTATATATAACCCTCATTTAAACCGATCCCCAGATTTGACTTCCGGAGCTCTTGGAGGAGCAAAATTGATCCGATCCGGTTGAAATTTGGTACATTGGGCTAGTACATGGCCTCTAACAACCATGCCAAAATTGGTCCGTATCGGTCTATAGTTATATATAGCCGATCCCCAAAAATAATCTACCAAAACTTTATTACTATAGAAAATTTTGTCAAAATTTTATTATTATAGAAAATTTGGTCAAAATTTTATTATTATAGAAATTTTTGTCAAAATTTTATTATTACAGAAAATTTTGCAAAATTTTATTACTATACAAAATTTATCAACATTTTATTTCTATAGAAAATTTTGTCAAAATTTTATTTCTATAGAAAAAATTGTCAAAATTTTATTGCTATAGAAGTTTTGTCAAAATTTTATTTCTATAGAAAATTTTGTCAAAATTGTATTTCTATTAAAAATTTTGTCAAACTGAATTATATACGCATTTAATCGGCTTTTTATACCCTAAACCACATAGTGGCCAGGGTATAATAAGTTTGATCGGCCAAAAAATGTACCTACCAGAAATATTGATTTTAGACCCCATAAAATATATACCGATCGACTCAGAATCACCTCCTGAGTCGATCTAGCGCTTGGTGTCCGTCCGTTCGTCTGTCCATGTATTTGTTGTTCACAGGATTCCGGTCGCAATTATTAACCGATTTTGATGAAATTCGGTAGAGGGAGCTTTTTGGGAATAAGGACGAACGCTATTGAATTTGGAAGAAATCGGATCAAATTTAGATATAGCTCCCATATATATGTATCGGCCGATTTCGACAAATGGGGCCACGTTGCGTTTGTTTTCAAACGGATCGTCACCAAATTTGGCAAAAAGTAATCTTTTTCATCGTTCTTCAAGTCTGCAAAATTTCATTAAATCGGTTCAGATTTAGATATAGCTCCCATATATATGTATCGCCCGATTTTCCCAAATTTGGCCATAAAAACCTTATTTATTAAGCGATCTCACTCAAACTTGGCTTACTCTAATATTTTATGGTACTGACAATATGTGCCAAAAATAATCGAAATCGGTTCAGATTTAGATATAGCTACCATATATATGTATCGCCCGATTTTGCCAAATTTGGCCGTAAAACCCTTATTTATCAACCGATAGTGCTCAAAGTGGCCTAAATATAATCTTCTATACCTCTAACTGTATGTGCGCAATTTCATCGAAATCGGTTCAGATTTAGATATAGCTCCCATATATATGTATCGCCCGATTTTGCCTAATTTGGCCGTAAAACCCTTATTTATCAACCGATCGTAACCAAGGTTGGCTAAATATAATCTTCTATAGCACTAACTGTATGTGCAAAATTTCATCGAAATCGGTTCAAATTTAGATATAGCTCCCATATATATGTATCGCCCGATTTTGAAAAATTTGCCCCTAATAACCTTATGTTTGACCATAGGGGCCTCATTTATTAACTGATCGTATTCAAATTTTACACAAAGTGACCTTCTGTGGTATCAATCATACCTGCAAAATATTATACAAATTGGTTCAGGTTTAGATATAGGTCCCATATATATGAATCGCTCGATTTTGTCATATTTGGCCATAATACTCTTATTTATTAACCTATGTTATTCAAATTTCAAATTTTGATGTACTAGCTGATCGTATTTAGACTTACATGTAGCTCTTACATAAATCTATTGCCCTATTTGAAGAAATTTGGATTTATTACCCATAACTAATTGACCGATTTCCTCTTTTTTAATAATGGACTCAATATTAGTGGCATACTAACTCTTTTGGTGCAAAATAAACTATAGCTCCTAATATTAGACATTTCTGCTCAGATTGTGACAAGACACCCATAAACATGTACCCCCCTTTATGTTCTCCAAAACCTATACCAATGCTTATATTTACTAATTCAGTAGGGGTGGTTTAGGGTATAATATAGTCGGCCCCGCCCGACTTTCTACTTTATTCACTTGTTTTTTTTTAATATATACCCCGTATGGACTAACTTACAATTGAGAAGACGGTGTTAAGAAGTTTAGGATACCTTGCCATCAGCAAGTGTTACCGCAACCCAATTGCTTCGATTGTGGATGATAGTCTTTAGTACAAGTTACTACACTGAAAAAACAGTGAACCCACCAGGAAAGATAACTTTCGATTAATTTTAGAAAATTTGGAACTTTTTTAGAAAATTTTAACTAAACGGTATTACAAGTGCTGGCATCACTCCGATATGGCAAAAATAAGTAAATCTTTTTCGACAAATTCAAGAAAATTTATTAGACATAACTAAATTTTTTCAGTAGTTAAAGAAAATTTTGTAGTTTTAAGAGAAATCTTGGAGTTCAAAATTGCAAGAATGTCTTTTGTGACATACGAAGTTCATGATGGACACATTTTTGGTAAAATTTACAAATTTAAAGAAATAATGAACTATTTTGTAAGAAATACGAAATTAGGAAATCTTTATGCTTTATTTGTGTATAACTTTTTCCCGTTTTTTAGTTCAATTAACTAACATACGCAAAAAATTATTTGACTAAAATAAACTTTTTCCAAACATAATGATTCTATGAACTAATATAAAGTTAATATGGCTTTAGTGAAATAGAGAGTTCATTTTTTTTTTTTGAGAGTACGCAATCCATGGTGGACGGTACATAAGATTCGGCTTGGCCGAACTTAAGGCCGTATATACTAGTTTAATCTAAAATAGCTTCATATCACTTTTAACATGTGGGTTTTATTCAAAATGTTTTGGTGTGCCAATATTTATGTGCGTCACTGTATACGAGTATGTATACATTCCTTCATGAAATGTAAAATTATAGTACCTACATACATTTACTTATGCACAAGAACTCCTATTCAACGAAAGCATGCAAAAAAAATCACAATTGTTTGCTTTTCCATGCATGTTAGACATGCTGTCTTTCATGAATGTCCTTACATATTACACTTGGTTACCGAAACACAGCTTTATTGTTAGCCGAGGGATTGTTGGTGATCCCAAAAGAACTAGAAAATGTTTCCATGTCCTTTATTATGCTGTTATAAAAGTCCTTGTAACTACGACCTGAATTTATGCACTTTGGACAATAACTTTTCGGGTCACAACAAAGTTCAGAGGTTTGACATAATTTCTTATTAATAATAATGGATTCTAGGTAGATGGTAGTATCAATTTTTAATGGGTTATGTGGGAAAGTATTCTATGATGTGAATAATGTAGGTTGCTTTTATAACAATAATAATAATGGTTAAATGCATAAAATTAACTAGATATTAAAAAAAAAAATATTTAAATAATGTAAAAATTGTTTCTTAAGATTAAGAAAAAAATATGAGTTATACAGAATCGAGTCAAAAGAACGTGGGGGACATTTTTGGAAGAGCTTTTAAAGTTGTGTTTTTAGAAAAACTTCCAATTTTTTTTTACTGCACAAAAAAAAAATCTGATTCAATCACGAAAGTCACGAAATTAATTGAAATGTCTTCAATCACAAAAATGATAGTATCAATCACAGTTTTCATTGAGCATAAAAACTAAAATAAAATATTAAAAAAATTAATTGATTTCCTTAGTAAATTTAAAATTTTAATTGATTCAATTAAAAATATAATTGATGTTGATTGCAAAACTCAATAAATTTTTTAAGTAAAAACGTAACTATTTTCCATTACTTTCTTAACTGACTTTGTGCTTTTATTTTGATTAAAAGATTGATTGTTTCAAATAAATTTTTAATTAAAAATTAAAAAAAAATCATAACCTTGTTTAAGTGACTTAGTCTTTCGAGTTTGATTAAAAAAGTTAATTGTATCATTTAAATTTTTAACAAAAAATTTAAATAATTGAGTTAATTACCTTAATGTTTCTATCTTGATTAAAAAGTTAATTGTATCAATTAATTTTTTAATAGAACATTTTTTCAACCTCAAACAACTTTTTAACTGGAAATATTTTGGTGATATTTTTTTCTATCTGGGTTTGTTAATATATGTAAAAAGCATGTTTTTTGTCGATAGATGATATGTGTAACGAAATTTTAAAAATGTCTTTATTTTAAAGAAGCCATACCCTTAGCTCGGAATCAATACAAAAATGTTTTATATTAAAGTAAAATTGAGCGACCTGATTAATAAATATATGGACAGGCGGACGAACACCACGGTCTAGGATGACTCAAGAGGTGATCCGGAGTCGATTATAACCTATTTGATGTACCAAAAAAAAATCGTATTTAAACTAACGCTTAATTTAACTTATTTTTATTTCCAAGAAACTGTTTTATTTTTATACCCGATTTGTAACACATCGAAATATTGCTCTAAGACCCCAAAGAGTATATATATTCTGGATCGTGGTGAAATTATGAGTCGATCTAAGCATGTCCATCCGTCCGTTCGTCTGTTGAAATCACGCTAACTTCCGAACGAAACAAGCCATCGACTTGAAACTTGGCACAAGTAGTTGTTATTGATGTAGGTCGGATGGTATTGCAAATGGGCCATATCGGTCGACTTTTACGTATAGCCCCCATATTAACGGACCCCCAGATTTGGCTTGCGGCCCCTCTAAGAAAAACATATTTCATCCGATCTGGCTGAAATTTGGTACATGGTGTTGGTATATGGTCTCCAACAACCATGCAAAAATTGGTTCACATCGGTCCATAATTATATATAGCCCTCATATAAACCGATCCCCAGATTTAGCTTGCGGGGCCTCTATGAGAAGCAAATTTCATCCGATCTGGCTGAAATTTGGCACATAGTATTAGTATATGGTCTCGAACAAACATGCCAATATTGGCCCATATCGGCGCACAATTATATGTAGTAAATAAACCGATCCCCAAATTTGGCTTGCGGATCTTCTTAGAGAAGCAAATTTCATCCGATCCGGCTGAAATTTGGTACATGATGTTAGTATATGGTCTCCAACAACTAAGCAAACATTTGTCCACATCGATCCATAATTATATATAGCCCCATATAAACCGATCCCCAGATTTGGCTTGCGGAGCCTCTAAGAGAACCAAATTTCATCCGATCCGGTTGAAATTTGGTACGTGGTATTAGAATATGGTCTCTAACAACCATGCCAGAATTGGTCCATATTTATATATAGCCCTTATATAAACCGATCCCAGATTTGACCTCCGGAGCCTCTTGGAGGAGCAAGATTCATCCTATCCGGCTGAAATTTGGTATATGGTGTTGGTATATGGTCTCTAACAACCATGCAAAAGAAAGGTCGATTAAAACGAATATATTCATTTCTTGACCGGTATATATAGGGAAGAAATAATTATGAACCGATATGAATTTTTGTGCGGTAATTATAGAGCCAGAATTGAAATATGGGGGTCGCTTTATATGGGGGCTATATACAATTATGAACACGATTCTACCACAAATGGTAGATTGGTAGAATTCTTGATGTTTTGGAAGATTTTGCAAACTATTCCTCTCCAACTATGAAATGCTTCATAAATTTTCTAGAGAAATAACATTTTGATAAAATTTTCTACAGAAATAAAATTCTGACAAAATTTTCTATAGAAATAAAATTTTGACAAAATTTTGTATATAAATAAATTTTTGACAAAATTTTATATAGAAATTATATTTTAACAAAATTTCCGACAAAATTTTCTATAGAAAGAAAATTTAGACAAAATTTTCTATAGAAATATGAAATTTTGACAAAATTTTCTATAGCAATAAAATTTTGGTATATTATTTTTGCTCGAGTGGCAATCGTGATTTTTCTGTGACTGGGGATAGGTTTATTTGAGGGCTATATATAAAATAGATCGATACGGACCAAGTTTTTTTCGGATGAATTTTGCTGATTCAAGAGGCTCCGGAGGTCAAATCTGGGGATCGGTTTATATGGGGGCTATATATAATTATGAACCGATGTGGACCAATTTTTGCATGGTTGTTGGAGACCATATACCAACCCCATGTAGAACATTTTAGCCGGATCGGATGAAATTTGCTTCTTGCATGGTTATTAGAGGCCATATACCAACACCTTGTATCAAATTTCAGCGGGATCGAATGAAATTTGCTTCTCTTAGAGGCCCCGCAAGCTAAATCTGGGGATCGGTTTATATGGGGGGCTATATATAATTATGGACCGATGTGAACCAATTTTTGCATGGTTGTTGGAGACCAAATACCATGTACCAAATTTCAGCCGGATCGGATGAAATATGCTTCTCTTAGAGGGTCCACAAGCCAAATCTGGGGATCCCTTTATATGGGGGCTATAAAATTCAACCGAAATGGCCCATTTACAATACCACCCGACCTACATCAATAACAACTACTTGTGCCAAGTTTCAAGTCGATAGCTTGTTTCGTTCGGAAGTTAGCGGGATTTTAATAGACGGACGGACGGACGGACGGACATGCTTAGATCGACTCAGAATTTCACAACGACCCAGAATATATAAACTTTATGGAGCAATATTTCGATGTGTTACAAACGGAATAACAAAGTTAATATACCCCACATCCAATGGTAGAGGGTATAAAAATATTGATGACATATTTTAACCGTTCCATCCCCATCCACATTTTCTAAAAATGATTGAGTTTATTTAAAAGTAACAAATATTTATTAAATCAATTAATTCAATGATGGGGTAACATTTACAAATCAATTAAATTTGATTGCAAAATGTTGTACACATAGATATGTATGTGTATAACACACAGTCTCCATATATTTGAAATCATACTAATTGATTGTCGAGAGAAAAATTGAATTCTTGAACTTTGATTTTTAAGCACGAAAATCTATTAAGCGCGTGATTTTCTAAATATAATGTATTATTAAAATATTCAAAAAAGGCTTATAATACATCCATATGTACAAGAAAAACGAATTGTATGTATAAATTATTTTCTATTTCCACTTCATTGAATTATTCAATTTTCGCAGTAGTTAAACTAAATTTACCTTCAATCAAGAGGTGCAATAATTTGCAACGAACCTACGAGTTCGTTAAGAGAACGATCTTTGTTAAAAAAATAAGGCACAGTGGGGGGAAATTTAATCGGATTAGATTTAATATTATTTAATCTTGGGTTTTATAGAATGTTGGATTATTTTTTTTTTTAATCCAAGATTCAAAGATAAAATGACAAAATGATCTACACACTAATAATGAATTTAGGTAAATTTTATTTATTTTTTTTTAATAAAAAACAAGTAAGGAAAGTCTAAAGTCGGGCTGGGCCAACTATATTATACCCTGCACCACTTTGTAAATCCACATTTTTCTTACTATATCAAATCCGTCAAATGTGTTGGGTGCTATATATAAAGGTTTTTGTCCCAAATACATACATTTAAGTCTGACTCCATCTGAACAAAATTTATAATCTATAGACTAAAACAATTTAAAAAGTTTATTTTCTTTAAAATGAATTATTAAAGAAAAATAAAAGGCATTTTAGAGCGATGGTGTTAAATGCTAGTAAAAAACTGTTCACGTCTAAATAAATTTATGTTTATATTATAAAAATATTTATGTATGTTTACAATGAAAAAAATATTGTCGTGGGGTCAAAGATTTCATGTCTTTAAAATACGAATACAACTTTTGCTTAGCATAGAAGACGCATTTATCTAAAATAAAGTTATTTTCCTTCTCCAAAAGTCGATAAACTTTTCAATGAAGTCGTATTGTTCTCATAATTAAGTGATTTGACTTAAAAATGGGTATCTTAACATGAAAGAAAAAATTTATAGGCTAAGGTTAACTTGACTTTAAAAATTCAGAAAAATTTTTTAAATTTAATGAAATTGTCTTTAAATTTGTTGTCTTTTTGCATCTTGACTACAAAGCAAAAAATCGTTCAAATATAGGACATGTTTTTCAAAACTTTATTTTAAAGAAGTTTTTTACTTCAAACATAGCATAATTTCTACTGGAAGTCGAGTCCTAATTTGGAAAATAAAGTTGCCGTTAACTCGTTTTTACAGGACTTTTATAGCATATGAAGAAAAAAAGCTGAGAAAGCGAAAAATTAAAATTTGCTTCCTAGAAGCAAATACACAAAACCAAAATTTAAAAGAGAATTGTGTCTTAAATGTATCCTTACTTGTATTCTCCGCTTCTTTGGCTCGGAATCAATACCAAATTTTTTAAAGTAAAGACAAAATCTTTGGAACCGAGTATGCTTTTTTTTTCAGTGTATACTCGACTCCACGTTCTTCTTTTGTTAGAGTTTTTGAATTCCTTCCAAATTTTAAAGTTGTGTACCAAAAACAGTTTTTTGTTTCAAAATTGATATTTTTGCAATAAAAAACTAATATAATGTATTATTAAAATATTCAAAAAAGGCTTATAATACATCCATATGTACAAGAAAAACGAATTGTATGTATAAATTATTTTCTATTTCCACTTCATTGAATTATTCAATTTTCGCAGTAGTTAAACTAAATTTACCTTCAATCAAGAGGTGCAATAATTTGCAACGAACCTACGAGTTCGTTAAGAGAACGATCTTTGTTAAAAAAATAAGGCACAGTGGGGGAAAATTTAATCGGATTAGATTTAATATTATTTAATCTTGGGTTTTATAGAATGTTGGATTATTATTTTTTTAATCCAAGGTTCAAAGATAAAATGACAAAATGATCTACACACTAATAATGAATTTAGGTAAATTTTATTTATTTTTTTTTAATAAAAAACAAGTAAGGAAAGTCTAAAGTCGGGCGGGGCCAACTATATTATACCCTGCACCACTTTGTAAATCCACATTTTCGATACTATATCAAATCCGTCAAATGTGTTGGGTGCTATATATAAAGGTTTTTGTCCCAAATACATACATTTAAGTCTGACTCCATGTGAACAAAATTTATAATCTATAGACTTAAAATTTAAGTTGGCTAATGCCCTGGGATAGTACACTATGTTAGTAAAAACAGGTAAGGGAAGTCTAAAGTCGATCGGGGCCGACTATATTATACCATATCACATCCGTCAAATGTGTTGGGGGCTATATATAAAGGTTTGTCCCAAATACACACATTTAAATATCACTCGATCTGGACAGAATTTCATAGACTTCTACAAAATCTATAGACTCAAAATTTAAGTCGGCTAATGCACTAGGGTGGAACACAATGTTAGTAAAAAAATATGGGAAACATTTAAATCTGAAGCAATTTTAAGGAAACTTCGCAAAAGTTTTTTTATGATTTATCGCTTGATATATACACCCTCAAAAAAAATCGCTTCTTTAACATATGTTCCAAACATATTTTGCAGGAAGCATATATATTATTGGATACTGCCGAAACATTAATATGTTTGTTTTATGTGAACATATTATATGTTTGGAAGCATTTTGAGCCCAAAAATATTATATGCTTGGAAGAATTTTCCCCAAAGACGATTGTGCTCATTGCCTAACATACTCGTAATTTTCACTTCCACGAAATATTTTAGTTCTTGGCACCTTTTTCTGTAATACAAATAATGTTGAAGAAATTATTCACTTTTATAAATTTTTTAAATTTTACCTTTTGCCTGCACGGAGAATCGAACCGAGGACCATACAATTTGTAAGCCAACACACTATCCACTGGGCTACGTAGCTGTTATAGTCACCAGTAGATAATTATTGTTATAAGTTACAGTTATATAGCATAGTTTGCAGCGCCCACGAGCCCATGCAAACATAACATTATTTAACAGAAACATACATTTGTTTGCCACGTGGAGCAGTGGTTAGCCTGTCTGCCTTGCATGCAAAGGGTCGTGGGTTCAATCCCTGCTCCGACCGAACATTTTATTTATTTTACACATTTATATCTATACTATATTAAATTTTTATAATGAAACTTCGAAATGTGGGTTATTAAGATTTATAGTCAGTAACAGTGCTTGATATAAACGAAATTGACTGATTTTTGGATAAAATATTATTTTTTTATTGCAAAAATAACAACTTTGTAACAAAAAACTGTTTTTGGTACAAAACTTTAAAATTTGGAAGGAATTAAAAAACTCTAACAAAAGAAAAACGTGGAGTCGAGTATAAACATACATAAATAAATTTATAATATAAACATAAACTTATTTAGGCGTGAACAGTTTTTTACTAGTATTTAACACCATCGCTCTAAAATGCCTTTTATTTTTCTTTAATAATTCATTTTAAAGAAAATAAACTTTTTAAATTGTTTTAGCTGCAAAACTCGAACTTAATGCCCGTCAACTCCTCGTGGACTACTTATTAATAAAGAGGAACTAAACTTTGTTTTTATACATTTTACTGGGTCATTTTTCACTATTTCCTCCTTATTTCATTTTACTGTCCCAACTCTAAAAAGAGTATAGTGCACGGATGAAAAAGACTGTTTTTCATATGTTTGGCTATAAACATTATATGTTTGGAACACAAATTTTTAAACACAATATTTTTGAGTGCAAGCATATAATGTTCATAAACTAGCATAAAATGTTTGGGACATATATGTTAATATGTTAGAACATATTATGTTTGGGACATAAAATGTTTGTAAATATAATATGCTTAGATGCAAACATATATTAATTTAGAAATAGCCTATAAACATATATGTGTTTAGTAGCTTGGAGCGCTATTTAACAGGGAGCGATATTGAATTAAGTTGGTGGTTGTTGATTGTTATTACAAAATTAACATTTTATTTTTCCTTGGGCAATTGATCAGCTACTTCTTTGATCCTTACAAACTGTGTGGTCCGCTGTTCGAATCCCCGTCCGGCAAAAGGTAAAATTAAAATAAAAAAAATCATACAATTGAATAATTTCTTCTACAATGTTTGTATTACAGAAAAAGGTGCTAAGAACTAAAAAATCTCGTGGAAGTGAGAAAGATGTGGGGGAATATTCAATTGGGCAGAAACAAAATTTTGAGCATTCAGGTCGAAAACCTATGTTGTTAGCACCTATATTACCTGTTTATTTTCATAATTCATTTTGATTGTAAATATATAAATAAATAAATAAAATTTTGAGCACAATATTGTTTGGGAGAATTTTTTTAAGCATATAATATTTTTGGGTGCAAAATGCTTCCAAACATATTATATGTTCACAAAATAACATATTGTTTTTTGGAAGACAACATTATTGAATTTGGATGCAAAAATACAAAATGTTTGGAACTTAGACTACCAAAACATATATTGTTTAGATCAATATGCTTTCACACATATTATATATTGGAAGAGATCAAACATATAAATGTTTGAGCAATACCCAAAAATATATATGCTTGAAGCAAAATATGTTTGGGAGTATATGTTACAGAAGCGATTTTTTGTGAGCGTATGCCCTTTCGTTATTTTTATGAAGACCCCTGATTTCTTTTAACGAACCAAGAAAAAAATTGTGCCCATAATGCCAAAATGATAAACAAAACACATGTCCACACATACATAAAATGCTGCTTTCAAGGCGAAAAAATATGCTGTTTGTTTTTCAAAAGTCTATTCTCTTTGTTCCGAATGTCTATTCTCTTTATTCAAATTAAATAATATTTATGGCCTTATCATAAAACAGTTTTCCGAAACAACATACAAGCGGTTTCACAGAAATTGCGCTCATTTCATTCTCTCGCTGTGTTATGTTGATATCTTTTTATTCAACCCTCCCGAATCTCTATTTCTTTCTCTCTGTCGCTCTCTGAATAAAGTATCACAACATATATATGTTTACTCGAAATTTGTAAATTTATATATGTTTACATTCACGCATATTATTTTTATGAAACATTCATGCCCCAAACATAATATATTCTAACATATTAACATATGTGTCCCAAACAGTTTGTGTTAGTTTAGGAACATTACATGTTTGCACTTAAATATATTGTGTTTTAAAATTGTGCCCGAAACACATTTTGTTTATATCGGAACATATGAAAAACATATTTTTCTAACAGTGTATGTATTAGAAGTTTAGGAATATTAGAGTCGTTTTTACAACTTTTCGACTAAGCAGTGGCGATTTTAAAAGGGAAAATGTTGGTATTTTGACCATTTTTGTCGAAATCAGAAAAACATATATATGGGAGCTGTATCTAAATCTGAACCAAAATCCAACCAAATTTGGCACGCATAGCTAAAATGCTAATTCTACTCCCTGTGCAAAATTTCAACTAAATCGGAGTAAAAAATTGGCCTCTGTGGTCATATGAGTGTAAATCGGGCGAAAGCTATATATGGGAGCTCTATATAAATCTAAACCGATTTCAATCAAATTTGGCACGCATACACTGTTAGAAAAATATGTTTTTCATATGTTCCGATATAAACAAAATGCGTTTCGGGCACAATTTTAAAACGCAATATATTTAAGTGCAAACATGTAATGTTCCTAAACTAACACTAAATGTTTGGGACATCTATGTTAATATGTTAGAATATATTATGTTTGGGGAATGAATGTTTCATAAAAATCATATGTGTGAATGCAAACATATATAAATTTACAAATTTCGACTAACCATACATATGTTGTGATATTTTATTCAAAGCGACAGAGAGAGAGAGAGTATAGAGAAAGAAATAGAGATGGAAACCGGGAGAGTTGACGACGAAGATATCAACATAACACATCGAAAGAATCAAAAGAGAACAATTTCTGTGAAACCGCTTGTATTTTGTTTCGGAAAACTGTTTTATGATAAGGCCAAAAATTTGATATGCTTAAGTCTAAATATTATTTAATTTTAATAAAGAAAATAGACATTCGGAACCATTTGAAAAACAAACAGCATATGTTTTCGCCTTGAGAGCAGCATTTTAGGCATGTGTGGACATGTGTTTCGGGAGTTTTCATAAAAATAACGAAAGGGCACTATACTCTTTTTAGAGTTGGGGCAGTAAAATGAAATAAGGAGGAAATAGTGAAAACTTACACAGTAAAATGTATAAAAACAAAGTTTAGTTCCTTTTTATTAATAAGTTCTCCACGAGTAGTTGACAGACACCTTCAAATATAAAAACGGGCATTAAGTTCGAGTTTTGCAGCTAAAACAATTTAAAAAGTTTATTTTCTTTAAAATGAATTATTAAAGAAAAATAAAAGGCATTTTAGAGCGATGGTGTTAAATACTAGTAAAAAACTGTTCACGCCTAAATAAATTTATGTTTATATTATAAAATTATTTATGTATGTTTACACTGAAAAAAATATTGTCGTGAGGTCAAAGATTTCATGTCTTTAAAATACGAATACAAATTTTGCTTTGCATATAAGACGCATTTATCTAAAATAAAGTTATTTTCCTTCTCCAAAAGTCGATACACTTTTCAATGAAGTCGTATTGTTCTCACAATTAAGTGATTTGACTCAAAAATGGGTATCTTAACATGAAAGAAAAAATTTATAGGCTAAGGTTAACTTGACTTTAATAATTCAGAAAAATTTTTTAAATTTAATGAAATTGTCTTTAAATTTGTTGTCTTTTTGCATCTTGACTACAAAGCAAAAAATCGTTCAAATATAGGACATGTTTTTCAAAACTTTATTTTAAAGAAGTTTTTTACTTCAAACATAGCATAATTTCTACTGGAAGTCGAGTCTTAATTTGGAAAATAAAGTTGCCGTTAACTCGTTTTTAAAGGACTTTGATAGCATATGAAGAAAAAGGCTGAGAAAACGAAAAATTAAAATTTGCTTCCTAGAAGCAAGTACACAAAACCTAAAATTAAAAGAGAATTGTGTCTTAAAAGTATCCTTACTTGTATTCTCCGCTTCTTTGGCTCGGAATCAATACCAAATTTTTTAAAGTAAAGACAAAATCTTTGGAACCGAGTATGCTTTTTTTTCAGTGTATACTCGACTCCACGTTCTTCTTTTGTTAGAGTTTTTGAATTCCTTCCAAATTTTAAAGTTGTGTACCAAAAACAGTTTTTTGTTTCAAAATTGTTATTTTTGAAATAAAAAAATAATATTTTATCCAAAAATCAGGCAATTTCGTTTATATCAAGCACTGTTAATGACTATAAATCTTTAATAACCCACATTTCGAAGTTTCATTGTAAAAATTTTATAAATGTGTAAATTAAAAAAAAGTGTTCGGTCGGAGCAGGGATTGAACCCACGACCCTTTGCATGCAAGGCAGACATGCTAACCACTGCTCCACGTGGCAAACAAATGTATGTTTCTGTTAAATAATGTTATGTTTGCATGGGCTCGTGGGCGCTGCAAACTATGCTATATAAATGTAACTTATAACGATAATTATCTACTGGTGACTATAACAGCTACGTAGTCCAGTGGATAGTGTGTTGGCTTACAAACTGTATGGTCCTCGGTTCGATTCTCCGTGCAGGCGAAAGGTAAAATTTAAAAAATGTATAAAAGTGAATAATTTCTTCAACATTATTTGTATTACAGAAAAAGGTGCCAAGAACTAAAATATTTCGTAGAAGTGAAAATTACGAGTATGTTAGGCAATGAGCACAATCGTCTTTGGGAAAAATTCTTCCAAGCATATAATATTTTTGGGCTCAAAATGCTTCCAAACATATAATATGTTCACATAAAACAAATATATTAATGTTTCGGCAGTATCCAATAATATATGTGCTTCCTGCAAAATATGTTTGGAACATATGTTAAAGAAGCGATTTTTTTTTGAGGGTGCACTATTCACTCCATTGTGTCCTAAATTTAATGAAAACAAATTTAAAGCGAATATTATTATTAATTTTTATTTTTGATCCAAAGATTCCATAACTCAGTTTGGTAGAATTTTTGATGTTTTGGAAGATTTTGCAAAATATTCCTCTCCAACTATGAAATGCTTCATAAATTTTCTATAGAAATATAACATTTTGACAAAATTTTGGTACAATCGTGATTTTTCTGTGTTTGGGTATCGGTTTATTTGGGGCTATATAATATAGATCGATGCGGGCCAATTTTGGCATGGTTGTTATCGGCCATATACTAGCGAAATGTACCAAATTTCAACCGGATCGGATGAATTTTGCTCCTTCAGAGGCTCCGGAGGTCAAATCTGAAGTTTGGTTTTTAGTTGTTACACCCTCAAAAAAAATCGCTTCTTTAACATATGTTCCAAACATATTTTGCAGGAAGCACATATATTATTGCATACTGCCGAAACATTAATATGTTTGTTTTATGTGAACATATTATATGTTTGGAAGCATTTTGAGCCAAAAATATTATATGCTTGGAAGAATTTTTCCCAAACACGATTGTGCTCATTCCCTAACATACTCGTAATTTTCACTTCCACGAAATTTTTTAGTTATTCGCACCTTTTTCTGTAATACAAATAATGTTGAAGAAATTATTCACTTTTATAATTTTTTTAAATTTTACCTTTCGCCTGCACGGAGAATCGAACCGAGGACCATACAGTTTGTAAGCCAACACACTATCCACTGGGCTACGTAGCTGTTATAGTCACCAGTAGATAATTATCGTTTTAAGTTACATATATATATAGTTTGCAGCGCCCACGAGCCCATGCAAACATAACATTATTTAACAGAAACATACATTTGTTTGCCACGTGGAGCAGTGGTTAGCATGTCTGCCTTGCATGCAAAGGGTCGTGGGTTCAATCCCTGCTCCGACCAAACATTTTTTTTTTTTTTTTTTTAATTTACACATTTATATTTATACTATATTATTTTTTTTTAAATGAAACTTCGAAATATGCGTTATTAAAGATTTATAGTCAGTAACAGTGCTTGATATAAACGAAATTGACTGATTTTTGGATAAAATATTAATTTTTATTGCAAAAATAACAATCTTGTAATAAAAAACTGTTTTTGTACAAAACTTTAAAATTTGGAAGGAATTCAAAAACTAACAAAAGAAGAACGTGGAGTCGAGTATAAACATACATACATAATTTTATAATATAAACATAAATTTATTTAGGAGTGAACAGTTTTTTACTAGCATTTAACACCATCGCTCTAAAATTCCTTTTATTTTTCTTTAATAATTCATTTTAAAGAAAATAAACTTTTTAAATTGTTTTAGCTGTAAAACTCGAACTTAATGCCCGCTTTTATATTTGATGGTGTCCGTCAACTCCTCGTGGACTACCTTTTAATAAAGAAGAACTAAAGTTTGTTTTTTTACATTTTACTGTGTAATTTTTCACTCCTTTCCTCCTTATTTCATTTTACTGTCACTAAAGGGCACTATACTCTAAAAAGAGTATAGTGCCCTTTCGTTATTTTTATGAAGACCCCTGATTTCTTTTAACGAACCAAGAAAAAAATGGTGCCCATAATGCCAAAATGATAAACAAAACACATGTCCACACATACATAAAATGCTGCTCTCAAGGCGAAAACATAAGCTGTTTGTTTTTCAAATGTCTATTCTCTTGGTTCAGAATGTATATTCTCTTTATTCAAATTAAATAATATTTAGACTTAAACATATCAAATTTTTGGCCTTATCATAAAACAGTTTTCCGAAACAACATACAAGCGGTTTCACAGAAATTGTTCTCTTTTGCTGTGTTATATTGATATCTTTCGTCAACTCTCCCGGTTTCCATCTCTATTTCTTTCTCTATACTCTCTCTGTCACTTTGAATAAAATATCACAACATATGTATGTTTAGTCGAAATTTGTAAATTTATATATGTTTGTATTCACACATATGATTTTTTATGAAACATTCATACCCCAAACATAATATATTCTAACATATTAACATAGATGTCCCAAACATTTAGTGTTAGTTTAGGAACATTACATTTTTGCACATAAATATATTGTGGTTTAAAATCGTGCCCGAAACACATTTTGTTTAAATCGGAACATATGAAAAACATATTTTTCTAACAGTGTAGAGACCATATAGGTACTAACAGCACGTACTAAGTTTCAACCGGATCGGATGAATTTTGCTCCTCCAAGAGGCTCCGGAGGTCAAATCTGGGATCGGTTTATATGGGGACTATATATAATTATGAACCGATATGGAGCAATTTTTGCATGGTTGTTGGAGACTATATACAAACCCCATGTACGAAATTTCAACGGGATCGGATGAAATTTGCTCCTTCAGAGGCTCCGGTGGTCAAATCTGGGGATCGGTTTATATGGGGGCTATATATAATTATCAACCGATATGGACCACTTTTTGCATGGTTGTTAGAGACCATATACTAACACCTTGTACCAAATTTCAGCGGGATCGGATGAAATTTGCTTCTCTTAGAGGATCCGCAAGCCAAATCTGGGGATCGGTTTATATGGGGGCTATATATAATTATGGACCGATATGGACCAATTTTTGCACGTTTGTTAGATACCATATACCAACATCATGTACCAAATTTTAGCTGGTCCGTTTATATGGGGGCTATACGTAAAAGTGAACCGGTATGGCCCATTTGCAATACCATCCGATCTACATCAATAACAACTACTTGTGCCAAGTTTCAAGTCGATAGCTTGTTTCGTTCAGAATTTTACCACGACCCAGAATATATATACTTTATGGGACAATATTTCGATGTGCTACAAACGGAATGACAATGTTTATATACCCCCCATCCTATGGTGGAGGGTATAAAAATTGTAAAGCGGAGATTTTTTAAATTGTTTTTTGCTTTTAAAGAATTTTGTCCATATTGTTGCTTAAACTACGAGTCCTCCAAATTTAGGTTGCAAAATAGTTCATATTCATGGTCCAGACAATTCAATATAGATAAAATTTTATTGCAAAAATATTTGTACAAAAATTGTTTTTGCTTTTTGTATAAAACTGTATTCCACTCCGCATTTAGTAGATTTGCTCCGATTATCCCACCATTGTGCTTCATGCACAATTTAGTTTTGTATAGTGTAAATTTGTTCACCTAAATCATCTCGAGATATATATCAAGTATGATTGCTTAACTGACCGAACGACTGACTGTCTGGTAATTATTTTTGAAATGCATGGCTTTAAAGTAATTCTCTTCTTTTGTAGTTTACATACTAATTGAATTCAATGTCAAATGAGAATAATGGCCCCACTATCATGACGAACCAATGACGCCGACTCAATTATCGAAACAGACTCGCCCTCATGTTCATGCTGGTGCTGCTGCTGCTCTCACACATTTGAAAAAAAAGTGTTCAAATTGGAAGTGTTCAAAATTGACATGTCACACTGAGCTGTTTGCATGATAATGTGTTATTTATCCCATATAGATGTGGATGTTTTTTCTTTATGAAATTTTCCATGTAAATGACACTGAATGATGGCTGGATGCACAGTAATATAATTAACAAATGGGATTTTCTAATAATAGGAAAATTTATTAACATAATTTTAAGAGTTATATTGAAACAAAAAGTAAACCTGATTTTTTTTCAAAATGCTTTCATTATGATTTAGATCGGGGATGTTGCCGAAAATTCTACACACTTTTGTAAGGAGAACTATATTGTACTCCACATTTTGAGATTTACACAAGGTGTTTCCAGCAAAAAACGATGGAAGTTGTTGTTCCACAAACATTTCTTTTAAAATGCATCCCGGATTCTCCCTTCCATTGTTTCCACTTCCGATGCTGTCCTTTTGGCCAAGTCCATAAACATTTCTTTTAAAGCGCATCCCCAATCTTTTTTACACTTCTGATGCAGTACTTTTGGGCAAGTCTTAGAAAGTACAGAATTAGGCTATTACTCGTATAAGAGAAAATTTAAGGTTTGGACAATTAAATTTCACAAAAACGGAATAGAAAATCAATAAAAAGTAAAAAAAAAAATATACAAATAAATAAATAAAAAAATTACCATAATTTTTAATTATTTGTTGCTTTTAAAGGGAAAAACATATGCCGAAAAAAAACACAAAATAAAAACGATGTATACACAAAAAAAAATATTTTCGTGATATTAAAGATTACGCAACCTCAATTTTAGGATAAGCAATTTAAAAATCTTAAGATTTAAGATAAAAACGCTTCAAATATAGGCTAAGACTTAGTTTGAGGATTTAGAATCATTGGTTTATAGTTTTTTTGTTTTTTTATATACCCTGTACCACACTGTGGAACAGGGTATTATAAGTTAGTGCATATGTTTGCAACACCCAGAAGGAGACGAGATAGACACATGGTGTCTTTGGCAAAAATGCTCAGGGTGGGCTCCTGAGTCGATATAGCCATGCCCGTCTGCCCTTGTGTCCGTCTGTCTGTGAACACAATTTTTATAATCAAAGTCTAGGTCGCAGTTTTAGTCCAATCGATTTCAACTTTGGCACAAGTATGTGTTTTGGCTCAGAATAGAACCCTATTGATTTTGGATGAAATCGGTTCAGATTTAGATATAGCTCGCATATATATATATATTTCGCCCGATATGGACTTATATGGCCCCAGAAGCCAGAGTTTTACCCTAATTTGCTTAAAATTTTGCACAAGAAGAACAATTAGTACTATAATCAAGTGTGCCAAGTTTTATTGAAATCCGTTCAGATTTAGATATAGCTCCCATATATATCTTTCGCCCGATACGGCCCCAGAAGCCAGAGTTTTACCCCAATTTGGTTGAAATTTTGCACTAATTGAAAATTTTAGACTGGGAAAATATCTTAAAACAAATCGGAGATGGATTTATATGTAGGTGCTATATCACAAAATTGTCCGGTATGACAATTTTGTGATACTCGATGTGTTACAAACGGAATGACTAAGTTAATATACCCCCATCCTATTGTGGAGGGTATAAAAACAAATGTATCAGAATAATCTATTGTTCAACATATTCGCTAAGTGTTTTCCTTACTGGCGATTCTCATGCTCCAAAATGCGACATGTTCCGAAGAATTGTCTGTGAGCTGGCTCTACTAAAATGCTACAGGACATATCGTTTGGAATGGGTCCAAGTCGTGTCCTAAAGTGCAAATGTAACCCGCGATGTTAAAGTGACCGGTCGCTTCCATACGTTTTGACCACAACTTGTACTGGACCTTACACACCAGGGATTAGTCCTGTACCGGTCCTGGGTTGGATCCATTTGACGCAGGGTTGTTTCATTCGGAACTTAGCGTGATTTCAAAGGGCGGACGGACATCACAATATCGACTCAAAATGTCACCATGGCTATGAATATATGTACTTTATGTGGTCTGAGATTAATATTTCTATGTGTTGCAAACGGAATGATAATGTTAGTATATCCAATTCTTTTTACATCTTCTAACTGTACATGTGTTTCCATATAATGAAGGGTATATTAACTTTGTCATTCCGTTTGTAATGTGTCGAAATAATGGGGTTATCTTTTAGACAGAATAAATTGATCAGTATAATCTTTAACTGTCCATGTGGTGATAAAATGTAGCACCTCGCACACATGTTTGTTTGTCGCACACATGTTTGTACTTTCAAAAATTAACATAATATTTTATTTTCGTTAAATACTGTCTTATTTTCGTTAAATACAATGTTTTCTAATCAACAAATGTAATAATGATGCAAAAACAAACTAGTTTTTATAGAAAAAATATTTATGTAAAAGAGGGGGTCAAATTAATCCCACGTCCCAAAGTACGCAATAAAATTTCACCTCACCAGTTAAAGGTTAAATAAATATTTCTTTTAAAATCATATCTAGTATTGGATCTTTTTAAAAATGTTCAAGTGGATCAATGATTTATTTAAAATAGGTATTAATAGAATTTAGACAAAATGTTTTTATTTTTTTCCAATGGATAAGATGGTGACGTATAATTGTTATGATTTAAAAACCTTGGTGGCGTATACTTTATGCAAGATATCAATAACATTCATTAGCACCAGAGAACTTGCATTACAATAAATAATTCCAAACGTAACTTCAATTTTATAAAATACATTTATATAGACTTAGAACAAAAAACAAATTGACGACTTTCTCTACTTTTTAACATTTGATTCTTTCGCTACATTCTCTTTCATATTTTAAAATCCCTTGAAGACATCATTGGATTCATTACAACATATGCTTAAGTTTTTTATTTTGAAGTTCGTTACCTTCTAGTAAACAATGAAGAAAAAATACGAAGTAAAAGCTTTTTGTTATCGATGACGACAAAAAGGAAATCGTAATAAAAACTTCGATCGAAAGAGAATATATTACATATAGGCAAAAGCTAAGATGTAAGTATCGAAGATGTTTTTCTCCCAGTTGTTGTTGTTATTGTGGTTTTTGCGACACTAACAAAATAAGAAAGTATGTTAAGCAAGGGCCAAATGTAATCTTCAAAGTGGAGGAATTCAGCGAAGTGTACAAGAACAACAATGAAGAAGTATAACAAAAACAATATATTGTCGTAGTGTAGTCATTTCGTGTATATGTAAATGGATACATACACACACAAACACACGCACGCACAAGAGAAAGAAAATGAACAGGATATAGAGTAAGTAGTGGCGAAAGAGAAAGTAGTGAGAAACATTAAAAAGGGGAGAATAGAATAAATAAGAGCACACAAAATTGGAGCTACAAATTACAATCGAAAAAATGTTATCCAACGAACCAACATTTTTATACCCTCCGCCATAGGATGGGGGCATATTAACTTTGTCATTCCGTTTGTAACACATCGAAATATTGCTCTAAGAACCCATAAAGTATATATATTCTGGGTCGTGGTGAAATTCTGAGTCGATCTGAGTATGTCCGTCCGTCCGTCCGTCTGTTGAAATCACGGGAACTTCCGAACGAAACAAAGCTATCGACTTGAAACTTGGCACAAGTCGTTGTTATTGATGTAGGTCAGATGGTATTGCAAATGGACCATATCGGTCCACTTTTACGTATAGCCCCCATATAAACGGACCTCCAAATTTGGCTTTGAAGGAGCAAATTTCATCCGAGTCAGTTGAAAGTTGGTACATTGTGATAGTACATGGCCGTTAGCAACCATGCCTAACTAGGTCCATATCGGTCTATAGTTATATATAGCCCTCAGATAAATCGATCCTCAATCACACAAAAATTGGTCCATATCAAGTTCATAATTGTATATAGCCCACATATAAGCGACCCCCATATTTCAATTTTAGCTCTCTACGTACCGTGCAAAAGTCCATATCGATTCGTAATTATTTGTAGACTTACCTATACATACCTTTTTTGTCTAATATATACCACGTATGGACTAAGTCACAATTTAGAAAACGATGTTAAGAAGTTTTAAGATACCACAACCCAAGTAATTCGATTGTGGATGATAGTCTTTCGAAGAAGTTTCTATTCATGGTGGAGGGTACATAAAATTCGGCCTGGCCGAACTTACGGCCGTATATACTTGTTTTTTATAAAAACGATTGTGAAGAAATTAGAGGAATCATTTTTGGATACGGATCAAATATGTCATAAGGTATTACTGTGGGACTATATTAAGGTATTATATTAGGGACTATATATATAACATCGATCTCCCGCTAAATTTGTATCCAATAAATTGAGATCTAGTCGAATTAAGTTTTTGTTTTAGCTTCACTAACGGACATGGGTTTAAATTTTTTTAGTCTAACCTACACCCTAAAAAAAAATCGCTTCTGTAACATATACCCCAAACACATTTTGCTTCAAGCATATGTTATATATTTTCAAGGTTTGGTCCAAACAAAATATTGTTTGTATTGTTTAAACATATTATATTTCACCTTAGGGCATAAACTGGCAAAAAAAATTTATGATTTTATTTTTTTTTTTATTTTTAAGGTGTCAATTAGTCACTTCCATTATTTTACTTGCAGCATACTCTCTAGGTCTCTCTTTCTAAACACATTTCTATTTCTAAATTAATATATGTTTCCATCTAAGCATATTATATTTTCAAACAGTTTATGTTCCAAACATAATATGTTCTAACATATTAACATATATGTCCCAAACATGTTATGCTAGTTTATGAACATTATATGCTTGCACTTAAAAATAGTGTGTTAAAAAATTTGAGTTCCAAATATATAATTTTTTATATGAAAAACAGTCTTTTTCGTCCGTGTATATATTATTAAATTTGCTTACGATCTTCCTTGTTTAAATTTTTTATTTATTTTAAAAATTAGTTCTCATGTATTTTAATCAAATACTTCAAAGATAAAAAAGTTTTATTAAAGCTTTCGCCAAGCTTGAAAGACCCTAATTATTTCCGGAATGCTTATCCTCCACAATGGATTTGAATTAGAGGTGTGTCCGTGGGTGAAATTTCACTTAAGGTACGATGTACAATTTTTACAGTTTGAGGTTGAGTTTCTCGTCTAGGCCTATGTTATAATCATATTAGAAAGTCATATTTTTAGGAATTCGAATGTCATAATTAATTTTCATTGACTCCAAATTGTATATAATGATAGATTGAGAATTCCTTATTGAGTCGATATAACTCTATCAGTCTGTCCGTTAGTTTATCCCTCGGTTCATCCGTCGTGTCTACATGTTTAACTTGATGTTTACACGAATGAGTTGGGAATTTTCACTGCATTTACCATAGAAGAGCTTTTTTGCGCATAGAAGAATGTTATTAAATGTTGGAAAAATCAAATGTCCAATTGGGTCGATATAGCTCTGGCTGTCCGTCTGTCAGTTTATCTATCGGTCCGTCGTGTCTGTTTATTTAGGTTAGGTTAGATGGCAGCCCGATGTATCAGGCTCACTTAGACTATTCAGCCCATTGTGATACCACATTGGTGAACTTCTCTCTTATCACTGAGTGCTGCCCGATTCCATGTTAAGCTCAATGACAAGTTACCTTCTTTTTATAGCCGAGTCCGAACGGCGTTCCACATTGCAGTGAAACCACTTAGAGAAGCTTTGAAACCCTCAGAAATGTCACCAGCATTACTGAGGTGGGATAATCCACCGCTGAAAAACTTTTTGGTGCTCGGTCGAAGCAGGAATCGAACCCACGACCTTGTGTATGCAAGGCGGGCATGCTAACCATTGCACCACAGTGGCTTTATTTAACTTGTTGATCAACCGACAGAGGTCGAAATTTTTATCCGATCTTCATGAAATTTGGCGCAGAGAAGAACGCTATTAAGCTTTTTCGTACTTCATTACTGTGATACTTGAGGGGTTGCATCGCGACAAAAAAGTGGATGAAAAAACGGTAACAACACAAGGAATGAACGGAAAAGTGAAGGTCAAATTCGAACCAAATTCACGCTGCAGTGGTAGAAATCTTGCGTGTGAGCTGAAAATATCACGAGAACGCCCATTGAAAGATGGCCTAAAGCTCATGAAAAAGTGTAAGAGATCACCGATACACAAAAAAGTTAGATTGGAAAGTACCAAGGTGTTGCTTGGATTGCACGAAGATGTTCAATTACTGATCTTTGTAACTTCTCCGTTGAGAAGTCATTCTAAATGAAGTAGTTTGTGAACAAACAAAATGGTTGGGTTTACCTATCAATGAGGTCAGCTGAAAAAGCAAACCTTCGATTGGTCATCAGACTTCAGGTACGGTCGATGGAAATGGTGTGGGCCACCGAAACGGCCGATTGTCGCTCTCCGCTCGTATTCATTGATAGTGGTAATTGTCGAATATTATCGGGAAAATGTCCTAAACACTGTATTGAAGCTCTGAGCAGACAAATGGACATGGACATGAATCCAACAGGATTTAGTACCATTGCATTCAGCACGCGTCAACCAAGAATGACTTAAAAAGGAGATTTTGGTGGCCATTTTGCGGTAGAAATGAAGCAGTTGGTCTTGGTCTTTTGTGGCTGAACCATTTGAGAGGGTAAGGTTGGCACTAAAAATACCAGTGTCGATCATCTCAAAAGAGCATTTCTCCGGGAATAAGCCGAAATACCGAAGAGCTACTTTCATGCAACGTGTGATGGTTTTGTCGGCCGTTTAAAGGTCATAATTCATGCCGATGATAGCCAATTCAAACCAATGTGAATTGATGGGAGCCACCATGGTGCAATGGTTAGCATGCCCGCCTTGCATACACAAGGTCGTGGGTTCGATTCCTGCTTCGACCGAACACCAAAAAGTTTTCAGCGGTGGATTATCCCACCTTAGTAATACTGGTGACATTTCTGAGGGTTTCAAAGCTTCTCTATGTGGTTTCACTACAATGTGGAACGTCGTTCGGACTCGGCTCTAAAAAGGAGGTTCCTTGTCATTGAGCCTAACATGGAATCGGGCAGCACTCAGTGATAAGAGAGAAGTTCACCAATGTGGTATCACAATGGAATGAATAGTCTAAGTGATCCTGATACATCGCGCTGCCACCTAACCTAAACTGTAACTGATTCTAAAATTTGATATTATTTCCAACATTTTTTATAACAAAATAAAACTAAAAAAAAATGAAATGAAAAAGAAATGAAAAAATAAAGCATTTTACTTTATTGCATTACATTTCAAGCACTTTGTATATATCTACAACAAATTTCCTTTTTGTGGCACTTTTTTAAAATAATTGTGAAACTTTTTATTCCGAATGACACTTTTTGTGCAACTTTCTACAAATTCTCCACGGCAACACAGCTTAAGAGTACGAAAAATTGAATAAAGTTATAAAAAACGCTCGTCAGCCAAAAAACAAAGTTACTGACATTGTTAGATTGTCCAAAAGAAAGCATCTGACGATGCCGGCTTTAATCTTTTCTCAGACACATTCAGGTTTTATTTTCGAAAATCAATGTCCTTAAAAACTAAAATAATTCCATTATTCAATTTCATTTTCTTCTCAAAATTTAACAAAATTTTTTATTAGTAAAATAGAATTATCAGCCAGCTTTAGCGTTGAGGATTTCTAAAAAGGGGCACAAAAAGTGTCACTCGCAATAAAAGGTGGCACAATCAGTTTGAAAAACTGACCCACTTTTCATAAAAAAAAAGCAAACAATACAAATTAAACAAAAAACATTTATATCCGTTTCTTCAAATAGAATTGGGAAATATAATTTTTATTATATTTAAATTATGCACCAGAGAAGGAATATGATCACCTCAAACATGTTTTAAGAGCAAAATTTTATTTTTGGGTGGTTTTCGCAACAATGTTATTTTCTCGAAAATCATGTATCTGATTTCGAGCAAGCAGGTTATATTTGACGAGAAAATAACATTTTAGTGACAAAAATGTTACATGGTCACCAGAGATGGTCTGTATAAAACTTTTTTAGGTTTGCGACTGTAGCAAAGTCGTAAACGTCGTAAACGTCACATACGCGTCGTAAATGTAGAAAAAGTAACAAAAGTCGCAAACTCAAAATACTTTAGTCGCGTCAGCTAGGCAGTGAATTCGATGATATCCAAGACGATGGTATGTGCGAAGAAGTTTCAATTCAATTTTTCCTATTGTCTTTTGCACGAGTACAGGGTAACCGTGGATTTTCTCGTCCTTTCTTAGCTTTAAGTTCAGTATCCTGTCCAATATAACCCCAAGGTATTTTGCACACTCACCAACGGGAATTTCGATACCACCTAAGAAAATAGGCTTGACCATGGAAAAACTTTCACAAATTTCTGCAGAAACTCACAGCGAATGCTGTCAAACTAAATTAAAAAATGTTCAGGATTTCTTCTATTCAAAATTTGGTTTTCTACAGTAGGTTTACGACTTTTGCGACATACGTATTATACCGTCGCAAATGTATGTCGCAAAAGTCACAGTTTGTGACAGGCCAACCCTGATGGTCACCATACAAAAATAACATTTTGCTCTTGAAACATGCTTGAGGAGATCATATTCCTTCTCAGAGTGTGCTAACTAACATTTTATCTCGATTTACCTACATAAGACGACTTTCGTTGCATAGTTTTAGGCGGTAAATGTATCCGCTTTAAAGCACCGATCATCTTAATAAGGATTTGGAATAAAAAATTACAAAATATATTACAGTATAAAATATATTACAGAATTAATTAAAAAGTGGAACAACGTAACAAAAAAGGTGCACAAAAATCTAAAAATCATGCCATTTAGTGGCATAACAGTAGCACAAAAATATCAACGGCTAAAAATAGTTACAAATTTGCAACTAAGGTATAACATTGTAAAGCTGTCCTCAGCTGATTGAGAATTCAGAGATGGCACACTACAGAGTCTATCACACATTGGTGACATTCCGGTAATTGGTATTGGCCGAATTTCCGGTCACTCATACTTGCTCAGATTCCATAGTAAATTTTTTTTAGACGTTAAATTTCTAAAGAAAAATGTTTCCTTCATTATCAGCCCTACCTCCCTTTTTTGAACAGAAATCCTCCGTACGCTTCTGCTTATGACCAAAGTAATCATGAGTAGTAAAATTCCTTATGATGATAACGAAGACAACATCGTAAAATATCCGAATACGATTTTCTATTTTTTTCTTTTGCCCATCCATAATATAGGAAAGTATGCAGGGGGTGACTCTGTCATATGTTCGCTCCCGAAGATTGACGTCGGCGGTTATCATTCTTGGAGGGGATTAAGTGACAATATTTATGTGGGATTAGATTTCGTCTAAGTATTTCCGTTTTTCTTCTTTTGAGCTTTGAGTGGGGGGAATTAAATAAACATTTCTTTAATAAAAATTTCTATTCATTGACTTTAAACATGTGGGGCGGTGGGGAGGAATTTTTTTTATGAATGCCATTGAAATAGGAGGCATAAGGAATTCCGTGTTTGGCCTGTATATTCTTAGGTTTGTATGTATGTAAAGTGAATATCATAACAGGCATAAACGAAAGAGGGTGGTATAGGTTTACAGAGTGCCAAGGTAGTGGGGTGGGTAGGTTCATGAGGGGTTACGAAGAGGGTCAGGTTTATACTTTATATATACTCGTTTTTTATGACCGTTTTAGTATTATGTAACACCGCCAGTTATATTTGGCTGACATGCTTTCCAAATCAAGAGGTTACCTAATGACCTTTAAAGTTTACCGGACGCAGGAGAGTGAATGACTGACTTTTGAAAAAAACATGAATTTAATTATGGAGACCATAGAGGGCTTACCTTGCTGAACGGCTAACATCAGCACCATTATACTGATAACAATTAAAGACTGCATATTGCTGTAGGTGATGGTGGTATTGGTTTTATTTCCCAGTTACTATTATTTGTCAAATCCTTGATCCTTTCGGTTTGTTGGCCTCCTAGCAAAGAAGTAAATTTTGTGATAGGAATTTAAAATACAATTATTTTATTGCAAAATTTCAAACACTTTCTTTTAAATATTCTCACTAGAATTTTTTCTTATATTTTTTTTCATTAAATTTCGTTCTTTTTCACAAATAAATTTTTCTCAATACAGATTTTTTTTAGTCTTTTTGGGCATATGTGCGCACGTTTGTATGTATGTGGAGGAATTTTTCTTCTTTTATTCAAACGAATTCGATTAAATTTTACTTGGGATTTTGTTGTTTATTTTTTAGGTTCTAATGGCGTTCGTCAATTACGACTATTGTAGATAGTCACAAAATTTTATTTAGAAAAAAATGCGTTTATTTTATCGTTGTGATTTTCTTACTATTTTCGATTTTATTTTCTAAATTTCAATTTCAAATTTGCCCGTTTTGACTAACCGACCAAATGATGACTGACTGCCAGGCTATGTAATCGAGAGTCGTTGCTCGCACACAAAATCGTTTCTTTTCGGAAGCTGTGTGTGAGTATGTATGCAGCGTTTGAAAGTGTTTATGTGTGTGTGTTCTGTGTGCTGACTTTTGTGGAGTGTATGGGAGAGGGGGTCTTTTGCAGGCACTCCTCTATGGGTGGGTGTAGAGTAGGTATATGTGCGTATTTGTTTGCGGTTATTGCTTTTTTCTTTCTTCTATTCGTCTTCAAAACTTGAGTTTGAGTCTTTTTTTCTGATTCTATTCAACCGCCGTCTCGCGATGTTAAATGTTCAGATGACAATGTGAAATTACATTTGAAAATATTTTCCTATCCCTATTGGGAGGTATACAAAATTATATGAGCACGAGTCTCAGTGTTACATTCGCTCATAGAGAATTAAGTAGAAGTAGCTGTGGGAAAAAGTTGGTTATTCAAATGTATGGGAGAGTCCTATCTAAATAATGAGAGTGTGAAAGAGGTTCAAAGAGAAATATTTGAGGCAGAGAGTTAATGAATGAATAGAAAGCTTTTGAAGTAACTGTGGAAGGCTTTTTTCTCTTTTATTATGGTGGCGTTAGAATTTCATATATATTTTGCTGTGAGTGTGTTTTGTATATGTGACTTATGTGAACCTAAAACACTGACAAGCAAATGTGTGATAATTAATTAAAATGACTTATACCAATCTTATACCTACACTCAAAACAAGTTTAGTGCGCAAACATATTATGTTTTATCCTCAGCATATATTTTTTTAAGGTCCCAAATTTCATCCGATATGCACTTATATGGCCCCAGAAGCAAGAGTTTTACACTGATTTGCTTCAGATTTTGCACAAGGAGTACATCTGATAGTGTCGTAAATTGTGCTAAATTTGGTGGAAATCAGCTCAGATTTAGATATAGCTCCCATATATATCTTTGTCTTTATATTTGTTGTGCAAAAAGACAACAAACATAAAGACAATTTCATTAATTTTAAAGAAATTTTCTGAATTATTAAAGTCATATTTTTTTCCGATTTAAATGAAATTTTGCGCAGAGAATAAAATTGCCATTGTATCCAAATTTGGTAAAAATCGGCTCAGTTTTAGACAAAGCTCCCATATATATGGTCTTCCTATTTGGGTAAAAAATTACCATATATACACACATTTTCTTTGTAAAATCGCCACTGCTAAGTCGAAAACTTGACAAAATGACTCAATTTTTGTATACTTCTAATACATATCTATCATAAATGCACGACTACAAATTTTGTCTAAATCGGTTTAGATTTAAATACATGTATATGGGAATATGAACCTTTATAAATGGCATAGGTTAGGTGGCAGCCCGTTGTATCAGGCTCACTTAGATTATTCAGTCCATTGATATCACAGTGGTGAACTTCTCTCCTATCACTGAGTACTGCCCGATTCCATGTTAAGCTCCATGACAAGGGACCTCCTTTTTATAGCCGTGGTTTCACATTGCATTGAAACCACTTAGAGAAGTTTTGAAACACTCAGAAATGTCACCAGCATTACTGAGGTGGGATAATCCACCGCTGAAAAACTTTTTGGTGTTCGGTCGAACCCACGACCTTGTGTATGCAAGTTCCTAACATTTTATTTCTATGGAAAATTTTGCCTACATTTTATTTCTTCGAAAATTTTGCTCAAAATTTAATTTTTATTTAATTTTAAATTTTAAAGTTTGCCAAAATTTCATTTGTATGGATAATTGTGTCAAAAATTTATTTTTACAAAAAATTTCGACAAAATTCTCTAGAAGATTTTTCCAAAATTTAGAAAATTTGTTCAAAATTTCATTTCTATATGATATTGAAGTACCTCTTAATTTTTGATATCTTCCAAAACATCAAACCAATCTCCAAAACAGTAAAAAATCTACCATTTTTGGTAGAATTCTAACAACTGTACCAACTTCGATGCAATCACACTTATCCACAACAAAATATATTTCTCAAGTTGAGCACCATGTGCTCTCATTTAATTCTCTCACTGTGTTATGTTATCTATCTCCGTTGGCATCTTTAACTTTTTTCGCTATTCTCTCCCTCTCTCTGCCGTTTCTTAGCATAATTAACATGTATTTGCATCCAAAAACATTATATTTAAGAATTGAATATCCCAAGCATTAACATGTTCTAACATATTAATATATATATATCGCATACACTTGAAACTAGTTTTTGAATATTATACATACCCAGTAACAAAATTTGGAAGTACTTCCAAAGGTATAACGTTTGGAAGTGCTTTTAAAGTTAAAAGAAAGAAGTTCTTTTAATTCAATTTTTTATAACTCGTTTTTTCATATTTTAAAGGGTATTTTTAACTTTGTTGTTTCAAATAGGTTAAAAACAGATTAACGATTAGCAAAATGGTAAAATTTATTTAAACTTTGCCACAAAATAAAATTAAATCCATTCTGGAAGAATTGCGATTTTTTAATATTTGAGGTGAAGCGTTTCGGGCAAGCATTGGAATGGATAAAAATTTATTTATTTATCAAAATATTACAACATTTTTTAATTCACATCCAAAGCACTGAATTCGGATCACACCTAAAGAAGTGATGCATATTCAGTGCAACGGCTGTTGAAATGGTGGACATTCGTCCTATGACAGACCATATTAAATTCATCCCTTCTGCGCCAATTTTGCAGCACTTCCGGATCCAAAAAGAACATTTTCATTACTTTTTTGGCGATGTTTATTTTGCTGGGTTTTAATGGCGTTTGTGGCTGAGGGTGCTAAGGTATTCGGTTATGGTGCCAACAGACCTAGGTTTAACCCAGGTTTTCAATTTATAAAAATTAGATATGTAATAAGAAAATAAAAGTGTAACAAAAAATAATGATAAAAATAACAAGTATATACAGCACTACACACAAAAAAATAAAATATGAATTTGTACATAAATTTGTACATTTTTATAAATTTATGGACTTTTTCATAACAAATGTGTACACTTACATAATATATTGTTTTCATAAATACTTGTTATGAAATTATGAATCTTTTAATTATATATAGAGACGGTTTCATAAAATTAATGAAATTTTACTTAATATATCAATAATACTGGTTTTCTCTTAGCGTGAGAGAGCCACAACATAGAGTTTCCCTCATATGTATACAACACAAGCATATAATACGAGACAACAAAAAACGAAACATAACGTTTTGAAGGTAACACACGAGTTTGATGTATTTGAGTTTTTCAGTACAGTTTGAGTCGCCGTCGCGATTTTAACTGGAGGCGTCGGTGCTCATGTTTATCAATAATATAAAATATTATAAAATGATGTTCTTTGCTGGCTGGGCTCTAATGCGGGTTTTAATAAATGTGTTCATACATTTTGACCAATTATGCAGGCATTAAGAATCAGGAGAAAAAAATTAAAAGAAAAGTTGCATATAATGAATGACGCTTTTAGTACATATTATGTAAAGGTACATATTTTTCAATGACAAAAATATGTATACTTCATTTGTAATATTAAAATTTCCATTCATATTATGTACACATTCATAGTCAATGAAAACCTGTATTTTTGATTTTATGAATTGTTTTCATATAATTTATGAATCCCGTGTTTGGAAAAATTTTGTGAACACTATTCATAAAATAAATTTATTATTTTTTTGTGTGTAAGTTCGGCCGGGCCGAATCTTAAATACCCACCACCATGAACCAAATATTAGGGTTTTCTTTGAAATTTCAGGAGGGCTTGAGGACTTGAGGACACATCCCGAAGATAAATTTAAAGATTTCACCTATGAGGACTATATCAGATTCTGGATTTATAAGAACCATTTTTGTTTGAGTTTTAGAGGAATCATTAACATCTCCTGTAAGTGCAAGAAAATTATAAAATAACGTCTTGATTTGAAATCTTAAATCTGTAGAAGTAAAATCTGGAAATTTTACTTTGAGTTTCAATCAATTTTCATGATCAGTGCGCCTTCTACACCCTCAAGAAGTGAAGTCGGTCTATATGGAGGCATTATCAAAAGGACCGATAAAAACTTAATCCTATAGACGTTTTTGTGAGCCTAGAATACCAGAATATTTCGGCACACCTCTTTATGACCAGAAAATATCTCTAGATTTTCAATTTCAGGCAAATAGGATAAAAACTTCGGATTCTAGAAGTCCAAGAAGTAAAATCGGGAAATCGGTCTATATGGGGGCTATACCAAAACATGGACCGATACTCACCATTTTTGGCACACCTTTTTATGGTCATGAAATACCTCTAGATTTCAAATTTCAGGCAAATTGGATAAAAACTACGATTTCTATAAGCCCAAGACCCCAAATCGGGAGGTCGGTTTATATGGGGACTATATCAAAACCTGGACCGATATAGCCCATCTTCGAACTTGACCTGCAGACAAAAGACGAGTTCGTGCAAAATTTCAGCACGATTGCTTCATTATTGAAGATTGTAGCGTGATTACAACAGACAGACAGACAGACAGACGGACAGACGGACATCGTTATATCGTCTTAGAATTTCTCCCTGATTAAGAATATATATACTTTATATAGTCGGAAATCGATATTTCGATGTGTTACAAACGGAATGACAAACTTATTATACCCCAGTCACCATTCTATAGTGGTGGGTATAAAAAGTGTATTTAGAAAAAAATTGCTTTTTAGTTTTTTAAATTTCTTCATCCAAATGAACTTCCAAGGCACAACTTCTAAAGCAACGCAAAGGATCCTAAAATGGAGTACTTTCGTCCTAAGACAAGCCCATGCAAAATTCATTGGAGATGATCCAAGTTTGCACTACTTCAGGAACACAAATTGGGGATCCAAACTACTTCTTTGGAAGCTCTTTTTGTGCTGCGAAGTATAATTATAGAAATCAAGCTAACTTTCTAAACTAAATAGCTTGTTGCAATACATATATTTTATTGGATAACAGATACTTGGGAAATATTTCGACCATTTAAAGTATTTGGAACACCCTGTATTTTTTGAAGAAATCGAACTCTCTTTTCTATTCTATATGTTATTGGAAGGAGTAATATATCATTTGACAACTTTACGTAATATTTCTCTCTTTAATTGTTGTATTATCTCTCTCTTTCTCCCTCTCTTTTGTTCTGGAGGCATAACTTCTTCCCTACTATAACACATACATATGTACTTTCGTAATGTTTGCTTTTGTCGCGTAGTATACGCAAAAGTTTGGCAAAAGCTTTCATTTGGATTTTGCACCACTTCCCTACATTTGAATAGTGTGTCATTGTGCTAACCAATAACCTTATGTCGTAGTTATTCGTTTGTTTTCTCATAAAAATTTTTCATCGGTTCGCAATTTTGTTGGCATCGAGGAGAAAAGTCATGTTGTCGATAACCTTAGGGGAGTTATACATATTTCATTCGTTTGGATTTACGTATTCGTTTTGGTCAAGTTTCTTCGATTTGCTTTGTTACCAATGTTCGTCTTTTATTCTTGTAATTTTCGTTTTATGTTTTATATATCCTTGATATTTAGTTGGGAGTATTTCGGGAATTTAAGTCATTCAACCAAACTTGATGTTATTACGATGCGTATGTGTGAATGTATTAGTGTGGAACCGATTAATCGGTTTCGATATCTTGTATTTCGATTCGTTGAAAAGATTTACTGGAGATTGGGAGTAAAACTAATGTGGAAAGTTGGAAACTAAATCTTGGGGAACAAAACATGAGACTGACTGAAAATGGCAACAGCAAATACATTTTTTTCCAGTGGCCATAGTGCTGGTAAAAAGAGAGCGATAAGTGCTACTGCTGGTGCCAGATTTACCAGTATTGAGGATTTTTTTCCCAAATTGGATATTTTGAATAGGGACGAAATTTGTTAAGTTAGTGACTTCGCGATTTGATAGGGGGAATTTGAAGCAAATTTGGGATTTTATTTGGGATTTTTTTCGAAATCTGGTCAGTATAAATAACAGTCGCATGACTTCAGAAAAAACAAGTAAGGAAAGTCTAAAGTCGGGCGGGGCCGACTATATTATACCCTGCACCACTTTGTAGATCTAAATTTTCGATACCATATCACATCCGTTAAATGTGTTGGGTGCTATAACAGGTTGGCTGATAAGTCCCCGGTCTGACACATAGATGGCGTCGCTAGTATTAAATGCATATTATTTTTATATAGTACCAACCTTCAAAGGATTCGTGTCAAAATTTGACGTCTGTAAGTCAATTAGTTTGTGAGATAGAGCGTCTTTTGTGAAGCAACTTTTGTTATTGTGAAAAAAATGGAAACAAAAGGAATTTCGTGTTTTGATAAAATACTGTTTTCTGAAGGGGAAAAATATGGTGGAAGCAAAAACTTGGCTTGATAATGAGTTTCCGGACTCTGCCCCAGGGAAATCAACAATAATTGATTGGTATGCAAAATTCAAGCGTGGTGAAATGAGCACGGAGGACGGTGAACGCAGTGGACGCCCGAAAGAGGTGGTTACCGACGAAAACATCAAAAAAATCCACAAAATGATTTTGAATGACCGTAAAATGAAGTTGATCGAGATCGAGCAGAGGCCTTAAAGATATCAAAGGAACGTGTTGGTCATATCATTCATCAATATTTGGATATGCGGAAGCTCTGTGCAAAATGGGTGCCGCGCGAGCTAACATTTGACCAAAAACAACAACGTGTTGATGATTCTGAGCGGTGTTTGCAGCTGTTAACTCGTAATACACCCGAGTTTTTCCGTCGATATGTGACAATGGATGAAACATGGCCCCATCACTATACTCCTGAGTCCAATCGACAGTCGGCTGAGTGGACAGCGACCGGTGAACCGTCTCCGAAGCGTGGAAAGACTCAAAAGTCCGCTGGCAAAGTAATGGCCTCTGTATTTTGGGATGCGCATGGAATAATTTTTATCGATTATCTTGAGAAGGGAAAAACCATCAACAGTGACAATTATATGGCGTTATTGGAGCGTTTGAAGGTCGAAATCGCGGCAAGACAACGCACCAACACAACGCACCGTGCCACAATACATTGAGAACGATGGCAAAAATTTATGAATTGAGCTTCGAATTGCTTCCCCATCCACCGTATTCTCCAGATCTGCCCCCCAGTGACTTTTTCTTGTTGTCAGACCTCAAAAGGATGATCGCAGGGAAAAAAATTTGGCTGCAATGAAGAGGTGGTCGCCGAAACTGAGACCTATTTTGAGGCAAAACCGAAGGAGTACTACCAAAATGGTATCAAAAAATTGGAAGGTCGTTATAATCGTTGTATCGCTCTTGAAGGGAACTATGTTGAATAATAAAAACGAATTTTGACAAAAAAAAAAATGGTTTTCTTTGTTAGACCTGGGACTTATCAGCCAACCTGGTATATGGGGAAGCTATATCTAAGTTTGAACAGATTGAAACCAAAATTGACAAGCAATGCTTGACGTAAATCGGAATGAAACTATGGCCTCTGTGGTCTTATGATATGATGAGTGTAAATCTTGCGAATCTAAACATGGAGCAAAATCGATAGGGTTCTATTCAGAGTAAAAACACATACTTGTTCCAAATTTGAAGTCGATTGGACTAAAACTGCGTCCTAGACCAAAAAATATGTTCACAGACAGACGGATGGACGGACGGACGGACATGGATAGATCGACTCAGGAGCACGGTTGCCACTCGTGTCAAAAATAATCTACCAAAATTATAAGAACATTTTAACAAAAACCTACCAAATTAAAAAAAAATCTTATTTTGAAGGTTTTCATTAAAGTTTTGTGGTCAGTATACTGCTAGCGAAAAGTGTATGAATATCCTTAAATTGTAAATGTGTTCAATTTTAAATGTTATAAGGATTTTAGCTTGCATCTTTAAGGCAAAGTTACTACTTTTACAAAAAAGGATTTTGATAGTATGATCGAAATTAATTTTTTTCAGATATTGAATTTATAGAACATTTTGATAAAATGTTATTTCTAGAGAAAATTTTGTCAAAATTTATTTTCTATAGAAAATTTTGTCAATATTTTATTTTTATAGCAAATTTTATAAAATTTTATTTCTGTAAAAAAAACTCTAAAAATTTTATTTCTTTACAAAATTTTTTCAAAGTTGTATTTTTTTAGAAAATTTTTTTAAAATTTTAATTTTATAGAAAATTTTTTCAAAATTTTATTTTTATAGAAAATTTCGTAAAAACATCATTTCTATAGACAGTTTTCTCAAAATTTTATTTCTATAGCAAATTTCGTCAAAATATCATTTCTATAGAAATTTTTTTTCAAAAATGTATTTCTTTAGAAAATTTTGTCAAAATTTCATTTCTATAGAAAATTTTCTCAAAATTTAACAGCAATCATCTATGACGCTCATTCGAGACTATTGTTGCACGAAGTACATTATCATAATCTAGTACATGTAATGATATTATTGCTCTTATATGAGCCTATCATTACTCATTATTTATTATGATGTTACGGAAAGGCAAAAATGTTGTCCAAAATGGTTGGGACAGCTGTCTCGGATTTTCACATCCTCATCAGTTCTCTTCATTATAGGATCTACTCATTTCAATTATTAGATTATATGTATTACTAAGCCTTTCCATAAGATCAAAATAATTTATGAGTAATGATAGGCTCATATATGAGTCAAAATATCATTACATGTACTAGAGTACAATAATGTAGTTCGTACAAAAACAATCTCGAATGCGCCTCATATATGATCAATGCATTTTGAAACAAACAGACTGAATAAAAACAAAACAAAAATTTAACATTTAACATCAAAATTTTGTCATAACTTTTACTTCTATAGATAATTTTGTAAAAATTTTATTCCTATTGAAACGTTTATACAATTTTATTTCTATAGATAATTTTCTCAAAATTTTATTTCTATTGCAAATTGAAGTATCTCTTAGTTGGAGAATTTTTTGCAAAATCCTCCAAAACTTCAATAACTTTACCAATCTACCAAACAGCATAAAATCTACCATTTTTGGTAGAATTCTACCAACACTGGCAACCGTTCTCAGGTGTCGGTCCTGAGCATTATTGCCAAGGACACCATGTGTCTATCTCGTCTCCTTCTGTGTTTTGGAAATATATGCAATAACTTATCACGAAAATGATATTATCAATCACAGAATTATTTAGAAATTAAAAATATTCTTCATTAAAAAATCAAATGAATTTTCCCTCAATTTCTTAACTATTTTGTTTTAATTCATTTAAAAAAATATCACCAACATTTTTCCAACTCAAATTTTAATTGAATTCAAAAAAAATTTCAATGAAAAATTTAATTGGTTCAACAAATTTTTAATTGAAACAAAAATCAATCACAGAAATTTATAGTATTAATTAATTTTTTAATTGGATCAAATAATTTTTTAATTTATGTTAATGATTGATACTATAATTTCTGTGATTGAAGAAATTCCAATTAAAAATTAATTGGAACAAATAATTCCGTAATTGAAGAAAAACCATATTTTTTTGTGTTGTTCTCAATTAAAAATTTAATAGATTTTTGCCACAAAACTCAATTAATTTTTTAAATCAAAAATAATTTATTTATCAATAATTAGTTTACCTTTAATTGAAGAAATTTTCAAGCGATTTAGCTTTTTTTTTTTTAATTTTGTTTTTTGTATTTTTCTTTGGATTTGAATTCAAAATTTAATGATTCTAGTACAAACAAGTATATATGGCCGTAAGTTCGGCCAGGCCGAATCTTATGTACCCTCCACCATGGATAGCGTAGAAACTTCTACGAAAGACTGTCATCCACAATCGAATTACTTGGGTTATGGTATCTTAAAGCGTTTTCTAAATTGTGAGTTAGTCCATACGTGGTATATATTAGACAAAAAAGGTATGTGTAAGTAAGTCTACAAATAATTACGAATGGATATGGACTTTTGCACGGTGCGTAGGGAGCCAGATTTGAAATATGGGGGTCGCTTATATGGGGGCTATATACAATTATAAACTTGATATAGACCAATTTTTGTGTGATTGGGGATCGATTTATCTGAGGGCTATATATAACTATAGACCGATATGGTTGTTAACGGCCATATACTAGCACAATGTACCAAGTTTCAACAGACTCGGATGAAATTTGCTCCTCCGAGATGCTCCAAAACCAAATCTCGGGATCGGTTTATATGGGGGCTATATATGATTATGGAATGATATGGACCACTTTTGGCATGGTTGTTAAATATCATATACTACCACCAGGTACCAAATATCAACTGAATCAGATGAATTTTGGTTTTCCAAGAGGCTCCGGAGGTCAAATCTGGTGATCGGTTTATATGGGGGCTATATATAATTATGGACCGATTTCGACCAATTTTTGCATGCGTGTTTGAGGCCATATATTAACATCACGTACCAAATATCAACTGAATCAGATGAATTTTACTCCTCCAAGAGGCTACAGAGTTCAAATCTGGGGATCGGTTTAAATGGGTTCTATATATAATTATGCACCGGTGTGGAACAATTTTTGCATGGTCATTAGAGACCATATACTAACACCATGTACCAAATTTCAGCCGGATCGGATGAAATTTGCTTCTCTTAGAGGCTCCGCAAGCCAAATCGGGGGATCGGTTTATATGGGAGCTTTATATAATTATTGACCGATTTGGACCAATTTTGGCATAGTTGTTAGAGACCATATACTAACTCCATGTACCAAATTTCAGCCGGATCGGATTAAATTTGCTTCTCTTTGAGGCCCCGCAAGCCAAATCTGGGGATCGGTTTATATGGGGGCTATATATAATTGTGGACCGATGTGGACCAAATTTTGCGTGGTGTTTGGAGACCATATACCAACACCATGTAACAAAATTCAGCCGGATCGGATGAAATATGCTTCTCTTAGAGGCTCCGCAAGCCAAATCTGAGGGTCCGTTTATATGGGGGCTATACGTAAAAGTGGACCGATATGGCCCATTTGCAATACCATCCGACCTACATCAAGAACAACTACTTGTGCCAAGTTTCAAGTAGATAGCTTGTTTCGTTCGGAAGATAGCGTGATTTCAACAGACGGACGGACGGACATGCTTAGATCGACTCAGAATTTCACCACGACCCAGAATATATATACTTTATGGGGTCTTAGAGCAATATTTCGATGTGTTACAAACGGAATGACAAAGTTAATATACCCCCCATCCTATGGTGGAGGGTATAATAAACGGATACAATTAATTTTTCAATCCAATTTTGAAAATCGTTGGAAATTTATTATTTTTTTAACTAAACTATTAATTATCCAAATTTTAAATAAACTAAAAATATATTTGCAAATAAGAACACATGTAATTGAAAATTCTATTCAGAAATAATTAGTTTCTATATTATACCCTCCACCATAGAATGGGGGTATATTGACTTTGCCATTCCGTTTGTAACACATCGAAATATTGCTCTAAGACCCCATAAAGTATATATATTCTGGGTCGTGGTGAAATTCTGAGTCGATCTGAGCATGTCCGTCCGTCCGTCTGTTGAAATCACGCTAACTTCCGAACGAAACAAGCTATCGACTTGAAACTTGGCACAAGTAGTTGTTGTTGTAGTTGCCGGATCGGATGAAATTTGGGACATGGTGTTAGTATATGGTCTTTAACAACCATGCAAAAATTGGTCCACATCGGTCCATAATTATATATAGCCCCCATATAAACCGATCCCCCGATTTGGCTTGTGGAGCCTCTAAGAGAAGCAAATTTCATCCGATCCGGCTGAAATTTGGTACATGGTGTTAGTATATGGTCCCTAACAACCATGCAAAAATTGGTCCACATCGGTCCATAATTATGTATAGCCCCCATATAAACCGATCACCAGATTTGACCTCCGGAGCCTCTTGGAAGACCAAAATTCATCTGATTCAGTTGAAATTTGGTACGTGGTGTTAATATATGGCCTCAAACTCCCATTCAAAAGTTGGTCGATATCGGTCCATAATTATATATAGGCCCCATATAAACCGATCCAAAGATTTGACCTCCGGAGCCCCTTGGAAGAGCAAAATTCTTCCCATTCGGTTGAAATTTGGTACGTGATGTTAGTATATGGTATACAACAACCATGCAGGAATTGGTTCTTTCAGTCCATAATTATATATAGCTCCCATATAAAGCGATCCCCAGATGTGACCTCCGGTGCCTTTTGGAGAAGCAAAATTGTTCCGATCTGGTTGAAATTTGGTACGTGGTGGTAGTATATGATATTTAACAACCATGCCAAAAGTGGTCCATATCAGTCCATAATCATATATAGCACCCATATAAACCGATCCCGAGATTTGGTTTTGGAGCCTCTTGGAGGAGCAAATTTCATCCGAGTGAGTTGAAATTTGGCACATTGTTCTAGTATATGGCCGTTAACAACCATGCCTAACTAGGTCCATATCGGTCTATAGTTATATATAGCCCTCAGATAAGTCGATCCCCAATCACACAAAAATTGGTCCATATAAAGTTCATAATATAAGCGACCCCCATATTTCAATTCTGGCTCTCTACGTACCGTGCAAAAAGTCCATATCGATTCGTAATTATTTGTAGACTTCACTATACATAACTTTTTTGTCTAATATATACCACGTATGGACTAACTCACAATTTTGAAAACGATGTTAAGAAGGTTCAAGATTCCACAACCCAAGTAATTCGATTGTGAATGACCGTCTTTCGTAGAAGTTTCTACGCAATCCATGGTGGAGGGTACATAAGATTCGGCCTGGCCGAATTTACGGCCGTATATACTTGTTTTTTAATTGATTTTCAACTTCAATCAAATATTTTGATGGCATTTTTTTCTGTGTAGGTATGTGTTGTAAATATTACAGTCTTTTCTATTTTTCCCGAATACTAATGAATTATTCTCTTTCTTTTTGTTTCTCACAAGATTCGCTTTCACTTTTATTTCTTTTGCAAAGATATCAAGCGATGACGACACAATATTGTATAGAGGCAATAAAGGAGTTATTCCTTGGGCATCTTAATAAACAAAATGATTAGAAGTTTGTATATATTCAATGGTTCAATGGTTGTCTGGGAATAAAATAACTAAAAAGAGTCGCTGTTTTTGTTTTTTCATAGTTGCTTCAATGACTATTAAATGCTTTCACGATATGGCGGTGGGATATTTTATGCAATATGTCAACATTGTGTACATTAAATTCTACGTGATGGAACTTTAGATGAGTCCGTATAGTTTAAAATCTCCATAGCAAAATTAATTCTTATGTAGTCGTGGTTATATAAGGAAAATTGCTTAGAAATTTATATAATTTGCAAATCAGGCAGAACCTACACAGAAAAAAATTTGACGAAAATTTTTCCAATTAAAATTTTAATTGAGTTTTAAAAAATATTCAATTAAAAATTTAATTGATTCAACAAATTTTTTAATTCACATAAAATTATAGTATCAATTAATTTTTTAATTGGATCAATTAATATTTAATTTATACTATCATTTCCTTGATTGAAGACATTTCCATTAAAAAATTAATTGGATCAATTAATTTCGTGATGTAATCAGAAAAAAAAAATTGTGTGTGTAGGGTGCACCGTGGTGCAACGCCTGGTGTGCTTACAAAGGGTCAGTTTTGACCAAAAAGTTTCTCATTTTATTAATGCTTGTGATAATTCTGAGTGTTTCAATATATAATCGGTTGGCACTCACAATATATATTACAATAAACTGAATAGAAAAAATATCACAAATTAAATTATTTAACATGGACTTTTATTCAATTAAATATTTAATTGTTTTAATAAATTTTTTTGATTAAAACAAAACTAATGGACAAAAATTTATTGTATTAGGACCAATTAAATTTTTAATTGATACTATCAGATCTGCGATTGCCGATTTTTATACCCTCCACCATAGGATGGGGGTATATTAACTTTGTTATTCCGTTTGTAACATATCGAAATATTGCTCTAAGACTCCATAGATTATATATATTCTGGGTCGTGATGAAATTCTGAGTCGATCTAAGCATGTCCGTCCGTCCATCCGTCTGTTGAAATCACGCTATCTTCCGAATGAAACAAGCTATCGACTTGAAACTTGGCACAAGTAGTTGTTATTGATGTAGGTCGGATGGTATTGCAAATGGCCCATTTGGTCGGTCCACTTTTACGTATAGGCCCCATATAAACGGACCCCCAGATTTAGCTTGCGGAGCCTCTAAGAGAAGCATATTTCATCCGATCTGGCTGAAATTTGGTACATGGTGTTAGTATATGGTCTCTAACAATCATGCAAAAATTGGTCCATATCGGTCCATAATTATATATAGCCCCATATAAACCGATCCCCAAATTTGACCTCCAGAGCCTCTTGGAGGAGTAAATTTCATCCGATCCGGTTGAAATTTGGTACGTTGTGTTAGTATATGGTCTCTAACAACCATGCAAAAATTGGTCCATATCGGACCATAATTATATATAGCCCCCATATAAACCGACCCCCAAATTTGACCTCCAGACCCTCTTGGAGGAGCACAATTCGTCCGATTCGGTTGAAATTTGGTACATTGAGCTAGTATAGGGCCGCTAACAGCCATGCAAAAATTGGTCCATATCGGTTCATAATTATATATAGTCCCCATATAAACCGATACCCAGATTTGACCTCCAGAGCCTCTAAAAGTAGCAAATTTCATCCGACCCGGTTGAAATTTGGTACGTTGTGTTAGTATATGGTCTCTAACAACCATGCAAAAATTGGTCCACATCGGTTCATAATTATATATAGTCCCCATATAAACCGATCCCCAAATTTGACCTCCAGAGCCTCTAAGAGTAGCAAATTTCATCCGATCCGGTTGAAATTTGGTACGTGGTGTTAGTATATGGTCTTTAACAACCATGCAAAAATTGGTCCATATCGGTCCATAATTATATATAGCCCCCATAAAAACCGACCCCCAAATTTGACCTCCAGAGCCTCTTGGAGGAGCACAATTCGTCCGATTCGGTTGAAATTTGGTACATTAAGCTAGTATAGGGCCGCTAATAGCCATGCAAAAATTGGTCCATATCGCTTCATAATTACATATAGTCCCCATATAAACCGATCCCCAGATTTGACCTCCAGAGCCTCTAAAAGTAGCAAATTTCATCCGACCCGGTTGAAATTTGGTACGTTGTGTTAGTATACACGGATGAAAAAGACTGTTTTTCATATGTTTGGCTATAAACATTATATGTTTGGAATACAAATTTTTAAACACAATATTTTTGAGTGCAAGCATATAATGTTCATAAACTAGCATAACATGTTTGGGACATATATGTTAATATGTTAGAACATATTATGTTTGGGACATAAAATGTTTGTAAATATAATATGCTTGGATGCAAACATATATTAATTTAGAAATAGCCTATAAACATATATGTGTTTAGTAGCTTGGAGCGCTATTTAACAGGGAGCGATATTGAATTAAGTTGGTGGATGTTGCTTGTTATTACAAAATTAACATTTTATTTTTCCTTGGGCAATTGATCTGCTACTTCTTTGATCCTTACAAACTGTGTGGTCCGCTGTTCGAATCCCCGTCCGGCAAAAGGTAAAATTAAAATAAAAAAAATCAAAAAATTGAATAATTTCTTCTACAATGTTTGTATCACAGAAAAAAGTGTTAAGAACTAAAAATCTCGTGGAAGTGAGAAAGATGTGGGGGAATATACAATTAGGCAGAAACAAAATTTTGAGCATTCAGGTCGAAAACCTATGTTGTTAGCACCTATATTACCTGTTTATTTTCATAATTCATTATGATTGTAAATATATAAATAAATAAATAAAATTTTGAGCACAATATTGTTTGGGAGAATTTGTTTTAAGCATATAATATTTTTGGGTGCAAAATGCTTCCAAACATATTATATGTTCACATAATAACATATTGTTTTTTGGAAGACAACATTATTGAATTTGGATGCAAAAATACAAAATGTTTGGAACTTAGACTACCCAAACATATATTGTTTAGACCAATATGCTTTCAAACATATTATATATTGGAAGAGATCAAACATATAAATGTTTGGGCAATACCCAAAAATGTATATGCTTGAAGCAAAATATGTTTGGGAGTATATGTTACAGAAGCGATTTTTTGTGAGCGTGTATGGTCTCTAACAACCATGCAAAAATTGATCCACATCGGTTCATAATTATATATAGACCCCATATAAACCGATCCCCAAATTTGACCTCCAGAGCCTCTAAGAGTAGCAAATTTCATCCGATCCGGTTGAAATTTGGTACGTGGTGTTAGTATATGGTCTTTAACAACCATCCAAAAATTGGTCCATATCTGTCCATAATTATATATAGCCCCCATATAAACCGACCCCCAAATTTGACCTCCAGAGCCTCTTGGAGGAGCAAATTTCATACGATCCGGTTGAAATTTGGTACGTTGTGTTAGTATATGGTTCTAACAACCATGCAAAAATTGGTCCGTATCGGTCCATAAACATATATAGCCCCCATATAATTCGATACCCAGATTTGAGCTCCGGAACCTCTTGGAGGGGCAAAATTCATCCGATTCGGTTGAAATTTGGTACATTGAGCTAGTATAGGGCCGCTAACAGCCATGCAAAAATTGGTCCATATCGGTCTATGGTAATATATTGCCGATGGCCAATAATACAAAAAATGGTCCAAATCGCCAAAAATAATCTGCAAAAATTTTATTTTTATATGAAATTTTGTCCAAATTTTATTACTGTACAAAGTTGTGTCAAAATTTTATTTCTATAGAAAATTTTGTCAAAATGTTATTTCTATAGGATAATTTATCAAAATTTTATTTCTATAGGATATTTTATCAAAATTTTATTTCTATAGAAAATTTTATCAAAATTTTATTTCTATAAAAAATTGTATCAAAATTTTATTTCTATAGAAAATTTTGCCAAAATTTTATTTCTATAGAAAATTTTGTCAAACTGAATTATATACGTATTTAATCGGCCTTTTATTGTTTAATATGTACCCCGAATGGACTAACTTACAATTTAGAAAACGATGTTAAGAAGTTTTGATATAGAGGTCTGCATCGAATAACTTTTCACTACATGTATGCAATTCGCTGTCGAATATAGTACATACACTGTCTTTCTCTCGGAGCGCAAGTAGTGAAGTGAAGAGAACACTTGCTTGTCAAATACCACCAAGTACTTATCCGAAACAATATGTGTTCCGAAAAAAAGGAACAATAAAAATGTAAGTACTTGAGAAAAAGTACAACATGGATTCTCTTCACTTCACGTGGTACCACAAGTATTTCTCAGTTATGTGCGAAGCAAAACTTTCCACTATTATTAATCATAGATATGTATGTATATCACATATTTCATATATTTATGTATGTCACACACTTACCTTAACGTTTGCCGTTCTTTATAACAAACCAAAACATATATTATGGAGAGTAACTGTTTTTTTGTATTTCTGAAACTGCACATGGTACATGGAGTACTCTATGAAGTTTTGTTCTCGCAACATACTCGACGTGATCACTCTGAGTACACTTCAATCAGTGCTGCCGCTAGTGAAAAATTGAGTGAAGTAGATTTTGCAAAAAAGTGGAGTAGATTGAATAAAATTGAAGTAGCATACATTTTTGAAAACAAAACAATAGAATTCATTTTATTATACCCTCCACCATAGGATGGGGTATATTAACTTTGTCATTCCGTTTGTAACGCATCGAAGACCCCATAAAATATACAGTTTGTCAAGAAAGTGTTTTGACAATGGGATAAAAATTATGTTTTGTTCCAAAATTAAATATAATGAAATTTAAAAAAAAAAATTTTATTATGTATTTTGGAAAGTATACATACGTACACAGAATTAAAAATTTAATAAAATATTTAATATTTCAATTATTTCTAGAAGTTGAAATAGTTGGCAATGTCAAAAGACTTTCTTGACAGACTGTATATATATTCTGGGTCGTGGTGAAATTTTGAGTCGATCTGAAAATGTCCGTCCATGCGTCTGTTGAAATCACGCTAACTTCCGAACGATAGAAGCTATCCACTTGAAACTTGGCACAAGTAGTTGTTATTGATGTAGGTCGGATGGTATTGCAAATGGGCCATATCGGTCCACTTTTACGTATAGCCTCCATATAAACGGACCCCCAAAATTGGCTTGCAGGGACTCTAATAGAAGCAAATTTCATCCGATCCAGCTGAAATATAAACTGATTCCCCGATTTGGCTTGCGGAGCCTCTAAGAGAACCAAATTTCATCCGATCCGGCTGTAATTTGGTACATGGTCTAACACCTATGCAAAAATTGGTCCACATCGGTTAATAATTCAATGATTAAAACCGCTATGTTCATCGTAATTAAAGGAATAGGAAAAACAATTAGGTAAAATGGGGAAAATTTAAAAATTTGAAGCAGAACAAAAAGTGAAGCAGATTTTTGGAAGAAGGAGTGACGAAGTAAATTTTGTGAAAATGAAGCAAAATACTTCGATTGAAGTAGTAGCGGCAGCACTGACTTCAATAAGAGAGAAAGAGGAATATGTGTTTGTTGGTAGTGAAGACATCAGAGTAGCACAAGAAGTTACTCGTGGCTTTTGGTGTTCATCAAAATGAGTACCAATAGTTTTGCGACTCTCTCAAATAGATGTACTCATGTAGCAAGTACACGTGTACTCTGCATTTACAAATGGAATTGTGCAGACCTCTATTTTGATATACCTTGTCATCGGCAAGTGTTACCGCAACCCAAGTAATTCGATTGTGGATGACAGTCTGTAGTAGAAGTTTCTACGCAATCCATGGTGGAGGGTACATAAGATTCGGTCTGGCCGAACTTACGGCCGTATATACTTGTTTTATTAAACATTGATTGAATAAATTAATTTCGTGATTGAATACAAACATTTTTTTCTTTGAAATGTTTGTCTGACCAGGGCTTCATTACTGCCAAATATACTATTTACGATATTTGGCATTTATTTTAACCCCACGATCGATGAATTCGAGCGTTGAGCGACCTATTTGGCAGGTAAACCCGATAATTTTGTTTAATCGCAAACTTCTCAAACTTTGGAATTGCTTTTCCCCGGAGAAACCAAATTCTAAAACTTATACCATGAATCACTCTGTGGAACAAGGTATTATAAGTTAGAGCATATGTTTGCAACACCCAGAATGGGACGAAATAGACATATAGTTTCTTTGACAATATTGCTCAGGGCAGGACCCTGAGTCGATCTATCTATGCTCGTCTGTCCGTCCGACTGTCTGTGAACATATTTGAGTAATCAGAACCTTTAACTTCAGCTTTAGTCCAACTGATTTCAATTGTGGGCTAGAATAGAACTTAGTGATTTCGAGAGAAATCGGTTCAAATATATATCATTCGCCCAATATGCGCTCATATGGCGATTTTGCAAAGAAAATTTTGGATGGACGCACGTTTCGGAATTACCACATTCCTCATAAGCATCCTCCTAAAACTAAAAAAACACTTGAACCTTCCGAAAAAAGGTTTATGACAGCCGGCCTTTGCCGAATGTATCCCGAATATATGTAAAAAAGCAGGGAACGAACTCACGACCCTTCGTAGTATGCAAGGTGGACGTACTAACCATTGCTCCACGGTACCCAACTAAATGTATGCTTCTGTTAAATAAAGTTTGTTTAATCGGTTCGCGGGCGCCGAAAACTATGCTATATAAATATAACAGTTTGACTCTTTGCGTTGCTTGTGCGTTGGCGGCTATAGCGATAATTGTCTGTTGATGACAATAACAGCTACGTAGTCCAGTGGATAGTGTGTTGGCTTACAAATTGTATGGTCCTTGTTTCGATACTCTATCCAGGCGAAAGGTAAAATGTATAAAATCGAATAATTTCTTCTACATTGTTTGTATTAGAGAAAAAGGTGATAAGAACTAAAAACAAGTATATACGTCCGTAAGTTCGGCCAGGCCGACGCTTATGTACCTTCCACCATGGTATCTTAAAACCTCCTACCACCGTCTTCTAAATTAAAAGTAAGTCCATACCATACAACCATGAACCAAATATTAGGGTTTCCTTTGAAATTTCAGGAGGGCTTCAGGACTTGAGGACATCCCGAAGATAAATTTAAAGATTTCACCTATGAGGACTATATCAGATTCTGGATTTATAAGAACCATTTTTGTTTGAGTTTTAGAGGAATCATTAACATCTCTTGTACGTGTGCAAGAAAATTATAAAATAACGTCTTGATTTGAAATCTTAAATCTGTAGAAGTAAAATCTGGAAATTTTACATTGAGTTTCAATCAATTTTCACGATCTGTGCGCCTTCTATACCCTCAATAAATGAAGTCGGTCTATATGGAGTCATTATCAAAAGGACCGATAAAAACTTAATCCGATACACGTTTTTGTGAGCCTAAAATACCAGAATATTTACAATTTCAGGCAAATCAGATAAAAACTACGGTTTCTAGAAACCCAAGGAGTTAAATCGGGAGATCGTTCTTATGGGAGCTATACTAAAATATGGACCGATACTCACCGTTTTCGGCACACCTCTTTATGACCCGAAAATACCTCTAGATTTCCAATTACAGGCAAATAGGATAAAAACTTCGGATTCTATAAGCCCAAGAAGTAAAATCGGGAAATCGGTCTATATGGGGGCTATACCAAAATATGGACCTATACTCACCATTTTCGGCACACCTCTTTATGGTCCTAAAATACCTCTAGATTTCCAATTTCAGACAAATTGGATAAAAACTACGGTTTCTATAAGCCCAAGACCCCAAATCGGGAGGTCGTTTTATATGGGGACCATACCAAAACATGGACCGATGCTCACAATTTTTGGCACACGTATTTGTGGTCCTACAATACCCTAGATTTCCAATTTCAGGTACAATGAATAAAAACTGCGATTTCTATAAGCCCAAGAAGTAAAATCGGGAGATCGGTCTATATGGGGATATACCAAAACATGGACCGATACTCACCATTTTTAGCACACCTCTTTATGGTCATAAAATACCTCTAGATTTCAAATTTCAGGCAAATTGGATAAAAACTACGATTTCTATAAGCCCAAGACCCCAAATCGGGAGGTCGGTTTATATGGGGACTATATCAAAACCTGGACCGATATAGCCCATCTTCGAACTTGACCTGCCTGCAGACAAAAGACGAGTTTGTGCAAAATTTCAGCACAATTGCTTCATTATTGAAGACTGTAGCGTGATTACAACAGACAGACAGACAGACAGACGGACGGACAGACGGACATCGTTATATCGTCTTAGAATTTCTCCCTGATCAATATGGGGACTATATCAAAACCTGGACCGATATAGCCCATCTTCGAACTTGACCTGCCTGCAGACAAAAGACGAGTTTGTGCAAAATTTCAGCACAATTGCTTCATTATTGAAGACTGTAGCGTGATTACAACAGACAGACAGACAGACAGACGGACATCGTTATATCGTCTTAGAATTTCTCCCTGATCAAGAATGTATATACTTTAAATAGTCGGAAATCGATATTTCGATGTGGAATGACAAACTTATTATACACCTGTCACCATTCTGTGGTGGTGGGTATAAAAAGACCGATTAAATATGTATATAATTCAGTTTGACAAAATTCTCTATAGAAATAAAATTTTGACAAAATTTTCTGTAGAAATAAAATTTTGACAAAATTTTCTGTAGAAATAAAATTTTGACAAAATTTTCTGTAGAAATAAAATTTTTAACAAAATTTTCTATATAAATAAAATTTTGACAAAATTTTCTATAGAAATAAAATTTTGACAAAATTTTCTATAGAAATAAAATTTTGGTAGATGATTTTTGGCTCGAGTGGCAACCATGATTGTGAACCGATATGGACCAATTTTTGTGTGATTGGGGATCGGCTATATATAACTATAGACCGATATGGACCAATTTTGGAATGGTGGTTAGCGGCCATATACTAACACCACGTTCCAAATTTGAACCGGATTGGATGAATTTTGCTCCTCCAAGAGGCTCCGGAAGTCAAATCTGGATAACGGTTTATATGGAGGCTATATGTAATATACTTATACTAACTCCATGTTCCAAATTTCAGCCGGATCGGATTAAATTTGCTTCTCTTTGAGGCTCCGCAAGCCAAATCTGGGGATCGGTTTATACGGGGGCTATATATATTTATGGACCGATGTGGACCAATTTTTGCATGGTTGTTAGAGACCATATACCAACACCATGTACCAAATTTCAGCAGGATCGGATGAAATTTGCTCCTCTTTGAGGCTCCGCAAGCCAAATCTGGAATCTGTTTATATGGGGGCTATATATAATTATGGACCGATGTGGACCAATTTTTGCATGGTTTTTGGAGATCATATACCAAAATCATGTACTTGCTTCTCTTAGAGGGTCTGCAAGTCAAATTTGGGGGTCCGTTTATATGGGAGCTATACGTAAAAGTGGACCGATATGGCCCATTTGCAATACCATCCGACCTACATCAATAACAACTACTTGTGCCAAGTTTCAAGTCGATAGCGTGTTTCGTTCGGAAGTTAGCGTGATTTCAACAGACGGACGGACGGACATGCTCAGATCGACTCAGAATTTCACCACGACCCAGAATATATATACTCTATGGGGCCTTAGAGCAATATTTCGATATGTTACAAACGGAATAACAAAGTTAATATACCCCAATCCTATGGTGGAGGTGAGGGAAAATGCAATTAGCCAGAAAAGATTTTTTTTTGAGTTTGCCTTTAAGAAATTGGTTTTACATCCTGGAAAAGAATAAAGCTTTTTCACAAAACGTATATACTTTTCTTCCAAATAAACTTCCTTACAGCGAAAAGCAAATGAGAAACGATCTTTGTTTGTCTAAAAGTTTTTGCGTGCAGAGTTTTATTCCGATTTACATGAAATGGAGCTGAGATATTAAAATTGACATTCTAAGTAAGTTTGACAGATTTCGTTGAAATTGGTTCAGATTTATATATATATATATCTCCCAAGTGCAATATATATTTCTTTTTTCCCCAATTCTAATCCTAAAGATTAACTCAACGCATTAATGATAATTTGGGTATTTGAGTTTGTGTCTTAATGCAAAATTTTTCCGTTATCCAAGATATTTTTTATTTTTATAATTTTGATTTATTTCATGGCGTTGCTTTGAGTTAGATGGGTGATATAAATTGATGTCATTACCACATTTATTTATTGATGAAATTATTTAATTTATTTAGCACTTGGATTTGCGGTTACTTTTGTGCAAAAGTGCCAGCTAAGCTTGGTCATGCACCAAAACCTATCTCTCCATTCATGCTATGCAGATACAACAATGTACGCATTGTAAACCAGAGGTTCCCAAAATGGTAAGAATATGGAACAAAAAGATTTTTTTGTACTAAATAATAACATAGAATTTTAACATAATTAATAGTTTCTTGATTTTTTTTTTTGGAATTTTTCACAATATTAAATGAAGATGATTTATGTGAAAACTCAATAAGCTGTTTTTGGTCACACTATTTGGGAAATTCTGTATTTATATTTGAAGGGACAAACATTAGCTTAATGCTGAAATATACTAAGAAAAAAAAAACATAAAAAATAATTTAATTTGATTCGATTGAATGAAATCTAATTTAATTTGAGTTAACAAATCATTTTAATTTAAATTAAATTAATTTAGCAATTAACCAAAACCAGAGGAAGAAGAGAAAAATGTTATTTTTGAATGTAACATGTTTGTCACAACCATTTTATTTTCTGGGAATCATGTATATGTTTGGCGAGAAAATAACCCGTCGGTTTTGCATCCGGAAGTGATGCAAAATTGGCGCAGAAGCGATGAACTTAACATGGGCTTGTCAAAGAACGGATGTTTACCATTTCAACAGCCGTTGCACTGAATTTGCATCACTTCTTAAGGAGTGATCCGAATTCAGTGTTTCGGATGTAAACTAAAAAATTTGTGATATTTTTCTAAATAAATAATATACATAATATTGTATAATTTTTATGCATTCTAACGCATGTCTCAAACGTTTGACTTCAAAAATTCGCAATTTTTCTAGAATGGGTATTGCATTTTTTATACCCTCCACCATAGGTAGCCTCTTGGATCCGGTAGGATCCGGTTCAAACGTGGGACGTGGAGTTAGTATATGGTCTCTAACAGCCGTGCCAGAATTGGTCCATATCGGTCCATAATTATATGTAGCCCCCATATAAACCGTTCTCCAGATTTGATCTCCGGAGCCTCTAAGAGAAGCATATTTCATCCGATCCGGATGAAATTTGGAACATGGTGTTAGTATATGGTCTCTAACAACCGTGCCAGAATTAGTCACTATCGGTCCATAATTATATATAGCCCCCATATAGACCGTGCTCCAGATTTGAACTCCGGAGCCTTTTTGGGGAGCAAAATTCATCCGATCCGGTTCGAATTTGGAACGTGATGTTAGTATATGGCCGCTAACAATCGTACCAAAATTGTCCACATCGGTCTATAGTTATATACAGGGCTGTGGAGTCGAGCCAATTTTGCTCGACTCCGACTCCAGCATTTTTCGTCAGCTCGACTCCGACTCCGGGTAATATAACTAAATCTCATTTTAATACCACTAATTTGTAGTTCTATTGTGGGGGTACCGTAAGTGGATCGATATAAAGTATCGTATATATTTATGTGTGCAAAAAAAGGTGTTAATTTCACATTAGATGCCAATTGAACTCTATATTTCAAATTTAGGGCAATGTTTAATAAATAAAATAATGATATAAATACCCATCATAATATGAGAAGATACCAACAGTATATGTATTTGTAGACCAAAATTATTGATACTATCTCAAATCCTTTAAATTTGTTGCGAGCTATATAAAGGTTTATATTTCCATTTGCATGAATTTGAATCTGAATCGATTTAGACAAAATTGTATATACTTCTACAAAATCTATGTACTTAAAATTTAAATCTAACGTTATGGGACGTAACACAATTTTAACAAAAAATAAAAATGCAAGGAAAATCTAAAGTCGGGTGGGCCGATTATAATATACTCTGCACAACTTTGTATTTAGATGTACATTTTGATAAAATCTCAAATCAGACTTCTACAAAATCTCGGGCAATTTTGGGAAATATGTATAATTGTTTAGACAATTTCGCAAATATGCATTTATGATTCATTCATTGAAAAGTTTTAAAATTTGAGTAATTTCTACAAGTTTTCGACTTAGCAGTGAGTATCAGTGAGCAAACAATTTTGGAAAAATTTTTGTGTAGTACATAAAATTTTGCAAAATTTTTTATAGAAATAAAAGTTTGAAAAAATTATCAATAGAAATACAATTAAAAAAAATTGTGTAGCAAACAAAATTTTGCAAAATTTTCTATAGAAATAAAATTTTGCAAAATATTCTATAGAAACAAAATTTTGACTAAATTTTCTATAGAAATAAAATTTTGACTAAATATTATATAGAAAAAAATATTTCTATAGTAATAAAATTTTGAATACATTTTTTATAGCAGTGAGTATCAGTGAGCATCAGTAAGAAAAAAATTGAGAAAATTTGCTATAGAAATAAAATTTTACAATTTTTTCTTATAGAAATAAAATTTTGAAAAAAAATATCAATAAAAATACAATTTCAGAAAATTTTTTGTGTAGTAAATAAAATTCTGCAAAATATTCTACAGAAACAAAATGTTGACTAAATTTTCTACAGAAATAAAATTTTGACCAAATTTTCTAATAAAAAAATCTATTACTATAAAATTTTGGCAACATTTTCTGGAGAAATAAAATTTTGACTTAAATAAAAATAAAATTATGAATAGAAATAAAATTTTGAAAAATTTTTTGTGTAACAAACAAAATTTTGCAAAATATTCTATAGAAACAAAATTTTGACTCAATTTCCTATAGAAAAAAATATTTCTATAGTAAAAAAATTTTGAATAAATGTTTTATAGAAATAAAATTTTGACAAAATTTGCTATAGAAATAAAATTTTGACAAAATTTTCTATAAAAAACAACGTTGAAACCATTTTCTGTCAATATTCCACATATGCATATGGCCTTAAAATAAAATTAAAAAAAATACTTTCGATTGTTCGAAATATTTCATATAAATTGATATGGGCATTAAAATGGATCGATCCAGCCCATCTGCTAGTCTAACATTCTAGGAAACATAAAAAGATAGCCGTAATTGGAAGTTGATTTTGTTTTACAATCATGCTGTACATGCGTAAAAACTTGCTTAGTTACAAAAATGTGAAGTGTTTTAAAAAATTGGGTTTAGCCGGAGTCGGAGTCGAGCAAAATTTTTACGACTCCGACTCCAGCAAAATCTTCAGACTCCGACTCCAAGACTCCGACTCCGGCTCCACAGCCCTGGTTATATATAGCCGATCTCGAATCACACAAAAATTGGCCCATATCGGTTCATAATCATGTTAGCCACTCGAGCCAAAAATAATCTACCAAAATTTTATTTCTATAGAAAATGTTGTCAAAATTTTGTCAATATTTTATTTCTATAGAAAATTTTGTTAAAATTTTATTTCTATAGAAAATTTTGTCAACATTTTATTTCTATAGAAAATTTTGTTAAAATTTTATTTCTATAGAAAATTTTGTCAACAGTTTATTTCTATAGAAAATTTTGTCAAAATTTTATTTCTATAGAAAATTTTGTCAAAATTTTATTTCTATGGAAAATTTTGTCAAAATTTTATTTCTAAGATACCTTGCTATCGGCAAGCGTTACCGCAACTTAAGTAATTCGATTGTGGATGGCAGTGTTTAGAAGAAGTTTTTACGCAATCCATGGTGGAGGGTACATAAGCTTCGGCCTGGCCGAGCATACGGCCGTATATACTTGTTTGTGACTAAATTTTAATCATTTGTAACACTAAATTAATTCTTTCTCTATTTTTAACCAATTTGAAACAAAACAAGTTAAAATTACCCATTAAAAATATGAAAAAGATGAGTTATAAAAATGTAATTAAAAGTACTTCCACTGTATTTAAAATAAAGAACATCTTTGGGAGGGCATTTTTGGAAGTAATTTTAAAGTTGTGCCTTTAGAAGAACTTCCAATTTTTTTTTTTGCTGGGAAAATTATTACTACAAAAATGTTTCATCCAAAAGTAACATTTTTCTCTGGAAACATGTTTGAGGTTAAATACCTCTGCGAGAATATGTTATCAATTTATCAAGAAAAAGTGGTAATGGCAGCTACATGTCGACTTAACTTACTCTGAAAATATGGCTCCCGAACATACAAATAAGCGTCGTGTGGTGGCAAAAGTGTCTGTGATTAAATCACACTTTATTTCGTGGCTACTACGATAGCGTTTAAATTGCGTTACGCATGTAAATGTATGAGTGTACATGTTCATGTGAATATATCCAAAGGTAAAAATAAAAATAAAAAAATTAATTGACACATGCTTTTATATTTTTAGAATATGTCAACTAAAATGCCAAAATTGGCATAAAACATGAATGCTTTTAATAGAGTTGACACCATCGATAGCGATGAGGAAAACTGTAATTTCAGGAAAGTGGTTTATATAATAGCAATTAAAGTGAAATGAACAATATTTAAATTCACCGTTGCAATATTAAACAAATAAAAATGTTATGGAGTTCGACAAACTGGAATCTCATTAATGATTTTTATTATTACCAAGCACAAGAAAAAACAAGTAAGGAAAGTCTAAAGTCGGGCGGGGCCGACTATATTATACCCTGCACCACTTTGTAGACCTAAATTTTCGATACCATATCACATCCGTCAAATGTGTTGGGTGCTATATATAAAGGTTTGTCCAAATACATACATTTAAATATCACTCGATTTGGACAGAATTTGATAGACTTTTACAAAATCTATAGACTCAAAATTTAAGTTGACTAAAGCACTAGGGTGGAACACAATTTTAGTAAAAAAATATGGGAAATATTTAAATCTGAAGCAATTTTAATATGTATTAGAAGTTGAGGTATATATGTATTAGAAGTTGAGGAAAATTAGAGTCATTTTTACAACTTTTCGACTAAGCAGTGGCGATTTAACAAGGAAAATGTTGGTATTTTGACCATTTTTGTCGAAATCAGAAAAACTTATATATGGGAGCTATATCTAAATCTGAACCGATTTCAATCAAATTTGGCACACATGACTATATTACTACTTGTACTCCTAGTGCAAAATTTCAACCAAATTGGGCCAAAACTCTGGCTTCTGGGCCATATAAGTCCATATCGGGCGAAAATATATATGGAAGCTATATCTAAATCTGAACTGATTTCAATCAAATTTGGCACACATGACTATACTACCAATTGTACTCCTTGTGCAAAATTTCAAGCTAATCGGGATAAAACTCTGGCTTCTGGGTCCATATAAGTGCATATCGGACGAAAGATATATATGGGAGCTATATCTGAATCTGAATCGATTTCAACCAAATTTGGCACGCATAGCTACAATGCTAAATCTACTCCCTGTGCAAAATTTCAACCAAATTGGCCCAAAACTCTGGCTTTTAGGACCATATTAGTCCATATCGGGCGAAAGATATATATGGGAGCTATATCTAATTCTGAACCGATTTCAATCAAATTTTTCACACTTGACTATACTACTATTTGTACTTCTTGTGCAAAATTTCAACCAAATTCGGGCAAAAATCTGGCTTCTGGGGCCATATAAGTCCATATCGGGCGAAAGATATATATGGGAACTATATCTAAATCTGAACCGATTCCAATCAAATTTTGCACACTTGACTATACGACTAAGTGTTATGTTTGTACAAAATTTCAAGCAAATCGGTGTAAAACTCTGGCTGCTGGGTCCATATTAGTGCATATCGGGCGAAAGATATATATGGGAGCTATATCTAAATCTGAACCGATTTCTTCCAAAATCAATAGGGTTCTATTCTGACCCAAATTAGGAACATGTGCCAAATTTGAAGGCGATTGGACTTAAATTGCGACCTAGACTTTGATCACAAAAATGTGTTCACAGACAGACGGACGGACGGACAGACGGACAAGGTTATATCGACTCAGGGACCCACCCTGAGCATTATTGCCAAAGACACCATGTGTCTATCTCGTCTCCTTCTGGGTGTTACAAACATATGCACTAACTTATAATACCCTGTTCCACAGTGTGGCGCAGGGTATAAAAAATGGAAGTTGTTCTAAAGGCACTTCCAAAAATGTTCTCCCAAAGATAATCTTAATTTTTACTACACAGGAAGTTCTTTTAATGCAGTTTTTTATAACTCGCTTTTTTCTTATTTTAATTGGTAATTCAAACTTTTTTGTTTCAAATAAGTTAAAAGCAGAGTAAGAATTAATAAAATGCACTGTTAGAAAATATGTTTTTCATACACACAAAAAAAGTGTTTCGTAAATTTAAGAAGATTTTTACAATAATTTATTACAAGAATTTTCCAGAATTTTAGTTCATTTTTCATATCTTCAACGAAAATTAACTACTCGAAAGGAAATTTTACAAATTTTAAGTAGCAATCGTTTAGTTCATGGCCTACAAAATACGATGGAAATTTCCTTAAAAAATTTCTTAACTGGTAGTTAAAAATTCGTTTGTCATACTATAAAACTACTTGTGAAATGTAAAGTACTTTCTAAATAATAAATGCAATTTACTATAAAATATTTTTGTATGAGGAAATATTTTTTTATAAAAAATGAACTTGAAAGCGGATAGCAATTTTTTACTGACAATTCCTATAGTTAATAATAGTTGGTACAATATTTCTCAATGTAATATTTTTAGTTCACATGTAATTGAATTATGTCCATAAATTTTTTGTCAAAAATGGGTTGATAACATTTTATGAAGGTTTTGTTAATTTTAAGTTAAACTTTTTATCGTTCATAAACTGATGTGTCTTTACGAATATTTTTCTTAGAGTAAATTGTCAGCAGATGTGATGAACTTATGCTTAGTACAGAGATCTTTCTCGGAATGTGATTAATGTAAAAATGATGTTACTTGAATTTTGTTTGAGCGTGAGAGCATGTATTGAGAGCAATGCAATAATGAGAAATGGTAGCGAGTTCTGGTATGTTGTGTATATCTGAGCGTGGGTTTGTTTTTATTTTTGGTCTGTCAGTGGTTTGTGTGTGTGTTTGTTATTCGCGGATGGTTTATTTGTCTGGATAAGGTGTTGTTTTCAATGAAGCCACATGTGTTTTTGTTGTTGTAGTAATGTTTGGGTTTTGCCCGGTTTTGTTTGGCATGCTTCAGTTGTATAGTTGGCCTTGGCGTGGGCTGTTGTATCCAGGGCTGCCAAATTTTGCCGATTTATCGGCATTTTGACGATTTTTACTCAAAAATAGCAAATACCGATTTTCCGATTTTTGCCCCAAAAATGACGATATTAGCTCGGTTCAAAAATTTGGACTAGAAGCAGTTCGTTTACACATTTAGAGCCAGCAAAAGAGAGAATACATTCGGCAATAGTCAGATAGAGAAATTGCAAGTTTTTGCTAGAGATTTCATACATGTAGGAGCTATACCTCATTTTACATCTACAGTATTAGTATCACGGTTGCCACTCGTGCCAAAAATAATCCACCAAAATTTGAAGAAAATTTTATCAAAAATCTACCAAATTACAAAGATATCTTGAAGTTGTTGATCAAATTTTTGTGGTTGGTATATACAAAAATTTTGTTTTATCGAAAGAATAATTTTATAGAACATTTTGTTAAAATTTTATTTCTACTGAAAAAGTTGTCAACATTTTACTTCTATAGAAAATTTCGGCAAAATTTTATTTCTGTAGAAAATTTTGTCAAAATTTTATTTCTGTAGAAAATTTTGTCACAATTTATTTCTATAGAAAATTTTGTTAAAATTTTATTTCTACAGAAAAAGTTGTTAAAATTTTATTTCTATAGAAAATTTTGTCAAAATATTATTTCTATAGAAAATTATGTCAAAATTTTATTTCTATAGAAAATTTTGTCCAAATTTTATTTCTATTGAAAATTTTATTTGTCAAAATTTTATTTCTATAAAAAATGTTGTCCAAATTTTATTTATATTGAAAACTTTATTTGTCAAAATTTTATTTCTATAGAACATTTTGCCAAATTTTTTATTTCTATAGAAAATTTTGTCAATATTTTATTTCTGTAGAAAATTTTGTCACAATTTTATTTCTATAGAAAATTTTGTCAAAATTTTATTTCTATAGAAAATTTTGTCAAAATTGTATTTCTATTAAAAAATTTGTCAACATTTGATTTCTATAGAGAATTTTGAAAAATTTTTATTTCTATAGAAAACTTTCTCAAGCTTTTATATCTGTAGAAAATTTGTGCACATTTTTATTTCTATAGAATTTTCTTGCAAACATTTATTTCTATAGATCATTTTTGGCAATTTTTTTCTATAGTAAATTCCATGAACATTTTTGCAAAATTTTATTTCGAAGAAAATTTTGCAAAATTTTATTTTTAATAAAATTTTTGCAAATTGTGAAATTTTGGAAAATCGGGCAACACATATGTAAATATTAAAGATCTTTATTTTTATTTTTAAATAAAAAACTTACTGAAGTAAAAATATATGTTAAAAAATATATTTTTTATATTATTTTTGAATTACATAGCATAGCATTGCATAAAAATGTTTTTTTTTTTATTTTTATACAAGACTGAATTCATTATCATTTTGTAGTTTAAATGCATAGTTGTGTTAATTTTCTGTTCTTTATATGAAGTAAATATTTTTGTTTTTAACAAAAAAAAAATTAGTTTGGTTTTAATATTTTTAATATTGCAGATTTTTTGACGATTTTTAAAATGGAAGTGACGAATTTTGCGGAAAAAGTTACGATTATTCTTGAAATTTTATTGGCAGCCCTAGTTGTATCTTTTTAGCAGGTATGCAACAAGGGAATATAAAGGTATGAAATATTTTGGTTTTTGAGATATATTAGCGTTTGCTTATTAAACCTTTTAAGTGCGTTATTAATACTTTAGCGATGAGATGTACGATGGTGATCGGAAGCTTAGAAAAAAGTCATTAAGAATGTTCAATATTTAAGAAAAACTGCTGAAATGGAAAGTATATTGAAATTGTTTTATAGAAATCTAATTTAATATTATTCCATGTAAAAAATAAATATTCAATTTCAGAGTAATCCGAGATGAATTTGGAAAGTTTTTTGTTATACCTCAGCTTATAGTTTAATGGCAAAATGGCAAATTGGTAAGTATTCTTTTTAAAAATGTGGCTTTCTTTTAAAGATATGTTTTTATTCATATTATTATTAGTTAATTAAATTTTTTGGAAACCAGTTTAATGTTTTTCTTGTAAAAAAATATTTAATTTCAGAGCAAACCCAGATAGATTCGGACAAATTTTAATATTTCAGCGTATACTTAAATAGATAATTGATAAGTTTTCTTTTACAAATTTGGCTTTCTTTTAACTAAAATATTAACGTTATTATGATTTTTATATCACCAAAAACACAGATTTTAATACCTTATTTTATTATTTCTTTAATCAATATATATATATAAATATATATATATATATATATATATATATATATATATATATATATATATATATATATATATATATATATATATATATATATATATATATATATATATATATATATATATATATATATATATATATATATATATATATCCAAGGGGCTCCGGAGGTCAAATCTGGGGATCGGTTTATATAGGGGGCTATATATAATTATGCACCGATTTCGAACAATTTGTGAACGGGTGTTTAAGGCCATATAATAACACCACGTATTTGTGGTCCTACAATACCTCTAGATTATATATATATATATATATATATATATATATATATATATATATATATATATATATATATATATATATATATATATATATATATATATATATATATATATATATATATATATATATATATATATATATATATATATATATATATATATATATATATATATATATATATATATATATATATATATATATATATATATCCAAGGGGCTCCGGAGGTCAAATCTGGGGATCGGTTTATATAGGGGGCTATATATAATTATGCACCGATTTCGAACAATTTGTGAACGGGTGTTTAAGGCCATATAATAACACCACGTATTTGTGGTCCTACAATACCTCTAGATTTCCAATTTCAGATAAATTGAATAAAAACTGCGGTTTCTATAAGCCCAAGAAGTAAAATCGAGAGATCGGTCTATATGGGGGCTATACAAAAACATTTACATATACTCACCATTTTTGGCACACCTCTTTATGGTCATAAAATACCTCTAGATTTCAAATTTCAGGCAAATTGGATAAAAACTACGATTTCTATAAGCCCAAGACCCCAAATCGGGTGGTCGGTTTATATGGGAACTATATCAAAACCTAGACCGATATTGCCCATCTTCGAACTTGACCTGCCTGCAGACAAAAGACGAGTTTGTGCAAAATTTCAGCACGATTGCTTCATTATTGAAGACTGTAGCGTGATTACAACAGACTGACAGAGGGACATCGTTATATCGTCTTAGAATTTCTCACTGATCAAGAATATATATATAGTTTATATAGTCGGAAATCGATATTTCGATGTGTTACAAACGGAATGACAAACTTATTATACCCCCGTCACCATTCTATGGTAGTGGGTATAAAAATTGGAAGGTCGTTATAATCGTTGTATCGCTCTTGAAGGGAACTATGTTGAATAATAAAAACGAATTTTGACAAAAAATGTGTTTTTCTTTGTTAGACCAGGGACTTATCAGCCAACCTGTTAATTAAATTTTTAATTGAATAATTTTTAAAATTTAACCAAGACTTTAATTTTTGTAAATTTTTCGTAAATTTTTTTCTGTGATATAAATATAACTGTTTGACAGTTTACGTTGCTTGTGCGTTGGTGGCTATAGCGATAATTGTCTACTGATGACAATAACAGCTACATAGCCCAGTGGATAGTGTGTTGGCTTAGAAACTGCATGATTCGCGGTTCGATTCTCCGTTCAGGAGAAAGGTAAACTTTAAACCAGTAAGGAAAGTCTAAAGTCGGGCGGGGCCGACTATATTATACCCTGCACCACTTTGTAGATCTAAATTTTGGATACCATATCACATCCGTCAAATGTGTTGGGGCTATATATAAAGGTTTGTCCCAAATACATACATTTAAATATCACTCGATCTGGACAGAATTTGATAGACTTCTACAAAATCTATAGACTCAAAATTTAAGTCGGCTAATGCACTAGGGTGGAACACAATGTTAGTAAAAAAAATTTGGGAAACATTTAAATCTGGAGCAATTTTAAGAAAACTTCGCAAAAGTTTATTTATGATTTATCACTCGATATATATGCATTAGAAGTTAAGGAAAAATAGAGTCATTTTTACAACTTTTCGACTAAACAGTGGCAATTTTACATGGAAAATGTTGGTATTTTTACCATTTTTGTCGATATCAGAAAAACATATATATGGGAGCTATATCTAAATCTGAACCGATTTCAACCAAATTTGGCACGCATAGCAACAATGCTAATTCAACCCCTTGTGAAAAATTTCAACTAAATCGGAATTAAAAATTGGCCTCTATGATCATATGAGTGTAAATCGGGCGAAAGCTATATATGGGAGCTATATCTAAATCTGAACCGATTTCAACCAAATTTGACATGCATAGCTACAATGCTAAGTCTACTCCCTGTGCAAAATTTCAACTAAATCGGAGCAAAAAATTGGCCTCTGTGGTCATATGAGTGTAAATCGGGCGAAAGCTATATATGGGAGCTATATCTAAATCTGAACCGATTTCAACCAAATTTGGCACGCATAGCTACAATGCTAATATTACTCCCTGTGCAAAATTTCAACTAAATCGGAGGAAAAAATTGGCCTCTGTGGGCAAATGAGTGTAAATCGGGCGAAAGCTATATATGGGAGCTATATCTAAATCTGAACCGATTTGGCTGATATTTTGCAAGTTTTTCGAGACTCATAAAATATTCGGATGTACGGAATTTGAGGAAGATCGGTCTATATACACGCCAATTATGACCAGATCGGTGAAAAATATATATGGCAGCTATATCTAAATCTGAACCGATTTTTTCCAAAATCAATAGGGATCGTCTTTGAGCCGAAACAGGGCCCTATACCAAATTTTAGGACGATCGGACTAAAACTGCGAGCTGTACTTTGCACACAAAAATACATCAACAGACAGACAGACGGACAGACAGACAGACAGACAGACAGACAGACAGACAGACAGACGGACATCGCTAAATCGACTCAGAATTTAATTCTAAGACGATCGGTATACTAAACGATGGGTCTCAGACTTTTCCTTCTTGGCGTTACATACAAATGCACAAACTTATTATACCCTGTACCACAGTAGTGGTGAAGGGTATAAAAATTTAATTGACTCAACATATTTTTTAATTGAAACAATAGTTAATAGTATCAATTAAATTTTTAATTGACTTCCAATTAATTTTTTAATTGATACTATCATTTTGGCGATTGAAGACCTTTCAATAAATTGGATCAATTAATTTCGTGATTGAAGAATTTTTTTTGTGTGATAGCATTGTTTTCGGCGTCCACGAGCCGATTAAACCAATTTTATTTAACAGCAACATAAATTTAGTTGAGCACCGTGGAGCAATGATTAGTTCGATCCTTGCTTCGACCGAATACCAAAAAGTTTTTTTTTTTATATATTCCAGATATGTTCGGAAGATTCCGAAAAGATGTTCAAAGCAACATACTACTATTAAACTGTAAAATGTGTCTTTTTAAAGTCTTAAAGTGAGAAACAGTTCTTTAAAAAATACAAATTTTGTAACAAACGAATTTTTATTTTTTGGTGATAAAAGTTTAAAATTTTCGAAGAAATTCAAAAAACTCTAACAAAAGAAAAAACACATTTTCCAAACGTGTTTTTTCTTTGCATGTATCATTCGCCTGGTCAGCCACACATGAAGTTATTATTTAGATCTGAAAATCAGCTGTCATGATACCCATTTAGGATACGACCACTTCAACTTTTACTTAGATACAATTCATAACAATGGTCTTTATTCATTTCTTCCGCCTTCGCATTTTTATTGTGGAAAATTTTATGCCAAAAATTTACGCTTGTTAGTCGTCGTTAATTCTCATAAACCATACACCACAGTTCATGACACTAATACGATCTCTCATTTTCAAGGTGATTCTATTTAGTAAGATGCTAAGTAAACCTTTACTAAACGATCTCTTAGAAAAATTTATAGGTCGTATCTAAATTTACAAAGTCTATGTGAAATTGAGTTTCATACTTAAAACTGAAAAATACGGACAGAATTTCACCTCCCATTATGCTGGTGTAGCCATCGTCACTTTCATCATTGTATTTCGAGGTTTCAATCTAATTAAATGATTTGGGGTAAACAATGTGTACACTGTACACATGGTACAGTGGCTCACAAATGTATACAAAAAAAAAAACAACAGCGATGACGATTTCGATTCTAAATAATAAAAATTGAAACATTTTCGAAATTACCTTCAAAATAGTAAACATTTCTCCAAAATTTTGCATTTAGAACTCCTCACAATATTATGGATCAGCAATAACTTTAGAATGACACTATCATTTGGGTGAAAAGCCAACAGGGCAACAGTGTAATACTAGGGCAACACTTTTTCATAGAAATCGTTTTAATATTGGCCCAAATAAATAATAAGTTATGATTATATCCCTAGCAATTAAAAAAAAAAAATAAATTCATTCCATAATTTTTTTTGTGGTTGTTTTCTTAGTAGGAAATCTATGATTTATCTCAATTAATTGTCCTCATATGAATGTCTGCCATCCAATTACAGTAAATCCCATATCCCGACGACTTATCTTATTATTCGATTCGTTTGTCCAGGAAAAGTGATAATTTGTTGATATGCTTAATTGTATCATGTTTTTTTTTGCAATTTGTTATGCTTGGATGGGCAATAGGGTCTGAAGTTAAAGAGTATAAGTCACAATTGGTGATAAATGTAACGTAGGGTTTCTTGTCAACTGAGGAGAAAATAACAAGTATAACAAAGGTAAGGAAGTAAATTTCCAAAATTACTGGCGTAATTTTAATATTTTTTTTTTTTAAGCAAAGATTATAAACTTTATTTGAATTAAAATTCCATTATTTAAAACAAGTATATATGGCCGTAAGTTCGGCCAGGCCGAATCTTATGTACCCTTCACCATGGATTGCGTAGAAACTTCTACGAAAGACTGTCATCCACAATCGAATTACTTGGGTTGTGGTATCTTAAAACTTCTTAACATCGTTTTCTAAATTGTGAGTTAGTCCATACGTGGTATATATTAGACAAAAAAGGTATGTGTAGGTAAGTCTACAAATAATTTAATTGGACTTTTGCACGGTACGTAGGTAGCCAGAATTGAAATATGGGGGTCGCTTATATGGGGGCTATATACAATTATGAACTTGATATGGACCAATTTTTGTGCGATGGGGGATCGATTTATCTGAGGGCTATATATAACTATAACATGGTTGTTAACGGCCATATACTAGTACAATGTACCAAATTTCAACTGACTCGGATGAAATTTGCTCCTCCAAGATGCTCCAAAACCAAATCTCGGGATCGGTTTATATGGGGGCTATATATGATTATGGACTGATATGGACCACTTTTGGCGAGGTTGTTAAATATCATATACTACCACCACGTACCAAATTTTAACCAGATCGGATGAATTTTGCTTCTCCAAAAGGCACCGGAGGTCAAATCTGGGGATCGGTTTATATGGGGGCTATATACAATTATGAACCGATTTCGACCAATTTTTGCATGGGTGTTTGAGGCAATATATTAACACCATGTACCAAATATCAACTGAATCAGATGAATTTTGGTCTTCCAAAAGGCTCCGGATTTCAAATCTGGTGATCTGTTTATATGGGGGCTATATATAATTATTGACCGATATGGACCAATTTCTGCATAGTTGTTAGATACCATATATCAACAGCATGTACCAAATTTCAGCCGGATCGGATTAAATTTGCTTCTCTTAGAGGCTCCGAAAGCCAAATCGGGGGATTGGTTTATATGGGGGCTATATATAATTATGGACCGATGCGGACCAATTTTTGCATGGTTGTTAGAGACCATATACTAACACTATGTACCAAATTTCAGCCAGATCGGATGAAATTTGCTTCTCTTAGAGGGTTTGCAAGTCAAATTTGGGGGTCCGTTTATATGGAAGCTATACGTAAAAGTGGACCGATATGGCCCATTTGCAATACCATCCGACCTACATCAAAAACAACTGCTTGTGCCAAGTTTCAAGTCGATAGCTTGTTTCGTTCGGAAGTTAGCGTGATTTCAACAGACGGACGGACGGACATGCTCAGATCGACTCAGAATTTCACCACGGCCCATAATATAAATACTTTATGGGGGCTTAGAGCAATATTTCGATTTGTTACAAACAGAATGACAAAGTTAATATACCCCCATCCTATGGTAGAGGGTATAAAAAAAATGTCCTTAACATTTTTTAAATCGCGCATCCTAAACATTAGGTTGCATATCACATAAATATTTTTGTCAGTGTATTTACGTGTTTTCAATTAATATTTTAATTCAAAAACTTACAAGTCAATTTAATTTGTTAATCAAAATAAAACTTAATCACCAAAATTATTTGGCACAATTAATAGTTTAGTTGGATCCAGGGCTGTGGAGTCGAGTTAATTTTGCTCGACTCCGGCTCCGACTCCAGTATTTCTTATTAGCCTCGACTCCGACTCCGACTCCGGAGTCGACTCCAGGTGGTGTACCTAAATCTCATTTTAATAGGTACCAATAGGCACGACCGTGAGCCATTTGGTACCTTTTCATAACAATTACTCTATATAGAGTTATTCTGCCCTAAATGTGAACGTATCTCAGATATCAACTCAACTCTAAAAATTATAAATAGCGAACAAGAAATAAATATATTCCACAATGAGGATATTTTAGTTTTTATTACAGGATGTCTAAATTTTTGATAGGAATACCACATTCGTCCGCAAATATGAAACTTGAAATGTGATTTGTTTTGCCACACTGAGGAACATAATATTATAAGATAGTGTATATGTTTGAAGCGCCTAGAAGGAGACGAAATACACACATGGTGTCTTTAGCAATAATACTTAGAGCTGGCCCCTGAGCCGGTTGGCATAGTTGGTAGAATTTTCTAAATAAAATTGTGTAAAAATTTTCTATAGAAATAAAATGTTGACATTTTCTATAGGAATAAAATGTTTACAAAATTTTCTATAGAAATAAAATTTTTACAAAATTTTTTATAAAAATAAAATGTTGACAAAATTTTCAATAGAAATAAAATTTTGACAAAATTTACTGTAGTAAACTTTATCAAAATTTTATTTCTATATGTTTAAGTTCAAATGCCGTTGTTTTAGCTTTGTTCAGTCATATAATCATTTTCAAGTGTAATCCCTCCGTTAGGATTTGTCTATGCCTTTTTCTGCCTTTCGGTACGAAAATAAGGACATTTTCTAACGTCAAATGTCATCAACCCCCGCGTTTCGGCATCCAAGCTTTTTGACGCTCTCTTTGAGACTCTCTCGCTTCTACGAAGGTAAATATTGTTTGACGAACAATAATTTATTAAATAAAGCCCATACATTTTGGTTCAAATTCTAAACCAGTGCCTTTTTATTTCTTTTCTACTTTTATGCCACGCATTCATTGGTCCATTCGAGCCGAATATTAATTGGAAAGAATTAATTCGCTCTTTTTATTTCTTCTTCGAAGGCAAAGGCTACGCCAATCAACAACAACAACAAACGATCGACGATCACCATCCTCTACGAGGCATTTTCAATTTATTACACAAATATTTTTATTATCAACAACCAAGGTATGTACTTTCAGTGATAATTAAAAAGTGAGCATATCCTTCGGTGTAAATATAAATAAAACAGAAATAAACACTCGCCTACGGTCGCTTTACAACTCGTATTTTATATCGGTTGTACATTAAATCTCTACGAGAAAAAATTAAATTATCCGTCGGTCTTTAATACCCGGTTACATTGTCATTAAAGTGTTGAAAAGTGCGTTTAATTCCACTTTGTTTTCGTCCAAATATTCTACGTCAAAGTTGAATTCAATTTCGCTGTATTTCTCCATTTGATTACATTCATATTGTTGTGTTTTTTCTTTTGGTTTTTTGATCGGCATAGAAAAAACAAAAACAATTGCATTGGTTGTAAGCATTGGTTTGCCAATAGGCATCAATAGTAAAGTGTTATACAGTTGCCGTTCAACTTGCTATACACACGTACTCACACAGGTGTTACATCCAACATACGTTCGAACTGCATACACGTTGGTTTATTAGCGTGGGTCGCTTACGGCGCGAAATTATAAAAATAATTTTTTGCAAGTTCAATTGAGAAAAGTATTTATTGTTGATTCCTACGGATATCGGTCGTTTACTATTATCGTTCGTGTTACGTGGTAGTGTACCCTACGGTCGGTCGATATAAACAATAAAATAACAGTATTTATTATATATTATATTATCGTAATACTGACATATTTGAGTTTCCACGAAACTTTTTTATTTTTTATATTATTGTTGTTGTTGGACCTTACTGTTTCGTAGTGTGCATCTTACAGTCCGTGCACCCTACAATCGGTCAGGTTGACATTTTACAATTTAAAGTTCACGACTTTTCATTGTCTTGTAATTTTTCCATTTGGCAAGTGATATTCACGATACACTTGCACAAATTTTGTGTATCTACGTACACTGGGAGAAAATTTGGATAATATATACACTGAGAGAAACTCTCTCGTAATATATAAAGTTTTCAATTTTTTCGATAATTCGCCACGCAAAAATTATTCTTTGTATTCTACGATACACTGAAAATATTTTTTGTATTCACGATACACTTGCAAAAATCTTTTGGAACACAGGGTACACTGGGAAAATATTGTAATATTTTCCAAATAAAGATTTTGCATATATTTCGCCACGCGAAAAAGGGTTTCTTGTATTTACGATACACTGGAAGAAACTTTACGTGTTTTCATACACTTGGAGAAATTTTTCGCCAATTTTTACAAAAAGTTGAAATACTTATAATTTACCCTACAGAGCTGATTTTAGCTGGTATTTCCAATACACTGTGAGGAAATTGGTGTATCGACGATACACTGTAAAAAATTGGTTGTACTCCGTACACTGTGAGAAATTTTCTGATCTCATTTTTTGTGTTTTTGTGGTAATTACGTTACCTTGTTCACATTTGTGGTACTTTCGGTACACTGCGAAAAATATTGTGTGTTGACGATACACATTTCGCATACACTGGAGAAAAAACTGCATTTTCATTTGTTCGACGACAAATCGAAGTAGCGTTTGGATCGATTTATACTCTTTTCGAGAGTTTTGGACATCACGTGTCAATTTTTTCGCCCTTTAAATTTTCCAGTACTTTTTCATAATGACTACTACACCACTTACCGCCTTCACAAGAGCAACTGACGCAGTAGTCCGATTTGAAACGAAGTTTCACAGTTTGCGAGACGATGATTTAACCGCCTATAGACTAGAATGTCATGGTTCCGAGGCTAAGTCGTTGTGGGAAAAAGTTAAGGGCTTATTCGACGAATGTCTTGCCTTTGTTTCCACACAGAGCAACGCAACCGAGGCAGTCGCCGCTGCTGACAGCAAATATGACGTGGCTTATAATTGTTATCTGAATGTCATGGAGTCAATTCAACGTAAATTGGAGGCACTACGTGCACCATCTAAGCATTCTGCTAAATCGCCTCGGTTGGAGGACCAAACATCACTTTTGAATGTTTCCCATAGGTCCGATGAGTCACGCGGCTCTTCTATCAGCTCTAGGGGAGATAATAGTTCCTCCCACAGTCTCAATCTGCCGCCTTGTGATATAGATGTTTTTGACGGCGATTTTCTCAATTGGCCGACATTTAGAGATTTCTTCACAGCAGTATACATTAACAATAGCCGACTTAGCGATATTGAGAAATTGTGTCATTTGCTCAAGAAGACCAGTGGTGAAGCTCGCGAGGTTGTTTCGAAATTTCCGCTCACGCATAGAAGCTTCGCTCTTGCGTGGAAGGCACTAAGGGGTACTTATGATAATACCCGCCTATTGGTGAATCACCAACTCAAATTATTATTCGATTTACCAGTCTTGGAGTCTGAGACCAGTTCAGGACTGAAGAAACTACAACGTGGTATCTCGACATGCATTTCGACAATGTCCATCTACGATGTGGCCACTGACGATTGGGATCCCATCCTCGTCTTTTTATGCCTTCAGAGGTTGCCGAAATGTACTGTTACACTTTGGGAACAGAGTATTAAGGACAAGTCTGCTTTGTCTTCTTGGTCAGATTTGGACTTCTTTCTCACGGAAAGAATCCAGACATTGACATGTCTTCGCGATATCCGCGGCATTGACGTCAGGCCTCCGGCCAACAAAAGAATTCGCTCGCATTTCACTAATGCGAAAACGACTCGTTCCCCATCAAGTACGCCTCCTTCCTCCCAATCCTCTCCTGACAGATTATGCGTCCTCTGTCGACGACAACATCACCTCAGAACGTATTCTAGGTTTCATAATCTTTCAGTTCGTGAGAGGATGAATATTATTAGGAGCCATCAGTGCTGCATGAATTGTCTGTCCCGCAGACATGTTGCAGCTAATTGCCCCAGCGCATATGATTGCGGTAAATGTGGTAGAAGACACCACACTCTTCTGCACAGGGATATATCAAATGATCCCATAACTGGTCCGGTCGTTTCCGCACCGCTTATACGAGATACCGGGGTAGCATCAGTGGATACCGATCAGCCTTCTACATCGACTGGCATTGTGTCAGGGACGTCGAGTAGACAGGTATTCCATACTTCGCGTACTGGAAATGTATTATTAGGAACTGCAATGGTGAATATCGTTCACCAGGGTATCACGTATCCTGCTAGGGCCTTAATAGATCCCGCTTCGGAATCATCCTTTATTACGGAAGGATTGCGGAACCGACTTGGACTGAGTACGTCTTCGACTTCGGCTACAATTTCTGGTGTGAATCAAAGTGTTTCGATCACGTCGAGAGAACTTTGTTCACTTTGCATTGGTACCCCACTAGATGAGTCGCTCCTACTGGAGACTACAGCGTATGTTCTTCCGAACATTTCCGGCAACCTGCCATCTTTTTCTCTAGATCGTGACATTGTGTCTATTGGCTGACCCCAATTTATTTGTTTGTCGTCCTGTTGATCTGCTTTTGGGCGCGGATCTTTATCCGAAAATTGTGTTGGAGGGTACGCGAACGAATATTTTGGGATCATTACTAGCACAAAACACAGTCTTCGGCTGGGTTGTCACGGGTCCTATCCCTTCCTCGAATATTTCTGTCTACACGACTACTGTGGACCTCTCCAAGGAAAATGGTCTTCACGAGACACTTCTCCGCACTTTGGGAACTAGAAGAGCTTCCCCGACGTCCTCTCTTATCTGATTTAGATAAGTTTTGCGAGGAAAATTATAAAACGACATCCCGACGGTATTCTGAGTGAAGATACTCTTCCTCTTGAAAATTATTTCTTCGGACAAATCGGAAAGCAAGGACGGCCTGGCTGACACAATTTCTTCGAAATTAGGCATCCCTCTTGTGAAAACCATGAATTAAGACGATTCACCACGACTTTGTCCGGGGGTATATACAGTTATACCATATGAGGCCAGTTTAGGTTACGTCTACAAATGAAAATTTGTTATCTGCCTTATCGCCGGTCATCCACCGATAGAAAGACAATTTGACTTCGATTGGTTTTCACTGCCTTGAATGACATTTTTACACGTCGGTCCGACTCAACAATCAGACTTGTTTCTCCTCGTTTTGAGGTGGAGGTTGTATAAATTCGTATACAATTGCGATATCACACAGATGTATACAGACATATATATGTTGACCCGTCCTAGACATTTCTGCATTGAATACAGTTAAGATATTCTCTGCAAAATATTATCCGGAACTTTTAGTTACAGACAGTGACTTGGACAACTTTTGCATTTGGCTGACGACACGGAGAATGGGTTTCCTCTTTATGTACAAGTCCTACGGAAGAGCATGTACGTTGACGACGTATTGACGGGGTACCATAATTTGAATAATGCGTCTGGTTCAAGGGGCAATATACACCATAATTCTGAGCTGTCTTCTCACATAGAGCGCGACGCTATTTTACCACTACTGGTTTTGACAATGGGATTATGTGGAATGCTTTACAGGTCACGCCTTGATGATAACCCACGGTTATATTTACAAAACTGTCTGCTTTTCTACGAAAGCGGTAACTTTACATGCTACTTTTGATTTGTCCACGACATTCTCGACGAGAACTATTACTCCCCACAACGTGGAAATTATGTCGTATTCGCGATGTTCATCCGGGTACTAACGGTCGTCGTTTGTTCAAATGGATTACATCCTTGTCTTTTAGGGAGTTAACATAGGTCTATCTGTCGCGTTATGCTCGCGTCCTCCCTAGTTTTTGTTACGTGAAAAATCTTTGGGTTGATGGCCGCGTTCGAATCGCAATAGATCGGACTACAAGTTGTAAGGCGACCTACGGTTTCTGGTCACCCTGACCATTATGTTAATTTGGTTTTCCGTTCCGAAATCTTTCTATATTTTCATAGATAGAAAACATAGCAAAGATGGCTGCTACCCTTCCAGAGTCTGAGGACGACGTCCCCATGTTGGATGAGGAACGGGAGATTAATTCTAGCATCGCACCCCTTGCCGATGAACATACCATCAGTACGACTACTGATTCTGCCATTCTGGCCGACAATGTTGCAACAGCAACCAATAAAAAACCGTTGACGACAGCTTCTGGGGTTCCTCCAGGAGAATTGTTTGTGGCTTCGCCACCCCATATCACACTTGGGTGTAAGGTAGTCTTCAACTGCCTTCTGACTTTACGAGTCCTCGACACCCGGCTCTTACGAGTCAAATGTATTGAAATTTAAAAATCGATCGGGCTTAACGAGTCCATTTACGATCGCGTGCTTGACGAGCACATTTGTAAATATGAATTTGTGTTTTGGAAAAAAAAAATGAATGAATTGGACACCATAACAAGAGAAAAAAAAAGAATTGAACTAAAATAAAATGCTCTTTTTTGTAAACTGAAATGTACATCCTGTATACTTTCATTATGTAACATGTAAATATTATTTAACTTATTTTTAAATTTTGCAACATGGCTGGATGTTGCAAGGCGGGCGGCAATGTTTAAGTTCAAATGCCGTTGTTTTAGCTTTGTTCAGTCATATAATCATTTTCAAGTGTAATCCCTCCGTTAGGATTTGTCTATGCCTTTTTCTGCCTTTCGGTACGAAAATAAGGACATTTTCTAACGTCAAATGTCATCAACCCCCGCGTTTCGGCATCCAAGCTTTTTGACGCTCTCTTTGAGACTCTCTCGCTTCTACGAAGGTAAATATTGTTTGACGAACAATAATTTATTAAATAAAGCCCATACATTTTGGTTCAAATTCTAAACCAGTGCCTTTTTATTTCTTTTCTACTTTTATGCCACGCATTCACTATATATAGAAATAAAATGTTCATAAAATTTTCTCTAGAAATAAAATGTTGACATTTTCTATAGAAATAATATTTTGACAAAATTTTCTAAACAAATAAAATTTTGTCAAAATTTTCTATAGAAATAAAACTTGGACAAAATGTTCTATAGAAATAATATTTTGTAAAATAAGATTTTTTTAGGAAATCTAAAAAAAAAATCCAAATCGGTATAAATTTTAATATACGTATACGTTTACAATAGTCCTTAAATTTGATATTATATAAATTTAGCACCTTTTGGCTTCGAAAAGTAAATTTTTGATAGATTTTTAGTACTTTTTCGTCAACATCATTTATCATCCCTGCTATATAGAGACCACATCAAAATATGGGTAGATAACAACAATCTTCAGAATACGTATAAATAAAAACAAAAAATTTCAAAAAATAATTAGGCTTCCAGAAGTTTAAGAAGTAAAATCCTGGTATTAATCTATATAGGCATTTTTTAAAAAATAAATGTATATAAAAAAGAAAAATACACAAAAATCAAAATGTCGGGCTAATCAAACAGAAAGTTTAGATGTTAAAATATGTAATGTGTCGGATATAGAAGGCAAACATAAACTGCCAAAAATTAGGACGGGCGGAATTTTAAATAATACTACAGATGATAGGAATAGCTGGACAGTTAAGAATAAAGGGTTATACGGTCAAAATTTGGTCAAGGGAAAACGCGTGTAAATCGGTGAAATCGTTTATTTAAAAAATCAAATTAAATTTCTTTTTCAAGTTCAATTAGTATAAAATTCAGGAAAAATATTCAGTTAGGCTTTCGCTTTTCCAAATCCGAATTGCCGGGCCTCACGCTTGACACCACCCATCATATTTTGAACAGCCACCTTGTCCACCTTCTTCGCCGCAGAAAGCCAGTTTGCCTTGAACTGCTGCTCGTCCTTAGCAGTTTTTTTGGTCTTCTTTAGGTTCCGCTTGACAATAGCCCAGTATTTCTCAATTGGGCGGAGCTCTGGCGTGTTGGGAGGGTTCTTGTCCTTGGGAACCACCTGCACGTTGTTGGCGGCGAACCACACCATGACCTTTTTACCGTAATGGCAAGATGTCAAATCCGGCCAAAACAGTACGGAACCACCGTGTTTCTTCAGGAAAGGCAGCAGACGTTTATTCAAACACTCTTTCACGTAAATTTCTTGGTTGACAGTCCCGGAAGCTATGAAAATGCTGCTTTTCAAGCTTGCCAAACCAGATATTTCTTTGCGAGCTTTGACAGTTTTATGTGCTTGAAAATATCTGCTACCTTTCCCCTTCCTTTTGCCGTATAAAACTCCTGTCCTGGAAGCTGCTTGTAGTCGGCTTTGACATAAGTTTTGTCGTCCATTACCACGCAGTCAAACTTCGTCAGCATCGTCGTGTACAGCCTCCGGGATCGCGCTTTGGCCGTCGTATTTTGTTTATCATCGCGATTTGGAGACACTGCCTTCTTGTAAGTCGATAGTCCGGCTCGTTGTTTGGCTCGATGCACGGTTGTAGACGATACACCCAGCTTATTTGCGGCATCTCGGAGAGAGAGGTTAGGGTTTCGCTTGAAACTGCCGGCAACTCTCTTTGTCGTCTCAGCGACTTCCGGTTTTCGATTTCCCCCCGATCCAGACTTCCTGGCTGTCGACAAACGTTCCCCAAATACTTTAATTACATTTGTAACGGTTGATTTGACAACTTTTAGCGATTTTGCCAGCTTTGCGTGCGAGTAGCTCGGATTTTCGCGATGCGCGAGCAAAATTTTGATACGCTGCTCTTCTTGCTTGGACGGCATTTTGACAACTGAAGAGTGAATTCCAAAATCAAAATAGGAGCAACATTCTACACACACACACCTTCAAAATGAGAGGTGTTCAGGCTTTTTAAATGCAAAATTGAAAGAAATACGTCAAGTTTATATTGACCAAATTTTGACCGTATCACCATTTAATGTTTCTATAGAGATAAAATGGTCAAACATCGATTTATAAATAGTCTATCAGTTATGGACATAAGAGGTCATTAATTTAATGTAAAGAATTTCGAGTGGCTTTGATGAAACAAACGTTCTCCCAAAAGACCGCCTAAGATGGTACGTTGGCAAAGGTTTAATTTAAAATTACAGCTTCCAAGGGCATCGGGTGTATATGGAGATTTCTCAAGTAATTATCTCCATATACAAAATCTGGGCCGACTGGAAATTTCCGCATTTATTTATGGATCTCAAATAACTCAAAATTTCTGACAAATCTTATGAAAAATTTAGACTGGGAAAAATTCTTAAAACAAATCGGAGATGGGTTTATATGTAGGCGCTATATCACAAAATTGTCCTGTATGATCCATCTTCGAACTCGACATGCCTGCCAAAAATTCAGAATATTAGGTTCTACTGCTATATTGCCTTAAAATTGTACCTTTATCAAGAGCATATATAGGGTTAAAAATCGATAGTTTAATATGTTATTCAATTGATCAATTCAGCTCATATTCTAGTAAAACCTACTTTTTATATCACCGTGAAATTTCACCTATATAAATGCACTTTGAATGGCCTGAAATCCATTACTTCGTTTTTCGTTGTTCAATTAAAAACCCTAATGGAATCTCATTTGTCGAAATATTTCTTTAGTTACAAAGATAGGAAGTGTTTTTTAAAGTTTGTTTCGCCGGAGTCGGAGTCGAGCAAAATTTCTACGACTCCGGCTCCGGCTCCGACTCCAGCAAAATCTTCAGACTCCGACTCCAAGACTCCGACTCCGGCTCCGACTCCACAGCCCTGGTTGCATCAATTAATTTTTTAATTGACGTAGGTTATTGATATTATCTATGGCTTGGTTGAAGTAATATCAATTAAAAATTGGTCATTTGGATCATTCGATTTCGTAATTGACAACAAAATATATTTTATTCTGTGTATACAAACTATGAGATTCAAATGGACTTGGGCTATTTTGCCATTCCACCATTACAAGATGTAGATAGTTATTGTGCACACATTTCTAGTTGATTGCTGTCAACTTGGACAATAGTCAATGCATATCACATTGCTGCTTCTTACAATGATAATCAACAGAGATTGTGCTAATATCAATTTATGAATGACATGCAAGTTTACTTACTTGAATGGTAGAACAAATTCCAGATCCGATCATTTATCACTTGCCACAGGCAATGACAGTCTGCGGCACTGTACTGACATCATGGATGGACTTGAATTGAATTGAAATCAATTTATTAGTAATGATTAATTTTGACATAATTGTTTATGGAAATTAAATCTAGTCAGATTTTTCTTTAAAAAAATTTAACAGTGACAAATTTGTCTAAGGAAGTAAATTTTTAAATATTAAAAGTTTTCTATAATTTCCATGAAGGAGGTGTAGATGGGGTGGGGCGAACATGGTTTGTCTGCCCACGCTAAAGCCCCAGTTGTCACTCGAACCAAAAATAATCTACCAAAATTTGTAGAAAAAATTAACAAAAAAAAAAACTACCAAATAAAAACTCTAATTTTGCAGTGTTTGATCAACTTTTTGTGGTTAGTATGAAACAAGTATATACGGCCGTAAGTTCGGCCAGGCCGAAGCTAATGTACCCTCCACCATGGATTGTGTAGAAACTTCTTCTAAACACTGCCATCCACAATCGAATTACTTATGTTGCGGTAACGCTTGCCGATGCCAAGGTATCTTAAAACCTCCTAACACCGTCTTCTAAATTGTATGTTAGTCCATACGTGGTTATATTAAATCAAAAAAGATCGATCAAATCCGTTATAATTCAGTTTGACAAAATTTTCTATAGAAATAAAATTTTCACAAAATTTTCTATAGAAAGAACATTTTGACAAAATTTTCTTCAAAAATAAAATTTTAACAAAATTTTCTATAGAAATAAAATTTTGACAATGATGAAAATTTGATTATGAACCGAATAAAATTTTAACAAAATTTCCTATAGAAATAAAATTTTGACAAAATTTTCTATGGGAATAAAATTTCGACAAAATTTTCTATAGAAATAAAATTTTAACAAAATTTTCTATAGAAATAGAATTTTCACAAAATTTTCTATAGAAATAAAATTTTCACAAAATTTTCTATAGAAATAAAATTTTCACAAAATTTTCTATAGAAAGAAAATTTTGACAAAATTTTCTATAGAAAGAAAATTTTGACAAAATTTTCTACAGAAATAAAATTTTAACAAACTTTTGTATAAAAATAAAATTTTAACAAACTTTTGTATAGAAATAAAATTTTAACAAAATTTTCGTAAAAAAAAATTGACAAAATTTGCTATAGAAATAAAATTTTGACAAAATTTTGTATAGAAATAAAATTTTGACAAAATTTTGTATAGAAATAAAATTTTGGAAGATTATTTTTGGCTCGAGTGGTAACCATGATTATGAACCGAATAAAATTTTAACAAAATTTTCTATAGAAATAAAATTTTAACAAAATTTTTTATAGAAATAAAATTTTGACAAAATTTTCTGTAGAAATAAAATTTTGATAAATTATTTTTGGCTCGAGTGGCAATCATGATTATGAACCGATATGGACCAAAAATTGGTGATTGGAAATCGGCTATATATAACTATAGACCGTTATGGACCAATTTTGGTATGGTTGTTAGCGGTCATATACTAACACCAAGTTCCAAATTTGAACCGGATCGGATGAATTTTGCTCCTCCAAGAGGCTCCGGAGGTCAAATCTGGAGAACGTTTTATAAGTGGGCTATATATAATTATGGACCGATGTGGACCAATTTTTGCACGGTTGTTAGAGACCATATACCAACACCATGTTCCAAATTTCAGCCGGATCGGATGAAATTTGCTTCTCTTTGAGGCTCCGCCAGTCAAATCTGGGGATCGGTTTATATGGGGGCTATATATAAATAATTATGGACCGATGTGGACCAATTTTTGCATGGTTATTAGAGATCATATACCAACATCATGTACCAAATTTCAGCCGGATCGGATGAAATATGCTTCTGTTAGAGGCTGCACAAACCAAATCTGAGGGTCCCTTTATATGGGGGCTATACGTAAAAGTGGACCGATATGGCCCATTTGCTATACCATCCGACCTTCATCAATAACAACTACTTGTGCCAAGTTTCAAGGCGATAGCTTGTTTCGTTCGGAAGTTAGCGTGATTTCAATAGACGGACGGACGGACATGCTTAGATCGACTCAGAATTTCACCACGACCCAGAATATATATACTTTATGGGGTCTTAGAGCAATATTTCGATGTGTTACAAACGGAATGACAAAGTTAATATACCCCCACCCTATGGTGGAGGGTATAAAAACATGTTTCTACGAAAGAAATGTTTTATTATTTTATTTAAGAAGTTTATTTATTATTTTATGATCACTCCTAATGGAGACAATTTTCTTAGGTGTATAAATATTTTTAGGTATATTCACTTCTCAGCAAAAAATGCGTCGCCAAAGAAGTAGTGAAAATATTCTTTTTGGATCCGGAAGTGGTGCAAAATTGGCGCGGAAGCGATGATTTTAACATAGGCTTGTCATAGGACGGATGTCCACCATTTCAACAGACGTAGCAGAGAATTTGCATCATTTCTGAAGGTGTGATGCGAATCCAGTGATTTGGATGTAAATAAAGAATTTTTTTGATATTTTGACGAATAAATAATTTTTAAATTTTTTATAATTTGATAATGCAGTATAACGCTTGTCTGGAACGTTTGACATCAAATATTTTCAAAAATTCGCAATTTTTCTAGTAAGGATTTAGCATTTTTTCGGCAAAATTTAAATAATTTGCACTATTTTATTAATTTTTAATCTGTTTTTAACCCATTTGAAACAATAAAATTTTAAATTTCCCATTAAAAGTATGAAAAAAACGAGTTATAAAATTTTGACTCAAATTAACTTCATGTGCAGTTAAAATAAACAACATCTTTGGGAGGACATTTTTGGAAGTGTTTTTAAAGTACTTCTTAATACTTTAAAATTTTTTCCAGGGTTAATATTGATTTTATAGAAAATTTAGTTAAAATTTTACTTTTATAGAAAATTTTTAAAATTTTATTTCTATAGCAAAGTTACTGTTCTATAGGAAATTTTATTAAAATAAAATTTTCTCAAAATGTTATTTGTATAGAAAATTATGTTAAAATTTTATTTATATAGAAAATTTTCTCAAAATGTTATTTGTATAGAAAATTTTTTCAAAAATTTATTTCCATAGAAAATTTTGCCGAAATTTCATTTCTACATAAAATTTTGCCAAAATTTCATTCCTACAGGAAATTTAGTCAAAAATTTAATTTCTATAAGAAATTTTGCCAAAATTTTATTTCTATAGGAAATTTTGCCAAAAATTCATTTTTATATGGAATTTTGCAAAAAAATTATTTCTATAGGATATTTTTCCAAAAATTCATTTCTATAGGGAATTTTACCAAAATTTAATTTCGATAGGAAATTTTGCTAAAATTTAATTTCGATAGGAAATGTTCCAATGTTTCATTATTATAGGAAATTTTGCCTAAATTTCATTTCTACAGGAAATTTTGGTAAAATTTTTTTCTACAGGAAATTTTGCCAAAATTTTATTTCTATGGGAATTTTTACCAAAATTTTATTTCTATAGGAAATTTTGCAAATGTTTCATTTCTATAGGAAATTTTGTCAAAATTAATTTCGACAGGAAATTTTCCAATGTTTCATTTTTATAGGAAATTTTGCCTAAATTTAATTTCATTTGTTTTGTTTTGTTATTGTTGGTTTTGTTCTTTAAGCATTGTTGTTGTTTTTTATTTCAGCTTAAAACCATACATTGACTAAACTACAAGAGTAGCTTAACCAACAGAGGAAAAGAATGTTTGTCAAATTTATTTGGGCAAAGCCCTATAGACTGCAAGATGGTTGGATGGACGCACGTTTCGGAATTACCACATTCCTCATCAGCATCCTCTACTTGCAGCAAAACTATCAACCAATTATCAGAATAAATTCAGGCAGTTTATTAAACCCAACAAAAACCACACTTGAACCCTCCGAAAAAAGGTTTTACATTGATAGCCGGCTTATGCCGAAATAAATTCGAAACAAACATATCTCTTTTCCTATGCCACTGTCAAATCATCGATTTGAATTCACATGGCTGGGTTTATTTTGAGCGTGCCTTTCTATAGAAAGTTTTGTCAAAATTTTATTTCGATAGGAAATTTTCCAATGTTCAATTTGTATAGGAAATTTTGCCTAAATTTCATTTCTATAGAAAATTTTGTCAAAATTTTATTTCGATAGGAAATTTTCCAATGTTAAATTTTTATAGGAAATTTTGCCTAAATTTCATTTCTATAGAAAATTTTGTCAAAATTTTATTTCGATAGGAAATTTTCCAATGTCTAATTTTTATAGGAAATTTTGCCTAAATTTCATTTCTATAGGAAATTTTGTGAACATTTTTTTCTACAGGAAATTTTGCTAAAATATTATTTCTATAGGAATTTTTACCAAAATTTTATTTCTATTGGAAATTTTGTCAAAGTTTCATTTCTATAGGAAATTTCGCCAAAACTTCATTTCTATAGAAAATTTACCAAAATTTCATTTCTATAGGAAATTTTGCCAAAGTTTCATTTCTATAGAAAATTGTGTCAAAATTTTGTTTCTATAGTAAATGTTGCTAAAATTTTATTTCTATAAGAAATTTTGCCAACATTTCTTTTCTTTGCTAAAATTTCATTTCTATAGGAAATTTTGCCAAAATTTCAGTTCTACAAGAATTTTTACCAAGATTTCAATTCTATAGGAAATTTTGCCAATATTTAATTTCTATAGGAAATTTTGCCAACATTTCGTTTATTTAGGAAATTTTGCCAAAATTGAAATTTCTATAGGAAATTTTGTTAACATTTCATTTCCTTTGGAAATTTTGTTAAAATTTCATTTCCTTTGGAAAATTTGCCAAAATTTCATTTCATTTGGAAATTTTATTTCTATGGGAATTTCTCATTTCTATGGGAATTTTTCATTTCTATGGGAATTTTTACCAAAATTTTATTTCTATAGGAAATTTTGAAAATGTTTCATTTCTATGATAAATTTTGCCAAAGTTTAATTTCTATAGTGGGTTCACTCTTCTCTGAATGTATAAAAAACATGTTTCTACGAAAGAAATGTTTTATTATTTTATTTAAGAAGTTTATTTATAGAAAATTTAGTTAAAATTTTACTTTTATAGAAAATTTTTTAAAATTTTATTTCTATAGCAAATTTACTGTTGTATAGGAAATTTTATTAAAATAAAATTTTCTCAAAATTTTATTTCCATAAGAAATTTTGACAAAATTTTATTTGCATAGAAATTTTGGTAAAATTTTATTTTCATAAGAAATTTTGCCAAAATTTCATTCCTACAAGAAATTTAGCCAAAATTTCACTTTTATAAGAAATTTTGCCAAAATTTTATTTCTATAGGAAATTTTGCCAAAAATTCATTTCTATAGGGAATTTTGCCAAAAATTCATTTCTATAGAAAATTTAGCCAAAATTTCATTGCGATAGGAAATTTTCCAATGTTTCATTATTATAGGAAATTTTGCCTAAATTTCATTTCTATAGGAAATTTTGTGAAAATTTTTTTCTACAGGAAATTTTGCCAAAATTTTAATTCTATGGGAATTTTTATCAAAATTTTATTTCTATAGGAGATTTTGAAAAAGTTTCATTTCTATGGGAAATTTTGCCAAAGTTTCATTTCTATAGGAAATTTTGAAAAAGATTCATTTCTATTGGAAATTTAGACAAAGTTTCATTTCTATAGGAAATTTTGCCAAAACTTAATTTCTATAGAAAATTTTGCCAAAACTTAATTTCTATAAAAAATTTACCAAATTTTCATTTATATAGGAAATTTTGCCAAAATTTCGTTTCTATAGGAAATTTTGCCAAAGTTTCATTTCTGTAGGAAATTTTGTCAAAATTTTATTTCGATAGGAAATTTTCCAATGTTTCATTTTTATAGGAAATTTTGCCTAAATTTCATTTCTATAGAAAATACCACAATTTCAATTCTATAGGAAATTTTGCCAACATTTTTTGTCCTTAGGAAATTTTGCCAAATTTGAAATTTCAAATGCCAAAATTTTTCTATAGGAAATTGTGCCAAAATTTCATTTCTTTTGGAAATTTTATTTCTATGGGAATTTTTACCAAAATTTTATTTCCATAGGAAATTTTGAAAAAGTTTCATTTCTATGGAAAGTTTTGCCAAAGTTTCATTTCTATAGGAAATTTTGTTAAAATTTCATTTCTACAGGAAATTTTTCCAAAATTTCATTGCTATGGGAAATTATGCTAAAATTTGAGTTTTATAGGAAATTTTACCGAAATTTAATTTCTACAGAAAATTTTGTTAAAGTTAAGGTCTTTGTAATAAAGTAAATTTTCCTTACAGTAAATTAAAAATTGTCTATAAATCAACTGGCACATTGAATCTTTAGATTTAAGATAAAAATGCTTCAAATATAGGCTAAGACTTATTTTAAGGATTTGCATCTTTGGTTTAAAATTAATTTTTGGAATTAAGAAACCCCTTTGTACGTTGAAGTATCCGTTGGGGTTTTAAACTGGCATTTGTTTGTACGTGAAGAGCTTTATAAATATATCGTGAAAGTGAAAATCCTATGAATGAGATATGAATCCTAATTTCAAATTTATTGATGCTAGATTTAAAACCATATTTTAATGAAGCCGCATTTTTAGCTCGAAAACATTACCGAAATCCTTAATTTAAGATAAAAATCTTTGGACCGAAGTACATTTTTTTGAGTGTTTAAAAGTATTTCAGGGATTAGATCAAGAGGTGCCATAAATGTTTTCCAGCTGGTGGGGTGTACTTTGAAGGGGACAATTTCGAGTTTGATGTATAATCTTTTATTTGTAATTTTCAAAATAAATTATTAATCACTATTCTTGTTTGAGCTACATTAAAAAATATATGAATGAACTAGTCAAAGTTTGTAATATTTAAATTGATTTAATTAACATAACATACTTAAATATGTTATATGGCCCTCTAACGGACAAAGTGTTGAATACATTAAGCTTTTTCTAATGCTTTTGCGCTATTCCAAAATATACACAATATGAATTTGAATTAACGGAAATATCATTTGGATAGCAGATGAGCTTTTGGTGAATTAAAACATAGGGTAGTGTTAACACACCAACAGATGGCAGCAGTGTACATCTGTAGTAAATTTTTTGTATACCAACAACCATAGAATTGTGATGGGGTTTGTCATTCCGTTTGTAACACCTCGCAATATCGATTTATGACTATATAAAGTATATATACACTCAAAAAAAAAAAACAGTGAACTACAAGAAGTAAAAAATTTGGTTACTTTTAGAACAATTTAGTTTAATTTTAGAAAATTTTAACTAAACTGTATTACAAACGCAGATTGATGTCAGGCCGATTTCACAAAAATAGGTAAATATTTTTCAAATAATTCAAGAAAATTTATTAGACATAATTATTTTTTTCACTTCTTTAGATGGAAATTTCTAAGTTAGATGGAACAAGTATATACGGCCGTAAGTTCGGCCAGGCCGAATCTTATGTACCATCCACCATGGATTGCGTAGAAACTTCTACGAAAGACTGTCATCCACAATCGAATTACTCGGGTTGTGGTACCTTCTTAATATCGTTTTCTAAGTTGTGAGTTAGTCCATACGTGGTATATATATTTGACAAAAAAGTAATGTATAGGTAAGTCTACAAATAATTACGAATCGATATGGACTTTTTGCACGATACGTGGAGAGCCAGAATTGAAATATGGGCGTCGCTTATATGGGGGCTATATATAATTATGAACTTGATATGGACCAATTTTTGTGTGATTGGGGATCGATTTATCTGAGGGCTATATATAACTATAGACCGATATGGTCCGAGTTAGGCATGGTTGTTAACGGCCATATACTAGCACAATGTACCAAATTTCAACTGACTAGGATGAAATTTGCTCCTCCAAGAGGCTCCAAAACCAAATCTCGGGATCGGTTTATATGGGGGCTATATATAATTATGGACTGATATGAAGCAATTCCTGCATGGTTGTTGGATACCATACTAACATCACGTACCAAATTTCAACCGAATCGGATGAATTTTGCTCTTCCAAGGGGTTCCGGAGGTCACCATACGTGGTATATATATTTGACAAAAAAGTAATGTATAGGTAAGTCTACAAATAATTACGAATCGATATGGACTTTTTGCACGATACGTGGAGAGCCAGAATTGAAATATGGGCGTCGCTTATATGGGGGCTATATATAATTATGGACTGATATGAAGCAATTCCTGCATGGTTGTTGGATACCATATACTAACATCACGTACCAAATTTCAACCGAATCGGATGAATTTTGCTCTTCCAAGGGGTTCCGGAGGTCAAATCTGGGGATCGGTTTATATGTTCATATGGTTTATATGGGGCCTATATAAGAGTATAGTTATGGACCGATTTCGACCAATGATTGCATGGGTGTTTAAGGCCATCTATTATCACCACGTACCAAATTTCAACTGAATCAGATGAATTTTAGTCTTCCAAGAGGCTCCGGAGGTCAAATCACCAGATTTGACCTCCTCCGTTATAGACCGACGTGGACCAATTTTTGCATGGCTGTTAGAGACCATATACTAACACCATGTACCAAATTTCAGCCGGATCAGATGAAATTTGCTTCTCTTAGAGGCTCCGCAAGCCAAATCGGGGGATCAGTTTATATTATGGACCGATGTGGACCAATTTTTGCGTGATTGTTAGAGACCATATACTAACACCATGTACCAAATTTCAGATCGGACGAAATTTGCTTCTCTTAGAGGATCGGCAAGCCAAATTTGGATGTCCGTTTATATTGGGGCTATACGTAAAAGTGGACGGATATGGCCCATTTGCAATACCATCTGACCTACATCAATATCAGGGAGCTACCGTGGTGCAATGGTTAGCATGCCCGCCTTGCATACAGAAGGTCGTGGGTTCGATTCCTGCTTCGACCGAACACCAAAAAAGTTTTTCAGCGGTGGATTATCCCACCTCAGTAGTGCTGGTGACATTTCTGAGGGTTTCAAAGCTTCTCTAAGTGGTTTCACTGCAATGTGGAACGCCGTTCGGACTCGGTTATAAAAAGAAGGTCCCTTGTCATTGAACTTAACATGGAATCGGGCAGCTCTCAGTGATAAGAGAGAAGTTCACCAATGTGGTATCACAATGGACTGAATAGTCTAAGTGTGCCTGATACATCGGGCTGCCACCTAAGCTAACCTAACCTAACCTACATCAATAACAACTACTTGTGCCAAGTTTTAAGTCGATAGCTTGTTTCGTTCGGAAGTTAGCGTGATTTCAGCAGACGAACGGACGGACGGACATGCTCAGATCGACTCAGAATTTCACCACGACCCAGAATATATATACTTTATGGGGTCTTAGAGCAATATTTCGATGTGTTACAAACGGAATGACAAAGTTAACATAATATACCTCCCATCCTATGGTGGAGGGTATAAAAATTGGAGTTCAAAATTGCACAAATGTCTTCAGTACCAGACGAAGTTCACAATGTCTTTAGTACCAGGCGAAGTTCTGAACTAATTGATAGGAGACACTTTATGTTAATTTAACTTTATGTTAATTTAACTAACCAACACCAAAAATTATTTAAATTATTTAAGTCAAGAAAACTTTTTCAAAATGTAATAATTTCATGAACTAAAATGGAATTAAATTGTCTTTAGTGCTAAATAGGGTTCGCTTTTTTTGAGTGTATATTCTTGATCAGGGAAAAATCTGAAACGATATAACCATGTCCGTCTGTCTGTCAGTTGTAATCACTTCACAGCCTTCAATAATGCTGCTGTCGTCCTGAAATTTGGCAATGATTAGTTTTTTTTTGTCTGTAGGCAGGTTAAGTTCGAAGATGGGCCATATTTGTCCAGGTTTTGATACATCACCCATATAAACCGAAACCCCGATTTAGAGGTCTTGGTCTTCTAGAAACTACAGTTTTTATCCGATTTGCCTGAAATTGTAAATCTGAATATTTCTTGAGCCATTTTTTCCGATTTCCCTAATATCTGAGGCATTTTGGGACTGAAAGTAGCTGCGCCTTATATGATATGATTTCGTGGGCTTCTGGTAGACGTAATTTTTATTCGATTTGCCTGAAATTGGTAATCTAGAGGTATTTTAGCCTCATAAGAAAGTATGCCGAATATGGTGCCTATTGATAAAGTTTTTTTTTTAAGTTTTTTGTTTTTTTTTTTTTTAATAAAAATCACTCTGTTTTCTGACAGCGTTTTTGACAGTTTAATGTTACGTCTCTACACCCTCAAAAAAAAAATCTGTAACATATACCCCAAACACATTTTGCTTCAAGCATATATATTTTCAGGATTTGTCCAAACAAAATATTGTTTGTATTGTTTAAACATATTATGTTTCACCTTAGGCATACACTGGTAGAATAAAATTTTAATGAAATTTTCTATATTTTTAAGGCGACAATTGGTTACTTCCATTCTTTTACTTGCAGCTTACTCTCTAGGTCTCTCTTTCTAAACACATATATGTTTATAGGCTACTTCTAAATTAATATATGTTTGAATCCAAGCATATTATGTTTACAAACATTTTATGTCGCAAACATAATATGTTCTAACATATTAACATATGTGTCCCAAATATGTTATGTTAGTTTATGAACATTGTATGCTTGCATTTAAAAATATTTTGTTAAAAAAATTTGGGTTCCAAACATATAGTTTTTACACCCAAACATATGAAAAGCAGTCTTTTTCGTCCGTGTATGATATAGCCCATATATAGACCTATGTTATCTCCCGAATTGATTTCTTGGGCTTCTAGAGGTCCAAGCAATAAGCCAACAAGAAAAACTCTTCTTACTATTGAATTAAATATTGAATCTAACAACACTCATTGAACATTTTAGAATGGGCAATATTATCAAACAGACCCAGTTACAACAGACAAAGACACACACCAATAAAAATATGTATATTCTGTAAATGATCCGAGACCCATATTTCCATCTGTTACAAATAGAATGAAACGCCAATTCTCCAAAAATAGTTATTCCGTATAACACAAACAAACACCTGTTGAAATTATTAACGTATTGGATTTAGAAACGCTGTAATACTGGCCCAAACGTGATGAAACCAGATAAAACTGCATAGGAAACGTGTGGATATTGTCCAACCATTGAAATAAAAGCGACCATTCAACCAAACACCAGACATCACAGTGTAGGGAGGTGTTCGAGTAAAAGTTATTTAATATGCAAACAATTATTACATTCAAATGCTTCATTGAATGGCCATTATAATAATCACCCATACATTTAGACTTTGGTGATTTAATTATAAAGAAAATAATTAATTAATGCTCAATGTGTGTGTGTGTGTTTTGGATGCGATACTAAAATGGGGACAGGTGATTTGTTTATTTAAATATAATCGTATGTACTTCAATATTCTGGTAGTTGACGTAAGTAAAAGGAAATTTGAACTTAATTTATTTTAATACTATATTAAACAATTTGTCATAAATAAATTTTTATAAAAAAAAATTATTAAGGAAAACAAGTAAATAAGGGCGAAAATTCTGCCAGGCCGAATTACATACAAAGTTCTACTAAGGACAGTCCTTTGTTCCTCCAAAATTAAATAACCGGTTTATATGGGAGCTTAATATAATCATGGACCGATATGGAAAAATTTTTGCATGGTTGTTAGAGAGCACATATTTACATCACGTACACTGAAAAAAAGCATGCCCGGGTCCAACAATTTTTGGCCCATTATTTTATGAGTTTATTGATCACGAACAAGCACGCCATTTTTATACCCACCACCATAGAATGGTGACGGGGGTATAATAAGTTTGTCATTCCGTTTGTAACACATCGAAATGTCGATTTCCGACTATATAAAGTATATATATTCTTGATCAGGGAGAAATTCTAAGACGATATAACGATGTCTGTCTGTCTGTCTGTCTGTCTGTTGTAATCACGCTACAGTCTTCAATAATGAAGCAATCGGGCTGAAATTTTGCACAAACTCCTTTTGCCTTTTGTCTGCAGGCAGGTCAAGTTTGAAGATGGGCTATATCGGTCCAGGTTTTGATATAGTCCCCATATAAACCGACCTCCCGATTTGGGGTCTTGGGCTTATAGAAATCGTAGTTTTTATCAAATTTGCCTGAAATTTGAAATCTAGAGGTATTTCATTACCATAAAGAGGTGTGCCAAAAATGGTGAGTATCGGTCCATGTTTTGGTATAGCCCCCATATAGACCGATCTCCCGATTTTACTTCTTGGGCTTATAGAAACCGCAGTTTTTATTCAATTTACCTGAAATTGGAAATCTAGAGGTATTGTAGGACCACAAATACGTGTGCCAAAAATTGTGAGTATCGGTCCATATTTTGGTATATCCTCCATATAGACCGATCTCCCGATTTTGTTTCTTGGGCTTATAGAAACCGCAGTTTTTATTCTATTTACCTGAAATTGGAAATATAGAGGTATTGTAGGCCCACAAATACGTGTGCCAAAAATTGTGAGTATCGGTCCATATTTTGGTATAGCCCCCATATGGACCGATCTCCCGATTTTACTTCTTGGGCTTATAGAAACCGCAGTTTTTATTCAATTTACCTGAAATTGGAAATCTAGAGGTATAGTAGGACCACAAATACGTGTGCAAAAAATTGTGAGTATCGGTCCATGTTTTGGTATGGTCCCCATATAAAACGACCTCCCGATTTGGGGTCTTGGGCTTATAGAAACCGTAGTTTTTATCCAATTTGTCTGAAATTGGAAATCTAGAGGTATTTTAGGACCATAAAGAGGTGTGCCGAAAATAGTGAGTATCGGTCCATATTTTGGTATAGCCCCCATATAGACCGATTTTACTTTTTGGGCTTATAGAATCCGAAGTTTTTATCCTATTTGCCTGAAATTGAAAATCTAGAGATATTTTCTGGTCATAAAGACGTGTGCCGAAAACGGTGAGTATCGGTCCATATTTTAGTATAGCTCCCATAAGAACGATCTCCCGATTTAACTCCTTGGGTTTCTAGAAACCGTAGTTTTTATCTGATTTGCCTGAAATTGTAGATATTCTGGTATTTTAGGCTCACAAAAACGTGTATCGGATTAAGTTTTTATCGGTCCTTTTGATAATGACTCCATATAGACCGACTTCACTTCTTGAGGGTGTAGAAGGCGCACTGATCATGAAAATTGATTGAAACTCAATGTAAAATTTCCAGATTTTACTTCTACAGATTTAAGATTTCAAATCAAGACGTCATTTTATAATTTTCTTGCACACTTACAAGAGATGTTTATGATTCCTCTAAAACTCAAAATGGTTCTTATAAATCCAGAATCTGATATAGTCCTCATAGGTGAAATCTTTAAATTTATCTTCGGGATGTGTCCTCAAGTCCTCAAGCCCTCCTGAAATTTCAAAGGAAACCCTAATATTTGGTTCATGGTGGTGGGTATTTAAGATTCGGCCCGGCCGAACTTAGTGCTGTATATACTTGTTATATATGGCGTTGGGATAAAAATGCTAAAATGGCCACACTGATACAGACTCATGATTCGGGAGAATATGGAAAATCCTATTTGATAATGCCGCAACCTGTATAATTTGTATGTTGTAGATAAAAATACTTAGGGCGTTTTCGTTTCGCAAAAAATATGTTGCCTTGGTTTACACTAGTTTTTCCCTCATTGTATTTTCGCCCAAATGGTAGTGTCATTCCAAAGCTATTATTAATTCATAACATTTTGAAGAACACAGGAACCAAAATTTATGACAGTGTCCTTCATATGTGGCAATCAATTTCGAGAATGTTGCACCTTTTTTCCCAATCGAAATCGCCATTAGAAACAAGTATATACAGCAGTAAGTTCGGCCGGGCCGAATCTTATGTACCCACCACCAAGAATCAAATATAATAGTTTCTAAATTTTCCCATATGATTAAGCTATCAGACCTAAGGTTGTTTTTCGCAAATAAAAAGACTTATTTATTGCATTGTTCCCAACGTTTCGACAATTTTTGTTATCTTCATCAGGGGAATAGTTTCCTTTGTAAATTTCAGGGGGGTTTGATGGCAGATATTCTCCCAAGCAGAGCAGTTCAACCAGTACACTTCCCAAAGATAAATGTGAAGATTTTACCTATGAAGACTAGATTTATAAGAACTATTTATAACCTGCGCCACGCTGTGGAACAGGGTATTATAAGTTAGTGCATATGTTTGCAACACCCAGAAGGAGACGAGATAAACACATGCTGTCTTTCGCAAAAATGCTCAGGGTGGGCTCCTGAGTCGATATAGCCATTTTCGTCTGTCTGTGAACACATTTTTGTGATCAAAGTCTAGGTCGCAGTTTAAGTCCAATCGAATTCAAATTTGGCACAAGTATGTGTTTTGGCTCACAATAGATCCCTATTGATTCAGATTTAGATATAGCTCCCATATATATATTTCGCCCGATATGGACTTAGATGGCCCCAGAAGCCAGAGTTTTACCCTAATTTGCTTAAAATTTTGCACAAGAAGAACAATTAGTACTATAGTCAAGTGTGCCAAATTTTATTGAAATCGGTTCAGATTTAGATATAGCTCCCATATATATCTTTCGCCCGATAGGACTTATATGGCCCCAGAAGCCAGAGTTTTGCCCTAATTTGTTTAAAATTTTGCACAAGAAGAACAATCGGTTCAGTTTTAGATATAGCTCCCATATATGTCGTTCGCCCGATTTACACTCATATGACCACAGAGGCCAATCTTTTATTCCGATTTAATTGCAATTTTGCACAGGGAGCAGAATTAGCATTGCAACTATACGTGCCAAATTTGGTTCGGTTCAGATTTAGATATAGCTCCCATATATATGTTTTTCTGATTTCGACAAAAATGGTCAAAATACCAACATTTTCTTTGTAAAATCGCCACTGCTTAGTCGAAAAGTTGTAAAAATTACTCTAATTTTCCTAAACTTCTAATACATACATATCGAGCGATAAATCATAAATAAACTTTTGCGAAGTTTCCTTAAAATTGCTTCAGATTTAAATGTTTCCCATATTTTTTACTAGCATTGTGTTCCACCCTAGTGCATTAGCCGACTTAAATTTTGAGTCTATAGATTTTGTAGAAGTCTATCAAATTCTGACCATATCGAGTGATATTTAAATGTATGTATTTGGGACAAACCTTTATATATAGCACCCAACACATTGGACGGATGTGATATGGTATCGAATATTTAGATCTACAAAGTGGTGCAGGATATAATACAGTCGGCCCCGCCCGACTTTAGACTTTCCTTACATGTTTTTGTTTGAGTTTTAGAGGAATCATAAACAGCTCTTGTAAGTGTGCAAGAAAATGATGAAATAACGCCTTGATTTGAAATATGTTGATTTTTACCCCAAGTATTTAAATTCACTTTCAAGCAATTTTCATGATCGGTGCACCTTCTTTAGCCTCAAGATCTGAAATCGGTCTATATGGAGGCCTTACCAAATGGACCGATAAAAACTATTATATATGATATATGATTATAACCTTTTTTTGTGGATCTAAAATGCCAGTATATTTTCACTTTGTGGCAAATCGGATAAAAACTAAAATTTCTAGAAACGCTAGGGAGATCGGTCTAATGGGGCTAGACGTGTAGACGCCAAATCGAAGGGCCGGCTTATTAGGGGGCTATATCTAAAACTGTGCCGATACACAATGTATGGACCGGTACTCAACATTTTCGGCACACCACTTTATGGCCCTAGAATACCTCTAGATATCCAATTTCAGCCAAATAGGATAAAAACTACGGATTATAGAAGCCCAAGAAGTATATCGGTATATATGGGGGCTATATCAAAACATGGTCCGATAATCACCATTTTCGGCATACCTCTTTATGGTCCTGGAATACCTTTTGATTTCCAATTTCAGGCAAATTGGGTAAAAACTACGGATTCTCGAAGACCAAGAAGTAAATTCGGGAGATCGGTCTATATGGAGGCTATATCAAAATGTGGTCCGATAAGCACTTTTTCGGTACACCTCTTTATGGCACTAGAATACCTCTAGATATCCAATTTCAGGCAAATTGGTAAGAAACTACGGATTATAGAAGCCCAAGAAATAAAGAGTAGGGTGATCGGTCTATATGGGGGTATATCAAAACATGCTCCGATAATCACCATTTTCGGCATACTTCTTTATGGTCCTAGAATACCTCTAGATTTAAAGACTGTAGCGTGATTACAACGGCCAGACGGACATGCTTATATCGTCTTACAATTTCTCCCTGATCAAGAATATATATACTTTATATAGTCGGAAATCGATATTTCGATGTGTTACAAACGGAATGACAAACTTATTATACACCCAACACCATTCGATGGTGGTGGATATAAAAATACACCTTGTTAAATTTTGATAAAAATATTTATCAAGAAAATTATTCGTATGTGTTTTATCAGTTTTATTTCAGATGTTGCGCACAAATGTACATACATCTGCACATTAATTTTTAGCATCCAGTGAGAAAACAGAAAAAATGTATTAGGACTGTTTTCTTTTAGTACTGGATACCCTAAGCCGTGAAGAACTTAAAGAAAATAGAGTACTCGTTTATCCAGGACATCTCCAAAAATATGCAACACTGTCATCAGCTATTTAAAAACAATAACAGAAAAGAAGTGAAATCTTGCATTTTTGTGTAGCATCAGAGCGGCAATTATTTATGCGCTTTAATGAAATCTCTCTTATAAATAACTAACAAAAATGCTGATTTTAATTTTCTACGAAAGGAAATTCTAACTAACGAAAAATTGTTTGTTAAATTTTATTTTACAGTTCAGTTTCGATAATGCACAAGTCATACTGCTGAAAATGTGAATAGCATCATAATTTAGTTTGCCATCAAAAATGTGGTGAAATTATTGTCTTTGAGATTAAGAATACATTTCATTGGGAATTTTCACCATTTGTTTTTCCAAATTGTATCCATTACGATAGTAATGTGTTTGTGTAAACAAAAATAACGTTCAGGTATTTACCTCTACCTCTACACCCTCAAAAAAAATCGCTTCTTTAACATATGTTGCAAACATATTTTGCAGGAAGCACATATATTATTGGATACTGCCGAAACATTAATATGTTTGTTTTATGTGAACATATTATATGTTTGGAAGCATTTTGAGCCCAAAAATATTATATGCTTGGAAGAAATTTTGCCAAAGACGATTGTGCTCATTCCCTAACATACTCGTAATTTTCACTTCCACGAAATATTTTAGTTCTTGGCACCTTTTTCTGTAATACAAATAATGTTGAAGAAATTATTCACTTTTATACATTTTTTAAATATTACCTTTCGCCTGCACGGAGAATCGAACCGAGGATCATACAGTTTGCAAGCCAACACACTATCCACTGGCCTACGTAGCTGTTGTAGTCACCAGCAGATAATTATCGTTATAAGTTACATTTTTATAGCGAGCCCATGCAAACATAACATTATTTAACAGAAACATACATTTGTTTGCCACGTGGAGCTGCCTTGCATACAAAGGGTCGTGGGTTCAATCCCTGCTTCGACGGAACACTTTTTTTTAATTTACAGATTTATATTTATACTATATTAAATTTTTATAATGAAATTTCGAAATGTGGGTTATTAAAGATTTATAGTCAGTTACAGTGCTTGATGTAGACGAAATTGACTGATTTTTGGACAAAATATTATTTTTTTATTGCAAAAATAACAATTTTGTAACAAAAAACCTATATTTGGTACAAAATTTTTTGAAAGGAATTCAAAAACTCTAACAAAAGAAGAACGTGGAGTCGAGTATAAACATACATAAATAATTTTAAATACAAACATAAATTTATTTAGGCGTGAACAGTTTTTTACTAGCATTTAACACCATCGCTCTAAAATGCCTTTTATTTTTCTTTAATAATTCATTTTAAAGAAAATAAACTCTTTAAATTGTTTTAGCTGCAAAACTCTAACTTAATGCCCGCTTTTATATTTGAAGGTGTCCGTAAACTCCTCGTGGACTACTTATTAATAAAGAGGAACTAAACTTTGTTTTTATACATTTTACTGTGTAACAGAAATTTACTGTGTTACAGAAATTGTTCTCTTTTGAATCTTTCGCTGTGTATGTTGATATCTTTTGTCAACTCTCCCGGTTTCCATCTCCATTTCTTTCTCTATACTCTCTCTATCGCTTTGAATAAAATATCACAACATATGTATGTTTAGTCGAAATTTGTAAATTTACATATGTTTGCATTCACACATCTGATTTTTATGAAACATTCATACCCCAAACATAATATATTCTAACATATTAACATAGATGTCCCAAACATTTAGTGTTAATTTAGGAACATTACATGTTTGCACTTAAATATATTGTGTTTTAAAATTGTGCCCGAAACACATTTTGTTTATATCGGAACATATGAAAAACATATTTTTCTAAGAGTGTAATAACCATGTACAATTAATTGTTAGCAGGTACTTGCAAGCGGTTTTAGGTACTTGGACACGAACAATCCACATCGATTCATAAAATAATGTTTTGTTGGTCACTTAAAAATTCATTACAATGACAGAAGACCAAACATTTTGGGATATACATACTTATTAGCACCTTTTAAGAGGGAATTAACAAGTATTTAAAAATCATTAAATTTTATGACAAGGAACAATTTTAATTTAAATTAATTCGTGTCTCTATGATTTAATGACAAGCTCTATAATCTTTATTGATAGCTGCTAGACAAAGAGATGAAGTAAAGGATTCACAAATCCTTTTGGGGAGATTAGTAAAGAAATCTATATAGACGGGATTATCCATACAATAATAATTGAAATTACCCCAAGTAAATGTTTCATTCCACTACACTGAATAAAGTGTGGGTTAATTGGGTTAATTTTAGAAATTTTTGAATAAATTTAGAAAATTTTAACTAAACAGTATTACAAACGCTGGCATCACGCCGATATCACAAAATTATGTAAATATTTTTCGACAAATTCAAGAAAAATTATTAGACATAAATAACATTTTTAATTTGTTGAAGAAAATTTTGTAGTTTGAAGGAAACAATTGGAGTTCAACATTTCAAGAATATATTTAGCGGCATATGAAGTTCATGATGAATGCATTTTTAGTAAAATTTACAAATGTAAACAAATAATGAACTATTTTGTGAGAAATACGAATTTAGTAAATCTTTATGCTTAATTTGTGTATAATTTTTTTCCCGTTTTTTAGTTCATTTAACTAACGTACGCAAAAAAATTATTAGGGTAAAGGAAACTTTCTCCAAACAAAATAATTCGTTGAACTAAAATAAAGTTAAATTGGCTTTAGTGAAATAGAGAGTTCGCTTTTTTCAGTGTATCTGATCCTTAGGCGCATTTCCTTAGGGGGTACTGAAATTCCCTTTGGTGAGTGTGCAAAATACCTTGGCGTTATTTTGGACAGGAAGCTGAATTTTAGGCTTAATATTGAAGAGAGGGCGAGAAAAACCACGGTAGCTTCGTACCCGTACAAAAAGGGAATAGGAAAAAAATGGGGACTAAAACCAAAAATTGTGCATTGGCTATACACGGCAGCAGTTAGACCTATAATGCTATATGGTGCTGTAGTCTGGTGGCCGGCACTCCAAAAACCGACTTGTTTAGATAAAGTTCAGCGTATGGCGAGCTTATGTATCTCAGGCGCATTTAGTAAGACAGGAACAGACTCCCTTAATGTCATGCTATATCAATTGCCTTTAGACATTTTGGCCAAACAGTCAGCTACAACAACGGCTGTGCGGTTGCGCGAGCTATCGCTGTGGTCGGAAAAAATGTACGGTCATAGTTCGGTCCTCAAAGTAATGCCAGATGTGCCTAACGTAGTGGATTACACCCTGGCAAAACCACTTTTCGACAAAAAGTTTGAAACTCTAATTCCAAACAGTGAGGCGTGGTGTACACAGACCCCGGGGAATACAAGATATATAGATTTCTATACTGATGGCTCCAAATTGAATGGACAAGTGGGGTTCGGAGTATATTCTAAAGATCTGGAAATTCGAATAGCGAAAAGATTACCTAATCACTGTAGTGTTTTTCAGGCTGAAATATTGGCAATAAGAGAGGTGGTGAATTGGCTGAGAAGTAATGTTCCAACAAATATTGGCATTAATATATACTCAGACAGTCAACCTGCAATAAAATCCTTGGACTCTGTGTTCCTTAACTCGAAAACGGCCATAGACTGCCGCAAATCTCACCTAATATGGGTGCCTGGCCATAGGAACATACCGGGGAACTGCGAAGCAGATGAGTTAGTAAGGCTAGGAACTACCTTACATATTCCAGGGGAACTAGAATCTCTTGGTATGCCTCTGGCCACCTGCAAGCTCTTACTGCGTGAGAAGGCTGTCATGATGGCAAATGTTCGATGGGAGAATTGTAACGGTTGTAACGACACCAAGCAAATATGGCCCCATTTAAACTTAAACCGCACACTATATATGCTAGTGTTCTCAAGGCGTCAGATAGCACTCCTGATATCTGCTATAACGGGTCGCTGCCTGATAGGCGAATTTGCAAAAACTATAGGTGCGAAGTATAATGACTATTGTATGAGCTGTCATGATGTGGAGGAAAAGGAATCGATTAAAAACCTCTTGTGTGAGTGTCCTGCTTTTTGTGTAAGGCGTAAGCGAATTTTAGGAGCATATAGTTTTAGATTACTGGCGGACCTGGAAAACGTTAACTTAAGCAGTTTGTTAATGTTTTTGGAGCAATTTGGTTGGTTCAACAAAAGTAAATAATAGAGAAGGTTCAGTGGTTAAGACTAGAAGTGCCCATATGTAATAGGTACTTTTAGTTAAATGTGGTATCACAATGGACTGAAATTTAATCGGGCTGCCACTTTAACCTAACCTAACCTAGTCAAGTGTGCCAAATTTTATTGAAATCGGCTCAGATTTTGATATATCTCCCATATATATCGTTCGCCCGATTTACACTCATATGAGCACAGTTACTCCGATTTAATTGACATTTTGCACAGGGTGTAGAATTAGCATTGTAGCTATGCGTGCCAAATTTGGTTGAAATCGGTTCAGATTTAGATAAAGCTCCCATATATATGTTTTGGTGATTTCGACAAAAATGTTCAAAATACCAACATTTTCCTTGCAAAATCGCCACTGCTTAGTCGAAAAGTTGTAAAAATGACTCTAATTTTCCTAAACTTCTAATACATATATATCGAGCGATAAATCATAAATAAAGTTTTGCAAAGTTTCCTTAAAATTGCTTCAGATTTAAATGTTTACCATATTTTTTTTCTAACATTGTGTTCCACCCTAGTGCAGGAGCCGACTTAAATTTTGAGTTTATAGATTTTGTAGAAGTCTATCAAATTCTGTCCAGATCGAGTGATATTTAAATGTATGTATTTGGGACAAACCTTTATATATAGCCCCCAACACATTTGACGGATGCGATATGGTATCGAAAATTTAGAGATCTACAAAGTGGTGCAGGGTATAATATAGTCGGCCCCGCCCGACTTTAGACTTTCCTTACTTGTTTACATATGTTTCGGTGTAAAAATTATATGTTTGGAACTAAAAAGTTTTAACACACTATATTTAAGCGCAAGCATATAATGTTCATAAATTTGCATAACATGTTTTCGACATATATGTTAATATGTTAGAACATATTATGTTTGGGACGAACCATTTTTATACCCTCCACCATAGGATGGAGGTATATTAACTTTGTCATTCCGTTTGTAACACATCGAAATATTGCTCTAAGACCCCATAAAGTATATTCTGGGTCGTGGTGAAATTCCGAGTCGATATAAGCATGTCCGTCCGTCCATCTGTTGAAATTACACTAACTTCCGAGCGAAACAAGCTATCGACTTGAAACTTGGCATAAGCAAACGGGCCATATTGGATACCTTTAACGTATAGCCTCCATATAAGCCAATCCCCAGATTTGACCTCCGGAGCCTCTTGGAGGAGCAAAATTCCTCTGATCCGGTTGAAATTTGGTACATGGTGTAAGTATACGACATCTAGGTTAGGTTAGGTTATGTGGCAGCCCGATGTATCAGGCTCACTTAGACTATTCAGTCCATTGTGATACCACAGTGGTGAACTTCTCTCTTATCAATGAGTGCTGCCCGATTCCACGTTAAGCTCAATGACAAGGGACCTCCTTTTTATAGCCGAGTCCGAACGGCGTTCCACATTGCAGTGAAAACACTTAGAGAAGCTTTGAAACACTCAGAAATGTCACCAGCATTTCTGAGGTGGGATAATCCACCGCTGAAAAACTTTTTGGTGTTCGGTCGTAGCAGGAATCGAACTCACGACCTTGTGTATGCAAGGCGGGCATGCTAACCATTGCACCACGGTGGCTCTCTAACATATCTAACAACATTGCAAAAATTCCATATCGGTCCATAATTACATATTAAGCCCCAGATTTGACCTCCGGAGCCTCTTGGAGGAGCAAAATTCATCCGATCCAGTTGAAATATGGTACGTGGTGTTAGTATATGGTCTCTTACAACCAATCCATAATAGATCCATTTCGGTCCATAATTATATAGCCCTCATATAAACCGATCCACAAATTAGACCTCCGGAGCCTCTTGGAGAATCAAATTTCATCCGATTCACTTGAATTTTGGAATGTTGTGTAAGTATATGGATACTAATAACCATGCAAAACGTAGTCCATATCGGTCGATAATTACATATAGCCCCCATATAAACCGATCCCCAGATTTGACCTCCGGAGCCTCTTGGAGGAGTAAATTTCATCCGATACGGTTGAAATTTGGTACGTTGTGCAAGGATATGGCCGCTAACAACCATGCTAAAATTGTTCCATATTGCTCTATACACGGACGAAAAAGACTGTTTTTCATATGTTTGGGTATAAAAATTATATGTTTGGAGCTCAAATTTTTTAACACATTATTTTTAAGTGCAAGCATATAATGTTCATAAACTGGCATAACATGTTTGCGACTTATATGTTAATAGGTTAGAACATATTATGTTTGGGACATAAAATGTTTGTAAATATAATATGCTTAGATGGAAACATATATTAATTTAGAAATAGCCTATAAACATATATGTGTTTAGAAAGAGAGACCTAGAGAGTAAGCTGCAAGTAAAATAATGGAAGTAACCAATTGGCGCCTTAAGAATATACATACACAAAGAAAATTTCATTAATTTCTTTCTACCAGTGTATGCCTAATGTGAAACATAATATGTTTGAACAATACAAATCATATTTTGTTTGGACCAATCCTGCAAATATTTATGCTTGAAGCAAAATGTGTTTGGGGTATTTGTTACAGAAGCGATTTTTTTGAGGGTGTAGTTACCTATATATAGCCCCCCGATAAACCGACCGCTAATCAGACAATATTTCATTTCTGACCCCAATATTTTAATATACCTTGCCATGGGTAAGTATTACCACAACCCAAGTAATTCGATTGTGGATGACAGTCTTTAGTAGAAGCTTATACGCATTCCATGGTGGAGGGTACATAAGATTCGGCCTGGCCGAACTTACGACCGCATATACTTGTTTAAATATAATATGTCTGGATGCAAACATTTTATAAATTTTAGAAATTGCCTATAAACATATATGTGTTTAGAAAGAGAGTCCAAGAGAGTATGTTGCAATTAAAAAAATGGAAGTAACCAATCGGTGCCTTAAAAATATAAACATTTCAATTAAAAGTTTTTTCTACCAGTGTATGCCTAAGGTGAAGTATAATATGTTAGAACATTACAAACAATATTTTGTTTGGACAAATCCTGCAAATATATATGCTTGAAACAGAATGTGTTTGGGAGTAAGGGTGTGAAGTTAAAGTTGTTTTTGGCCAAGACACAAACCATCAGAAAAATTTTTAATTTTAACTTTTCAACGAAAATTCGCAAAACAATCAAAGAAATTTCGTCTTGAGTTGTTGTTGTTTGACTAAAAGCAATAAAACATGAACAAATTTTCTTAATTATTTTATATTTAGACCTTTAAACTAAAGGGAGTTAAAACCCAAATATATGTCTAAACTGTTCAAACCTATTTTTGGCTGTTTCTGATAGACGACAACGAGCCAAAGGGGGTACACGTTAGTAATCCCAACTGAGAAGCGTACCCCAGTGAAAAGCCCATGGGCGTAGGTCTTCTGTGATAGGCGAAATCAGGGGGGGAGGTTAAAATCAAATTTAATGTTTTTTTGTTTTAATTTTACTATTAATTATTTTTCGAGCTTTATGGACAAATTATTTCAAGTAATTCTTCGAACCATTCGAACCATTGAAAAGAAAACGCCAGATACAAATCTATCAGTTCGGGCGAATGAACCTTTCCACAGCATTATGGATACATTGCCTTTTAAAGTTTGAAATAGGTAGAAAGCCCAGAATGTGAAGAAAGTTACAGATGCATTTCCATAACCGTAGCTTATTAAAATTTTAAAAGGGGAGTTAATCAATTTTAGTAAAAATTTCAACACTTTTTTCGCCTAGTTACGCCCCACGACAACGAACTACAGTGGGTATACGTAGGTAGCTGCATCCTTGGAGTATCCTCCAGTGAAAGCCTCATGGCTCATCTGCGAGAGAAGAAAACTCAATGGGGATAAAAGTAATATTTGTTAAAAATTCAACACTGATTTTCGCCTATTTACACCCCACCCTCCAGTCAAAGCCCCATTGGCATAGCTCATCTGTGAACGGAGAAAAGTCAAAGGGGCTAAAATTACTATTTGTTAGAATATCAACTATTTTCAACACTGATTTTCGCCTATTTACACAACACGACAACGAATTAAAGTGGGTATACGTAGGTAGCTGCACTCTTGCAGCATCCCCCAGTTAAAGCTTCATGGGCGTAGCTCATCTGCGAGAGAATGATGGGGCAAAAGTAATATTTGTTAAAAATTCAACACTGATTTTCGCCTATTTACACCCCACGACAACGAACTGAAGTGGGCATACGTAGGTACACACAAAAAAATTTTTTTCTGATTCAATCACGAAATTAATTGATTCAATTAATTTTTTAATTGAAATGTCTTCAATCACGAAAATGATAGTATCAATCACAGTTTTAATTGGGCATAGAAAAAATTCTTGATTAAAAAATTAATTGATTTCATTACCAAATTTCAATTAATTTTTTAATTGATTCAATTAAAAATTTAATTGATGTTGATTGCAAAACTCAATCAATTTTGTAATTAAAAAAGGTAACTATTTTCAATTACATTCTGAATTGGCTCAGAATTTTTATTTGGATTAACAATTGATTGTTTGAAAAAAACAAATTTAATTAAAAATTTAAAAAAATGTTCATCACTTTTTTAACTGACTTAGTCTTCCGAATTTGAATAAAAGTTAATTGTATCAATTAAATTTTTAATTAAAAATTTTTAAATTTTCAATCATTGACTAAATTAACTTAATGTTTCTATCTTGATTAAAAAGTTAATTGTACCAATTAATTTATTAATTGAAAAAAATTTCAACTTCAATTAACTTTTTAATTGGAAATATTTTGGTGATATTTTTTTCTGTGTAGCTGCACCCTTGGAGCATCCCCCAGTGAAAGCCCCATGGGCGTAGCTCATCTGTGAGAGGAGAAAAATCAATGGGGGTTAAAAGTAATATATGTTAAAATTTGGTTGAAAAGTTAAAAGTAAAATGTTTGTGAGGGTTTGTGTCTTGGCTAAAAACAACTTTAGAAAACAACTTTAATTTCACACCTTTTACAGAAGCGATGCCTAAGGGTGTATTTGAATGATATATACTATAATATATTTTAGTTTATTTCGTATTTATTTAATAACATTTATTTAGCATTTGAATTGAAATTAATTTTAATTCAATTAGTGTAATTATTATATTTTATTGTATATCAATTATTTTATGTTAAACTATTAGTTCTCTATTATTTATAATATGTGTAAAATTTCACAAGTTGCGTATAGTATATGGCATTTATAGATATATTAAGTGTTTGGAAATTAGCAATGATGTGATAAAAATATAGTTTTTTTCCGGCATGCTAAAAAATTATAAGTTTTCGCTAATTATTTCTTTATAGTTGGATTTATATCTGCTACAGAAATCTATTACATATGTATATCAGTTGGCATCACTGCACACTACAATGTGTAGGCGAAATTATAAATTATGTAAAATTTAATGGAATTAAAGTTTTCATTTTAAATAAATGAAATTAAAATAAAATAATAATAAAATAAATTACAATCCAGTGAAATGAAATTGTTCGTAAGATTAAGGTTGGCTGCATTCTGTTAGTGATGGGAAAAGGGGATACAAAAAACCTTCCGTGATATTATCACGGGCACACTGAAGGATATGACTGTTGTACAGACCATCAAGACGAACGCCACAAGAGAGTTCCAAGGCCTGGATGGACTTGCGACAGAAGAAGAAGTAAGAGGGTCTATTAGGAAAGTGACAAAAACACCTAATGAAGATATGACTGTACGACGACAAATTTCAGAGAATAAGAGATGGCCTTCATACCACTCCTGGCTGCTTATGCAAATATGCTTCTTAAGGAGACAAGGACTTTAATAGGATGGACCAACTATCGCATGAAGTACAAAGAGAACGTTAAACGCTGTTTCCTATGATTTAAATCGGGACACATGCAATGGGACTGCAAAGGACCAGACTGGAACGAATGGGTCTCTGCATAAAATGTGGAAGGACGGACCATAAGATGAAGGTATGCACGAACGCAACGAAATGTTGCATTTGCTCTAAGAGCGAGGGCTGTAACCGCACTGCAAATAACAAGTAATCAAACATGCACAGAGCAAGAGTGGTGCAGATTGTCAATGAGGAGGAAACCGATTTGTCATTATCAGTGATCAATATAGCGGCATGACAAACGTGTTTTGACTCGACGGCCACACATAAAGAACAGCGGACGCAGCAAAGGCTTCGTTTGGGTGTAGATTACGAATTACACGATTGTATGCTGGTATCTAGTGATAGCACCGCTCACTTCCAGGAAACATTAATGACATCGAGGTAGTAGTAGTAGCAGGGGACTTAAACGCACGGGCAATTGAGTGGGTAATAAGAACTACGGACCCAAGAGGAAAAAATATTCTGGATATATTCGCAAGTATAGGCATGACTGTTACGAATATTTGCACGACAGCTACATTCCGCCAACTTTGATGTGTGGGCAGCATTTCTAATATTACTTTTGTATCTGAGAATATTATTCTGAAGAAGAGAATGGAAAGTACTAGAGACATACACAGGAAGCGATCATCAATACATCTCTTTCCGACAGCAAGGCGAGGGTGGTACACGACGAAGAAGATTTCGCGAGACTTCTAGGAGACGGAACGTAAACAAGCTCGAAAGGGATACATTAATCTTTGAACTGGACAAGCACTCGGAGAACAATCTGATCAAATTGTCAACCATACGATGTTAACAATAAAGGTCTCCAGAAATAAGGTCATGCCAAATAAGAAGGATAACACTGTTCGCAAGGCATTATACTGGAGGAATACCAACATCGATGAATGCAGACGTAACTGTATAAAGACCAGGAGAAGAAGTAGGGTGACGCAGAGGCTAAGATCCAATTACCTTATAGTACAAGTAAGAGAGTGATAAATGGGGAGAGATAAGATCCGACATAAACAAAAACCCTTGGGGAGTAGGATACCAAATAGTTATGCAAAATCTCTGCACTAGAAGTCCTATAGACAATATGGACGAAAATGAAATGCGAAACATCATGGAAACTTTATTCCCATGGCATGAGCTCAGAGAAGACGGAAACGAGATAAAAGCGCTCGCAAACATTCCTGTCTTTACAACAGGAAAATTGCAAAATACCGCCAAAAGTCACGAAGAGAAGAATGCACCTGTTACTGACTTATTAAAATGATGACTCATTAAAATGATAGCAACCAAGCGATACGAAACCCTACTTGCTATGTACAGTAGCTGCCTAATAGAAGGTATCTTCCCAAATGTATGGAAAGAACAAAGTTTAAATCAGCAATGGCAAGGAACGTTGACATTTTCTGGAAAACAATTGGAACGGCTAATCAAAGCAAGAATTCACGAAGCTATCAGGCATGCTGGGGTTTGACTGAAACAATACGGATTTAGCCCTAGAAAATCAGAGCCCTAGGAGCCCTTAAGGGAGTATCAAATGATGTCCATCTATAATTCTATTGGCAAATCTATATATTAGGAACGCTTTCCACAGCCTAAGATGGACAGGTGTAATATGTACCCTAGAGACGATATTTCGCATACCGAAATACTTAACGAGAATATTGAAAGACTATCTTAAAGATTGTCTTTTGATATAGTCATACGTTGCTATACAGGGCCCTAAAACAATGGCAGTAACCTCCGGTGCCGCTCTAGTCACAATCCTCCCTATACAGACGAACTGGAGCGAAAAAACTGCTTTCAGTACAGAGAACAGCTACCCTGGGAATCACTTCAGCATACCGCAGAATATCAGTAACTTGATACCAAAAATCCAACAAGAGACCAGGGATAAATGGCAGGAACGAGGCAAGGGCAAGGGACATCCATCGTTGACATTTTCTGGTCTAGACGAAAATGGCAACGATGGATGCCCCTGCATGGTGCATGCTGAATACAGCTGGAAAACAATTGGAACGGCTAATCAAAGTAAGAATTCACGAAGCTATCAGGAATGCTGGGATTTGACTGAGACAATACGGATTTAGCCCTAGAAGTCCCTAGAGTCCTAAGAGCCCTGAAGGGAGTATCAAATGTCATCCATCTATAATTCTATTGGCGATTCTAGATATTAGGAACGCTTTCCACAGCTTAAGATGAACAGGCGTAATATGCACCCTAGAGACGATATTTCACATACCGAAATACTTAACGAGAATATTAAAAGACTATCTTAAAGATTGACTTTTGATATAGTCATACGATACTATACAGGGCCCTAAAACAATGGTAGTAACCTCCGGTGCCGCTCTAGTCACAATCCTCCCTACACAGACGAACTGGAGCGAAAAAGCTTTTTTCAGTACAGAGAACAGCAACCTTGGGAATCACTTCAACATACCGCAGAGTATCAGTAACTTGATACCAAAAATCCAACAAGAGACCAGGGATAAATGGCAGGAACGAGAAAAATGGCAGATGGACACACCGACATACAATTGTGGCGAGATAGAAGATATGGTAAAGTGGCGTATTACATGATTCAGATGCTCTCTGGTCACGGCTACTTTCGAAGTATCTGAAAGTATGGGGAAATGTAGCTCGGGAAACTGAAATTATGAAGAAGAAGTAGTCACGGATGATGCCGAGCATACATTCTTTAGATATAGCCGATGGGCCGAACGGCGGAGAGCGCTAGAAGATGAAATTAAACGTGTTTTGCCGACAAAGTGAGAGGAACTAAAAGGCTATAAGACGTTTTGAAGAAGACGTTCCCCGCAAGAAAAAGTTTGACATGGACGCGACGGCATGAGAAACGAAAGCTTTAGTCAGGATGCGGACTAAAAGGAGACGGTCACGGATCACATGGGGTTCCCTCGATTCCGATGTGGTACTCGTACTCCGAGGGAAAAGGGAAGGGTTTTTAGCCGGTATCGTTGATTGTGTTGGAGTCCGGTACACAGGTGGCATTTTCCTACTCTTACCAGCACTTAAATTTAATTATTATTGGTATTATTTTTCTATGCACCAATTTTTGACACATACAATTATGGCGAGATGGAAGATATGGTAAAGTGGCGTATTACATGATTCAGATGCCCTCTGGTTACGGCTACTTTCGAAAGTATCTGTACCGTATGGGGAAATGTAGCTCGGGAAACTGAAATTATGAAGAAGAAATAGTCAAGGATGATGCCGAGAATACATTCTTTACATGTAGCCGATGGGCCGAACGGCGGAGAGCGCTTGAAGATGAAATTAAACGTGTTTTGCCGACAAAGTGAGAGGAACTAAAAGGCTAAAAGACTTTTTGTAGAAGACGTTCCCCGCAAGAAAAAGGTTGACATGGACGCGACGGCATGAGAAACGAAAGCTTTACGATGCGGACTAAAAGGACGCGGACACGGATTACATGGGGGACCCCATCAAGGTAATGCGAAAGCGGTTTCGATGTGGTAATCGTACTCCGAGGGATAAGGGATGAGTTTTTAGCTGGTATCGTTGATTGTGATGGAGTCCGGTACACAGGTTACATTTTCCTACTCTTACCAGCACTTAAATTTAATTATTATTGGTATTATTTTTCTATGCACCAATTTTGGACACATACAATTATGGCGAGATGGAAGATATGGTAAAGTGGCGTATTACATGATTCAGATGCTCTCTGGTTACGACTACTTTCGAAAGTATCTGTACCGTATGGGGAAATGTAGCTCGGGAAACTGAAATTATGAAGAAGAAATAGTCAAGGATGATGCCGAGAATACATTCTTTACATGTAGCCGATGGGCCGAACGGCGGAGAGTGCTTGAAGATGAAATTAAACGTGTTTTGCCGACAAAGTGAGAGGAACTAAAAGGCTAAAATACTTTTTGTAGAAGACGTTCCCCGCAAGAAAAAGGTTGACATGGACGCGACGGCATGAGAAACGAAAGCTTTAGGATGCGGACTAACAGGACGCGGACACGGATCACATGGGGGACCCCATCAAGGCAATGCGAAAGCGGTTTCGATGTCGTACTCCGAGGGAAAATGGATGAGTTTTTAGCTGGTATCGTTGATTGTGGTAGAGTCCGGTACACAGGTGGAATTTTCCTACTGTTACCCGCAATTAAATTTAATGATTCTTGGTATTATTTTTCTATGCACCAATTTTGTCTTAGGACTCTGACCCACCTTCTTTTTTCTGTTTTCAATTACTTAATTGTTGTTCTTATTGTCATTCGAAAGAGTCAAGTTCGTTGTGGTTCTCTTATCATTTCGGCTTTTTGCCGCTCTAGACCGCTTGTAGCTGAAAATTCTTTTTGTTGTCTTCAGAAATATTCTTGTTTTTTTTTTCGATTCTGTTCTTCATTGTCTTTTACAGCAACAGCAAAGTAGCGTCGAGATGATCAACGTTTCCAATAATCATACGGAATCATTGTACATACAATTATTCAGTATGTTTGTCCATTATGGTGTTGATTTATTTTAAATATTCCCACCAAGTTGAAGGTAGTTAAAACCGGTAGTTTCCAAACGTCACTTGATACAGATGACGTACTTATAGAAAGAATGGTTGGATTCATTTTGTGGAAAATTCATAAAACTTTTCAATTTAAATTAATATAATCAATTTATTGTATTTTATAAAAATCATTAGAAGTTTCCTTATGACTTTAAGGGAGAGGCTCAAAGATGGTTGTCCTTTAACGAACTAATTTTTAAAACAGAGATTGTAATCGTTGCTTTGATTACAGTTTCTTTACTTGGACTGTGAAATGTTTCTTCAATGTTGTGGACAATTTTGAGATTTCCACAAAACGTGTATTTTAAGGAAACTTCGCAAAAGTTTATTTATGATTTATCGCTCGATATATATGTATTAGAAGTTTAGGAAAATTAGAGTCATTTTTACAAATTTTCGACAGCTATATATGGGCAGCTATATATGGGCACAATATATAGCTACAATACTAATTGTACTCCTAGTGCAAAATTTCAACCAAATTGGGGTAAAACTCTGGCTTCTGGGAACGTATTAGTCCATATCGGACGAAAGATATATATAGGAGCTATATCTAAATCTGAACCGATTTCAATAAAATTTGGCACACTTGACTATAGTACTAATTGTTTTTCTTGTGAAAAATTTTAAGCAAATTAGGGTAAAACTCTGGCTTCTGGGGCCATATAAGTCCATATCGGGCGAAATATATATATGGGAGCTATATCTAAATCTGAACCGATTTCTTCCAAAATCAATAGGGTTCGTTTCTGAGCCAAAACACATACTTGTGCCAAATTTGAAGTCGATTGGACTAAAACTGCGACCTAGACTTTGATTACAAAAATGTGTTCACGGTATAATAGATGTTGTCCATACATGCATATTACTTGTTTTATTGTAGTGAGCTTAAAAATTTGTGTATTCAAACTAAAATCCAGTTTTTTCCCAACAAGTCTGACAAAATAAAGATTTTTCATATAACCGCACAAATAAACACGCTCACACACACACACAATATCGATTATAAATTATTTGAATATTTAAGATTGGTTTTATTTTGGCTTTTCTGTTATCAAAAAGAAACAAAAAAAAGTAACAGCAACAACAACAGTGATAGACCAAAAAAACAAAAAGAGTTTTTCAAGAAAAACAAACGAAAAGAGATTTGAGAGCTAACAAGAGTTATTGCATTTGAATTTTCTTTGCTTTATGTGGTATGTTAGTATTGGTGTTAGTTTTAATCATTAACTAACCCCATGCACAAGTCTGGAGTTTAACTTCTTCAATGGCTTATCTCTGAGTATGCTTACCAGGGTTGCCAATACATAAAATTATCATGATTTTCTTCCGAAAAAACCGTCATAACCGGTACTGGCATTTTAAAAATCGTGAAAATCAATCGACAATGTTTAAAAATAAACAGTATTTATTTCATATAAATAACAGAAAATTAACATGCACAACTATTCGTCTGAATAATAAAAGCATAACGAACTCAAAAAATAATTTTATTTATACCCAGCAAAAAAAGCGTTGCCAAAAAAGTAGTGAAAATGTTCTTTTTGTATCCAGAAGTGGTGCTCATGAATTTAACATGGGCTTGTCATAGGACGGATGGCCAACATTTCAACAGCCGCTGCACTGAATTTGCATCACTTCTTAAGGTGTGGGGTGAATTAAGTGTTTTGGATGTGAATTAAGAACTTTTGTGATATTTTGACAAATAAATAATTTTTAAATTTTTTATGATTTTTTTATGATTTTTAATACATTATAACGCTTGTCTCGAACGTTTGTCATCAAATATTTTCAAAAATTCGCAATTTTTCTAGAAAGGATTTAACATTTTGTTTGGCTAAATTTAAATAATTTGTACCATATAATAATAAATAATAAATATAAATTTCCAATTAAAAATATGAAAAAAGCGGGTTATAAAATAATTGACTCAAATGAACTTCCTGTGCAGTTAAAATAAAGAACATCTTTGGGAGAGCATTTTTGGAAGTTCTTTTGAAGTTGTGCCTGGAGAAGAACTTCCAATTTTTTTTTTACTGGGTACACACAGAAAACAAATTTGTTGTGCCAACCAATTTCTTTGCCAACCAAATAATTTGGTCCCATCTACTATCGGAATTTAACCTACATAATTTGTTTCTAAACAACCAATTGTTGTCTGTGAAAACTGTATATATAAAATTGTTTGGATAACTACAATTTGGGCACATTAACAGACAAATTAGCGATCACAACCAATACGATTTCATTTTTTTTTTGTTAAAACAACTAACTGTTTTTGTCGGACAACCAAAGCTTGTGAAATTAAAGAAACCATCTATTTGTTCAATTTTTTTAGTTTTCATTTAAATATACATTATATTACAATTTTGTATTGATTTATGACCTAATACATATAACAGAATCTGGACAAAATAATCTTGTAAAAAGTATGCCTTTTATGAACTCCGCTACAGCGGAGATGTTTACAAAACGATGTGGCAAATTTTTAGGCATAAAGGAGACCAGAGTCTGAATGCCTTTAACCTTGTTAAATTGGATTTGAGGCTTCGAAATATGGATTTGTACTCCGTTTTATTTTCTAAATTCTGGAAGAAAAAAGAAAAAGACACAATTATGTATATAATTTTTGTTTTAATGTCCAAGCTGATTGGGATTTAATAAAATAGCAAATAAGAGAAATAACTACCCAGGCAAAAATACATCAGCAGTAATACCTCATTCACATTACACTTCCAAAATCCACTTTTACTAGATTTCAACTGTCATTTGTCTTAAAAAAAGTAGATTTAAAATCTCGAAAATGTAGATTTTGAGCGTAATGTGTAGAGCCTATAAGAGTTTAGTTCCGCTTTTTGGTATACAATAAAGTAGGCAGTGCATCCACACTGCATGAATCGGTGGCAATAACGTAAACGAGTAATCAAACTATAGTAAACGAATGATCATAAACTAAATTTAGTTTATGATCATTCGTTTACGTTATTGCAACTCATATATACTAACCTCAAAAACTTGGTCAAAAACTTTAAAATAAGAGATGCTTCAATTTTTTATATAAATAAAATTTTGATCAAATTTTTTATAGAAATAAAATTTTAATAAAATTTTTTATAGCAATAAAATTTTGAGAAAATTTTCTATAGAAATAAAATTTTCACAACATTTTTTATAAATTTTAATTTTTGTTTTTTTTCTAATAAAAAAAAAATGTTGCTGATAGGAGGGGTCATTCAGTCATTCGAAGAAACAACAGTTTTTTATACTAACCACAAACATTTAGTCCACAACTTCAAAATAAGAGGTTTTTTTTAATAAACCAAATTTCTATAGAAATAAACTCTTGACTAAATTTTCTATTGAAAAAATTATCTATGAAATTTAAACAAAATCTTCTATAGAAATAAAATTTTGAGAAAATTTTCTGTAGAAATAAAATTTAATAACATTTTCTATAAAAATAAAATTTTTAGAAAACTGCCTACAAAAATAAAATTTTCAGATAATTTTGTACTTAAACAAAATTTAAAGAAAATTTACTACAGCAATTAAAAATTAAGAAAATTTTCTATAGAAATAAAATTTTGACATAAATTTCTATAGCAATAAAATTGTAAGAAAAGTTTCTATTGAAATACAAATTTGACAATAGTTTTTATAAATTCAACATCTTTATAAATTTTAATTTTCGTCTTGTTTCTAAGTAAAGAAAATGTCGCTGATAAGAGGGGTCATTCGTACATTCGAAGAAAAAACATTTTTTTCATACTAACCACAAAAATTTGGTCAAAAACTTTAAAATATTTTTTTTTAATTTGGTCGATTTGTGGTAAAATTTTCTTCAAAGTTTGGTATAATATTTTTGACACAAGTGGCAACCGTAGCCATAATACTTTTATTAAAAAACTTGTTCTTATTCAAAGTGGGTATAGTGTAGTATTCTATAATATCAAATAAAACTAAAATTATCCAAATAGGTTCAGAATTAGATATAGTTGTCATTATATGTATCGGCCGGCTTGCCGAAAATTGGCCAAACATGCTTACTTATTAACCGATCTTACTGAAATTTCAAATTTAGCTGTATTACCCCCATTTTCATGAAGCTCCGTTAGTGCTACGTTAGCTAACGAACTTTTAAACCGTGATATCTACATGTCTGTCATATTGCATATATATTCCATATGCCAGTTAGAAACTTAACTGCTGAAAATTTTTCAATTAAAGTTAACCGGAGAGAAGATATTTGCAATTTACTTTCTGTTAACTGGCAGTTAAAGCCTAACGGAGCTACAAGAAAATGGCCGTTAATCGATCTAAATAGGGTTTAGATATAGTTATTACAAATATATTGTCAAGTTTTCATTAATTTGGCTATATTACTATTTATTTAATGCTGTAGCTGTAATATGAAGTATATCATCTATATGTAAGAAATCTCTATCGAAAACTTGCAATTTTTTTAACTGACAACTAGCAAATGTAGTATCTCTCCGTCTCTCGTTCCTGCCTTTTCAGTGTAATCGAACGACTTTCAAAACGATTTTGAACGGAATTAATAAAATCGGCATTTTAAAATTTTTGAGTAAAAAATCGTCAAAATGCCTATAAATCGGCAAAATTGGCAACCCTGATGCTTACTAATCTCCCATTTCATTTTTTCTCTTGAAAATTCTCTGGTGTATACGCTTTAATATGTCACTAGCACTCAATGTGACTGAATTCTGATCGGCTAAAATGTCTATGCATGATGTTCTTATTACTCTCAGTTACACACATGCATTCACACACACCCGCACTCACATTTACTCGTAGGTAGAGATCGTTATATTATATTTTGTTGTTGTTATTGCTTCTCTCATTGTTGTAATTCTTGCTGTCGGCCGATTGAGTTGTTTATTTTTGAACATTTTTTTCTGTTTGAATATAAAATTTTGAAAATTCAGATTCATCTGAACCGTTCGCTTGATAAGTCGTCTCGTTTCAAAATTAATTCGTTACGTTTGTTGTTTGTCAACTCTTATTAATTGGTTGTTATTTACCCGGTGAAGTTTGTAGAATCTGGTGTCGTTTATACTCCGTGTTATAGAAAAAGAAGTTTACAATACAAAATCTAATAAAGTGAAAAAAAAGAAACGAAAACCCGCAGAATAAAATCCAATAAAAAGTGGAAAGCATTTTCTTTAATTGAATTAATGAAAAGTACGTTGACTGTTGTTATATGCATAAAGTTGTAATGTCATTGGTTTTATTATCAGTTTAAGAAAAAGAAACAAACAAACCAAATTTCTTAAGGTTTTTCGAAATTCTTGCTTAATTATTTATTATATATTGTAAGATTCTAAGTGATCAACGTATACTAAGTTGGATTTTCGTAAAAATAGGCCTACTAAAACTATCAAAAAATAAATATACTGATGAATTTAGAATCCTCTTCAGTATAAATGGAGCCTGAATTCCGATCATTTTTTTTCACACAAAAAAAAAAAAAAAAAAACAATGGTGACTTTTATCCAATTTCCATTATACTTGATTTAGGGAAGTTTTTTTTGCTACAATGAAATTCCTCGGTGAATTTCATTGTAGAAAAATTGCACCAAATTGAATATATGTATCTCGTATATCTTCGATAAGCACCTTCAAACAAAGAGCATATTTTTGTTTTGAAAAATGGCGATTTATGTTTCACATAGTGGCCAACAATATTACCAAGAGGCTCCAAATTTCTTCAATTGGAGTTAAATGTATTTTTCGACTAAGCGATATTTTCTCAAAAAAAGTCGTCAAAATCTTCTAATCAACTTTTGATTTTTTCAATGTCGATCTTTATCCAAAGAAATCGATATGTCGATTGAAATGGAAATGTGATGATCATTTGTTATGCCGATAATTACTCAAAATGTCAAAAAGGCGAAGTCAATTGTCGACTTTGCAAAAAAAATTCGACTTTGGAAAAGTCAAATATTTGAAATTTTAATTTTTCAAATTTCCAAAAAAAAAATATTTTTTTAAGGCAAGAAGTCAATAGTCGACCTTATGAAATTTTGATAAAATCGAAAAATTTAGTTTTAAAGTCAGGAAGTCAATAGTCGAAGTTTACAAATTTTTCTGAAATCGGTCAATTCAATTAATAGTGAATTTTTATACTCTTCACCACTACTGTGGTACAGGGTATAATAAGTTTGTGCATTTCTATGTACCGCCAAGAAGGAGCCGTCATTGACCCATCTTTTAGTATACGGATCGTCTTAGAATTTAATTCGGAGTCGATCGTCTTCAAATTTGGCATAGAGTCTTTTTTTGGCTCAACCGATCTTCTTCAAATTTCGTATATTCATAATTTTTGTGTGTATCGTAAATTTTGCAGAATATCAGTCAGATCATTTCAGATTTAAATATAGCTCCCATATATATCTTTCGCCAGATATGCACATATATGACCAAAGAGACCATAGTTTTACTCCGAGATGCGTGACATTTTGCACAGGGAGTAGAATTAACATTATAAATATTTATGCATACTGAAGTTGGTTGAAATCGGTTCAGATTTAGATATAGGGAGCCACCGTGGTGCAATGGTTAGCATGTCCGCCTTGCATACACAAGGTCGTGGGTTCGATTCCTGCTTCGACCGAACACCAAAAAGTTTTTCACTGGTGGATTATCCCACCTCAGTAATGCTGGTGACATTTCTAAGGGTTTCAAAGCTTCTCTAAGTGGTTTCACTGCAATGTGGAACGCCGTTCGGACTCGGCTATAAAAAGGAGGTCCCTTGTCATTGAGCTTAACATGGAATCGGGCAGCACTCAGTGACAAGAGAGAAGTTCACCAATGTGGTATCACAATGGACTGAATAGTCTAAGTGAGCGTGATACATCGGGCTGCCACCTAACCTAACCTAGATATAGCTCCCATATATATGTGTTCTTTTGATTTGGGCAAATAAGACCAAAATACCCAATGCTAAGTCGAAAACTCGTCAAAATAATTAAAATTTAACTTAACTTTAATTCATATGTATCGACCGATAAATCATAAATACAGATTTGCGAAAAGTTATGCAATGGATTTAAATTTAAATATTTTCACTATTTGTTGACTAACATTGTGCTTGGTCACGGTCTTTAACCTATTTGTAAAGGTCTAAAAATTTTTGTCCAAATCGATTCCCAACAATTTTGAAGGAGTTAAGATGGTACCAAAACAATTTGGTATACATAGTAGTGAAGGGTATAATATAATCGGCTCGGCCCGCCTTAGACTTTACTTACTTGTTTTAAAATATGATAATACCGAAAATTGACTTTTTAAAATTTTGATAAAATCGAAATGCTGACTTTCCAGTAAAAAAAAAATTGTAAAGAATTTTTTTATACCCTGCTCCACACTGTGGAACAGGGTATTATAAGTTAGTGCATATGTTTGCAACACCCAGAAGGAGACGAGATAGACACATGGCGTCTTTGGCAAAAATGCTAAGGGTGGGCTCCTGAGTCGATATAGCGATGTCCGTCTGTCCGTGAACACATTTTGGTAATCAAAGTCTAGGTCGCAGTTTTAGTCCAATCGACTTCAAATTTGGCACAAGTATGTATTTGGCTCAGAATAGATCCCTATTGATTTTGGAAGAAATCGGTTCAGATTTAGATATAGCTCCCATATATATATTTCACCCGATATGGACTTATATGGCCCCAGAAGCCAGAGTTTTACTCTAATTTACTTAAAATTTTGCACAAGAAGAACAATTAGTACTATAGTCAAGTGTGCCAAATTTTATTGAAATCCGTTCAGATTTAGATATAGCTCCCATATATATCTTTCGCCCCATATGGACTAATACGGTCCCAGAAGCCAGAGTTTTATCCCAATTTGGTTGAAATTTTGTACAGGGAGTAGAATTAGCATTGTAGCTATGCGTGCCAAATTTTGTTGAAATCGGTTCAGATTTAGATATGGCTCCCATATATGGCTTTCGCCCGATTTACACTCATATGACCACAGAGGCTAATTTTTTACTCCGATTTAGTCGAAATTTTGCACAGGGAGTAGAATTAACATTGTAGCTATGCGTGCCAAATTTGGTTGAAATCGGTTCAGATTTAGATATAGCTCCCATATATAGCTTTCTCCCGATTTACACTCATATGACCACAGAGACCAATTTTTTGGTCCGATTTAGTTGAAATTTTGCACAGGGAGTAGAATTAGCATTGTAGCTATGCGTGCCAAATTTGGTTGAAATCGGGTCAGATTTAGATATAGCTCCCATATATATGTTTTTCTGATTCCGACAAAAATGGTCTAAATACCAAAATTTTCTTTGTTAAATCGCCACTACTTTGTCGAAAAGTTGTAAAAATTACTCTAGTTTTCCTAAACTTCTAATACATATATATCGAGCGATAAATCATAAATAAACTTTTGCGAAGTTTCCTTAAAATTGCTTCAGATTTAAATGTTTCCCATATTTTTTACTAACATTGTGTTCCACCCTAATGCATTAGCCGACATAAATTTTGAGTCTATAGATTTTGTAGAAGTCTATCATGTATTTGGGACAAACCTTTATATATAGCCCCCAACACATTTGACGGATGTGATATGGTATCGAAAATTTAGATCTACAAAGTGGTGCAGGGTATAATATAGTCGGCCCCGCCCGAATTTAGACTTTCCTTACTTGTTTTTTACTAACATTGTGTTCCACCCTAGTGCATTAGCCGACTTAAATTTTGAGTCTATAGATTTTGTAGAAGTCTATCAAATTCTTCCAGATCGAGTGATATTTAAATGAATGTATTTGGGACAAGCCTTTATATATAGCCCCCAACACATTTGACGGATGTGATATGGTATCGAAAATTTAGAGATCTACAAAGTGGTGCAGGGTATAATATAGTCGGCCCCGCCCGACTTTAGACTTTCCTTACTTGTTTTAATTTTGGTTGTGTAGGCAATATTGTCGATATATAACTACGAACCAGCTCCAGACCAAATAATAGACCCATAGGTTAGCTTAGGTTAGGTTATGTGGCAGCCCTATGTATCAGGCTCACTTAGACTATTCAGTCCATTGTGATACCACATTGGTGAACTTCTCTCTTATCACTGAGTGCTGCCCGATTCCATGTTAAGTTTAATGACAAGGACCCATACAAAATTTCATTCAAATCTATTAAGCCGTTTTCCCGGTTAGCGGGCCAAACAAAAGCTCAATATCATCATATATGTTATATATAAAGATTTATTTAAATTTTACAACTTCCTCAAATAAAAAAATAATTTCTAATTAGTATTCATTTTTCATTTTTGTTTTTGTAGGTTGTTTATGAAGCATATATACCTGTAATGTAATTAAATATTTGATCTGAATACAAAATTACATTGTCAACTGTAATTAAGCGCGGTAACCACAACAAAAACAACAGCAACAAACAAACAACTCATAAGTCACCCACGATCTAGCTTTAATCGAAAGCAGGTGAAGTGTGATTTTAAAAATTCAATTCAAAATATATATGCAGGCATATATAAACAATTGAATATATTAAAAGAATTAGATAATTTTTTTTGTAAAAAAAAAAAAACAACACTAAAGTACAAATTTATCATCATCATCATTATAAATAAACCAAAAATTATAAACAAGAAATATGGCTACTACCAATGCTAATAAAATGATGCTGTATACTGCTGTTCTAATGGCTGTTATTACAACTCAGTGCTTATCAGGTAAATGTTTACAAAACCTCCAAGTTGTGTTTTTAACATATATTTTTTTTATAATTTGAAATTAAATACAACCAAATAGTATGAATGATATGTATAAATAGTATTAAAAAAAACTTGAACAAAGGTATAAATGATATTAGAAATGCTATCACACAATAAAATATGTGCCATTGGAGACTTATGTAAAAAATAAAAAAAAAAATATTTTAGAATTTACGATACCAAAGTTGTCTTAAAAGTGTTAATTTTAATTATGATAACATGAGCATGAACCTATTTAAAATCTTTCCCACTGGTTTAAGTCCTTCGCATAAAAATCCCTTGACTATATTCTCTCTTTGTCTTTCCTCTCTCCCTCTTTTATACAAAGTAATCCTTGTAACTTCCCCATTAAAATATTTTTTACATTGTATTGCTTTGACCCACACTGTGGAACAGGGTATTATAAGTTAGTGCATATGTTTACAACACCCAGAAGAAGACGAGATAGACATATGGTGTCTTTGGCAATATTGCTCAGGGCCGTCCCGGCCCCTGAATCGATCTAGCCATGTCCGTCCGTCTGTTTGTGAACACATTTTGGTGATCAAAGTCTAGGTCGCAATTTAAGTCCTATCAACTTTGGTACAAGTATGTGTTTTGAGTCAGAACCGATTTCTTCCAAAATCAATAGGGTTCTACTATTGATTTTGGAAGAAATCGGTTCAGTTTTAGATATAGCTTCCATATATATCTTTCGCCTGATATCTATTAATATGACCACAGAAGCTAGAATTTCAGCCTGATTTGCTTTAAATTTTGCAAAGGAATGCAAGCGATAGTGTCGTAAAGTACACTGAAAAAAATAATGTAGTGAGGTCAAGGATTTCATGTCTTTAAAATACGAATGAAAATTTTGCCTAGCATAGAAGATGCATTTCTCTAATATAAAAATTTTTTCCTTGTCCAAAAGTCGATAAACTTTTTAATGAAGTCATATTGTCCTTACAATTAAGTGATTTGATTTAAAAAACATTTTTGGGCTAAGGTCAACTTGACCTTAGTAATTCAGAAAAATTCTTTAAAATTGAAATTGTCTTTAAATTTGTTGTCTTTTTGCATTTTGACTACAAAGCAACACTTTATTTTAAAGACGTTTTTTACTTGAAGCATATCATAATTTCTACTGGAAGTCGAGTCTGAGTTTGGAAAATAAAGTTGTCTTTTACTCGTTTTTAAAGGACTTTGATAGCATATGAAGAAAAAAAGCTGAAAAAAACGAAAAATTAAAATTTCCTTCCTAGAAGCCAAAATCCAAACCAAAATTTAAAAGAGGATTGTGTCCTAAAAGTATCCTCACTTTTATTCTCCGCTTCTTTGGCTCGGAATCAATACCAAAATTATTAAAGTAAAGACAAAAGACCGGGCATGCTTCTTGTTCAGTGTATATGAAATCATATAATTTTTTACCAAATGACCTACCTTCAAAAGTTTATATAAGCCGAGAATATATATAATCATACCATACTCTCTATACTAGGCCATTTTCCCAAAATTTTAGATTCGCAGGAAATATAATCCACATAGGTCCCGGGGTTCAAATCATCTGTCAGTTTCCCTAGGAAATTTTCTTATACGTGATCTGTGTTGGAGAACCGAATCTTAGCCATGGGGACTTTTGATCCTCATTAATTTGTTTTATAAAAATATTTTATTTTATTGCAAAAATTAATAATAATGATTTTATGTCAAAATTGTATTTTATAGAATATACTATTTTTGTGAAAAGTTTCGATATTTGTATCATATCAGACAGGTGCCAAAAATAACCCACATAGGGTACCACAAAAAAATTCAAAGTTTCACAAAAAAAAATCTAAAAAACAAAACATAACAAAATTTTTGTATTTACTGCCTGAGATTACCTTCAGCCGTCAAGGGCCCATAAAAAATGAAATGAAACAACCAGAGCAATCCAATAGAAATGCGACAATAAACTCAACACAAAACAAAAACAAAACAACAACATTGCCAAACAAATGTGGTTGGTTAGATGACATCGGAAACAGCTAAATCTGGTGTTATAAATCTCAAAGCATGGCATTTTTCAGAATGTCCCTCCAGGTCTCCTTGTCTCATGGTATTGTTATTGTTTTCCATTTCAATGATTCTAATCTAATCCGCAAGTGGAATGACACAGTGGTGCTTGGGTTTTAATAAATAACCAAAGTAGTTGTTGTTTGTGGGAGATATGGAAAAGTCGTGGATATGTTTTTTTATAGTTGCTTGGGAACATACATTAAAATTATTAACTATATTTGAACAACACCAAAGAAAATACACTCTCTTAGAGACCCTCAACCTCTATTTATTTGGAGTGGTTATAAAATATATAGACCATCATAAAGATGTGATAAAAACGAGCTATAAAATGAATTGATATATTTTGGGAATGGGAGAAAGACAATCAAATGAGAGATTGACAATCAAAAATATTTTAAAAAAAATTATACTTTTTTTTGCTAAAATTTGACTTCGAAAGAATTTTCTTTATAAAGATTAATTTCATTAGAATCTTCTATGAAATTCAATTTTTTTGGAATTTTTCTATAAAAATTCAATATCAATAACATTTGTCTATAAAAATTTTGTATTATTGAAATTTACTATAAAAATTAATTTTTATTGAAATTTTCTATAAACATGCCATTTCAAATGGAAAAAATTCTATGAAATTTCCATTACAAAGATGTAATAAAGAACGAGCTATAAAATGAATTGATTGAGAGTATTTTTTGAGAGATTCATCAATCAAACATTTTCCTTTTTCTAAATTTTCAATGTACATTTTTCTCAATTTTATTGGAATTTTTCTATAAAATTTCAACATCAATAACATTTTTCTATAAAAATTTTGTATTAATGAAATTTTATATAAAAAATTTACTTTTACTGAAATTGTCTATAAACATCCCATTTCAAATGGAAAAATTTCTATGAAATTTCCATTTTATTGAATTTTCATAAAATTTCCAAAAAATAAAAAAATCCATTGGCTTGTTATAAAAATTTCAATGTCTATAAAAGATTTTTATAGTTTGTAATAATCCATTTGGTTGGAAATTAATATGAAACATTTTTCGTTGGAATTTATATACAAAGCGAATTTTATTGGAATTTTCGAAAAAATATTTTTAGAATTTCATATAAGATTTCGATTTCGTTGGAATTTTTTACAAATTAATTTTTCATAGAAAATTAAAAATTAATTTTAACATAATTTTTGATAAATTTTCTATGCCAATGTTATTTTCTATTTCAATTCGTTGGAAATTACATTTCATTTGAATTTCCCTTAAAAATTCCATTTTATTGGAATTTCCCATTCCTACTCCTTATATAAAAATTTACTTTTACTGAAATTTTCTATAAACATCCCATTTCAATTGGAAAATTTTCTATGAAATTTCCATTTTTATTGAATTTTCATAAAAGTTCTAAAAAAAGTTCCATTGACTTTTTATAAAAATTCCAATGAAATAAACATTTTCAAATTGAAATTCAATTTAATTATGTAGAAACATTTTATTGAAATTGAACCCTTCTAGATAATTTCATTGATATGGAATTTTTATGTAAAAATGTTAAAAAAATTTCATTAATATGGAATTTTCATTGATATAGAATTTTTATAAAAATATTTCATTGATATGGAATTTTTATAGAAAAGTTTCCAATGAAATTGATTATATTTTAATGTAATGATGTAATGATGTAATAAAGAACGAGCTATAAAATGAATTGATTGAGAGTATTTTTTGAGAGATTCATCAATCAAACATTTTCCTTTTTCTAAATTTTCAATGTACATTTTTCTCAATTTTATTGGAATTTTTCTATAAAATTTCAACATCAATAACATTTTTCTATAAAAATTTTGTATTAATGAAATTTTATATAAAAAATTTACTTTTACTGAAATTGTCTATAAACATCCCATTTCAAATGGAAAAATTTCTATGAAATTTCCATTTTATTGAATTTTCATAAAATTTCCAAAAAATAAAAAAATCCATTGGCTTGTTATAAAAATTTCAATGTCTATAAAAGATTTTTATAGTTTGTAATAATCCATTTGGTTGGAAATTAATATGAAACATTTTTCGTTGGAATTTATATACAAAGCGAATTTTATTGGAATTTTCGAAAAAATATTTTTAGAATTTCATATAAGATTTCGATTTCGTTGGAATTTTTTACAAATTAATTTTTCATAGAAAATTAAAAATTAATTTTAACATAATTTTTGATAAATTTTCTATGCCAATGTTATTTTCTATTTCAATTCGTTGGAAATTACATTTCATTTGAATTTCCCTTAAAAATTCCATTTTATTGGAATTTCCCATTCCTACTCCTTATATAAAAATTTACTTTTACTGAAATTTTCTATAAACATCCCATTTCAATTGGAAAATTTTCTATGAAATTTCCATTTTTATTGAATTTTCATAAAAGTTCTAAAAAAAGTTCCATTGACTTTTTATAAAAATTCCAATGAAATAAACATTTTCAAATTGAAATTCAATTTAATTATGTAGAAACATTTTATTGAAATTGAACCCTTCTAGATAATTTCATTGATATGGAATTTTTATGTAAAAATGTTAAAAAAATTTCATTAATATGGAATTTTCATTGATATAGAATTTTTATAAAAATATTTCATTGATATGGAATTTTTATAGAAAAGTTTCCAATGAAATTGATTATATTTTAATAAATTGGAGTTCCTTATAGAAAGAATTTTTTTTATGGAAAAATTATTGAAATTAAAATTTTAAAGAAAGTTCTAATAAAGTCAATTTTTTTGGAAAAAAATCCAATGAAATGAAATTTTTATAGAAAATTCCAACGAAATGGAAAGTTTATAGAAAATTTAATAGAGAAAATTCAGTGAAAGTGAATTCAGTGAAATATCAATGTCTATAAAAGATTTTTATTGTTTGTAAAAGTCCATTTAGCTGGAAATTAATATGAAAATATAATTTTGTTGGAATTTATATACAAATCGTATTTCATTGGAAGTTTTTATAAACAATTTTTCTTAGAAAATTAAAAATTAATTGTAAAAGCCTTTTTGGATAAATTTTCCATGCCAATGCTATTTTATATATTCTAATTTCATTTCATTGGAAATTACAGTTAAAGTTTCTAATGAAAATGTTTTTTTTTTTACTGAATTGGAGTTCCTTATAGAAAGAATTTTTTTTATGGAATAAATTATTTAAATTCAAATTTTAAAGAAAGTTCTAATAAAATCAATTTTTTTGTAAATAAAATCCAATGAAATGGAATTTTTATAGATAATTCCAACGAAATGGAAAGTTTATAGAAAATTTAATAGAGAAAATTCAGTGAAAGTGAATTCAGTGAAATATAAATGTCTATAAAAGATTTTTATAGTTTGTAAAAGTCCATTTAGTTGGAAATTAATGTGAAAATATAATTTCGTTGGAATTTATATACAAATCGTATTTCATTGGAAGTTTTTGTAAAAAAATTTTCTTTGAAAATTAAAAATTAATTTTAACAGAATTTTTGATAAATTTTCCATGCCAATGTTGTTTTCTATTTTCTAATTTCATTTCGTTGGATATTAAATTTCATTTGGATTTTCCTTAAAAATTCCATTTTATTGGAATTTCCTATTCCTACTTTGTATCTATTTTCTTTTTCCATAAAAAAACATTCTATAAAATATCCAGTTTATTGAAATTTTATTTAAGAAAGTTTCAATAAAAATTGCACTTCATTGAAACTTTTTATAAAATATCCATTTCCTTGCAATTGTCTATAAAATTTCAATTCATTTAATTGCCTACATATATAATCCATTTAAATGGAATTTTAAAGAAAACTTCATGTCATTACAATTTTCAATAAAATTTCCATTTCATTGGAATTTTCTATAAAAAGTCAATTTCAATGCAATTTTTTCTATAAATTACATTTCATTATTTTTCATGTTAGCCTGATACTGAAACAGGCTATTAACGTCCAAATGCATGATAACTTAATTTACAATTAATTATTACTCAAGCTTTATGGACAAATTAGATTAAGGAACTTCTTTGCAATGGTTCTATTGATCAAGTTCCTTAATCTAATTTGTCCATAATGCCCGAGTAATAATTAATTGTAAATTAAATAGCATTTCATTGTCATTTTCTATAAATAATTGATTTCATAAGAAAAAATTCTATATCATTGAAATTCCCTGGCGTTTCCAATGGAAAGAATTCGTTTCATTGGAATTTTCTATTTTAATGAAATTTTACGGAAGACAAAACTCCTTTTCATTAAAAGTGTCTATAAGAATTTCATTTCATTGGAATTTTTATTAATAATTTCTTATAAAAATTCCATTTTTTTGAAATTGTTTGTAAAAATTCCAGTTCATTGTAATTTTCACAAAAAAAGTCATTTATTTGGAATTTACGATAAAGTTTCATTGGAATTTTCTGTAAAATATAATTTTTAATTGGAGTTTTCAATAAAAATTCAATTTCATTAGAATTTTCTATAAAAATTCCATTTCATAACAATTTTCTAAATTTTAGTGAAATTTCTTATGAAAATTCCATTTAATTTAAATTTCCCCTAAAAAAATAAAAATATTTCATTGGAATTTTCTATAAATATTACATTTCTATAATTTTTTTATGTAAAATTCGATCAAAAGAAATTTTTTGAAAAACAAATTTCTTAATATAGAAAAACTTCCAAAAAAATAATTTGATTGGAACTTTCTAAAAAATTTCCTTTTCATTTTAATTTTCTATGAAAGTGAAATAAAACTTCCCTTTTATTGGAATTTTCTATAAAATTTAATTTAATTGATATTGTATAACAATGCAATTTATTGAAATTTTCCCTAAAAATTAAACTTCATTGGAATTTTCTAAAAAAATACATTTCAATCATTTTTTTATGTAAAATTCGATTAAAGGAAATTTGTTAAAAACATTTGTTAATATTTGAAAGCAACTTTCTAGAAAATTGCATTTTTATTTTAATTTTCTATGAAAGTGAAATAAAACTTCCATTATTGGAATTTTATATACAACTTAATTTAATTGAAATTTTATTAAAATGCAATTTCGTTGAAATTGAATTTGCTATAAACATTTCTTTACAAATTCCATTTGATTGAAATTTTCTATAAAAATTTAATGTCGTTAGAATTTTCAATAAAAATTCAATTTCATTGGATTTTTTTTTTAATTTAATTATATTGGAATTTTCTTAAAAATTTTCAGTCCATTGTAATTTTCTCTCAATTTTTACTCGGGATTGTAATTTTCTTTGAATATTCCATTTAATTGGAATTTTCTATAAAATTTAATTTAATTGAAATTGTATCCAAATGCGATTTATTGAAATTTTCCCTAAAAATTAAACTTCATTGGAATTTTCTATAAAAAATACATTTCAATCATTTTTTTAGTAAACTTCGATTGAAAGAATTTGTTTAAAAAAAAAAAAATTCTTAATATTTGAAAGCAACTTTCTAGAAAATTTCATTTTTATTTTAATTTTCTATGAAAGTGAAATAAAACTTCCATTATTGAAATTTTATTTAAAACTTAGTTTAATTGAAATTGTATTACAATGCAATTTCGTTGTAATTGAATTTTTTATAAATATTTCTTTAAAAATTCCATTTGATTGAAATTTTCTATAAAAATTGAATGTCGTTGGAATTTTCAATAAAAATTCAATTTCACTGGAATTTTCTATTAAAAAGTGAATGTCGTTGGAATTTTTAACAAAAATTCAATTTCATTGGGATTTTTTTTAATTTAATTATATTGGAATTTTCTTAAAAAATTTCATTTCATTGTAATTTTCTCTCAATTTTTATTCGGGATTGTAATTTTGTTTGAATATTCCATTTAATTGGAATTTTCTATAAAAAAAATTCCTTTAATTGGAATTTTCTTTAAAAATTCAATTTCATTGAAATTTTAACCAAACATTTCATTTGAAATTGTAATTTTCTATGAAAATCCTATTTCATTGGAATTTTCTTTAAAAATTCAATTTCATAGGAGTTTTCCATAAAAATTCTATTTCATTTAATTTGGTTTAAAAGTTCCATCTCCATAATTTTTGTTATATAAAATTCGATTGACAAAAAAGAAATACATTTTTTTTAAATACAACTAAGAATTAAGAATCTCCATTTTATTTTAAAATGTATATGTATATTCTTCAATCGATTTATTATGAGTATTTATTTCTAATCCCATAATTTCCATTTGAATTCAATTGAAATTTTATGGTGAAAGAAAAACTCATCATCAAATTGCAGTCATTTATTTTTATCAATGTGGTAAAATAAATCGGTGGAATAAAATTAAAAAAAGAGTCTATTGAATTGTTGACATTGTTGAATCGAGTCTAATTACCTAATGATTGAACAATAGGCTCAACACCTAGTGGGAGTAATTCAATAATGAATTCTTATGAATGCAAATTGTTCTCATACACACACACACACACACTCCCTCTCTCACTCTCTTTATTTCTCATAGCGAATCACAGAGGGTAATTAAAATGGGTATAAAACAATGGAGAATTAGCATAAATGGTTTAATTATGGCTTGTAGAAAAATCGGCAAATCTGATTTTCTAGACCCGTAATTGAAAATGCTTTATAGCTATTTAGGTTTCAATTGAATTAGTTGCTATTTGATTGGTAAAAATTTAATTAAACATTGATTTTCTTTTATTAAATTCACACGTGAAAACAAATATGTTTTAATTTTTATTTAACACAAACTGATTCACATATTCCATTTGTATGGCTTTAATTAGTACTCGTAAATGTGTTTTGTTTTTTAATTTAAATATTTAATTAGTATTCTTGACCATCGTGTGCTTTAGAGTGTTATTGATAATGGTTAAAAGGTGTGGTAATTTTCACATAGTCCAGCTAATGTATGTTGTTGATATTGTGGAGCTTGGAATGAAACATGTCCCCCAAGAGGGGACAAATGAAAATAAGAAATTTTCATAAGGGAAATAAAGAAATATATACGTGACGCGAAGATCAATAACCAAAGCGCTGGCAATTGCAAATATTGATAGAGGGGTTCAGGGATATTGGTCGATCCTTTTTATAAACGCTATTCAAGATGACCAATGCCTATATCTATGCATTGTCTTGGCTATCTATAAAGGGTGACTGATATGTGTTGCTACCAACTTCGGGTTGCTATGATTTCTACATCGCTCGTCTGTCAGCTGCAAGATTTATTCAAGTGATAGTTCAATTTATTATTTACAAAATCACAAAAGCATTTTGATCTATTGCATTAAGAAATAGATCGTAATGGAATTCAGTCGAGATAGTGTGATTGCTTTATATTTGCCCCAAGTGGCTATAGTTAGAGCCTTCCAGCATGTAAATATGAACAAATATTTTGTTTCTCGTACCATTGCTCATTACCGTCATACTGGCTGTGTTGTATTACGATCTGAAAGTAGACCAAAAAATTGTAAACAGTATCAGAAATGATTCGAAAAGTGAAGACCAGATTTGATCGATATACGTACAGGCCGCAGTGCTAGTAAACTTGCTCGTGAGCTAAACATATCGCGAAAACGGATGCAACATATATTGAAATACGAGTTTGGAACAAAGCCGTTGAAGTTCCAAAAAGTGCAAGAACACACCGATGCACAAAAAAGTTCTAATGCACTGAAAAAAAGTTTTCCCAAAGAAGTAGACAATTGAAGTAAGGATGAATATAAGACACAATTCTTTTGTAAATAAAAAAGAATTGTGTCTTATATATATATATATATATATATATATATATATATATATATATATATATATATATATATATATATATATATATATATATATATATATATATATATATATATATATATATATATATATATATATATATATATATATATATATATATATATATATATATATATATATATATATATATATATATATATATATATATATATATATATATATATATAATTCTATTTACAAAAAATAGAGCACTATTTCAGCAGGATTGTAAGGGAGAGAGGCAGTACCAATTGTTAACAAAACAACCGAATCAGCGCTGATTTTTGTGGGCGATGTCCCCATTTAGAACAGCTTCTACATAGCGCTGATATAATTGCACATTTTAATAGAAATATTGCCCAGAAGTGATATATAATCTTGAGTATAGTATTGTTGGCATGAAGGAAAACTGCACTACCTTTCATGTATCTACTGATCATAAACTAGTTTGATTACTCCTTTACGTTATTGCCATCGATTCATGCACAGGGTTGGCCTGTCACAAACTGTGACGTTTGCGACATACATTTGCGACGGTATAATACGTATGTCGCAAAAGTCGTAAACCTACTGTAGTAAACCAAATTTTGAATGGAAGAAATCCTGAACATCTTTTAATTTAGTTTGACAGCATTCGCTGTGAGTTTCTACAGAAATTTGAGAAAGTTTTCCCATGGTCAAGCCTATTTTCTTAGGTGGTATCGAAATTCCCGTTGGTGAGTGTGCAAAATCCACGGTTACCCTGTACTCGTGCCAAAGGCAATAGGGAAAATGTGGGGACTAAAACCGAAAATTGTGAACGTTCCTAAGAATTGCAACTTCTTCGCACATACCATCGTCTTGGCTATCATCGAATTCGCTGCCTAGCTGACGCGACTAAAGTATTTTGAGTTTGCGACTTTTGTTACTTTTTCTACATTTACGACGCGTATGTGACGTTTACGACGTTTACAACTTTGCGACAGTCGCAAACCTAAAAAAGTTTGATACAGACCATCTCTGTTCATGCAGTGTGGATGCACTGCCTACTTTATTGTATACTAAAAAGCGCAACTAAACTTTTACTGCTGAAGTATTTTTTGTTGGGATATAAATACGATTTTGTTTTCCCTTTCATTTCCAATCAGTGATTACAACTGATGTGCATTTCCAAATGCCAATGTAAATTTCAGTTGTATTCATATATGGTATCTTCCCTTATGTTGACATGTGTGAAATCACATATGAATGATTTAACAAAACCACTGATAACTATGACTAGAGTTTTTCAATGATTATCGAATGTAATTGATATTCAATGGCATTTGCATTTTGTGGGATTTTGTTAAGGGTAATTGGTTTTCATTTCAATGTATATTTTAAATTTGTGGTTTGAATTTTATTTTATATATCATTTATTTTCCATAGCAGTAGTTAAGGATAGCAAATATTTGTTTCTTCTAGAAACTTGACTAAATCAATTTTTTATGAATTGAAGAAAAACATTTTATGTTAAAAAATATATTTCATTTCACCGAAATGAAATTTTATAACAACCAAGTTTTCATTTATTGGTAAAGCTGCCTCTTTAAAGACAAATAAATATTTGTTTATGGTACTTTTGTTGCCAACCAACTTTGTTTAGCTGGAAAGAAATAACTATAATATGTCTAAAAATTTCGTTCCCCAGAAGAGAAATTTATTTTTTTGTGTGTATGTGAAAATCCACGAAAATCGCATATAACAAAATTTACATGTGTGGAAAGTAGCCTCAAAAAGAATCTGAAAAATTTTCTAAATTTGAACGAAATCCCCGCCGAACTTGGCAACACAGGTTAGAAGGTACATTGTGCTTTCCATCATGTATAATATGCATTTTATAATAATTTACCTAAATTATTTATTACACACTTCTGTTTTTGTGTTATGACTCTTTACGAGTATATCAAAGTATTTAAATATTCTACAAAATGTAACTTTTTGACTTATACTTGAAGATAATTGCTTATACTTAAATTGATTTAAACGATGAAAGCCGTCATTATTTTTTTTGTCCTATCAATTGCCAAGACAACATAAAATGCAAATTGCATTACTTGAAGGGTGATTTGCTCAAATTAAAATAATTTGCGTTATTACGTTATGTCTAGGTGATTAGGCCTTTTCAATCTATGATTAAAGGAAGGACTTTGGAGAATACAATTAAGGTAAAAATATTGCTGCACTTAATTGATTTACTAAACGACAGCTTAAGTGGAAAAGCTTACTTCTAAAAAATATCAATTTTTTTTTTCCAAAAAATGGATGGATGAGGCATTCATATACTGTTAGAAAATCCTTGGTAATATTTATGAAATGTGTCATTAAAATTGAGTCAAGAAAATAAATTCGAAGCCTAACTCCAATAAAGAAAAAGTACGAAATAAAATAATTTTGTAAATTTTTTCCATGAAATTATAAACTTGTGTTTCTTTTTAAATTAAATCTAAATTAACCCAACAGCTAATTTTTCTCCATTTCATCGAAAATTAATTATTGAAATTAACAGTTCGTGACAGAACATGGTTTACCTATTGCAAAAAAATTCTTTGACTATTATTGATGGGTTGAGAAGGAAAAAGTGCTCAACATTTTACATTAAAGGGTGATACAGTCAAAATTTTGTCAATATAAACTTGACGTATTTCTTTCAATTTTGCAGTTAAAAAACCTAAACACCCCTCATTTTGAAGGTGTGTGTGTGTGTAGAATGTTGCTCCTATTTTGATTTTGGAATTCACTCTTCAGTTGTCAAAATGCCGTCCAAGCAAGAAGAGCAGCGTATCAAAATTTTGTTCGCGCATCGCGAAAATCCGAGCTACTCGCACGCAAAGCTGGCAAAATCGCTAAAAGTTGCCAAATCAACCGTTACAAATGTAATTAACGTGTTTGGGGAACGTTTGTCGACAGCCAGGAAGTCTGGATCGGGGGGAAATCGAAAACCGGAAGCCGCTGAGACGACAAAGAGAGTTGCCGGTAGTTTCAAGCGAAACCCTAACCTCTCTCTCCGAGATGACGCAAATAAGCTGGGTGTATCGTCTACAACCGTGCATCGAGCCAAAAAACGAGCCGGACTATCGACTTACAAGAAGGTAGTGACTCCAGATCGCGATGATAAATAAAATACGACGGCCAAAGCGCGATCCCGGAGGCTGTACACGACGATGCTGACGAAGTTTGACTGCGTGGTAATGGACGACGAAACCTACGTCAAAGCCGACTACAAGCAGCTTCCGGGACAGGAGTTTTATACGGCAAAAGGAAGGGGAAAGATAGCAGATATTTTCAAGCACATAAAACTGTCAAAGTTCGCAAAGAAATATCTGGTTTGGCAAGCCATCTGTACCAGTGCTTGAAAAGCACCATTTTCATAGCTTCCGGGACTGTCAACCAAGAAATTTACGTGAAAGAGTGTTTGAATAAACGTCTGCTGCCTTTCCTGAAGAAACACGGTTGTTCCGTACTGTTTTGGCCGGATTTGGCATCTTGCCATTACGGTAAAAAGGCCATGGAGTGGTACGCCGCCAACAACGTGCAGGTGGTTCCCAAGGACAAGAACCCTCCCAACACGCCAGAGCTCCGCCCAATTGAGAAATACTGGGCTATTTTCAAGCGGAACATAAAGAAGACCAAAAAAACTGCTAAGGACGTGCAGCAGTTCAAGGCAAACTGGCTTTCTGCGGCGAAGAAGGTGGATAAGGTGGCTGTACAAAATCTGATGGCAGGTGTCAAGCGTGAGGCCCGGCAATTCGGATTTGGAAAAGCGAAAGCCTAACTGAAAATTTTTCCTGAATTTTATACTAATTGAACTTGAAAAAGAAATTTAAGTTGATTTTTTAAATAAACGATTTCACCGATTTACACGCGTTTTCCCTTGACCAAATTTTGACCGTATCACCCTTTAGAAATAAAACTTTGACAAAATTTTCTATAGAAATAAAACTTTGACACGATTTTCGATAGAAATAAAACTTTGACAAAATTTTCTATAGAAATAAAATTTTGATAAAATTTTCTATAGGAATAAAATTTTTATAAAAATTTTGTACAGAAATAAAATTTTGACAAAATTTTGTACAGAATTAAAATTTTGACAAAGATTTCTATATACATAAAATTTTCACAAAATATTCTAACAGGTTAGCTGATAAGTCCCGGTCTGACATATAGATGGCGTCGCTAGTATTAAATGCATATTATTTTTATATAGTACCAACCTTCAAATGATTCGTGTCAAAATTTGACGTCTGTAAGTCAATTAGTTTGTGAGATGGAGCGTCTTTTGTGAAGCAACTTTTGTTATTGTGAAAAAAGGAATTTCGTGTTTTGTTTTTGTTTGTTTTTTCAGAAAAAATACTGTTTTCTGAAGGGAAAAATACGGTGGAAGCAAAAACTTGGCTTGATAATGAGTTTCCGGACTCTGCCCCAGGGAAATCAATAATAATTGATTGGTATGCAAAATTCAGGCATGGTGAAATGAGCACGGACTCCGTGCCATCAAGGACGATGGACGCAGTGGACGCCCGAAAGAGGTGGTTACCGACGAAAACATCAAAAAATCCACAAAATTATTTTGAATGACCGTAAAATGAAGGTGATCGAGATAGCAGAGGCCTTAAAGATAAAAGGAACGTGTTGGTCATATCATTCATCAATATTTGGATGTGCGGAAGCTCTATGCAAAATGGGTGCCGCGCGAGCTCACATTTGACCAAAAAAAACAACGTGTTGATGATTCTGAGCGGTGTTTGCAGCTGTTAACTCGTCATACACCCGAGTTTTTCCGTCGATATGTGACAATGGATGAAACATGGCTCCATCACTATACTCCTGAGTCCAATCGACAGTCGGCTGAGTGGACAGCGACCGGTGAACCGTCTCCGAAGCGTGGAAAGACTCAAAAGTCCGCTGGCAAAGTAATGGCCTCTGTTTTTTTGGATGCGCATGGAATAATTTTTATCGATTATCTTGAGAAGGGAAAACCCATCAACAGTGACTATTATATGGCGTTATTGGAGCGTTTGAAGGTCGAAATCGCGGCAAAACGGCCCCATATGAAGAAGAAAAAAGTGTTGTTCCACCAAGACAACGCACCGTGCCACAAGTCATTGAGAACGATTGCAAAAATTCATGAATTGAGCTTCGAATTGCTTCCCCACCCACCGTATTCTTCATATCTGGCCCCAGCGACTTTTTCTTGTTCTCAGACCTCAAAAGGATGCTCGCAGGGAAAAAAATTTGGCTGCAATGAAGAGGTGATCGCCGAAACTGAGGCCTATTTTGAGCTCAATCCAAGTTTTCAGGGGTGGCTATAAAATGGAGGTCTCTTCTCATTGACTTAAATATAGAATTGGGCAGAAATCATTGGTAAAATGGATTGAATATATTAAGTGATCCTATTAGAAAAATATTGTGCTTCCTTATAGAAATAGTTTCCTCCGGAACGACGTTTCTTTAAGAGCAAATAAAACCGAAATTATAAAAAGCATTGCTGCGATTGTCTCTAATCTTTTTTGTTTGCCTTCAAATATATATTTTTAACTTTAAAAGAAAACTTTGTTTGTCTACAGTTTCGTTCCTCAGAAATGAAAATTCTTTTACCTAACCTGACCTAATCTTATAGAGCTATGGAGTGTATAGGATCTAATCATTGATATGAAAATTTGTCTCTGATGTTCTCCGAAACTATTTTGGAAATCCCTTTCCCATATGGTATCACTCACGGTAGCTGATAATTATGTTATATCTCCATAAACAATTTACAAAATGTAACAATTGAAATCGTTTTATCTTAATGACACCAAGAATATGATTTATTATTTAATACTAAGTGACAGTGATTGCAACATTTTACAACTGCAACGTGATAGCATTGCCAATTAAGAATTTGTTATTGCATATTTTATCATTTCTAAGATTTTTGAGACAATTATAGCCAGTTGTTTTTATTATAATGATGACGTTCTCCTCATAAAAAACGAGGCTATGCGTATGTTTAATATTTTCAATGGCTAACAAGGGAGAATAATACGAAAGTTAAGATATAAATGGAAGTAATTAAGCATTTAAGCGTAGAGGTGTAAAATAGTAGCATTTTCGTACTTCTAATTAAACTTCAACTTATTTTCATAAGGGTCGCCCTTTTCAAGTTTTGAAAGAAAAACCAATCCAAGAATTTTTTAATATTCAAAAATTATTTTTTTTTTTTAAATACAAATCCTAATTGAAAACCACTTGAAGGTGAATGTTGGGTTCTTTAGTGATGTAGGTTAGGTTAGATATAGTGGCAGCCCGTTATTTCAGGCTCACTTATAGTGATTTCGATTGGTACACCTTCCCCCCATAAATTGAAAATTGATTGACGGGGTGCAAGCACGGTTGCCATAGTTGGTAGAGTTCAACCAAAATGGGAGATATTTTACCGTTTGCTGGATTGGTAGAATTCTTGATGGTTTGAGAGATTTTACAAGATATTCCGCTTTACCTAAAAAATTTTCTAAAGAATTAAAATTTTTCTATAGAAATAAATTTTTGACAAAATTTTGTAAAAAAAAAAAAATTGACAAATTTTTCTATAGAAATAAAATTTTGATAAAATCCTACAGAAATACAAATTTGACAACATTTTCTAAAGAAATAAAATGTTGCCAAAATTTTCTATGGAAATAAAATTTTGACAAAAATTTCTATAAAAATAAAACTTTGACATAATTTTTTGGTAGTTGTTGATACATTTTTCTCCAAATTATAGGTGTAACCCATCGCAAGCCCAAAAGTGTAACCCATTTTGCACCGTCTACGGTGCAGATGGTTGCACATTGAAACAGTTACATGGTTTTCAACACTTTATTTTAAAGACGTTTTTACTTGAAACATATCATAATTTCTACAGGAAGTCGAGTCTGAATTTGGAAAATAAACTGTCATAGCATATGAAGAAAAAAAGCTGAAAAAGCGAAGAATTAAAATTTGCTTCCTAGAAGCAAGTACACAAAACCCAAATTTAAAAGAGAATTGTGTCTTAAAAGTATCCTTACTTGTATTCTCCGGTTCTTTGGCTCGGTATCAATACCAACATTTTTTAAAGTAAAGACAAAATCTTTGGAACCGATCATGCTTTTTTTTCAGTGCGAAGCATTGCAGCGAATTTTCTATTTAGGGGGAAGAATAACACAAAATTTGCAACATTGCTGCAGACACACTGTCAATTGGTAGAGTTATGATGCCGATATATGAAAATACACTGAAAAGAATATTTACGTTGTATTAAAGATTACGTTACCTAAATTTCAGTAGGTGCAATTACACAATATTAAGGACAAATGTCTTTAAAATAATGGATTTTTAATTAAAAGAAAGTTCATAATCCTTGCTTCAATTTTTATACCCTCAACCATAGGAGGATATTGTCATTCCGTTTGTAACACATCGAAATATTTGTCTAAGACCCATTAAAGTGTATATATTCTGGGTCGTGGTGAAATTCTGAGTCGATCTAGCGATGTCCGTCCTTCCGTCTGTGGAAATCACGCTAACTTCCGAACGAAACAAGCTATCGACTGAAAACTTGGCACAAGTAGTTATTATTGATGTAGGTCGGGTGGTATTGCAAATGGGCCATATCGGACCACATATAAACGGACCCCCAGATTGGGCTTGCGGAGGCTCAAGGAGAAGCAAATTTCATCCAATCCAGTTGAAATTTGGTACGTGGTGTTAGTATATGGTCTCTACTATTCACGCTAAAATTGGTCCATATAGGTCAATAATTATATATAGCCCCCATATAAACCGATCCCCAGATTTTGCTTGCGGATCCTCTTGAAGGAGCAAATTTTATCCGATCCGATTGAAGTTCGGTACGTGTATATGGCCTATAACATCCATGCAAAAATTGGTCCAAATCGGTTCATAATTATATATAGCCGCCATATACACCGATCTGCAGACTTGACCTCCGAACCCATTTTTTGCTGGGTAATTATGATCTATATGAACCAATTTTAGTGTGAATATTACGGATGAAATTTGCTTCTCCTAGAGGTTTATATGGCGGCTATATATAATTATGGACTGATTTGGACTAATTTTTGCAAGGATGTTAGAGGCCATATATAAACACCACGTATTGAATTTCAATCGGATCGGATAAAATTTGCTTCTCTTAGAGGCTCCGCAAGCCAAATCTGGGGATCGGTTTATATGGGGACTATATATAATTATGGACCGATTTGGACAAATTTTTGCATGGTTATTAGAGACCATATACTAACGCCATGTACCAAATTTCAGCTGGATCGGATGAAATTTGCTTCTCTTAGGGGCTCCGCAAGCCAAATTTGGGGATCGGTTTATATGGGAGCTATATATAATTATGAACCGATGTGAACCAATTTGTGCAAGTTTGTAAGGACCATATACTAGCGCCATGTACCAAATTTCAGCCAGATCGGATAAAATTTGCTTCTCTTAGAGGCTCTGCAAGCCTAATCTGGGGATCGGTTTATATGGGGGCTATATATAATTATGAACCGATTTGGACCAATTTTTGCATGGTTGTGAGAGACCATATAAAAACACCATGTACCAAATTTCAACCGGATCGGATGAATTTTGCGTCGGTTTATATGGCGGCTATACGAAAAAGTGGTCCGATATGGCCCATTTTCAGTACTATCAGACCTACATCATAGCAACTACTTGTGCCAAGTTTCAAGTCGATAGCTTGTTTCGTTCGGAAGTTAGCGTGATTTCAACAGACGAACGGACGGACGGACGGACGGACGGACATGCTTAGATCGACTCTGAATTTCACCACGACCCAGAATATATATTCTTTATGGGGTCTTAGAGCAATATTTCGATGTGTTACAAACGGAATGACAAAGTTAATATACCCCCATCCTATGGTGGAGGGTATAAAAAAATTGAATGAAAAGAACTTCCTGCGTAGTAAACATAAAGAACATCATTGGGAGTAAATCTTCCGGAAGTGCTTTTAAAGTTGTGCCTTTGGAAGAACTTCCACTTCTGGCTCTCTAATTACCACGCAACAGTTCATATTGGTTCGTAATTATTTATGGAGTCCCCTATATATACCGATCAAGAATTGAATTACGTTGTGCAAGGATATGGTCGCTAACAACCATGCCAAAATTGTTCCATATCGGTCTATAGTTATATATAGCCCCCAGATAAACCGGCCCCTTATCAAACAAAAATTGGTCCATATCAGTTCAAAATTATATATAGTCCCCATATAAAGCGACTCCCCATATTTCACTTCTGGCTCTCTAATTACCACGCAACAGTTCATATCGGTTCGTTATTATTTATAGACTCCCCTATATATACCGATCAAGAACTGAATTATATACGTAACATATTTAATCGGCCTCTGTCTAATATATACCCCGTATGGACCAACTTACAATTTAGAAGACGATGTTAAGAAGTTTTAAGATACGGTGCCATCGCTAAGTATTACGACAGCCCAAGTAATTCGATTGTGGATGACAGTCTTTAGTAGAGTTCACCAATGTGGTACCACAATGGACTGAATAGTCTAAGTGGGTCTGATATATCGGGCTGCCACTATACCTAACCTAACCTAACCTAGTAGAACTTAATATGCAATCCATGGTGGAAGGTACATAAGTTTCGGCCTGGCCAAACTTACAGCCATATATACTTGTTTTTATTAAAGACATTTTGGATTTAAAGAAATCGTCCTTAAATTAACTGAAATATTGAATCTTTCGATTTAAGATAAAAACGCTTCAAATATAGTCTAAGACTTATTTTGAGGATTTTGTATGTTTGGTTTCAAGTATTTTTGGAATTAAGGAATATATTTTACTTTGAAGTATCTGTTATAATTTGGATTTTTATACCCACCACCATAGAATGGTGACGGGGGTATAATAAGTTTGTCATTCCGTTTGTAACACATCGAAATATCGATTTCCGACTATATAAAGTATATATATTCTTGATCAGGGAGAAATCCTAAGACGATATAACGATGTCCGTCTGTCCGTCTGTTTGTCTGTCTGTCTGTTGTAATCACGCTTCAGTCTTCAATAATGAAGCAATCGTGCTGAAATTTTGCACAAGCTCATCTTTTGTCTGCAGGCAGGTCAAGTTCGAAGATGGGCTATATCGGTCCAGGTTTTGATATAGTCCCCATATAAACCGACCTCCCGATTTGGGGTCTTGGGCTTTTAGAAATCGTAGTTTTTATCCAATTTGCCTGAAATTTGAAATCTGGAGGTATTTTATGACCATAAAGAGGTGTGCCAAAAATGGTGAGTATCGGTCCACGTTTTGGTATAGCCCCCATATAGACCGATCTCCCGATTTTACTTCTTGGGCTTATAGAAACCGCAGTTTTTATTCAATTTACCTGAAATTGGAAATCTAGAGGTATTGTAGGACCACAAATACGTGTGCCAAAAATTGTGAGTATCGGTCCATATTTTGGTATAGCCCCCATATAGACCGATCTCCCGATTTTACTTCTTGGGCTTATAGAAACCGCAGTTTTTATTCAATTTACCTGAAATTGGAAATCTAGAGGTACTGTAGGACCACAAATACGTGTGCCAAAAATTGTGAGTATCGGTCCATATTTTGGTATAGCCCCCATATAGACCGATCTCCCGATTTTACTTCTTGGGCTTATAGAAACCGCAGTTTTTATTCAATTTACCTGAAATTGGAAATCTAGAGGTACTGTAGGACCACAAAGACGTGTGCCAAAAATTGTGAGTATCGGTCCATATTTTGGTATAGCCCCCATATAGACCGATCTCCCGATTTTACTTCTTGGGCTTATAGAAACCGCAGTTTTTATTCAATTTATCTGAAATTGGAAATCTAGAGGTATTGTAGGACCACAAATATGTGTGCCAAAAATTGTGAGTATCGGTCCATATTTTGGTATAGCCCCCATATAGACCAATCTCCCGATTTTACTTCTTGGGCTTATAGAAATCCCAGTTTTTATTAAATTTACCTGAAATTGGAAATATAGAGGTATTGTAGGACCACAAATACGTGTGCCGAAAATTGTGAGTATCGGTCCATATTTTGGTATAGCCCCCATATAGACCGATCTCCCGATTTGGGGTCTTGGGCTTATAGAAACCGTAGTTTTTATCCAATTTGTCTGAAATTGGAAATCTAGAGGTATTTTAAGACCATAAAGAGGTGTGCCGAAAATGGTGAGTATCGGTCCATATTTTGGTATAGCCCCCATATAGATCGATTTCCCAATTTTACTTCTTGGGCTTCTAGAATCCGAAGTTTTTATCCTATTTGCCTGAAATTGGAAGTCTAGAGGTATTTTCGGGTCACAAAGAGATGTGCCGAAAATGGTGAGTATCGGTCCATATTTTAGTATAGCCCCCATAAGAAGGATCTCCCGATTTAACTCCTTGGGTTTCTAGAAACCGTAGTTTTTATCTGATATGCCTGAAATTGTAAATATTCTGTTATTTTAGGCTCACAAAAACGTGTATTGGGTTAAGTTTTTATCGGTACATTTGGTAATGCCTCCATATAGACCGACTTCACTTCTTGAGGGTGTAGAAGGCGCACTGATCATGAAAATTGCTTGAAACTCAATGTAAAATTTCCAGATTTTACTTCTAGAGATTTAAGATTTCTAATCAAGACGTTATTTTATAATTTTCTTGCACACTTACAAGAGATGTTAATAATTCCTCTAAAACTCAAACAAAAATGGTTCTTATAAATCCAGAATCTGATATAGTCTTCATAGGAGAAATCTTTAAATTTATCTTCGGGAAGTGTCCTCAAGTCCTCAAGCCCTCATGAAATTTCAAAGGAAACCCTAGTATTTGGTTCATGGTGGTGGGTATTTAAGATTCGGCCCGGCCGAACTTACTGCTGTATATACTTGTTAAATTAGCGAATGGCTGTTTTAATACATAGCAAAAAGGGAATTAAAATTACATATATAAGACACGTATCCGAATTCTAATTCTATTTGCCGCATATTTGGCTCGGAAACAATACTAAAATCCTTAATGGAAGGTCAAAGTCTTTGGATCCGAGTAAACTTTTTTTGAGTGTAGGAATAATCTCATTTATTAGATAGAATGTTATTCCTTGATATAAAACTCATTAATTTTCATTTATTTAATTTTGCATTTAAGCACCACATAAAATTTTACAATGTCTAATCACTTATGGATATCCATTAATTTTGATTTATTTAATTTTCTATCAATTGCAATTTATCACAATGCCATTATTGAGATTTTATAACATCTTCTTTGTTCTTTTTTTTCTGGCTCTTTTAGTATAATTAAACAATAACACCATTATAATTTTCTCAAGTATGATTATAAACTTTTCAGAATTATTTTGGCATCATATAGACGACCATATTAAAAAAAGCTAAAATAAATTGTGATGAATATAACACCCAGTGGGTGATATATCATCCTAATGGATGTCTTGTATTATAGCCATATCCAACTATCACATGATTGGCAGAAACTGTGTAACGTATTTAGTCCTTTTTTTAATGCTATCCAAATTTTTGCGATAATAAAATGCAAGAATAGAACCCCTCCCCCCATTTCCTAGAACCATGAAAGCAAACGGGTGGTAAGATGAGAGTCAGAAAATTGCGTTACGCACCTCATTGGCGCCACTTGGGTGATAAATTATTCATTCAATTCTTGGCCAAAAAAAAGAGTGTTGGCGATTTTTTCTTGCATGGGGTTTCAAAGTGACCATTGCATTGTGCGAAATTCCTTGGGAATTTGTCACAATTTGCAACAAATTAAATGATATTCAAGTTTCTCCAAGGATATTGTGTTATCCAAATCATATGACCATGAAATAGCTAACAAGGAGTAATAATCATGGGAGAATGGGGAAATTTTTGCATACGATTTCATTTTAAGTTTGTTTATTTATTTTCAAGTTTTCGAAATCTTCTACTATATAACAAGTATATACGGCCGTAAGTTCGGCCAGGCCGAATCTTATGTACCCTCCACCATGGATTGAATAGAAACTTCAGCGAAAGACTGTCATCCACAATCGAATTACTTGCGTTGTGGTAATACTTACCGATGGCAAGGTATCTTAAACCTTCTTAACTTCGTTTTATAAATTGTGAGTTAGTCCATACGTGGTATATATTGGACAAAAAAGTTATGTATAGGTAAATCTACAAATAATTACGAATCGATATGGACTTTTGCACGGTACGTGGAGAGCCAGAATTGAAATATGGGGTCGCTTATATGGGGATCGATTTATCTCAGGGCTATATATAACTATAGACCGATATGGACCTAGTTAGGCATGGTTGATAACGGCCATATAGGGAACCATCGTGGTGCAATGGTTACCATGCCCGCCTTGCATACACAAGGTCGTGGGTTCGATTCCTGCTTCGACCGAACACCAAAAAGTTTTACAGCGGTGGATTATCCCACCTCAGTAATGCTGGTGACATTTCTGAGGGTTTAAAAGCTTCTCTAAGTGGTTTGACTGCAATGTGGAACGCCGTTCGGACTCGGCTGTAAAAGGGAGGTCCCTTGTCATCGGGCTTGAATCGGGCAGCACTCAGTGATAAGAGAGAAGTTCACCAATGTGGTATCACAATGGACTGAATAGTCTAAGTGAGCCTGATACCTCGGGGTGCCATCTAACCTAACCTAACCTAACGGCCATATACTAGCACAATGTAACAAATTTCAACTGACTCGGATGAAATTTGCTCCTCCAAGAGGCTCCAAAACCAAATCTCGGGATCGGTTTATATGGGGGCTATATATGATTATGGACTGATATGGACCACTTTTGGCATGGTTGTTAAATATCATATACTACCACCACGTACCAAATTTCAACCAGATCAGATGCATTTTGCTTCTCCAAAAGGCACCGGAGTTCAAATCTGGGGATCGGTTCATATGGGGGCAATATATAATTATGGACTGATATGAACCAATTTATGTATGGTTGTTGGATACCATATACTAACATCACGTATCAAATTTCAACCGAATCGGATGAATTTTTCTCTTCCAAGGGGCTCCGGAAGTCAATTCTGGGGATCGGTTTATATGGTGCCTATATATAATTATGGACCGATTTCGACCAATGATTGCATGGGTATTTAAGGCCAGATATTAACACCACGTACCAAATTTCAACTGAATCAGATGAATGTTGGTCTTCCAAGAGGCTTAGGAGGTCAAATCTGGTTATCGGTTTATATGGGGGCTATATATAATTATGGACCGATGTGGACCAATTTTTGCATGGTCATTAGAGACCATATACTAACACCATGTACCAAATTTCAGCCGGATCGCATGAAATTTGCTTCTCTTAGAGGCTCCGCAAGCCAAATCGGGAGATCGGTTTATATGGGGTCTATATATAATTATGGATCGATGTGGACAAATTTTTGCATGGTTGTTATAGACCATGACCAAATAACACCATGTACCAAATTTCAGCTGGATCGGATGAAATTTGCTTCTCTTAGAGGATCCGCAAGCCAAATTTGGAGGTCCGTTTATATGGGGGCTATACGTAAAAGTGGACCGATATGGCCCATTTGCAATACCTACATCAATAACAACTACTTGTGCCAAGTTTTAAGTCGATAGCTTGTTTCGTTCGGAAGTTAGCGTGATTTCAACAGATGGACGGACGGACATGCTCAGATCGACTCAGAATTTCATCACGACCCAGAATATATATACTTTATGGGGTCTTAGAGCAATATTTCGATGTGTTACAAACGGAATGACAAAGTTAATATACCCCTCATCCTATGGTGGAGGGTATAAAATGAGAAATTGTTTTGAAAAACTAACTATTCTCTTTCATTGATAGGCTAAGAAGTTTCCGAACTGCCCTCGTAATATTTTAATTGAATTCTAAGAAATTTTTAATTAAAAATTTAATTGGTTCAAGAAATTTTTTAATTGAAACAAAAATCAATCACAGAAATTTATAGTATCAATTAAATTTTTAATTGAATCGATTAATTTCGTGATTGTAGACAAAAACTATTTTTTTCTATGTACGGTCGCCTAAATACGTATTGTCCACATTTGGGAGGTTAATTTTAATGTGATAATATAGGAAACGTATAACGAAAATGTTAAACTTTTAAATGGTGTACGTTTTTCAGAGTATCCTAGTTTGAGAGGGTTTTTTCAAAGGTATGTTTAAAATAAACAAAATTGAAATTAAAAATTAAAATGAAACTTTTAGTTAAAATTAAAACAAATTTAAAGTAATAGTAAAAGTAAAATTAAAATTAATAATAATAATAATATTAGTTTAATTATTTATTAAATAATTTAATATTAATTAAAATTATTATACAAAAATGACAGCAAAACCAATGAGAAATGGACACCCGCGGTCGCCTAAATTTTGCCCACATTTGGATGGTTAATTTTAATGTTAGAAAACGTTTAATGTGCATGCATATAGAAAACGTTTAAAGAAGTTTAGAAAAAAACTTTGGGAGGTGTCTGCTTTGGAGGTTTCACTAACATAAACAAAATTATTTATTTTTATGTCACAAGGTTTGATTTAGAATTTATATTAAAAATCAAAGTTAAAATGAAAACCAAAATTTCAAATAATAGTTAGAAAACAAATATTGGTATAATTTTAAATTAAACTTTACTTTAAACAACATTTATTAATGCCATAAATTAAAATTAAATTATGTCATGGGGTACGTTTAACAATAATTAAAATTTTAATTAAAAATCAAGATTAAAATTAAAAGCGAAATTTATTTAGAATGTTGAATTTTTGATAGGAGTCTGATTTTCAGAACATCCAAGTTTGCGAGGTTTCGCCGTATATGAGTTAAACTAAATTGTTTGTTATCAAATTAAAAAAAAAAACAAGTATATACAGCACTAAGTTCGGCCGGGCCGAATCTTAAATACACACCACCATGAACCAAATATTAGGGTTTCCTTTGAAATTTCAGGAGGGCTTGAGGACTTGAGGACACTTCCCGAAGATAAATTTAAAGATTTCACCTATGAGGACTATATCAGATTCTGGATTTATAAGAACCATTTTTGTTTGAGTTTTAGAGGAATCATTAACATATCTTGCAAGTGTGCAAGAAAATTATAAAATAACGTCTTGATTTGAAATCTTAAATCTGTAGAAGTAAAATCTGGAAATTTTACATTGAGTTTCAAGCAATTTTCATGATCAGTGCGCCTTCTACACCCTCAAGAAGTGAAGTCGGTCTATATGGAGGCATTTCCAAATGGACCGATAAAAACATAATCCGATACACGTTTTTGTGAGCCTACAATACCAGAATATTTACAATTTCAAGCAAATCAGATAAAAACTACGGTTTCTAGAAACCCAAGGGGTTAAATCGGGAGATCGTTCTTATGGGGGCTATACTAAAATATGGACCGATACTAACCGTTTTCGGCACACCTCTTTATGACCCGAAAATACCTCTAGATTTCCAATTTCAGGCAAATAGGATAAAAACTTCGGATTCTAGAAGCCCAAGACCCCAAATCGGGAGGTCGTTTTATATGGGGACCATCTCAAAACATGGACCGATACTCACAATTTTTGGCACACGTATTTGCGGTCCTACAATACCACTAGATTTCCAATTTCAGGTAAATTGAATAAAAACTGCGGTTTCTATAAGCCCAAGAAGTCAAATCGGGAGATCGGTCTATATGGGGGCTATACCAAAACATGGACCGATACTCACAATTTTTGGCACACGTATTTGTGGTCCTACAATACCTCTAGATTTCCAATTTCAGGTAAATTGAATAAAAACTGCGGTTTCTATAAGCCCAAGAATTCAAATCGGGAGATCGGTCTATATGGGGGCTATACCAAAACATGGACCGATACTCACCTTTTTTGACACACCTCTTTATGGTCATAAAATACCTCTAGATTTCAAATTTCAGGCAAATTGGATAAAAACTACGATTTCTATAAGCCCAAGACCCAAAATCGGGAGGTCGGTTTATATGGGGACTATATAAAAACCTGGACCGATATAGCCCATCTTCGAACTTGACCTGCCTGCAGACAAAAGACGAGTTTGTGCAAAATTTCAGCACGATTGCTTCATTATTGAAGGCTGTAGCGTGATTACAACAGACAGACAGACAGACAGACGGACAGACGGACATCGTTATATCGTCTTAGAATTTCTCCCTGATCAAGAATATATATACTTTATATAGTCGGAAATCGATATTTCGATGTGTTACAAACGGAATGACAAACTTATTATACCCCCGTCACCATTCTATGGTGGTGGGTATAAAAAAAAATAAAATTAATTTTAACATTAATATTAGAAAATTTAATGTTAAAATTTTAAACTAAATTGAGTTTTAAATATAATATAATTATTAATTAAAATTAATTTTAAATTACAGCGAAACATATGATAAATGGATACCGACTATTTCCTAAATTTTTTCCACATTTACGGTGTTAATTTTATTAGAAAATGAATTAATATAAAAAAATTAATGTTAAAATTTGAAACTAAATTTAATTTTAAATTTAACTTATTTTTTAATTTTAATTAATATTGAATTACTTTTAATCCAATCAAACTTTAAGTTTGAGGATTCACTGTTAATAAATTAAACTAAATTAATTAATGCTATATGTTGTTGTTAACAATATTTCAAGAGCTACAAAAAATATCTTCGCTTTCTAAAAATTTATTCAATATTTCCATTTGTTAATTCTTTTTATTTTAAATTATTTTTTCTTTCCAGTCAATGCCATTCGCTGTCATCAATGCAACTCCCACAGAGAAGAAGATTGTACCAATTTACGTTTAAGCACACCTGGAGCACCCATCAGTGATCAGTTCCTCAAGGAATGTGAAGTGACCAATGCCCAAGAGGCTTTTTGCCGTAAAACTGTGCTGAAAATCGAAGTGACAGGAGAGCATCGCGTAGTACGTGAATGCGGCTGGATACGTGACAAGGCCCAAGTTGAAAGTGGTCTCAGCTGTTTTAGTGACGACCATGAAGGTTACACACAACTTATTTGTGCCTGTGACGAAGATGGTTGCAATGGCAGTACATCATTGGGCAATTCCAAGTGGACCGTTTTGGGATTGACGGCCTTGTGTGTGTCTATTGCTGCAGTATTAAGAAGAAACTGAAGTACTCGTTCCCTCTACGAGCCTTTCTATAGGCGACAGAGGACTGGGGAGGGATCTGTTTTATATATCCACGTGAAAGAGTACCGAGATATTTTCATTTAATGTTTTTTTGTTTGTTTTCAAATTTTATTCCGTCTTATTCCATTATTGTTTGTCTTAATAAAACATTTAGAAAAATGAACGAAAAAATCCTCAAATATTGAGTCGTTATTAAGTTTAGGTTAATCGATTTAAGATTTCCATAACAATTAAAATAACAGTTTTATATAGAAATATTCTTTAAGTTTTGCAATAAATATAGAATAAATTAATAGAAATATTTATCTAATGTTTTATTATTCGTGATTTGTAACCACGGTTGGCACTCAAGTCAAAAATAAACTACCAAAATTTGGAGAAAATTTTACGAAGAAACTACCAAACAACAAAATTTATTTTGAAAAATTTTGCCAAATTTTTTTTCTATTGAAAATGTTGACAAAATTTTATTTCTATAGAAAATTTGTCAAAATGTTATCTCTACAAGAAAATTTTATTACAATTTTATTTCTATAGAAAATTTTGTCAACATTTTCTTTCTATAGAAAATTTTGTCAAAATTTTATTTCTATAGAAAATTTTGTCAAAATGTTATCTCTACAAGAAAATTTTATTAACATTTTATTTCTTTAGAAAATTTTGTCAAGACTTTTTCTCTATAAGAAAATTTTGTCAAAATTTAATTTCTATAGAAAATTTTATTAAAATTTTATTTCTATAGAAAAATTTGCTAAAATTTTATTTCTATAGAAAATTTTGTCCAAATTTTGTCAAAATTTTATTTCTATAGATTTTTTTTCCAACATTTTATTTCTATAGAAAATTCAGAATTTTATTTCTACAAGAAAATTTTGTCAAATTTGTATTTCTGTAGAATTTGTTTTTCAAAATTTTATTTCTATAGAAAATTTTGTTAAAATTTTATTTCTATAGAAAATTTTGTCAAAATTTTATTTCTATAGAAAACTTTGTCAAGATTTTATTTATATATAAAATTTTATTTCTATAGATAATTTTGTCAAAATGTTATCTCTACAAGAAAATTTTATTAAAATTTAATTTCTATAGAAAATTTTGTCAAAATTTTATTTCTACAGAAAATTTTGTTAAAATTTTATTTCTATAGAAAATTTTGTCAACATTTTATTTCTATAGAAAATTTTGTCAAAATTTTATTACTATAAAAATTTTGTCAACATTTTATCTCTACAAGAAAATTTTGTCAAAATTTTATTTCTATAGAAAATTTTGTCAAAATTTTATTTCTATAGAAAATATTGTCAAAATTTTATAAATGTTTTTTCTATAGAAAATTTTGTCAAGATTTTATTTCATTCGTTGTGTTTTTTATTGTTGGTTTCTCTTCAATCATTATTGTTGTTGATAGTTTTGCTGCAAGTAGAGGATGTTGATGAGGAATGTGGTAATTCCGAAACAGCTGTACATCCAGCAATCTTGCAGTCTATAGGGCGTTGCCCAAATAAATTTGACAAGCATACTTTTCCTCTGTTGGTTAAGCTACACTTGTAGTTTAGTCAATGCATGGTTTTAAGCTGAGATCAAAAACAACAATTAAGATTTTATTTCTATAGAAAATTTTGTCAACATTTTATCAATTTTTTTTTCTATAGAAAATTTTGTCAAAATTATATTTCTATAGAAAATTTTGTCAAAATTTTATTTCTATAGAAAATTTTGTCAAAATTTTATTTGTATAGAAAATTTTTGTCAAAATTTGATGTCTAAAAAAATTTTTGACAAAATTTTATTTCTTTAGAAAATTTTGTCAAGATTTTTTTTCTACAAGAAAATTTTGTCAAAATTTTATTTCTATAGAAAATTTTATTAAAATTTTATTTCTATAAAAAAATTTGCTAAAATATTATTTCTATAGAAAATTTTGTCAAAATTATATTTCTGTATAAAATTTTATTTCTATAGAAAAATATTGTAAAATATTTAAATTATTACAATTTATAGATAATATCTCGCTGAAGATGATCACCGATGGTGTATCGAAATATCCGAGAATAGCAATATTTCAATAAAAAGTAATGAAAAACATTAACACCAGCATTTTTCATTAGTCCATGACCTCAGCCAAACAAATATTCCCAAAATTGTAAAATTCCAAAGGTCAACTAACAAAACTAAACAAAATTTTATTTGTATAGAAAGTTTTGTCAAAATTTTATCAATTTTTTTTTCTATAGAAAATTTGTCAAAATTTTATTTGTATAGAAAATTTTGTCAAAATTTGATGTCTAAAAAAATTTTGACAAAATTTTTTTCTTTAGAAAATTTTGTCAAGATTTTTTCTCTACAAGAAAATTTTGTCAAAATTTTATTTCTATAGAAAATTTTGTCAAAAAGTTATCTCTACAAGAAAATTTTATTGAAATATTATTTCTATCGAAAATTTTGTCAAAATTTTATTTCTATATAAAATTTTATTTCTATAGAAAAATTTGTCAACATTTTATTTCTACAAGAAAATTTTGTCAAATTTGTATTTCTATAGATTTTTGTCAAAATTTTATTTCCAAAGAAAATTTTGTCACAATTTTATTTCTAAAGAACATTTTGTCACAATTGTATTTCTATAGAAAATTCAATGGAAACAGCACCGCGCAATTTGTTTTTTAAATTTAAATTTTCTTTTGAAATTTAAGAGAGTGAACTCCTTAACTTTTAACTTAATTCCTTTTTCTCAGAATTTTTTGTTTTCTTTAACACTATGGCCAACTCTTTGAGTGTTCTGCGAATAATAATAATAATGAAATGTTTATACCCTCCACCATAGGATGGGGGGTATATTAACTTTGTCATTCCGTTTGTAACACATCGAAATATTGGTCTAAGACCCCATAAAGTATATATATTTTGGGTCGTGGTGAAATTCTGAGTCGATCTAAGCATGTCCGTCCGTCCGTGCGTCCGTCTGTTGAAATCACGCTAACTTCCGAACGAAACAAGCTATCGACTTGAAACTTGCCACAAATAGTTGTTATTGATGTAGGTCGGATGGTATTTCAAATGGGCCATGGCGGGACACTTTTACGTATAGCCCCCATATAAACCGATGCTCAGATTTGGCTTGCGTAGCCTCTTGGAGGAGCAAAACTCATTCGATCCGGTTGAAATTTGGTACATGGTGTTAGTATATGGTCTCTCACAACCATGCAAAAATTGGTCCACATCGGTCCACAATTATATATAGCCCCCATATAAACCAACGCTCAGAGTTGGCTTGCGTAGCCTCTTGGAGGAGCAAAATTCATCCGATCCGGTTGAAATTTGGTACATGGTATTAGTATATGGTCTCTCACAACCATGCAAACATTGGTCCACATCGATCCACAATTATATAAGCCCCCATATAAACCGATCCCCAGATTTGGCTTGCGGAGCCTCTAAGAGAAGCAAATTTCATCCGATCCGGCTGAAATTTGGTACATGGTGTTAGCATATGATCTCTAACAATCATGCAAACATTGGTCCACATCGGTCCCTAATTATATATAGCCCCTATATAAACCGATCCCCAGATTTGGCTGGCGGAGCCTCTAAGAGAAGCAAGTTTCATCCGATCCGGCTGAAATTTGGTGCATGGTGTAAGTATATGATCTCTTACAATCATGCAAAAATTGGTCACATCGGTCCATAATTATATAAAGCCCCTATATAAACCGATCCCAAGATTTGGTTTGCGGAGCCTCTAAGAGAAGCAAATTTCATCCGATCCGGCTGAAATTTGGTACATGGTGTAAGTATATGGTCTCTAACAACTATGGAAAAATTGGTCCACATCGGTCCCTAATTATATATAGCCCCCATATAAACCGATACCCAAATTTGACCTCCGGAGCCTCTTGGAAGACCAAAATTCATCTGATTCAGTTGAAATTTGGTCCATGATGTTGGTATATGGCCTCACACACCCATGCAAAAATTGGTCGAAATCGGTCCATAATTATATATAGCCCCCATATAAACCGATCCCCAGATTTGACCTCCGGAGCCCCTTGGAAGAACAAAATTTATCCGATTCGGTTGAAATTTGGTAACATATTACCACAACGCAAGTAATTCGATTGTGGATCACAGTCTTTCGCAAAAGTTTCTACGCAATCCATGGTGGAGGGTACATAAGAGTCGGCCTGGCCGAACTTACGGCAGTATACACTTGTTTATTTTCAATAATAGTTTGTCAAGTGCAGTTTTTCTTGGAATTCTTTTGTATGACTATGTGTAGCACTCTTTCGCTGCAAAGGCTATGGTGACATATCCACCCTAGAGCCATAATGCAATTTTAATGTTTTCTTTTCCTTAGTGAAGTTAAGAAGAAATAACTATTTCATGGAATTTGTAGAAAGTGTATTTTAATGGATGCCGTTTTTTTATCATTATGATATTAAACGCCAGAACTTCTTGTTGGCATTTGGAAATGTTAAGCATATTATTTTTATATCACTATATTAATTAATATTCTTTCAAAGTCAGGTATATTAATTTCCATTTATTCCTTATTAAATTATTAACTATAGAATCTCTGAGTAGAGAACAAATGAATACCATATTCACGATTATATTGAAAGAGTAAAATAATGCGAAGGTGATTATGGGGAAGAATCGCATTTTATTTCGTTTCAATATTATGATGATGTCCTTTACACACACACAAACACACAAATAATTCCATCTTCCAAAATTAAATTTTAGACCAACGCGGTGTGCTTTTATTGATCGATTTTTCGCCTTTTTACAGTTTCGAAAAAAAATTAAAGTCAAAAATCGATTGGACAGTATTTTGGAAACATTTATGGTGGTTTCTTTTCTGAAAAAAGTGTTTGCCTTCATTTTGTCTGTACAGACAAAAAAATGTTACCAGCAACCTAAAAAAATGCTATCATTTCAGCGGGCAGTGCTGAAAATGCCTGCAATTTGCCTCTATGCACTGAAAAAAATATTTAATTGATATTAAAGATTACGCAACCTAAATTTTAAAATGCGAAATATACAAAATATTAAGGACAAATTTCTTTAAAATAATGACATTTTAATTAAATTTTTTTTTCATTAAGTTTAGGACACAAATTATGTAAATTTGTGTCCCTCCGTTAAAGTCCCATAACTTTGAACTTAGGCTAATTTTCCGCAAAGCAAAGAAACACATTTTTGATTTAAAGAAATTGTCCTTAAATTATCTGAAATATTAAAACTTTAAATTTAAGATAAAAACGCTTCAAATATAGGCAAAGACTTATTTTGAGGATTTAGCGTCTTTGGTTTATAGTTTTTGTTTTTTTTGAATTAAGAAAACATTTCTTACTTTGAAGTATCCGTTATAATTTGGATTTTTAAACTGGCATTTGTTTGTACGTGAGTACCTTTATTAATAAACTGCGAAAAGAGAATGTAAATTTGATAAATGAGATCTGTATCCCAATTTTAATTTTATTGGTCCTAGATTTAAAGCCAGATAGGACGCTAAAAAAATTCTTTATTTTAAAGAAGCCACATCTTTGGCTCGGAATCAATACCAAAATCCTTAAGGGAAGGTCAAAATCTTTGAATCCAAGTAAACTTTTTTCTGAGTGTCCGTGGCGTTATTAATAAACTGCGTAAAGAGAATGAAAATTTGATAAATGAGATCTGTATCCCAATTTTAATTTTATTGTTCCTAGATTTAAAGCCAGATAGGTCGCTAAAAAAATTCTTTATTTTAAAGAAGCCACATCTTTGGCTCGGAATCAATACCAAAATCCTTAAGGGAAGGTAAAAATCTTTGAATCCAAGTAAACTTTTTTCTGAGTGTGCGTGGCGCTATTTTCACAACAGAATTTGAAGCCTTTTCGCACTTTCGCCTGTTTTTTTTTTTAGAAAAGAACCTAAAAAGTAATTTTTCCGGGCAAAATGCAAAAAATGCGCATTTTTTACAAGAAAAGAAAACGCCATTAAATTTCTATTTTATGAAAAGTCTATTGTCACAGTAATCTCTCTCAACTTCAATTGACAAGCTATTTTACCAATACGAAATGGTAATTTGTTTTCAATTTATTTTTGTTTGGGCCAACCATTTTCGAAGCATCAGGACGTAACTAATCAAAATCCGACATTGGTTCTAATTTGAACCTTCTAAATAACGATTCACATTTCAAAGACCAACAAATCACGGACACATATTGCTCTATTTTCAAATTTTCTAGAATCTGTGGACACCACCGTTTTCATATATGTAGCTTGGGAATTGGTTAGTGACCTAGCATTAAAGGAGTTCGATGAAAATAAGTTTTTATTTAACAATGTTTTTAAAATTCCTATCTTTCACCTAACAGATTTGGTGAAATCCCATCAATTGTTCCAACAATATGTGGAATTTCATAGTTTTAAAATCACTGCTTAAATAATTTTATTGTAGCATACTTTTAGGCACACCCATTTTGCACAAGACGCGATTTATTATACCCTGCGTTAAATTATTATGGAACAGGGTATTATAAGTTAGTGTACATGTTTGCAACTCCCAGAAGGAGACGAGATAGACACATGGTGTCTTTTTCAATAATGTTCAGGATCGTTTCCTGAGAAGAACTAGCCATATTCGTCCGTCCATCTCTCTGTGAACACACTTTTGTGATCAAACTCTAGGTCGCAGGTTTAGTTCAATCGACTTCAAATTTGGCAGTCAATTTTGGAAGAAATCGCTTTATAGATATAGCTCCCATACACTGAAAAAATATATACGTTATATTAAAGATTACGCAATCTTAATTTTAGGATGCGAAATTTACAAAATATTGAGGACAAATTTCTTTTTATACCCACCACCATAGAATGGTGACGGGGGTATAATAAGTTTGTCATTCCGTTTGTAACACATCGAAATATCGATTATATAAAGTATATTTATTCTTGATCAGGGAGAAATTCTAAGACGATATAGCCATGTCCGTCTGTCTGTCTGGCTGTCTGTCTGTTGTAACACGCTACAGTCTTCAATAATAAAGCAATCGTGCTGAAATTTCGCACAAACTCGTCTTTTGTCTGCAGGCAGGTCATGTTCGAATATGGGCTATATCGGTCCAAGTTTAGATATAGTCCCATATAAAACGACCTCCCGATTTGGGGTCTTGGGCTTATAAAAACCTTATTTTCTATCGAATTTGCCTGAAATTGGAAATCTAGAGGTATTTTATGACCACAAAGAGGTGTGCCAAAAATGGTGAGTATCGGTCTATGTTTTGGTATAGCCCCCCATATAAACCGATTTCCCGATTTTACTTCTTGGGCTTCTAGAATATAGACCGATCTCCCGATATGGGGTCTTGGGCTTATAGAATTCGTAGTTTTTATCCAATTTGCCTGAAATTAGAAATCTAGAGGTATTTTACAACCCTAGAGAGGTGTGCTGAGAATGATGAGTATCGGACCATGTTTTTTATATAGCCCCCATATAGACCGATCTCCAGTTTTTATTCTTGGGCTTATAGAAGCCGTAGTTTTTATCCAACTTGCCTCAAATTGGAAATCTACACGCAAAGAAAAAAAAAACGTTTGGAAAACGTGTACCGAAAACGTTTTTCTTTTGTTAGAGTATTTTGAATTGCTTCGAAAATTTTAAACTTTTATCACCAAAAAAATTCGTTTGTTACAAAATTTTTATTTTCTCAATAAAAAAAGTTATTTTTGAAATAACAACACAGTCCATTTCGTTTATATCAAACACTGTTCTTTTCTGACTTTAGGTCTTTAATAAGACACAATTTACAGTTCAAAATTTAATATAGTACAATGTAATGTTGAACATTTTTTCGGAATCTTCCGAATATATCTGGAATATATGTAAAAAAAAAACAAAAGCAAAAAAAAACTTTGGCCGAAGCAGGGATCGAACCCACGACTAGAGGTGTGCACGTGAGTAATATTTTACTCACGCTCACGCACACTCACGACAGAAAAATCTTACTCACGCACACTCACGCACGAAAAATTTTCGAACCGCTCAGGCTCACGAACACTCACGAATGAATTTATTTTAACAAATCACGCTCACGCACACTCGCGATAGAAAAATTCTACTCACGCACACTCACGCACGAAAAAAATTCGAGGCATTCACGCTCACGCACACTCACGAAAGAAAATTTTTGCTCACGCACGCTCACGCACGAAAAATATTCGAGCCGCTCACGCACACTCACGAATGGATTTATTTTAAAAAATCACGCTCACGCACACTCACGAAAGAAATTTTTTGCTCACGCACACTCACGCACGAAAAAATTTCAAGGCGCTCACGCACACTCACGAAGGAATTTATTTTCCAAAACTCACGCACGAAAATTGTTCTTGACGCTCACACTCGCGACAGAGAATTGTTACAAATGCACGAAAAATTTTGTGAAGAATTTACGCACATTCACGACTGTAGAAATGCTAATTTGACGATAAATAATATATATACCCAGCAAAAACTAGGCAACCACATCTCATTAGAATTGGCATTACCAGGAGTAAAGCTGTCATTACACGTTGCATTACATTGCGGTGAGTTATAATGACTTATTTGTAATGACAAAAATAAATACTTCTTGGTAATTTTCGAATTGTTATTCTCAAATGTTTAGGCAGTTGGCTTAATTGAAAGTTTGAATACTTCTTAGTACGAATGAACTAAAATATTTTTCTATGCTAACTTAATGGAAATTAAAATACATATATACCGATCGACTCAGAATCACCTCCTGAGTTGATCTAGCCCTTGGTGTCCGTCCGTCCATGCATTTGTTGTTCGCAGGATTCCGGTCGCAATTATTAACCGATTTTGATTAAATTTGGTATGTGGCTCTTTATTGGCACAAGGACGAACGCTATTGAATTTAGATATAGCTCCCATATATGTATATGTATCGCCCGATTTCGATAAATGGGGTCAGATTACGCTCATTTACTAACCGATCGGCGTCAAATTTGTCACAATGTAATCCACTGACTCTATGTGCAAAATATCATCCAAATCGGTGCAGATTTGGATATATATATATATTTTCCTGAAATTCCTAGGAGGAACATAGGGCCGCAGATTTGGATATAGCTGTCATATATATGTAGCGCCCAATTTTCAAAATTTGCCCCTTATAACCTTATTGTTGACCATTGTGGCCTCATTTATTAACCGATCTTACTCAAAGTTAGCACAAGGTAATCTCCTGTAATATCAACAAAACCTGCAAAATATAATCCAAATCGGGTCATATTTAGATATAGCTCTTATATATATTTTTCGCCCGTTTTTGAAAAATGTACCCCTTGTAACTTTATTTCTAACCATAGTAGCCTTATCTAATACCCGATCTTACTCTAATTTAGCACAAGGCAGCCCTCTGTGGTATCAACCAATATATGGATATAGCTCCCATATAAATGCATAGATCGATTTTCCCAAATTTGACCATAATACTCTTATTTATTAACCTATGTTGCTCAAATTTCAAATAAACATGTATTAGCCGATCGTATTGAGACTTGTATGTAGCTATTACATAAATCTATTACCCTATTTTCAGAAATTTGAATTTATTACCCACACTAATTGAGCGATTTCCAGTTTTTTTAATAAAGGATTCAATATTAGTAGCATACTAAATAACTCTGTAGGTTCAGAATCAACTATACTCCTATGTTAATATCAGACATATCTGTTCAGATTATGATAAAACTCCCATGTACCCAGTAATGTTATTAAATCTGGAGATGTGGTTTTCCCAAACCTATATCATTGATACCCTACAAACAATGTTCACTAATTCAGTAGGGGTGATTTGGGGTATGATGTAGTCGGCCCGGCCCGACTTTCTACTTTACTCGTTAATCGAATTTTATTTAATCTACAAATTTTTTATGGTACACTTTTTCGACAATATTTCTCATTTTCGTTAGAAAAAAAAAACAAAGCAATATTTTATAAAAGGTTTTATTGTTTAAGGAACGGCACTATACTCGGCTTTGCACCGAAAACCAGCGCTTCAACATTACTTTTTTAATCAATTAATTTTAAATGAAAAAAAACTATTACACAATCCATGCGATTGACATCGTGATCGTGATTCAAATCGAGATCGTGATTCAACTCGTGAGCGTGATTCAAATCGTGAGCGTGATACAAGTCGTGAGCGTGATTCAAATCGTGAGCGTGATTAAAATCGTGAGCGTGATTTAAATCGTGAGCGTGATTAAAGTAGTTATCGTGATTCAAATCGTGAGCGTGATTTTGTTTTCGTGAGTGTAATTATCAAACATTTTTACTCACGCACATTCACGAAGAATTTTTTTTCGTGACTCACGCTCACGCACGAAAATTTTCAGCTTGATCACGCTCACGCACGCTCACGAGATTGACTCCATCGTGACTCACGGCTCACGCGTGAGTCACGATAATTTTCGTGAGTCACGAAAATTTCGTGTCACGTGCACACCTCTACCCACGACCCTTGGCATGAGAGTCGGACGTAGCTACCACTGCTCCACGGTGCCAAACTAAATGTTTGTTTCTGTTAAATAAACTTTGTTTATTCGGTTCGTGGGCGCCGCAAGCTATGCTATTGATATTTATCTATTGATGACCATAACAGGTACATAGCTCAGTGGTTAGTGTGTTGGCTTACAATGTGCATGGTCCGCGGTTCGATTCTCCGTCCAGGCGAAAGGTAAAAAAAATTTTTAAAATTTATAAAATCGTATAATTTCTTCTACATTGTTGGTATTACAGGAAAAGGTGTTAGGAACTAAAAATCCTCGTGGATGTGAGAAAGATGTGAGGGACAATGCAATTAGCAAGAAAACAATGCTTTTTGAGCTAGTCTTTATGAAATTGTTTTTACATCCTGGAAAAGAATAAACGTTTATCACAAAAAGTATATACTTTTCTTCCAAATACACTTCCTTACAGCGAAAAGCAAATGAGACACGAACTTTGTTTGTCTAAAATTTCGTTTGGGAGGAAAGAATTATTTTTTTTGCGTGTAGAGGTATTTTAGGACCATAAAAAGGTATGCCGAATATGGTGAGTATAGTTCCATGTTTTGATATAGCCATCAGATAGACCGATCTCCCGATCTTACTTTTTGGGCTTCTAGAAACTGTAATTGTTGTCCACTTTTCCTGAAATCGAAAATCTGGAGGTTTTTAGGAATATAAATAGGTGTGCAAGAAATGATTTTATTTTTTAGACTTCTAGAATCCGTAGTTTTTATCTAATTTGCCTGAAATGAGAAATCTTGAGGTATTTTAGGACCTTAAATATGAGAGCCGAGAATGGGGTGTATTGGTCCATGTTTTGGTTTATCTCCCAAATAGACCGATCTCCCGATTTTACTTCTTGGGCTTTTAGAAACCATAGTTTTTTTTTTCAAATTTGCATGAAATTTTAAATCTAGAAGTATTTTAGGAACATAAAGAGGTGTGCCGAAAATGGTAAATATCGGTCCATGTGCACTGATAATGAAAATTGCTTGAAACTGAATTATACTTTCCAGATTTTACTTCTGGTAATCATTTAAATAATGGGGGTAAAAATCTACAGATGTTAGATTTTAAATCAAGGCGTTATTTCATCGTTTTGTGGCACACTTGCACACGATGTTTATGATTCCTCTAAAACTCAAACAAATATGATTCTTATCAATCGAGAATCTGATCTAGTCTTCATAGGCAAAATCTTTGAATTTATCTTCGGTACTGGTTGAACTGATCTGCTTGTCATCAAATCCCCTTGAAATTTTCACAGGAAACTATAATATTTGTTTCATGGTGGTGGGTATTTAAGATTCGGCCCGGCCGAACTTACTGCTTTATATTAGAGGTGTGCACGTGAGTAATATTGTGCTCACGCTCACGCACACTCACGACGGAGAAATCTTATTCACGCACACTCACGCACGATATTTTTTGGTAGGACTCACGGTCACGCACGCTCACGAAAAGAAAATTTATACTCACGCACGAAAATCTTTTAAATCTCATGACTCACGAAAAATATCGTGACTCACGAAAAATGTCGTGACTCACGAAAAACTTCGTGACTCACGAATAATTTTATGAGTGATTTACCTATAGAACCTGACTGAACACATGAGTATGGTTAAAATCGAGTGCGTTATAAAACTCTTACCACTTAGGATGTCACTAAAACTATAAATGAATTCAACTCGTAAGCATTTTATGTTCGTTAGCGGGATTATTTTCGTGAGCGTGTTTTTCCGAAATTCGTTACTCACGCACACTCACGAAGATATTATTTTCGTGACTCACGATCACGCACGACATTTGGTTGGTTAATCACGCTCACGCACACGCACGCCGTTGCCGTCAGCGTGACTCACGACTCACGCGTGAGTCACGAAAATGTTCGTGAGTCACGATAATTTCGTGTCACGTGCACACCTCTACTTTATATACTTGTTTTTATTAAAATTTTGAAAATTTGCATCCCTCGCTAAAGTCGTATGTCTTTGATGCAAGTTTTACTTAAAGTAAATAAACGTTTTTATGATTTAAAGAAATCGTCCCGCAATTACTTGAAATATTGAATATTAAAAATAAACAGCTTCAAATATACGCTAAGACTTATTTTGAGGATTTAGCATCTTTGGTTTAAAGTTCTTTTGGAATTAGGAAAATAAATTTTACTTTGTAATATCCATAGTTTGGATTTTAACTCTCTTTCGTTTGTACGTGAATGGCTTTAATAATATACCGCTAAAATAGAATGAAAATTTCTTAAATGAGAACTCTATCCTAATTTTAATAGGTTGCTACAAAATGTTTTTATGTTAAACAAGCCGCATCTTTGGCTCGGAATCAATAAAAATCAAAATCTGTAAGGGAAGGTCAAAATATTTGGATCCAAGTAAACTTTTTTTGAGTGTATATACCTTTCACCCGATATGTACTTATATGGTCCCAAAGCCGGAGTTTTGCCCTGATTTTCTTTAAATTCTGCACAATGTTTGGTTGAAATCAGCTAAGAATTGACATTCTTATTATAAATGTAAAATTTTGTTGAAATCGGTTCAGATTTAGATGTAGCTCACATATATATCATTAAACCGGTTCACACTCATATGACCTCCGGTTGTCAAAATTTGACTCCGATTAACTTAAAATTTTGCACAGATAATAGAATTACCATTCTAAATATGCGTACCTAATTTGGTTGGTTGAAATGGGATCAGATTTATAGGTTAGATTGGATTAGGTATAGTGACAGCTTGCTATTTCAGGCTCACTATTCAGTCGAAGAGACTTTCGTGCTATGTTAACATACTTTGTTTGTACTGTGCTATGTTAACATACTTTATGTTTCACCCAAAGCATATCCAAATACATAATTTAATGTGTAAATTGAATAATGTTTAGATTTAAGCAGTTAAAATGTTTGATGTTGATGAATGCAAGCTCATTTATCAAAATAAAACATGTGTCTCTCAAGCGGAGCACCATTCTCATTTAATTTTCTCACTGTGTTACGTTGATGTCTTTCGTTATCTATCTCCATCGCCATCTTTATTTTTCCCCTTTTTTTCTCTTGCACTATCTGACGTTTCTAAACATATAGATGTTTATACTAAAATTCCAAATTAATATATGTTTGCATCCAGAGATATTATATTTAAGAAAAGGTGATGTCCCAAACATAATATGTTCTAACATATTAACATATATGTCCCAAACATGTTATACTAGTTTATGAACATTATATGCTAGCACTTAAAAATAATATGCTAAAAATTTGAGTTCCAAACATAAAATTTTTATACCGAAACATATGAACTTTGAGAAACTTTGAAATACTCACAGCTGTCACCATCATTACTGACAGGCGATAATCCACTGCTGAAACCCTTTTTTTGTGTCTGGTTGAAACTGGAATTGCAACTATGACCCTTTGTATGCAAGGCGAGCATGCTAACCATTGGACCACGGTTTCTCCCACGATCTAGCTTTCACCTATATTTGGCACAGAGAGTACAATTAACATTTTAGCAATGCTGAGAGCCCTCATATAAATGTTCTTCCGATTTGGGCAAATATAGCCAAGAAACCCACATTTTCTTTGAAAATTTGTTACTGCTAAGTCGAAAAAAAAAACGAAAAATACTTTGAATCTCACAAACCCTGGGTAATAAACGTTATATAGATTTCTACACCGATGACTCCAACTTGGATGGACAACCCATTTTTTCCAAAATCAATAGCGATTTTCTTTGACACGAAACAAGAGCCTATGCCAAATTTGAGGACGATCGGAAGTAAACTCCGAGCTGTACTTTGCATACAAAAATACATGTACATACAGATAGACAGACGGACATCGCTAAATCGACTTTCCACACAGGGCCTATTTTTGTTTATTAGCTTAATATATTTAGCAAAAATTCTTTAGAGACATTAAAATTCCTATCAATTGTAGAAACTGCACTTGGGACTTCGTAGATTGATAGTCACTGATGAATGAATGTTGTGAGTATATATATGATATAGCATACTTGTAGGCACTTTTGTTAAGAGATCATATTTCCATATAGGGATGTCAATACTGGTATACAATTTTTATTATTTGTTTACCATGGTGAACATCCACGACGGTGGTCCCCTAAGTACTTTACGTACCAACATTTTGGAACTGAGAAGAACTAAATCGGCTTAGAGATAGATTTTGAGCCCTTTTTGGTATAAAATAATGTATCTCTCCCTGTCTTCTTCTCCACTATCCATATTGAAGTCGCAGATATAATAAAAAAATATCTATCATTTATTTATATCTAAATAATTCCAGTTTGTTTTGAAATTTCTCAAATGTCTTTATGGAATACATATGCAAATCTTTGGAATCTTTTTGTCTTCATTCTTTCCAACATTAATTCAATGTCGTGAACCTTATTTTCAGAATAGTCACATAGTAAAATGATAGGAGGAGGTTATGGTTGTTATTCACTTAATAAGTTTTATGGAAATGCGGTGATTTGTTTGTGTCGCGTCAACAAAATTGTACATCAAAATATGTCAACTACTTTCATTTTTTTTGTCGTCCAACAAGGACATAGGATCCTAGGCGAAATCGATGATGATGATGTTGATGGTAAGGAATATGTTGGAGTTACGATAGATAAAAGGAGAGAACTTAGATCTCAAATAGATTTAGATATCAACATGCCTTGCTGTTTTTTGTCTACACGTGTATTTGTTTATTTATAGGTTTTTTTTTTGCGATGTTTTTCTGTTTTCTTACCAAAGTGAATTATTTATGGGCACATCAGATTTTACTCTGATAAGTAAGGGGAAAGCAGTATGGAGTTGTTGATAACCGAAGGAGGGGTGAATGAAACCATTTGGGGAATGTGGTTAATAGTGTGGTATATGGCGTCAATAGGCTGTTGTTGGCGAAGGGCCGATGACCTTGGTGATTATTCCACCAGCTTGTAATTGTCTAAGGACTTGTAATCATGGTTCACATTCAAATAATAATCTACCAAAATTTGAAAAACAAATTACCACAAATTTACCAAATTTAAAAAAAAATCTTTCTTGAAGCTTTTGATCCTATTTTTGCGGTTATTTTAAAGGTTTTTTGAACATTTCTTTGTCCAAATTTTATTTCTATAGAAAATTTTGTCAACATTTTATTTGTTAGAAAATTTTGTTAAAATTTTATTTGTTAGACAATTTTGTACAAATTATATTTTTTATAGAAAATTTTGTCCAAATTTTATTTTTATAGGAAAGTTTTTCAAAATTTTATTTCTGAGAAAATTTTGTCAATTTTTTTCTATAGGAAATTTTTTTTTTACAATTTTATTTAGAAAATTTTGTCAAAAGTTTATTTCTATAGAAAATTTTGTCAAAATTTTATTTCTATAGAAAATTTTGTCAAAATTTTATTTCTATAGAAAATTTTGTCCAAATTTTATTTTTATAGAAAATTTTGTCAAAATTTTATGCTGGCAAATTTGTTTAGGCAGTAGCCGACTATCAAACCCTTTTTCGGGAGGTTCAAGTGTAGTTCACGTTGGGTTGAGTGAATTACCCGAATTTATTCTGATAATTGGTTGATAGTTTTGCTGCATGTAGAGGATGCTGATGAGGAATGTGGTAATTCCGAAACAGCTGTACATCCAACCATCTTGCAATCTATAGGGCTTTGCCCAAATAAATTTGACAAGCATACTTTTCCTCTGTTGGTTAAGCTACACTTGTAGTTTAGTCAATGCATGGCTTTAAGCTGAGATCAAAAAACAAAAAAACAACAATAAAAATTTTATTCCTATAGAAAATTTTATCAAAATTTTATTTCTATAGAAAATTTTGTCAAAATTTTATTTCTATAGAAAATTCTGTCAAAATTTTATTTCTAGAGAAAATTTTGTCAAAATTTTAGTTCTATTTTGTCAAAATTTTATTTCTGTAGAAAATTTTGTCAAAATTTTATTTCTATAAAAAATTTTGTCAAAATTTTATTTCTATAGAAAATTTTGTCAAAAACATCAAGAACTCTACCAAACACTAAAAAATCTACCATTTTTGGTAGAATTCTACTGCGGCAACCCGTGTTTACATTGCTTATAGAATTTTGTTGACTTGAGTAAGGCAACCCCTTCCACATATTTACTAAAGTAGTCAAACGTCGGACGATGAACATAACAATGATCTACCTTTTTTTGGCGGTATACAGTTTTTCATTCACCTACTTTAGACAAAGAAGTCTCTGACTCCAAGTAGACAGATATACTGAAAAAAAGTGTACTGTTGTATAGGAAGAATGAACTACCTCGCACGAAAATTGAACTAAATTTTACTCCACATTTTGAGATTTCCACAAAGCGGTGTGAAGACCAGAAAATATAATTTTGGTAATAATTTTGAAAGTAAACAAGTATATACGGCCGTAAGTTCGGCCAGGCCGAATCTTATGTACCCTCCACCATGGATTGCGTACAAACTTCTACGAAAGACTGTAATCCACAATCGAATTACTTGGGTTGTGGTATCTTAAAACTTCTTAACATCGTTTTCTAAATTGTGAGTTAGTCCATACGTGGTATATACTAGACAAAAGAGGTATGTATAGGTAAGTCTACAAATAATTACGAATCAATATGGACTTTTGCGCGGCACGTAGAGACCCAGAATTGAAATATGGTGGTCGCTTATATGGAGGCTATATACAATTAAGAACTTGATATGGACCAATTTTTGTGTGATTGGGGATCGATTTATCTGGGGCCTTTATATAACTATAGACCGATATGGACCTACACAGAAAAAGATATCACCAAAATATTTCCAATTAAAAATTTAATTGAAGTTGAATATTTTTTTTTCAATTAATAAATTAATTGGTACAATTAACTTTTTAATCAAGATAGAAACATTAAATTAATTAAATCAATGATTGAAAATTTTAAAATTTTTAATTAAAACGTAATTGATAAATTAACTTTTAATCAAATTCGGAAGGCTAAGTCGGTTAAAAAAGTGATGAACATTTTTTTAAATTTTTAATTAAATTTTTTTTCAAACAATCAATTTTCAAACAATTGCTAATCCAAATAAAAATTCTAAGCCAATTCAGAATGTAATTGAAAATATTTACATTTTATAATTAATAAATTAATTGAGTTTTGCAATCAACATCAATTAAATTTTTAATTGAATCAATGAAAAAATTAATTGAAATCAATTAATTTTTTAATCAAGAATTTTTCCTATGCCAAATTAAAACTGTGATTGATACTATTTTTTTCGTGATTGAGGACATTTCAATTAAAAAAATAATTGGATCAATTAATTTCGTGATTGAATCCGAATTTTTTTGTGTGTGTAGTTAGGCATGGTTGTTAACGGCCATATACTAGCACAATGTACTGACTCGGATGAAATCCGCAAGCCAAATCTGGGAATCGGTTTAATATATGGGGGCTATATATAAATATGGGCTGATATGAACCAATTCCTGCATGGTTGTTGGATACCATATACTAACATCACGTACCAAATTTCAACCGAATCGGAAAAATTTTGCTCTTCCAAGGGGCTCGGGTCAAATCTGGGGATCGGTTTATATGGGGGCTATATATAATTATGGACCAATTTTAGCATGGGTGTTTGAGGTCATATATTAACACCACGTAACAAATTTCAACTGAATCAGATGAATTTTGGTCATCCAAGAGGCTCCGGAAGTCAAATCTGGTGATGGGTTTATATGGGGGCTATATATAATTATGGATCGATGTGAACCAATTTTTGCATGGTCATTAGAGACCATATACTAACACAATGTACCAAATTTCAGCCGGATCGGATTAAATTTGCTTCTCTTAGAGGCTCCGCAAGCCAAATCGGGGGATAGGTTTATATGGGGGCTATATATAATTATGGACCGTTGTTGACCAATTTTTGCATGGTTGTCAGAGATCATATGCTGACACCATGTACCAAATTTCAGGCTCTGCAAACCAAATCTGGGGATCGGTTTATATGGGGGCTATATATAATTATGGACCGATGCACAGTGGTCGATCCCTTTGGCCAAAAATAAAAAATCAAAGTTAGAAATTTGTCAAAAAGTGTGGCATCACTGTTTCTTATGCAAACCAAAGATAATTGAGAAGAAGATGCAGTCTTGTCATAGCAAAACTGAAGCACCAGAGGACTCTGCCAACAAAATATCATAAAGTTTGCGTCGACGTGTCTCTCAAATGTACTGCCGTTTGCGTCGGAAAATATCATAACATTAGCGTTTTTCATAAATTTCTGAATAAAAACCCACAAAAGGAATACCAAAACGATTGTAGAAAATTAAAATAAAACGTATGTGTATTTTAAAGCGAATATTCATTATGGTTTTATGTGAATATTGCCGTTTTAAATTAATTCCTGGGCAGAGCTGCTTTGGAAAAAATTGACAAATAAAACAATTTTTTCTCATAGCCCTCTACACCTTGACATTTGTTTTCTCTTTATAAGAGCACAATGCTTAATCTTGTTATACTCAATTATCTTTGTGCAAACCAAAGATAATTGAGAAGAAGATGCAGTCTTGTCATAGCAAAACTGAAGCACCAGAGGACTCTGCCAACAAAATATCATAAAGTTTGCGTCGACGTGTCTCTCAAATGTACTGCCGTTTGCGTCGGAAAATATCATAACATTAGCGTTTTTCATAAATTTCTGAATAAAAACCCACAAAAGCAATACCAAAACGATTGTAGAAAATTAAAATAAAACGTATGTATATTTTAAAGCGAATATTCATTATGGTTTTATGTGAATATTGCCGTTTTAAATTTTTCTTGGGCAGAGCTGCTTTGGAAAAAATTGACAAATAAAACAATTTTTTCTCATAGCCCTCTACACCTTGACATTTGTTTTCTCTTTATAAGAGCACAATGCTTAATCTTGTTATACTCAATTATCTTTGTGCAAACCAAAGATAATTGAGTATAACAAGACTAAGCATTGTGCTCTTATCAAGAGAAGATTAATGTCAAGGTGTAGAGGGCTATGAGAAAAAAATTGTTTTATTTGTCAATTTTTTCCAAAGCAGCTCTGCCCAAGAATAAATTTAAACGGCAATATTCATATAAAATCATAATGAATATTTGCTTTAAAATACACATACGTTTTATTTTAATTTTCTACAATCGTTTTGGTACTGCTTTTGTGGGTTTTTATTCAGAAATTTATGAAAAACACAAATGTTATGATATTTTCCGACGCAAACGGCAGTACATTTGAGAGACACGTCGACGCAAACTTTATGATATTTTGTTGGCAGAGTCCTCTGGTGCTTCAGTTTTGCTATGACAAGACTGCATCTTCTTCTCAATTATCTTTTTGCAAACAAGGATTTACAATGTGTATTTGTTTTTGTTTTATTCCATCTGTACTCTTTAAGAACGGCTTCAAAAAAGAGCAAATAAGCAGTTGGTTTTTGAAGTGTGAAAAAGTATAAAATTAAGTGCACTTTTAAATAAATAAAACAAAAAAAGTGTGTAAAAATTGTTTTAAATTTGTTATAAAATCAATTTTTGTCAGTCTCATTGTTTCGTGTTCGTTCGTTCTTATATGTAAATTTTATGTAGAGTTTTTGTTGTGTTCCCCCTTGAAGTCTCCAATGGGATTTTTTGTGGTTTATTAGTTAATATTTCAAGATTCTAAATTGTTAAAAATCAGCTGCTTTCTTTTGCCCCCCTTTGTGTTATCTCCCTAATACCGAAGTGGTCTTGTTTTTTTATATCCAATTAAGAATTTTTGTGTGGTGTTTGTTAACACTAGTTTACACTGAAAATGTACATTTGATGACGTATGTATTTTGATCTGCTGAATTTGAAAATGAAAGTTAAAAAATTTTTTATGAAACCGTTTTTGAGATATCCCGTTATTTATGGTTTTTCTGACTTTTTCCACTAAACAAATTATACCTCGAGCTCATTGGCGGAGCTAGAAATTTTCTCTGGGGGGGGCTATGCCCCCCCCAGACATCCTTCAAAATTTTGTCCAAATTTCCGAAGCGATAAATTACCCCTATTGATAAAACTATACATCCTCAATTTTATTGCGGTGTTAAAGGCAATATGCAGCAAAATCAATCAAAAACAAAAAAAAAACTCAATCACAAAAATTAGTTGTATCAATTAATTTTTTAATTGGCTTTGATGATTGATACTATCATTTTTTTTTTTTTGATTGAATACATTTCAATTAAAAACAAGTAAGTAAAATCTAAAGTCGGGCGGAGCCGACTATATTATACCCTTCACCACTATGTAGACAAACATTTGTGTTACCATCTCAACTACTTAAAATTTGCTGGGAGCTATATAAAGGTTTGCATTTCCAGATACAAATACTTTTAATGGAAACAATTTTTTGTACTTCTACAAAAACTCTAGAATTAAAATTTAAATCGGCTAACGCCCTGGGATGATACACAATGTTAGTAAAAAATATGGGAAATATGAAGCGAGAGAAATTTTAATGCAATTGTACAAAAGAGATTTTTAATTTTTCAGGCGATACATATGTATTCGAGATATAGGACAATTAGAGTAATATTTACAATTTTTGCTACTCAGCAGTGGCGATTTTACAAGGATATTGGTTACACCCAGAGAAGGAATATGATCACCTCAAACATGTTTTAAGAGCAAAATGTTATTTTTGGGTGGTGACCATGTAACATGGTTTTCGCAACCATGTTATTTCCTCGGAAATCATGTATCTGATTTCGGCAAGCAGGTTATATTTGACGAAAAAATAACATTTTAGTGACAAACATGTTACATGGTCACCATACAAAAATAACATTTTGCTCTTGAAACATGTTTAAGGTGATCATATTCCTTCTCTGCGTGTATATCTCGCCAAGATATGTGTAGGGCGACTTGGAGCCTTATTTAAATCTCATCCGTTCTGTGGAAATTTTGGCATTGCAGTGTGTAGGATATGGGGAAATCATCACAGAATTTTGTGTAAACATTGAGAATTTTGGCCATATTTGTATTCTCTGTGGAAACTATCCAGTCAATTTGAGGAAAATCCCATTGAAAATGGGTCTAAAATATGAAACAGTCGACCATATTTCCCCAACTCTGGTGTACGTATATATGGCAGCTATATACAATCTGAACCGATTTTGAATAAATTTGACATGTATAGTTAGAATAATAATTCTGCTATCTATGCGAAATTTCACGTAAATGGGAGTATAACTTTGGCCCCCCTGGTCATATGAGTGCAAATCGGACGGGAGATATATATGGGAGCCATATCTAAATCTGAATCGATTTCAACCAAATTTGCCACAATTACCTATACTACTAAACGTACTCCTTGTGCGAAATTTGAAGCAAATCACGGCAAAACCCTGGATTTTGAGGCCATATAAGTCCAATCGGACGAAAGATATATATGGGAGCTATATCTAAATCTGAACCGATTTTAACAAAATTTGACACACTTAACGATACAATTAAACGTACCCCTTGTGCAAAATTTGAAGCAAATCACGGCAAATCTCTGGCTTTTGTGGCCATATAAGTTCAAATCGGACGAAAGATATATATGGGAGCTATATCTAAATTTGAACCGATTTCAATCAAGTGTACCAAGCATTGGTAGAATGCCAATTCTACCCTCTGTGCAAAATTTCATGAAGATCGGTAGTAAATTTTGGGCTCTGTGGTCATATGAGTCTAAATCGGACGAAAGATATATATGGGAGCTATATCTAAATCTGAACCGATTTGGCTGATATTTTGCAAGATTTGCGAGATTCATTAAATATTTGGATGTACGGTATTTCAAGAAAATTGGTTGATAAACACGCTAACTATGACCACATCGTAGATAATTATATATGGCAGCTATATCTAAATCTGAACCGATTTTTTCCAAAACCAATAGCAATTGTCTCTGTCTCAAGAAACGGCCCTATGCCAAATTTGAGGACGATCGGACTTAAACTGCGAGCTGTACTTTGTGCACAAAATTACATATACAGACAGACGGACGCACAGACAGACAGACAGACGGACATCGCTAAATCGACTCAGATTTTAATTCTTACCCGATCGGTATACTAAAAAATGGGTCTATGACCACTATTTCTTGGCGTTATATACAAATGCACAAACTTTTTATACCCTGTACCACAGTAGTGGTGAAGGGTATAATTAATTAGATCAATTAATTTCATGGTTGAAGACAAAAAATATTTTATTGTGTGTGGGAGCCGGTTCCACGACACCGCTATAAATAATCAAATAGCAACTTACCATTATTTAATATAACAAAAAATAAAAGCATTGCTTTAAGTATGTGTTTGAAAAATATTGTTTGTAATTTATTTTTAATTCAAGACAACAAACATATGATTTTTAAATTTTATTTAAAATGTGTGTTTTAAAACAGGACTAGAAATCATAAAGCAAAACATAAACTTAATATATTCATCGTGTATAAAAAATACTAAGAATAAAAAATTAAATAAAAGGCAAAAAATAAATTGAATATTATAAAACGTCTATCTTCGATTAGTTTTAAAAATTCTCTGAGAACAGAATACAACGAAGCAACTGTCGAGAGCAGCGGTGCCAACTCTGTGGATTTTTCGTGATTTTGACGATTTTAGATGGTAAATTGGGCATGTGACGATTTATGATTTTAATCAACGTAGTTATAAATTGACTATTTTTGAAAATGTGCGTCTCAAGTTTCCTTTTAGTGTTTTTATTACGTGTTTTAGTTGTAATGTAAATATCAATACTAAAAAATATGCTTAACATACTCTCTCTGCCACATCTTAATTGGATTAAACACATCGCAAAGCTTGAATTAAAATATAAATCAACTGTAGCTTTGATTATTCTGGGGGGCAAGAACTATTCTGGGGGGGGGGCATAGCCCCCCCCAGCACCCCCCTAGCTACGCCAATGCTCGAGCTAGAAATATCCGATTATATCGTTGTTTGTAGTTGAATGCAAGGTATTGAGATGACGAGCAAAAGTGTATAATTGGATCTGTGATAAGTTAATTGGTTCAAAATATATCGATGAATATAAGACGAATTTTCAAAACAATCTTGTTTTACAATTTCATGAAAATCGGATAAAAACTACTGCCCTTGGAGTAAAATCGGGAGATCGGTCTATACGTGGGCTATACCAACACATGGGCTGATTCACCTCATTTCCGTTACATCTATTTGTGATCTTAAAATAATTCTAAATTTTTAAATTTATACAAATCGGATAGAAAGTACGATTTCTAGAAGCCAAAACAATAAATCGGAAGATCGGTATATATGGGGGCTATACCAATACATAAACCTATAACCGTCATTTTCTTCACACCTATTTGTGGTCCTAAAATACCTATGTATTTGAAGTTTAAGGCAAATCGGATAGAAAATACGGTTCTAGAAGCCCAAGAAGTAAAATCGGGATATCGGTCTATATGAGGGATATACCAAAACATTGTGGTCCTAAAATACCTCTAAATTTCCAATTTCAGGGAAATCCGATATAAACTATGGTTCCTAGAAGCCCAAGAAGTAAATTGGAAGATCGGTCCATATGGGGGCTATACTTAACCGTCATCAATCAATCCCATTTTATCATTAAATAGTCCCTGACATAATTATAAAGCCTTTGACCGAAGTTTTACGATGATTTTGGCCGCTAACTCCATATAACACCGACCACTGTGCGATGTGGACCAATTTTTGCATGGTTGTTAAAGCCCATATACTTACACCATGTACCAAATTCCAGCCGGATCGGATGAAATTTGCTTCTCTTAGAGGATTCGCAGGCCAAATTTGGGGGTCCGTTTATATGGGGGCTATACGTAAAAGTGGACCGATGTGGCCCATTTGCAATACCATCCGACCTACATCAATAACAACTACTTGTGCCAAGTTTCAAGTCGATAGCTTGTTTCGTTCGGAAGTTAGCGTGATTTCAGCAGACGGACTTACGGACATGCTCAGATCGACATAGAATTTCACCACGACCCAGAATATATATACTTTATGGGGTCTTAGAGCAATATTTCGATGTGTTACAAACGGAATGACAATGTTAATATACCCCCATCCTATGGTGGAGGGTATAAAAATCGGAATATTTTAAAAAATTGGTGTTAGAAGATAAAGAAGATTTGATCACTCTATATAACATCAATGGAAATACACTTCATGTCCATTTAGTCCCTGAAACCATTATAATTCCTTTAAAAGATGTGGACTCATTGTCCATGGAAATGAGACAGTTGATGATGGAGTCCTGCTTAACCAAAATAAGCTAATATTTTCATTGTTTCCAATATACGTCCTTTGGCTAATAGATGCATACATGAAGGTATTAATTAAATTAATTATATTCGATAAAGAATTACAAACCTTGAATTCTTTTCTAAGAAAACAAATTTTTCACTTACTAATAACCCTAAATTAATTTATATGTCATGACTTTTTTTCTAACGATCTCATATTTATTTTAAGTTATTCAGGTTACATGGCCACAAAAAGACCAAGAAATTTTCAAAACAAATCGAAGGAAATAAATTCCTAATCGCTATTACCATTTTCGTAGAAATTTCCCCATCTAATTGCGTGTGTGTGTGGTGATTTTTTGGCCTGCGACATTTTTCAAAAAAATTCATTTATGTTCTTGTTGTGTCCTTGAATTTTAATTGAAAAACCTGCCTACCCAATAGCAAACGTAATTTATATTTTTTCGAGAAGAAAACAAAAGCTAAAACATTTTACGCTGAACAGAAAATACAGCGCAATATGAAAACCCAAGTCTGGGCTTATAGTTTCCTCCACGTTTTTGGGGTTTTTTGGTTGCTGAACATTATTTTCCCATAAGTCTTTAGGTCGCCCCATAATAGTCTTTAATAATCTTTAGAGACAAACGGCCTCATAACTCTCCTCAGCAAATGTTTGGTCATACTGATTCTGGCAAATATTTTACGGGACTTATCGCCTAGGGATGAATACCAAATCGTTAGGAAAGTTCTATTGGTACATTGGGGGGAAATAATAAAATAAATAAATAAAATAAATGCTAATTATAAAATAAATATTAATAAATTAGAAGATTTTGTTTTTTATACGCATAAATGTTGGAGTTTCCAGCAGTAACTTCTCGTATTTCTTCATAGTCTAAATTTCAACCAGATTAAGCTCCTAACATTGTAATGAGTTAATTATTCGGTCTCGTACATATTATATTTTCTTCACCCTTACCAGTGAACACCACTGCACCACGGTTGCCACAGTTGGTAGAATTCTACCAAAAATGGTAGATTTTTTACTGTTTGGTAGATTGGTAAATTTCGTGGTATTTTGGTAGATTTTGCAAAATATTCCTCTCCAACTAAGAAGTTCTTAAATTTTTCTAGAGAAATAAAATTTTGAGAAATTTTTCAATATAAATAAAATTTTGGCAAAATTCTCTATAGAAATAATTTTTTCCATAGAAATAAAACGTTTGCAAAACTTTCCATAGAAATAAAATTTTTGCAAAATTTACTATATAAACAAAATTTTGGCACAATTTTCTAGAGAAATAAAATTTTGACAAAATTGTCTGTGGAAATAAAATTCTTTTTTACTATATAAAATAAATGTTGACGAAATTTTGTATAGAAATAAAAATTTGACAAAATTTTCTGAAGAAATAAAATTTTGACAAAATTTTGTATAGAAATATAAATTTGGCAAAATTTTCTAAAGAAATAAAAGTTTGACAAAATTTTCTATAGAAATAAAATTTTGACATATTTTCTAGAAATTTTTACAAATTTTCTAAGAAAATAAAATTTTGACAAAAAATTTGACAATTTAGGCACGAGTGGCATACGTGCACTGCACACATTTATTTTATTTGCTGATATTATATTTACTCTTACCCACTGTATTTGTCTATTTCCCTCTTCTATGTATACAAGTCAAAGACGACAAGGAAAGACAGGCACGACGACGAATCCGTCACTAGTTGGCATTAGAGCATCACCACTGCCGCTTTAGCATTACCAGTTTGCCCTACACCATTACCACCCAGCAAAAAAATTTGGAAGTTCTTCCAAAGGCACAACTTTAAAAGCACTTCCAATAATGTTCTTTATTTTAATTAACCAGGAAGTTCTTTTCATTAAATTTTTTTATAACATGGTTTTTTCATACTTTTAATGGGTAATTTTAACTTTTTTTTATTTCAAATAGGTTAAAAACAGAGTAAGAATTCATAAAATGGTACAAATCATTTAAATTTTGTTGATAAAAATTCTAAATCCAATCCGAAAAAATTGTGAATTTTTGAAAATAGTTGAGGTCAAACGTTTCAGACAAGCTTAAGAATCCATTAAAAATTATAAAAAGTTATATTAATTATTTATTTCACAAAATATCACAGAATTTTTTTTAAATTTACATCCAAAACATTGAATTCGGATCATACCTAAAGAAGTGATGCAAATTCAGTGCAACGGCTGTTGAAATGGAGGACTTCCGTCCTATGACAAGCCCATGTTAAATCCATCGCTTCTGCGTCAATTTTGCACCACTTCCGGATCCAAAAAGAACAATTTCATTACAATTTTGGCGCCGCTTTTTTTGCAGGGCACCTCTGCCTCACCATCACACCATCCATCACCACCCCGTCTCGTCCACACCAGCTGCCCCAATACCATGCGACCTGCCACAGCTCACTAGCACAAGTTGCCACGGCACCTGCCGGCCCGATGAATATAATCACAGTTTAATTTTTTTCGAACTGGCTATCTTTGGTGAATAATGGCCTTCAGACGGCAGACAAAGCCATCACACGTTGTGCGAATGTGACTGCGGTATTATGGTCTATTCCCGAAGCGTCGTCTTGAGATAACTTTTGATTGCCAACCTTATTCTCCAAAATACCCCAGACAAGTTCAACGGATTGAGATTCCGTGATTTTGATACCCATTGTTCAGTTCAAATGAACTGAGGAACCTCATTTTTAAGTCATTCTTGGTTGGCACGGGCTGAGTGTCATGGTGCTTTGCCCTGTTAGAATGACCATGGTCTGCCGCCGAAATGTTTGTGAGCTCATGGCCTCCATACCGCCTTTAGAACCTTTCCCGATAATATTCTCCATATATTTTAGCCCACGACGATGAATACGAACCGGAGCGGTCATTGGCTGTTACAGCGGCCCACACCGGTGTACCATCGGCGGCGCTTGAGTTATGATGGACAAACGAAGGTGTCAATTTAAACCAGGCCTTTTGGTAAGTAAATCCTATTATTTTGATTGTTCACAAACAGCTCAATTTGGCATGGCTTCTCATCGAAACATCTTCTTGGCTCTTTCTAGTTTAACTTGCTTGTGCATAATTTCGAATAACAATCAAAAAGTTTTTCAGGGATGAATTGTCCTCCCTCAGTAATGCTGGCGACATTTCTGAGTGTTTCAAAGCTTCTCTAAGTGGTTTCACCGCAATGTGGAACGCCGTTCGGATTCGCCTCTTCTCATTGAAACAAACATAGAGGAGCCACCGAGGTGCAATGGTTAGCGTGCCCGCCTTGTATACACAGCGTCGTTTCGACCAAAACACCAAAAAGTTTTTCAGCGGTGGATTAACCCACCTCTCTCTCTAAGTGTTTTCACTGCAATGTGAACCGCCGTTCGGACTCGGCTATAAAAAGGAGGTCCCTTGTCATTGAGCTTAATATAGAATCGGGCAGCATTCAGTGATAAGATAGAAGTTCACTACTGTGGTATCACAATGGACTCCATTGTCTACGTGAGCCTGAAATATCGGGCTGCCACTATACCAAACCTAAACATAGAAACAGGCTACACCTAGTGATAAGAGAGAAGTTCACCACTGTGGTATCACAATTAACTGAAGAGTCCATGTTAACCTGAAATATCGCGTGGCCACTATACCTAAACTAGTTCAAGCTCAATATGTTTTGCAACCGGTCTCACGATATGTTTATTTCCAATGCTGTAGGGATTTCGGACCTTACCACTCGCATAATTTCTAGGGTTATAACCTTTGCTTCATCCAGTTTTTGGACGCGATCGCATGGATACAATGGCATTGTATTTATGAAATTAGTTCTTTGGCTCAATTTCTATGGCAGATTTCTTTAATATCAGTGTGTCATAAAATCAAAATCATTAACAAATCGGCTCCCACTGTGTCTGCTACTTAAGAGTCCTCCTATATGTACGCACATCCATATGCAATGCGTGTGTAACATAATAGTCGAGTATTTGTATTCGTGAGTTTTGTGCGTATATTTGAGAAAGAATTCTACTAAACACACATACATATCTGTATATAGAATTGTATGAAGCATAAACGATACCAAACTGTCTCGTATTACGATAATATTTATGAGGTCACTCAATCTATGGTCAACATACAAACATATGCACTCACACACAAAAGGAATGACTTTGGATCCAACATAAACTACATACAAGGACAACATCATCATCATCGTTGTATAGTAGACCAATGTTCTGGTAAAAGTTAATGGCCTCTATAGTAGTGATTTCCGTTTCCTAAGTATGTACGTTGCCCAATGATTGGCTGATTGAATTAGACCATATATGGAAATGAAAATCTAATCCTTCTCAAGTTCGCAATTGCGTTCGGTAATGTGTAAATTGAAAGTCCGCATTTATTATTCAAATACAAGTATAAGTCAAAGAACAGTGGCGCAGATGGAAATAAGTACTAATGGTACGTAGTTGGTCCGGCCGGGATTCGTGCAGCTTACACTGCAAGAGTTCTGAGCACTGTGTTCTTATCCGTTGCTGTAGCCTCTATCCATACGTTTTCACAAGTGAAAAAGGAAAAGACAAAACAATTGACATTTAAATGACTACATCGCATTCGAGGAAGCGAACTACCTCTTCTCGATTAAACCAACGTGCTGTAGGTGTCAGGTCAGGCCTCGTGATGTTGAGTGAATGTCCACAATTCGGACATTCATCTGGAATTGATGGGTTTAGAAGTGAGAGGCAATGGTTCAGCCACCTGGAGATGTGAGAACGTAGCTGAGATAGCACAGTTTTGGTATCTCTAGGCAGCCGGAAAAGATCCCTTTCTGAACCAGTGCCGTGTACACGGCCTCTAACTCCGATCTTATTCCTTCATCCCCTGTCATCGCCGATCCAGTGTCATATTTATTGTAAGTCTTTTCTGAAATCGAACCGGATGGCCTTGGATCTTTCATAGGGAGCCCTTCTGGAGATCGGTCAATACACTTATCGAATCATCTCCTTATCTTTGCCCAAGTGCTACCAGCCAATGTCTTTGGTTCTACTCCAATCACCTCCATGCGGAGCCATGGGAGCCACAGTGATGCAATGGTAAGCATGTCCGCCTTGCATATCCAAGATCGTGGGTTCGATTCCTGCTTCGACCTCAGTAATGCTGGTGACATTTCTGAGTGTTTCAAAGTTTCTCGAATTGATTTCACTGTAATATGGAACGCCGTTCCGACTCGGCTATAAAAAGGAGGTCCCTTGTCATTGAGCTTAACATGGAATCAGGCAGCACTAATTGATAAGAGAGAAGTTCACCACTGTGGTATCACAATGGATTGAATAGTCTAAGTGAGCCTGATACATCGGGCTGCCACTTAACCTAACCTAACCTATCCCGGAAAAAATTTGGAATTTCTTCCAAAGGCACAACTTTAAAAGCACTTCCAGAAGATGCACTCCCAATGATGTTCTTTATTTTAACTACCCAGGAAGTTCTTTTAATTCAATTTTTTATAACTTGGTTTTTTCATACTTTTAATGGTTAATTTAACTTTTTTTGTTTCAAATAGGTTAAAAACAGATTAAGAATTCATAAAATGATAGGAATCATTTAAATTTTGTCGAAAAAAATGCTAAATCCAATTTGAAAAAATTGTGCATTTTTGAAAATATTTGAAGTCAAACGTTTCCGACAGGCGTTAAAACCCATTAAAAATTATAAAAAAATTATGAAAATTATTTATTTGATAAAATATCACAGATTTTTTTAATTTACATCCAAAACATTGAGTTTGGAGCACACCTAAAGAAGTGATGCAAATTCAGTGCAACGGCTGTAGAAATGGAGGACTTCCGTCCTATGACAAACCCATGTTAAACTCATCGCTTCTGCGTCAATTTTGCACCACTTCCAGATCCAAAAGAACATTTTCATTACTTTTTTGGCGACTCTTTTTTTGCTGGGTATCTCAATGCGTTTACTTTGGAGGAACAGCCCAGCAAAAAAAGCGTCGCCAAAAAAGTAATGAAAATGTTCTTTTTGGATCCGGAAGTGGTGCAAAATTGACGCAGAAGCGATGAATTTAACATGGGCTTGTCATAGGACGGAAGTTCTCCATTTCAACATCCGTTGCACTGAATTTGCATAATTTCTTTAGGTGTGATCCGAATTCAATGTTTTGGATGTAAATTAAAAAATTCTGTGGTATTTTGTCAAATAATTAATTTTTATAATTTTTTATAATTATTAATGGATTCTAACGCTTGTCGGAAACGTTTCACCTCAAATATTTTCAAAAATGCACAGTTTTTTCAGATTGGATTTAGCATTTTTTTCGACAAAATTTAAATGATTTGTACCATTTTATGAATTCTTACTCAGTTTTTAACCTCTTTGAAACAAAAAAAGGTAAAATCGCCCACTAAAAGTATGAAAAAACCAAGTTATAAAATATTGAATTAAAAGAACTTCCTGGGTAGTTAAAATAAAGAACATCATTGGAAGTGCATCTTATGGAAGTGCTTTTAAAGTTGTGCCTTTGGAAGAACTTCCAAATTTTTTTGCTGGGAGGTTATCAAACGTCACACTAATAAATGTGTGTCTTTGTACATTGCATTCTTGTACTACCTAATTCACCTCCAAAGTCTACGACTTGGAAATTATTGCTCTAGATTCTCACCGACAAAAAAGTCTTTAAAGTCGAGAAGGTAGTCGTTAATCTTCACTCTAAGCTCTCTGACATCTGTCAGGTTATCAGATGGACATTTGGTATTTGTAGAGAAGCCCCTGCCACGTGGAAGTTAAAAATAAGGGGGATAGACCCTATATAGAGGTACGTACTAGTCATTTCTCCTGGGATTCCACACGGGATTGTCTACTTGCCATAATAGTCAACCAACTTTTAAGGTTATTAGGGTTGGTGGTGGTGTGGTGTGGTTTACCCTATCAAATGGAAATGGAAAAGGTTATTAATGGGCCTCTTTCACGTAAAAGTTTATCCCTCCCGGATGAAGATAATGTTCCTCCAAATTTCATATAGGATTGCCTATCATCCAATCATCTCTTAATATTATTAGGAAGGGAGGGAGGTGGTGGTGTTGTGTAGTTTTCTATATCAAATGTCCAAAGCTAAGCTGTCTGAGGGAAAACCCGGTAAGTTAGGACAAAAAAAACTTTCAGAATCTTTGTAACAGGTCTGAAGCAAACAATGAAGGTGTGGGCCAGAAACCTAGTACCATTCTCTTCAATGCGTTTCAACAAGCTTGAAGCCAAGGATAGCTTAGGTATAGCGGCTCGTTTTTTCAGGCTCGGATATCTGTTATTTCGAGGTCTGGAGTAAACAATGAAAGTGTGGGCCAGAAACCTAGTACCATTCCCTTCAATGCGGTTCAACAAGTTTGAAGGCAAGGATAGGTTAGGTATAGTGGCAGCTCGTTATTTCAGGTCTGAAGCAAACAATGAAGGTGTGGGCCAGAAACCTAGTACCATTTCCTCCAATGTGTTTCAACAAGCTTGAAGCCAAGGATAGGTTAGGTATAGTGGCAGCTCGTTATTTCAGGCTCAACTAGACTATTCAGTCCATTGCGCGATCACACTGGTGATCTTCTCTCTTGTCACTGTGTGCTTCCATGTTTATCTCCATGACAATTGACCGAATGGCGTTTCTCTCACCACTTAGAGAAGCTTTAAATACTCGGAAAAGCCCCCAACATTACTGAGAGAAGATATTCCACCGCTGGAAAAAATTTTTGGTGTTCGATTAAAACTGGGATTGAACCCATGACCATACGTATGCAAGTTTGGCATGCTAACCATTACACTGCGGTGACTTCATCTGTGCCAATTGTGGTGGAAGTGTTGGAGGCATTTATGGCATAGAGCACACACTTCTGGATGATGACATTAAAGAGCTGTCTGGTCTGAGTGCACGGGAGACTTGTAAGGCTTGCAGTCCGGGATTGTTCGACAAATTTTCCGCCAAAAAGCATTCACCGTCATCCTTAGGGGTTTACCCCCAAATAATAGGGATGTTGTCTGTCTATTTTCTGAATATAGTTTGTGTCATCATAGACGTGTGGGGGAAGAATATAGATCACTTGTCAGTATATATGGTTTCTCAGCCGCCCTTGTGTGGCCCATCCACTCAGCCACCTGCATTTCTTCATTACTAGTTCTGGTGATTGAGAGATTTCCGTAATCAATAAGGAGATAATAAATCGAACTAGATTTCCGTAATCAATAAGGAGATAATCAATCGAACTACAGATTATTTGTAATGTCTTCTCATCTCTCCCACATGTGCTATTAGTAAATGTCTTTAAGATATGGGTGATTGGCCCAGGTATAAGGCAAGTTCTTGTAGTGCTCCTATCAAGAACAGAGATCCAAGGAGATGATGGTAGGTTATTGAAGTGGAAGTCTTGGCGGCTTTTATCGCCCACACTCTTGGGTGATAGTTATCGATTACGCAAAACTATCAACCACATGAGCGGAAAGCCTAGGATTAAAGAAATGTAGGTGGCTTCGTGGAAAACCTATGTAGGTGCGGTTTAGAAAACATCTGAAATACGACACCAAGACCTTTCAGGCTTTGGGGTGTAAGCTTGCAAAAATTTTGAGAAATAGCCTTTTGGTTTAGAAAAGTACTTTTTTCGAATTTTATTTAGTACCAAATCAACTATGTCATTTATCATCTCTGTTTTAACCTCTTATCACCCCTATGATATTTAATCAATCTAAAAACGTAGTTATCTACTTCATATTGTAGTTATTTGTACTCTCTCCCTCTCTCTCACTGTTGACCTCCTTCCATTCTATTTTCCAAAAAAATTTATTTCAATTTTATTTTTGGCTTGTTTATCCAAATATTATGACATAGAAAATGTGAAAAACAAATACCTGTAAAATGATCCAATAAAGCATTTTATTTAATTCTCACTCCTATAGGAGGTAATCTTCGATGACATTCTAAGGATGTTTATTAAGATTATCAATGCCCCCAAAATGTCCTTGACGATTCACTGTTTTCGTCTCATATTTCAATATTCCCTCCCTATTAATAGAGTGAATGTGCAGAGGAACGAGGAGAGGAATGGAAAAATGAAGTTCTGGTATGTTTGGATAATATTTCTTCTTTTTCACAAAATAATACAAAGGAACACCACAAGCCTGTAGCTTGAGACAAAAAATAAGAAAAGAATTGTGCGTAACACAAATTATTGTAGTTGTTGTTGCTCCCAAGTGCATGGTAGGAAGGAAGCATGAGAATTTCTAAGCAAACAGAGACTATGGTTATGCAGCTCTCTTAAAGTTTGTTTAACGGTATGTTCGAGGTTTAGTGGTAAATGTGCGTCACTTTGAAGTACACAATACAAAGTTGCAAACAATTTCAAGTATTCCTATTCAATTCACGCACACACATTCGCACTCTTACTTCTTATCTCTCTCTACGTCTCTTATTCAGGGCACAGTGAAATGTTCTTTCTCTATAGCTCTAGAGTTTAGTATTTTTCCTTTTAGAGGTTTTATCATTTCTTTAGGATGCCGCCGCCGTGTTATGTTTTTTTCTTTTCTTCACGTTTTTCGAGGGCAAATAGACGAAGCTGTTAAGAGTACATTCCCCATTTCATTTGTTTTTGCTGCTCATCTCTCAGCCACTGACTTGTCATAGACTTGTCTATGGCATGCGTACGTATGTGTATGTGTGTGCGTATTTTGGCGCCATATTGACGTAATTTGGCTTATTTTTATTACCAGTCATTCGGCAAGTATGTTACTGTTGCTATTCCTGCCAATGTCAGTGTGGATATTCTTGTCATTTGTTTTTGTTGTTGTTGTTGTTGAGATATAATTCTTCTTTCTTATCTGGTGGAAATGACTGTGATGTATGAGGGTATGTAGCTGTTCGTATAAAAAGAGTAGTAATACGAAAAAAATCATCTGGGGTTTTTCCCCTTACGGCATCTTGTGCAAATTCTTTGTCCTTGTTCTACTATGTTAACGGTTGTGGTTTTCCGTCTACGGTGGTTCTGCGAAGACCAGACTTCATAGTAGTCCCGTTTTACAGTAACTTTCCATCACTTCGATGATATGTCTTGTATTCAGCAATATAAGTAAAGAAAAAAGAAACAAAAAAACTGATGAATTTCTTAAAAGTTTCGAAAGAACACGCAAAAAAATAAGACGTTTGCAAACAGATGTAGCAAAAGTTGTTCTTTAGCTGTAGCTTTTTGCATCCCAAGTCAATTATATAAGGCCGTATGTTTGACCGGGCCGAATCTTAATTACCGACTACCTTAAATCAAATATATATGGTGGGCGATATGTATTGCCCCAACTTCAGGTTCATCTATTGCATTCTGAAAGCAAGTTATACGGCGTTCCCACCAAGCATGTTTTGGTGTTTGAAATGTTTTCCCTTTATAAGCATTTCAAAACGAGTCGTTTTCCCCATACAAAAATCAAGTTCAAAACACAAGTTTTCCTCCAAAACACGTCAATTTTATAATGTTAACGCCCTTAATTTGGAATCTGCTCTGACTGACATACATAACTACTCCTTTCAAAATATATGTATGTCAAAATTCATAGAAAAAACTAACAAACAAAGGCTTCGAAGAACATAGGGATGTGAAAATAACTTAAACAAGTATATATGTCCGTAAGTTCGGCCAGGCCGAACCTTATGTACCCTCCACCATGGATTGCGTAGAAACTTCTACGAAAGACTGTCATCCACAATCGAATTACTTGGGTTGTGGTATCTTAAAACTTCTTAATATCGTTTTCTAAATTGTGAGTTAGTCCGTACGTGGTATATATTAGACAAAAAAATTATGTAAAGGTAAGTCTACAAATAATTAGGAATCGACATGGACTTTTGCACGGTACGTAGAGAGCCAGAATTAAAATATGGGGGTCGCTTATATGGGAGCTATATAGAATTATGAACTCGATATGGACGAATTTTTGTGTGATTGGGGATCGATTTATCTGAGGCTATATATAACTATAGACCGATATGGACCTAGTTAGGCATGGTTGTTAGCGGCCATATAGTAGCACAATGTACCAAATTTCAACTGACTCGGGTGAAATTTGCTCTTCCAAGAGGCTCCAAAACAAATCTCTGGATCGGTTTATATGGGGGCTATATATGATTATGGACTGATATGGACCACTTTTGGCATGGTTGTTAAATATCATATACTACTATCACGTACCAAATATCAACCAGATCGGATGAATTTTGCTTCTCCACAAGGCACCGGAGAACAAATCTGGGGATCGGTTTATATGGGGGCTATATATTATTATGGACTGATATGAACCAATTTCTACATGGTTGGTGGATACCATATACTAACATCACGTACCAAATTTCAACCGAATCGGATGAATTTTGCCCGTCCAAGGGGCTCCGGGGGTCAAATTTGGGTATCCGTTTATATGGGGCCTATATATAATTAATGACCGATTTCGACCAATTTTGTATGGGTGTTTGAGGCCATATATTAACACCACGTACCAAATTTCAACTGAATCAGATGAATTTTGGTCTTCCAAGGGGCTCCGGGGGTCAAATCTGGGGATCGGTTTATATGGGGGCTATATATAATTATGGACCGATGGGGACCAATTTTTGCATGGTCACTAGATATCATATACTAACACCATACACTAAATTCCAGCCGGATCGGATTAAAATTGCTTCTTTTAGAGGCTCCACAAAGCCAAATATGGGAGCTATATATAATTATGGACCGATGTGGATCAATTTTTGCATGGTTGTTATAGACCATATACTAACACCATGTACCAAATTTCAGCCGGATCGGATGAAATTTGTTTCTCTTAGAGGCTCCGCAAGCCAAATCGGTTTATATGGGGGCTATACGTAAAAGTGGACCGATATGACCCATTTGCAATACCATCCGACCTACATCAATAACAACTACTTGTGCCAAGTTTCAAGTCAATAGCTTGTTTCGTTCGGAAGTTAGTGTGATTTCAACAGACGGACGGACGGATTTATTAACATTATATTGTAAATTGTAATTTATTCCACATGAAGTCTATGTTAAATAAAATAGGCAGATTAGATTCCTATGTAACCCAATTTAGTTCTTGATCGGTTTATATAGAGGAATGTAGAAATAGTTATGATCCGATATGAACCAATTTTCGCACGGTAATTAGAAAGCTAAATTTATAAAGGGGCTATATATAATTATGGACCGATGTGGACCATCTTTTGCAGGTTGTTAGAGGCCATACGTTAGGTTATGTTAGGTTAGGTGGCAGCCCGATGAATCTGGCTCACTTAGACTATTCTGTTCATTGTGTGATACCACAGTCGTGGACATCTCTCTTATCACTTAGTGCTGCCCTATTCCATGTTAAGCTCAATGACAAGGGATCACCTTTTTATAGTCGAGGGTTCCACATTGCAGTGAAAACACTTAGAGAAGCTCTGAAACACTCAGAAATGTCACCAGCATTACTGAGGTAGTCGAAGCAGGAATCGAACCCACGCCTTAAAAAAATCGCTTCTGTAACATATGCCCCAAACACATTTTGCTTCAAGCTGTATATTTTCAGAATTGGTCCAAACAAAATATTGTTGGTATTGTTCAAACATATTATGTTTCACCTTAGGCAAACACTGGTAGAAAAAATTTTTAATGAAATTTTCTTTGTCTATATATATTTTTAAGGCGCCATTTGGTTACTTCCATTATTTTACTTGCAGAATACTCTCTAAATCTCTCTTTCTAAACTCATATATGTTTATAGGCTATTTCTAAATTAATACATGTTTGCATATAATATATATTTACAAACATAATATGTTCCAACATATTAACATATAAGTCCCAAACATGTTATGCTAGTTTATGAACATTATATGCTTGCACTTAAAAATATTGTGTTAAAAAATTTGCGTTCCAAATATAGAATTTTTACACCCAAACATATGAAAAACAGTATTTTTTGTCCGTGCACGACCTTGTGTATGCAAGGCGGGCATGCTAGCCATTGTACGACGGTGGCTCCTGAAGAGGCCATAAGTTGACATTTTTAACCGGATCAGATGAAATTTGCTTGTCCAGGATCGGTTCATAGGGGGCTATATATAATTATGGTCGCGTGGTATTTAGAGGCCACATATTGACATTTCAGATTTCAATCGATTCGGATAAAATTGGCTCCTTCAAGAGGTTCCGCAATCCAAATCTGGGGATCGGGTTATATGAGCTATATATAATTATGGCCCGATATTTACCAATTTTTGCATAGTTGTTAGAGGTCATATCCTAACACCATATCCCCAATTACAACCGGATCGGATGAAGTTTGCTCCTCCAAGTGGATCCTGCTCTTAAAAAACCTTTATCTTTATCTAAAATTTCGTTTATGAGAATTCTTTCAGTGTATATATACATAGATATGGGGTTTTTTATATCGATTGTGTGTCCTTTGAATCCTATTTGTCTATGCTGTCGTAGTCAGCATGACATTCATATAAATATCAAAAGTTGTTGTTTTTGTTTTTGCTTATACGTTTTAAAGACTCATTGGCGCCATTTAAGAACTTTAAAATTGTCTTTTTTTGTGTATGTTTTGTTGCTGCAATACTTTCTTTTGGCCCTCACATACATACACTCACCAACTACAATAACGATTGTGTGCGACTTTCTCAGTGAGAGAAAGAGTGTGAGAGTATAAAACAACGCAGATATTGGACTTACATTGTAACATTGTGTGAGTATCACAGTAATTGGATGAGTATGTGCGAGTGTAATTTGTTAATTTGTGTTATTGTGTCTGAGCAACACTTTTTTTGTGCTGCCCGTACCCGTTCAGTGATACCAATGTTTTTGGTTATGTGTGTGTGAGTGGCTGTGTGATATGTATTTCCGGGTGTTGGTGGTGATGAATGAAATAAAATTATTGGGGCATTGGGACATTCATTGGGACTGTTTGCATGCTCTATGAAGTTCGTTTGGTTTCTATTTTGTGGAGTGATTCAGATGTAGCAGTTCATGTATTGGTGTTTTTCATCACTGGATTTGTCGCTCTGAGGTTTGGGGAGTGTAAATTATGTTCTATTTTGTATTCTATTTGGATTTGTTATTTTGTTTTTATTATTGTTGTTTTATGTTATTCATATATTAGTAGTTTTTCCATTACTTACAATAGCTCACATATGTGCTTGTATAGTAAGGTGGAGTGAAAATGATGATTATAGTGAAATGCTGTACACCCTCAGAAAAAATCGCTTCTGTAACCCAGCAAAAAAAAAACTTCCAAAAAAATAGTTTGGATCTCCAATTTGTGATCCGGAAGTAGTGCAAACTTGGATCATCTCCAATGAATTTTACATGGGCTTGTCATACGACGGAAATACTCAATTTTTGAATACTTTGCATTGCTTTAGAAGTTGTGCCTTGAAAGTTCATTTGTATGAAGAAATTAAAAAAAAAAAACTTTTTATTTTTTTACACTTTTATTTTCTTATTATGTAATTTTTACAAATTGAAAAACTTCTTCGCTTCCACAAGGAGTTGATTCTGGGTCTTAACAGAACGCCTTAACACACTCAGCCACAAACGCCATTGAAAATGATGCATCGAAACGTCTACTCAAATGTTTGTGATATGAACCTTATAAGCACCACGGCATAACATTCTAACTACTTCCTGAGATGTTCTTTATTTTTATGAATGAAAAAAATAAAGAACGCTGATTCAAAACTTACCAGCGGCAATTTTTTTTATTAATTATTTATTAAAAAAAATATTTTTTATGTTATAAATCTGTTTTACTTTGTTTTTTTCCGGCATATATTTTTGTAGAAATATATTTTTTTTCAATAAAAATCAACAAAAAATTTAAAATGATCGGAATTTCCAATACCTTCTAAAAAAGTGAAACGGCACAGGTTCAAATTCCCGCGGGGATGATTTTTTTTATTAATTTTTTACTTTTTTATTGATTATATGCTTGCACTTAAAAATATTTTGTTAAAAAAATTTGAGTGCCAAACAAATAATTTTTACATATGAAAAAGAGCTTTTTCGTCCGTGTAAATTTATGAATTAATTAGAATGTAACGTAAATACATATATACTTCGAATATCGATCGATTAAAGCTACACTGAATAAAAACATACCCGATTCCATAGATTTTGTCTCTATACTAATAATTTTGGTATTAATTCCGTGTCAAATAAGCGGAGAATTGAAGTAAGGATAACTCTTTAAGACAGAAATCTCTTTTAAATTTAAGTTTTTGTACTTGATTCTAGGTAATTAGAATCAATTTTAATTTATTCGTTTTTTTATTATTTATTTATGTTCTTCCAAAACGTGTCAACGACAACTTAAATTTTCCAATTCAGACTCGTTTTCAAGTAGAAATTATGTTATATATCAAGTAAAAATCGTCTTTAAAATAAAATGTTGAAAAACAAAGTGTTGAAAAACAACATTTTTAAACGCTTTTTTGCTTTATTGCCAAGATGCAAAAAGACAACAAATTGAAACACAATTTCATTAGTTTTGAAGAATTTTTCACAACTATTAAAAACAAGTTGACCTTTGTCAAACAAAATTTTCTTCAATTTTAAAATATCCATTTTTAAGTCGAATTACTTAATTATGAGGACATAACACCTGTATAGAAAAGTTTATTATCTTTTGGACAAGAAAAAACTTTATATCGGAGAAATTCGTAAAAAAACGTCTTTAATAATTTTTAGCGTACGTCAATTAAAATAACTAAAAAACGGGGAAAAAATTATACACAAATGAAGCATAAAGATTTTCTAAACTCGTACTTCTTACAAAATAGTTCATTATTTCTTTAAATTTGCAAATTTTACAACAAATGCGGCCATCTTGAACTTCGTATGGCTCTAAAGACATTCTTACAATTTTGAACTTCAATTTTTTCCTTCAAACTACAAAATTTTCTTTAACAAGTGAAAAAACTTAATTATGTCTAATAAGTTTTCTTGAATTTGTCGAAAAATATTTACTTATTTTTGTCAGTGATATCGGCGTGATGTCAGCGTTTATAATACAGTTACGATTTCTTAAAACTAATTTAAATTTTCTAAAATTAATCAAAATTTTTCTTCTTGGGGGGTTTTCTCAGTGAACTTTTTGCCTCACAACAACATTTTTCTCAGTGTAGAAATGAAACGGTATAATCTCACAAGAATGCATCACTACACCGAAAAACAATCTGTTTATAAAGTAACGATAAATTTAACTTATTTTTATTGCAAAAACTTATTTGTTTGCAGTTAAATTTTATTATTTTTTCGACATTTTCCACGGTCTAATAAAATTGTACTTTTTTTTAAGTATGTCTTAAATATTTTATGAACTAAACGTGGGATTAAATTCAATGACCATACACATAAGTTCGGTATGAACTAAAGCAAAACGTCATGATTTGGCGCCAATGATTTTGTTCTTTACTTTTAGATCAATTCTTCTTCTATGAGAGGGTGTAATTTCGTGAACTGCAATTAAAAAGTACAACAGGGCATAACATTTTCCTGGATATCCCAATGTACGATTTAGTTCAATTTTCGAACGAGTTACTTCATTCCTAGAAAACAGTTTAAATTTTTATACCCACCACCATAGAATGGTGATGGGGGTATAATAAGTTTATCATTCCGTGTGTCGATGTGTTACACATATAGGCCTATTTTGAGGCAAAACCAAAGGAGTACTACCAAAATGGTATCAAAAAATTGGAAGGTCGTTATAATCGTTGTATCGCTCTTGAAGGGAACTATGTTGAATAATAAAAACGAATTTTGACAAAAAAAATGTGTTTTTCTTTGTTAGACAGGGGACTTATCAGCCATCCTGTTACTACCAGTTACTACCGGATGTATTATAATTGGAGTTAAATTTAAATCTGCGTGGTTGATGTTTTTTTTGCCGATTTTTGCCACAACCATTTTCATAGTTTAAGCAATTTGAAAACGAGTTGCATTCAAATGTTTATGCCAACAAATGACTTAGGGTATTGAAATTAGTTTTTGAAATCAAATCGAAGGATCCTGTAGGTGTTTTTGACATTTACTACTTTTTATACGTTTTCGACATTTACAACTTTTTGACAGTATTGCCAAAAAAATGCTACTTGGACCATCTCTGGTTCTCATAGCTGAAGCATCTCAACTTCCACGTGTTCTCCCATCAACAGCTGACTAAGTATATCAAACCGAATCTGTTTGGAAATTCTCCAACCACCTCGAAAATCGACCTTCCCGAAACATATACAAGATTAGAGAGATCTGTCACATAAGTCTTGGCAGTGAAAATTTGTCACATATTACATTTTGACTTCCGGAATAATAGTCTATATTTCCACAATCAGAATTTTCAATTCGATATTCTTTTTCTGATAGTTTCTTAACCCTAAAACATATAAAGTTATTTTTGGATATATATTTCCAATGTCTACATTCCAAAGTGCGCTAAGTGTAAAAAGTGAATTTTGCAGGAAACAAGAAACAAGTTTTGTTTTTTGAAATTTCTCAAAGCCCGTATAAGATAGAAATTTCCTTATTTTTGGTCTCAAACTTTAGACACAGGCTAAGTACAATATTAACCATAACTTTTGATAGAAATGTCCAATAAATTCCAACTTTTGACAGAATGCAATCCGAATAAAAAGAAGCGAACTCCATCAAAATATGCTAAGTCGACTTAACGTACTCTGGAATGAGGGCATCGACATGTCTTTAGTGGGATTTTCAAATGGACATTGGATTAAATTCCTCGAGTAACTCGATTTGTTCGTTATAAGACAAAGAAAATATTGAGATTTGCGATGACGGTCACCGGAACATGTTGGAATAACATTTGTTCTTATTCCTCTTAGAATTTTCAATATCTTTATGGCACAATGATATTAATATTCTAACAAAATCTCCATCAAGTCACCAAGACACATCATCATTTCGGCCCACCCTACATTTACTGAATATAGTGGTCGCGTTCGCCGCTGTCTGCCTTAACAGAACTCTATAGGAATATCATGTGGTAGTAAGAGTGAATGAAATTACATGAATATGTTTGTTTGTCTGATATTAAATCTCACGGATTCCGATATATTTGGGTAGCCAGCAAATTTCCTATCCCTAGTGGATCAGCGATCTGTGAAAAACATATACAAAACAAATTTTCATACTGGGCAAAAGTTTAGTGGATAATAATTTATGCCTTGGTTATGCCAGCGTATAAATATAAACCCTCCAGCTCAAATTCAATGCTAGTGGAATATTTCAGTTTCAATAATAAAACCAATCAAAAAAAAAAAAAAAAAAAAAACTCAAGTCAGTGAAGAATTTATCATTGGTATGGAATACTGAATAGTAGAGTAGATGTGGTGGTTATTCACCGTGTACAGAATATATAACGCGAAAGCAAAATGTGTAATTAAAGCCACGATGAAGATGGTTGTTTTCAATTTCAAAAGTATCACAATTTTGCTGGACTATCACAATAATTTATATGAATATTAGTTTTTATATGGTCAATATAGATAAAGAGAGAGAGGGAGAAATATTCGATATAAACATTACGCAGAGTAAGGAAAAATCACGTAAAATAAAATTTGGAGAAAAAAAATCAATTACAAAAATAATTTAATAAATTAAAACATCAATCAATTAATTTTTTAAATTAATCGTAACCCAGCAAAAAATGGCTTCCAAAAAAGTAGTTTGGATCCCCAATCTGTGATCCGGAAGTAGTGCAAACTTTGATCATCCCCAATGAATTTTACATGGACTTGTCACAAGACGGAAGTACTCCCTTTTTGGATCCTTTGCATTGCTTTCGAAGTTGCGCCCTGGAAGTTAATTTGAATGAAGAAATTTAAAAAGCGAAGAAAAACAATGTTTTTTTTAACCAATTTTACTTTTTTCATCCATATGTTTTATTACACAATTATTTTCCTATTAACTAATTTTCACAATTTGAAAAACTTTTTCGCTCCGACCAGGGGTTGAACCTGGGTCTGTTGGCACCATAACAGAACGCCACAAACGACATTGAACATAAAGTGTCGAAAGGTCAAGTCAAATGTTTGTGCTATGGTCGTAATACGACACCATGGAATAACATTCTAATTGCTTCCCGAGATGTTCTTTATTAGTATGAACGAAAAAATAAGAGACGCAAGTTCAAATCTCACCAGCGGCAATTTTTTGATCAAATATTTTTCTAACAAAATATGTTTTTAACAGGTTGGCTGATATGTCCGCGGTCTGACACATAGATGGCATCGCTAGTATTAAATGCATATTATTTTTATATAGTACCAACCTTCAAATGATTCGTGTCAAAATTTGACGTCTGTAAGTCAATTAGTTTGTGAGATAGAGCGTCTTTTGTGAAGCAACTTTTGTTATTGTGAAAAAATGAAAAAAAAAGGAATTTCGTGTTTTGTAAAATACTGTTTTCTGAAGGGAAAAATACGATGGAAGCAAAAACTTGGCTTGATAATGAGTTTCCGGACTCTGCCCCAGGGAAATCAACAATAATTGATTGGTATGCAAAATTCAAGCGTGGTGAAATGAGCACGGAGGACGGCGAACGCAGTGGACGCCCGAAAGAGGTGGTTACCGACGAAAACATCAAAAAAAAATCCACAAAATGATTTTGAATGACCGTAAAAATTAAAGAGAGTTGGCAACCCTTGCAATAAGACGTGAAAATTGTGTGCTCCGTACTGAAGCTAAATTAAAAGCCTTAAATCTCAGTTGAATAAAGATAAATACAAAAGACAGTATTACAGCAATCGTGTACAAAGATCACTTTATGTGAAAATCATCGAATATGCCGAGTTCAAGTCGTCGTAGCTTAAAAAGCGCCAAAGTAATTTGCGGCCAATGTAGAATGGAGGTCAAAGAGGAGACAGAAGAGCACATTGAATGTGGCAAGTGCTCAAAAATATTTCACGTAGTATGTACCAAGCTTGATAAACGTCAGTTTGACCGTTTGCTAAAAAATGAGAGTGAGGAGTACATTTGCCACTTCTGTGTGGGGGATGAAAGTACAGCTGTTATAGTCAGAAAAGAACTGCAACCAATAACAAACCAATTGTCAATGTTGCAACAGTCTATGAATTTCATGTCGTCAAAATTCGATGAGATTACTAAATCCATTGTAGAGAACAAAAACAAAATAGAGAATGTTGAGAAGGAAAATCGCTACTTGAAGAAGGAAATCCAATATTTAAAACAGTCTGTTAAGTTGCTAAATGATCAACGCGTACAAAATGATTGCATCGTTAGTGGAGTGGTAGTTGGTAGTGAGATTAGCGCAGCTGATGCAGTCATAGAAATTTCTAAGGCAGTTGGGGTTGACATACAGAAAGAATCTATAAATGATGCATTTTTCTTGAGGAACAAAAACTTGACCAATCCAAAGAAAAGCTTGATTGTAAAGTTCAACTCCAGGTCTGCAAAGGAGAAACTTATGTCCACAAAGTCGGAATTGAAAGCTAATGCTTCAACAAATTCTGTTTTTGTAAACGACTTTCTGGGAAAAGAGACCTTGGAACTGTTAAAGTATGCTAGAACAGTAAAGTCAGTGGGATACGAATTGGTTTATTCTTATGGAGGAAGGATTTATGTAAAAAAAAGCGAAATTACAAAACCGATTCTAATCAAGACTGAGGAGGATGTGAATAACATATTATTGAAGGCTACCACAAATAAGCATAGTAACCGCAAAACTGGTGATGTTGATACTGATCCATCTGAAGAAGACACTCAGGTCCAATTTATGTCTCCAAATTTAATATAATTTCATATTAATTGATTTATATAAAAATTGTTAAATTTTTTCCATTTTTCAAAATGAATTTTAATAATAATTATTTTTCAAATATTCATTATTTTAATAATTATTTAAGTTCCTTGAAAGGCAAATATTTCAATATTTTATCTGTAAACATACGAAGCATTTCATCTCTAGATAAATTCAACAAATTTAAATTATTGATTTCTAAGTTGGACGTATTGCCAAGTATAATCACTGTTCAGGAAACATGGTTTCGGTCAGATTTAAAACATATATACAACATGGATGGTTATAGTGTGGTGCATTGCTGTAGGCGGGATGGGTATGGTGGAACGTCACTCTTTGTTTTGGACACCTTAAAATATACGGTCAATCGTTGTGAGAGCCGGCATTTCTTTGATGCCATACAGATTTCGTTAGTGGATCTTGACGTTAAAGGGAAACCCATCAGCATTACCACATTTTATCGGTCTCAAAAGTGTGATTTGAATTCATTTTATAGTTTTTTGGAAGATTGTGTACAATATTCAGGCAGATATCCAAGTATTTATGTCGGTGATTCAAATATAGATTGTTTGGATGAGAATTTATCAACAGATTTATCAAATATTTTATTTCAATATGATTACAAGAACTGTCATGTATTGGTAACTCGACCGGGAAGTGGGAAATCTCTGGATAATGTATATAGTAACATCCATGACTTGATTGGAGTGAATTCGATTGAATGTGATATGACGGGCCACAATATAATTTCATGTAATGTAAGTTTGGAAACACAAGGTTCTGACTTTACAAGGTACAGGATTAGTAGATGCGATTATGATATTCTATTAGAACAACTACAACGTAGGTTAGCTGTGACATATACACAGTCTTACACAAGTTTACATACGGTTTAAGAAATTGTATTTTCTTTAATTATTAAAATATAATAAAATATGCATATATGTGCTTTAGATTTTGTAAATTAATTTGAAAAACAAAGTATTTGTCCATTTTCAAGAAGATGTTTTTAGTCTGGATTATAAACAACAACAAGAAACATGTTTAGTTATAAGGTAAAAACCTCAAGGGTATGTAAACTTATGTGAGACTGTGTAGTTCTCGGGGCAGCTTGGATTATACGTCTTCTTTTATTCAAGTATTCACAGAGTCTATAGATGTATCCACGACTGTCATAGAGAAAACCGTTTCGACGAGATATCGAATTGTCCCTTGGGTTAATAGGAATCTTCAGGCTCTTATTGAGCTAAAGAAGAAATTGTTAGGAGCTAGCGAGGAGAGAATATTAAAGCAATTGAGTATGATAGTGAGGAAAGCAGGGAGAATTTCTATGAATATTTCTATGAATTTCTATGAATATGTATCAGGATAAGCTTGAAGGTTTGCAACAGAATCCGAAGAGATGCTGGAAATTTTTGAACGAACAGTTGGGAAGGAATTTAAACAAGTATTTACAGCTAGTAAATGACAGAGGGGAGTTTGTAGCTGAGGGTTCGGAAATGTGCGAACTTTTCAATGACTATTTTATTGAGATTCCGAAGTTACTAAAAGAGAAAGTTGTGCGATTGTCAGGGGATCACTTTTACTCAATAGTTTGACTCAAAGCCCACATATTTTCGGTTTCAGAAATATATCATAGGATGAAGTTAGGGCTAGTTTTTCAGCTCTTGAAATGGATAAATGTCCTGGCCATGATGGGATTTCAGGTAAAATGTTAGTAAAATGTAGGGAACTAGTTGTTCCGGCGCTTACCTATGGTTTTAATCAAATGACAACTACTTCTCAATATCCAGAAGCTTTTAGGATTGCCAAAGTAATCCCTATTCCAAAGGAGAAGGGTGCAAAGAATTTCGCGGATTACAGGCCTATTGCGCTCTTGTCTTCGGTTGACAAAATTTTTCAGAGGATTTTGTATGGCCATATGATGTCGTTTTTGAGTGAACATAAAATTGTTCAAGATTTTCAATTTGGGTTTAGAAAGGGTTGCGGGACACAAGAGGCCATTGTGAATGTGATGGATATGATATGCGACGGTTTGGACAGTGGGTTTGGTGGTGTTGCGGGAGTTTTCTACGATTTTTCTAAGGCATTTGACCTAGTGGAATGTGAAATTTTGTTGCAGAAATTGTTACCATACGGTTTTGATGGGTATTCTTTGAAATTAATAAGAAGTTTTTTGAGTGATAGGAAGCAATACGTACAGATAAAGGAGAGTAGAAGTGAGATGGCCTATGTCCAATATGGGGTACCCCAGGGCAGCGTTTTGGGACCACTGTTATTTATGCTTTATATTAATGATATTGCGAATCTTAAGCTTTTTGGCAAATTGGTAGCATATGCGGATGATATTAGCTTATTTTACCCCTATAATCACGACGTTATTTTAAGAGCTCAGATTGAACGGGACGCGGAGGCTCTCAGGGAATTTGCCAGGATACTGAATGCGGAGAAAACAAAGGTGGTTCGTTTTCGACCACATTCAGCGGGTAATTATTTGAGTGTGTCGATCTGTGGGAGGGATGTCCTAGAATGTAGCTCTGTAAAATATTTAGGTATACATCTACAGAGCAATTTGGCATGGGATTTACACATACAGAGTATTAAGGGGAAAATTGCTCCGGCAATTGGTCTGTTGTACAAATTTAGTGATGGAACAAATTTACTGTTATATAATAGTTTAATACATAGCCACTACCTGCCTATTGTCTACGCCTACAGGAAAAGCGGCGCTTTAAAATCCTTACAAAGAATGCAAAATAAGGCCCTTAGAATTGTATACAAACTTCCGCGTATGTACTCAACAATATCCTTATATCAGAACGTTGCAAAGACTATTTTGCCAATTAATGGTATCTACAAAATTCAATTGCTTGTATATATGTTTACGTCTATCCGTAATATTAGACATTGTCCTATAGAATTTCACATTAACCAGACAGCTTTTAATACTAGAAATAGCTCTAACTTATTGGTAAAGAGATGTAGACTAGAATTAACGAAACAAAGAATTGGACACATTGGTGCTATAGAATATAATTAGATGCCTTTTCATCTGAAGTCAATATGTACAATATCCTCTTTTAAAACACAATTAAGACAATATCTTCTTCAAAATATTGAAATGCTTCTAATGTAATTTAACAACTGGAAAGTAAATGAACTGTAATATCTGAAAAACTACAAATTGTATAATATATATTTATTGTTGTAACACTCATTGTCAACTCGCCCCTAAAATGTCTATAAGGCGCTGGGGCACTACGAAATTTGATATTATGTTCTGAAATAAACTTAAATAATAATAATAATAATAATAAATGAAGTTGATCGATATAGCAGAGGCCTTAAAGATATCAAAGGAACGTGTTGGTCATATCATTCATCAATATTTGGATATGCGGAAGCTCTGTGCAAAATGGGTGCCGCGCGAGCGCACAATTGACCAAAACAACAACGTGTTGATGATCCTGAGCAGTGTTTGCAGCTGTTAACTCGTAATACACCCGAGTTTTTCCGTCGATATGTGCAATGGATGAAACGTGGCTCCCTCACTACACTCCTGAGTCCAATCGACAGTCGGCTCAGTGGACAGCGTCCGGTGAACCGTCTCCGAAGCGTGGAAAGACTCAAAAGTCTTGTCAGCGGACTTTTGATGGCCTCTGTTTTTTTGGGATGCGCATGGAATAATTTTCATCGATTATCTTGAGAAGGGAAAACCCATCAACAGTGACTATTATATGGCATTATTGGAGCGTTTGAAGGTCGAAATCGCGGCAAAACGGCCCCATATGAAGAAGAAAAAAGTGTTGTTCCACCAAGACAACGCACCGTGCCACAAGTCATTGAGAACGATGGCAAAAATTCATGAATTGGACTTCGAACTGCGTCCCCACCCACCGTATTCTCCAGAACTGGCCCCCAGCGACTTTTTCTTGTTCTCAGATATCAAAAGGATGCTCGCAGGGAAAAAATTTGGCTGCAATGAAGAGGTGATGGCCGAAACTGTGACCTATTTTGAGGCAAAACCAAAGGAGTACAACCAAAATGGTATCAAAAAATTGGAAGGTCGTTATAATCGTTGTATCGCTCTTGAAGGGAATTATGTTGAATAATAAAAACGAATTTGGACAAAAATGTGTTTTTCTTTTTTAGACTGGGGACTTATCAGACAACCTGTTATATATACTTTATATAGCCGGAAATCGATATTTCGATGTGTTACAAACGGAATGACAAACTTATTATACCCCCGTCACCATTCTATGGTGGTGGGTATAAAAATATGTAAAAAATATACTTGATTAAAAACCTCATTGATTTTCAGTGTTTTTATTTTTATACCCTCCACCATAGGATGGGAGGTATATTAAATTTGTCATTCCGTTTGTAACGCATCGAAATATTGCTCTAAGACCCCATAAAGTACATATATTCTGGATCGTGGTGAAATTCTGAGTCGATCTGAGAATGTTCGTCCGTCCGTCCGTCTGTTGAAATCACGCTAACTTCCGAACTAAACAAGCTATCGGCTTGAAACTTGGCACAAGTAGTTGTTATTGATGTAGGCCAGATGGAATTGCAAATGGACCATATCGGTCCACTTTTACGTATAGCCCCCATATAAACGGACCCACAGATTTGGCTTGTGGATCCTCTAAGAGAGGCAAATTTTATCCCATCCGGCTGAAATTTGGTACGTGGTGTTAGTATATGGTCTCTAACTACCGTGCAAAAATTGGTCCACATTGGTCCATAATTATATATAGCCCCCATATAAACCGATCCCCAGATGTGAACTCCGGAGCCTCGTGGAAGAGCAAAATTCATCCGATTCGGTTGAAATTTGGTACGTGATGTTAGTATATGGTCTCTAACAACCATGCAGGAATTGGTCCATATCGGTCCATAAATTTATATAGCCCCCACATAAACCGATCCTCAGATTTGACCTCCGGTGCCTTGTGTGAAATTTACTACATATTTTTAGTATATGGTCTCTAACAACCATGCTGGAATTGGTCCATATCAGTCCATAATTATGGTGGTGGATGACAGTCTTTCGTAGAAGTTTCTATACAATACATGGTGGAGGGTACATAAGATTAGGCCTGGCCGAACTTACAGCCGTATATACTTGTTTTGATTAAATTTTTACTTAAAAAAATTGTTGAATAAATTAGTCCATTTAATTTATTTTTTAAGTTCTTAAAATCCAATAAAATTTTGATTGGAAAAAATTTTGAGCTTTGCTTTTTCTTTGAATATAACAAAATTTTTCGTAATTATCGTCAATAATATTTTTCGTTATTTTTAGGAATTTTCTACTTATTGATGAAATTTTGCATCACATAAATGAACAATTTTATTGCCTTAATGTTTGTTATTTTTTCTTTATTGTACCTCTCGGGAATATAGGGCTTCGTTATATCAAAACAAAAAAGTCGTTAGCTCAATTTTAACGAAAATTTTTCTTTCTGTGTATGCCCCTTAAGAATTCCTATTAGGTTTAACATAATCCATTTGTTTATTTATTTTGGTCAATTATATTGAACTATGTTTTATTTTTGGAAATTAATTGGATTTTTTATATAATCTCTTTTAACTTTTTCCAATTGGATGATATTGTTTACGAAATTTGTATATCTTTTACGTCCAAGTAAGTATATGGTATTAGACTCTGGAGAAATAGAAAAGAAATCATTGACCTGAAAATAAAATAGAATCCTTCAAAAAGGACAAACTTTTACAGATTGCCGGATATGGTAGTGTAACATCAGTCAACCACACATCATATATCTGCCAGCAGACCGCTTCACTATGAATGACCGGCAGGCGTTTGGAAAACTCGGAAATAGTATGCAAATATTTACCCTCCAAAAATCATGGTGCATCAAAAGTACGAACACCAGTAGTTCCTGTTTACACAGCATAGACATGTGCTGCAAATTCGACCATAATGAAATGAAGCCATGTGAACATTTTAAATATTCAGCGGAAGTTTTTGCATAAAGCATAAGCAACAAAAAAAAAACATGAAAAATAAACGAAAACAAATATGAGCTCATGTATGTATAGATGAAAATAAAATTGGATCATTATAGTGGCAAATATTGGTAAAATTGTTAGAAACTTAAATTTTAATACTTAGAGATTCTTTTGTGAACTAAAAAAAAAAAACAAAATTAACTTTACTTTAAAATTTCATTTTAAAATTTTTGGAATATATTTTAGGCTTTTAGGCCGATATTATATATTATTATACTTTACCTTTTGAATGGAGTAGTCATTATAAAGTTAAAGATCTGTTCCATGTTTTAAAAGAAACTAAAACAAGTATATACGGCCGTAAGTTCGGCCAGGCCGAAGCTTATGTACCCTCCACCATGATTTGCATAGAAATTTCTATCGAATTCAATCGAATTACTTGGGTTGCTGTACCACTTGCCGATGGCAAGGTATCTTAAAACTTCCTAACACCGTCTTCTAAATTGCAAGGTAGTCAATACGTAGTATATATATTAAACTAAAAAACGCCGATTAAATACGTATATAATTAAGTTTGACAAAATTTTCAATAGAAATAAAATTTTTATAAAAGTTTCTATAGAAATAAAATTTTGACCACATTTTCTATAGAAGTAAAATTTGGACAAAATTTTCTATAGAATTAAAATTTTGTCAAAATTTTCTATAGAAATAAAATTTTGACAAAAATTTCTATAGAAATAAAATTTTGACAAAATTTTCTATAGAAATAAAATTTTGACAAAATTTTCTATAGAAATAAAATTTTGACAAAATTTTCAATAGAATTAAAATTTTGATAAAAATTTCTATAGAAATAAAATGTTGACAAAATTTTCAATAGAATTAAAATTTTGACAACATTTTCTAAAGAAATAAAATTTTGCCAAAAATTTCTATAGAAATAAAGTTTGACAAAATTTTATATAGGAATAACATTTTGCAAAAATTTTCTATAGAAATAACATTTTGACAAAATTTTCTATAGAAATAAAATGTTGACGAAATTTTCTATAGAAATAAAATTTTGGTAGATTATTTTTGGCTCGAGTGGCAACCATGATTATGAACCGATATGAACCAATTTTGTGTAATTGGGGATCGGCTATATATAACTATAGACCGATATGGACCAAATTTGGCATGGTTATTAGCGGCCACATACTAACACTACGTTGCAAATTTCAACCGGATCGGATAAATTTTGCTCCTGCAAGAGGCTCGGGAGGTCAAATCTGGAGAACGGTTTATACGGGGCTATATATAATTATGGACCAATATGGACCAATTCGTGTCTATATCGTGTTTGTTAGAGACCACACACTAACACCACGTTCCAAATTTCAACCGGAGCGGATGATTTTTGCTCCTCCAAGAGGCTCCGGAGGACAAATCTGGGGATCGGTTTATATGGGGACTATATATAATTATGGACCGATATGGACTAATTTTGGAATGGTTGTTAGAGACCATATAATAACACCATGTACCAAATATCAACCGGATCGGATAAATTTTGCTATTGCAAGAGGCTCGGGAGGTCAAATCTGGGGATCGGTTTATGTGGGTGCTATATATAATTATTTACCGATATGGACCAATTTGGTTGTTAGAGACCATATACTTACACCATGTAGCAAATTTCAGCCAGATGGGATGAAATATGCTAATCTAGGGGTCCGTTTATATTGGGGCTATACGTAAAAGTTGACCGATATGGCCCATTTGCAATACCATCCGACCTACATCAATAACAACTACTTGTGCCAAGTTTGAAGTCGATAGCTTGTTTCGTTCGGCGTGATTTCAACAGACGGACGGACGGACATGCTTAGATCGACTCAGAATTTCACCACGACCAAGAATATATATACTTTATGGGGTTTTAGAGCAATATTTCGATGTGTTACAAACGGAATTACAAAGTTAATATACCCCCCCCCCCCCCCCCCCTATGGTATAAAAATCAAAACGTTGACAAATCTACTTGGCAATGAAGCTTATTAAAAATTTAAAAAAAATCAGTAATTGTTACTTAATATTTTCCATTAGAAAGCGGATATGGGAATATTGCAAACATTTTTTATTTCGTGGTACAATTTTTTTTTATTTTGTATTAATATGAGACTTTTTTGATCCAAAGATCACCAACAACTGTAAGAGAACTTATTGAAACATTTCGAATGGCTGTAAGAGCAAACTACACACAAAAAAATTAAATCTGATTTTGTAGAGAAATTTTTAAAATTTGTATAAATTTATATACTTTTTATAAATGGATGAATTTATACATAATATATTGCTTTTGTAAATAATATTTATTAACATTATACCCTCCACCATAGGATGGAGGTATATTAAGTTTGTCATTCCGTTTGTAACACATCGAAATATTGGTCTAAGACCCCATAAAGTATATATATTCTAGGTTGTGGTGCAATTCTGAGTCGATCTAGCTATGTCTGTCCGTCCGTGGAAATCACGCTAACGAAATAAGCTATCGACTTGAAACTTGACACAAGTAGTTGTTATTGATGTAAGTCGGATGGTATTGCAAATGGACCATATCGGACAACGTTTACGTATAGCTTCCATATAAACCATATCGGTCCATATAAACCATATAGCCCCCATGATAAGGTTTGGTTAGGTTAGGTGGCAGCCCGATGAATCAGGCTCACTTAGACTATTCAGTCCATTGTGATACAATAGTGGTGAACTTCTCTCTTATCACTGAGTGCTGCCCGATTCCATGTTAAGCTCAATGACAAGGGTCCTCCTTTTTATAGCCGAGACCGAACGGCGTTCCGCTTAGAGAAGCTGTGAAACACTCAGAAATGTCACCAGCATTACTGAGGTGGGATAATTCACCGCTGAAAAACTTTTTGGTGTTAGGTCGAAGCGGAAATCGAACCCACGACCTTGTTTAGGCGGGCATGCTAACCATTGCACCACGGTGGCTCCCCATGTAGCCCTAATAAAAACCGATCTCCAGATTTTGCTTGCGGATCCTCTGGGAGGAGCAAATTTCATCCGATCCGGTTGAAGTTTGCTACGTGTTGTTAGTATATGGTCTCTAACACCCATGCAAAAATTGGTCCATATCGGTCCATAATTATATATAGCCCCAGATAAACCGATCCCCACATTTTACTTCTTCCCGGATAAACAAATTTCATTTGACTTTGCTAAAATGTGGTACTAATCACGCAAAAATTGGACCATAATTCATAATTCAGTCTGCTAATGTTTTTGGCATGATAAAACTACTGCATCACATAAATTTCAGTGCCGCAAAAAATGAATTTTATCATTGGCAAAATTTTTTTTTGTGAACACCATTCATAAAATAAATAAATTATTTTTTTTTCGCGTGTAGAATGACTGTTAAATGTTTGCCTCGTTAAAGGTTTAGGATTTTCCTGAATTTCAAATAACTTGACATTCTTTCTTTTGGAGGTTGGGGTGAAAAATGAAATCTCTTTTTGGTGAATGGGCTAGTGAACTATTTTCACATTCATTCTCATTGAAGCGTTGTTGTTTTGTCGCCAAATCCTTTTGTGAATTTGTTGCATTTTCTGCACTTTTCGTTGGTTCGTTGTTTTTGCCCTTTTTGGAAAATTAAAAGCCACTTGTGGCCTCCAGTCCTAAACGAGTTTTTCTCTCTATCCCTTGAATGTGTTTTAGGTTCTTATTTTGCCTTTCAAAACTATTCTCACTGGAATGTCCTTTTTTTGCTTCGGGTTGCTAATGTTTCTTTCTTGTATTTTTAAAGGTTTTGTGGTATTTAAGATTGTAAGAACTTCCATAAAGGTTAGCTGGTATTTTAGATGGCATATTCTTAGAATTTGGGGTATATTGGCTTTATCATGTCATTTGTAGCAATTATAGCAATTGGATTTTCTTTCGAACCGATTAAAACTCGATACCTCATGATAGTATTCGCCTCACAAATTTTTGGAGTGGACTATCTCCAGTGGTAGCACGAAAGGTGCAATTTTCAACTTCATAAAAAAGACGAAGAATCTAAAAATGGCTACATCCGCTCGATGGACCCACCGTGGTGCAATGTTTAGCATGCCCGCCTTGAATACACAAGGTCGTGGGTTCGATTCCTGCTTCGAACGAACACCAAAAAGTTTTTCAGCGGTGGATTCTCTAAGTGGTTTCACTGCAATGTGGAACGCCGTTCGGACTTGGCTATAAAAAGGAGGTCCCCTGTCATTGAGCTTAACATGGAATCGGGCAGCACTCAGTGATAAGGGAGAAGTTCACCAATGTGGTATCACTGAATAGTCTAAGTGAGCCTGATACATCGGGCTGCCACCCAACCTAACCAACCTACATCCGCTCGAAAATGGAAATTTTGCAAAATTGCATTTTCGTAGAAAATTTCACTTCTATAGAAAAAAACTTTAATTTCTTTGGGAAATTTTGTCAAAATTGAAATTTCTTTAAAATATTTTGTCATATTTCTAATTTCTGAAGGAAATTTTGTCAAAATTGGAATTTCTATAAGAAATTTTGTCAAAATTGTAATTTCTGTAGGAAATGTTCTCCAAAAATGTAAATTCTAAAAGAAATTTTGTCAAAATTTCAATTTCTACATGAATATTGGAAAATTTAATTACTATAGGAAATTTTGTCAAAATTGGAATTTCTCTTGGAAATTTTGTCAAAATTTCATTTCTGTAGAAATTTTTTATTCAAAATTTCATTTCTATAGGAAATTTTGCAAAATTCCATTTCCATAGAAAAATTTGTCAAAATTTCATTCTATAGTAATGTTTGTCAAAATGTTAGTTTCGTAGAAAATTTTGTGAAAGTTTCATTTCTATAGGAAATTTTCTCAAAATTTCATTTATATAAAAATTTTTGTTGAAATTTCATTTGTATAAAAGTTTTTGTTGAAATTTCATTTCTGTAGAAAATTTTGTCAACATTTTATTTCCATAGAAAAGTTTGTCAAAATTTCATTTCTATAGGAAATTTTGTCAAAAATTTTCTTCTATAGGAAATTTTGTCAAAATTGGAATTTCTTTAAAAAATGTTGTCAAAATTGGAATTTCTTTAAGAAATTTTGTCAAAATTGTAATTTCTAAAAGAAATTTTGTCAATATTACAATTTCTGTAGGAATTTTTTTCAAAAATTCATTTCTATAGAAAAGTTTGTCGGAATTTCATTTCTATAGGAAATTTTGCCAAAATGTTATTTCTATAAGAAATTTTGTCAAACTTTCATTCCTATTAGAAATTTTCTCAAAATTTCATTTATATAATTTTTTTTTTTTGAAATTTCATTTCTGTAGAAAATTTTGTCAACATTTTATTTCCATAGAAAAGTTTGTCAAAATTTCATTCTCTAGGAAATTTTGTCAAAAATGTTCTTCTATAGGAAATTTTGTCAAAATTGGAATTTCTTTAAGAAATTTTATCAAAATTGTAATTTCTGTAGGAAATTTTATCAAAATTTTAATTTCTAAAAGAAATTTTGTCAATATTACAATTTCTATAGGAAATTTTGTCAAAATTAATTTCTATAGAAATGTTTGTCAAAATTTCATTTCTATAGGAAATTTTGTCAAAATTTTATTTCTATAAGAAATTTTGTCAAAATTTTATTTCTATAAGAAATTTTGTCAAAATTTTATTTCTATAAGAAATTTTGTCAAAATTTTATTTCTATAGGAAATTTTGTAAAAATTTCATTACTATAGAAATTTTTGTCAAAATTTCATTTCTAAAGGAAATTTTGTCAAAATTTCATTTATTCAGGAAATTTTGCCACAATTAAATTCTATAGGAAATTTTGTCAATATTTCATTTCTATAGGAAATGTTGTCAAACTTTCATATCTATCGGAAATTTTGTCACAATTTCATTTCTATAGGAGTTTTTGTCAAAGTTGGAATTTCTTTAAAAAATTTTGTCAAAATTGGAATTTCTTTAAGAAATTTTGTCAAAGTTGTAATTTCTAAAAGAAATTTTGTCACAATTTCATTTCTATAGGATATTTTGTCAAAACTTCGTATATATATAGGAAATTTTGTCAAAATTTTATTTTCTTAGGAAATTTTGTCAAAATTTCATTGCTATAGGAAATTTTGTCAAAATTTCGTTTTCGTAGGAAATTTTGTCAAAGTTTTCTATCTCAAAGAAATTTTGTCAAAAACGAAATTTCTATAGCAAATTTTTTAAAAATTGGAATTTCTTTAGGAAATTTTGTCTATAAAATATGTTTTAAAATTTAAATTTTTATGGGGAATTTTCGAAGATTTGGAACGATTATATACCTCCCCTGGGTATGTATGCTAAATGCATTCATTTTGTAACTAATTGTGAACTGTTTGTCAAAAACGTAAATTCTAAAATAAATTTTGTCAAAATTTCAATTTCTATGTGAATTTTGGAAAATTTAATTCCTATAGGAAATTTTGTCAAAATTTCATTTCTATCTGCAATTTAGTCGCAATTTTACATTTTTATTGGCAATTTTTTTTAAATTGGAATTTCTATTGGAAATTTTTTTTTTCAAAATTTCATTTCTATAGGAAATTTTGTCAAAATTCCATTTCCATAGAAAAATTTGTTAAAATTTCATTCTATAGTAATGTTTGTCAAAATGTTAGTTTCGTAGAAAATTTTGTCAAAACTTAAATTTCGTAGCATATTTTGTCGAAATTTCGTTACTACAGAAAATTTTCTCAAAATCTCATTACTAAGAAAATTTGTCAAAATTTCATTTCTATTAGAAATTTTCTCAAAATTTCATTTATATAAAAATTTTTGTTGAAATTTCATTTCTGTAGAAAATTTTGTCAACATTTTATTTCCATAGAAAAGTTTGTCAAAATTTCATTTCTATAGGAAATTTTGTTAAAAATTTTCTTCTATAGGAAATTTTGTCAAAATTTTAATTTCTAAAAGAAATTTTGTCAATATTACAATTTCTATAAGAAATTTTGTCAAAATTTTATTTATATAGGAAATTTTGTAAAAATTTAATTTCTATGGGAACATTTGTCAAAATTTTATTTCTATAAGAAATTTTGTCAAAATTTTATTTCTATAAGAAATTTTGTCAAAATTTTATTTCCATAGGAAATTTTGTAAAAATTTAATTTCTATAGAAAATTTTGTAAAAATGTCATTTCTAAAGGAAATTTTGTCAAAATTTAAATTTCAACTTTGAAATTTTGTCAAAGTTGGAATTTCTTTAAAAAATTTTGTCAAAATTGGAATTGAAATTTAAGAAATTTTGTCAAAATTGTAATTTCTAAAAGAAATTTTGTTAAAATTAAAATTTCTATAGGAAATTTGGCAAAATTTCATTTCTATATGAAATTTGGCAAAATTTCATTTCTATAGGAAATTTTGTCACCAATTCATTTCTATAGGAAATTTTGTCACCAATTCATTTCTATAGGAAATTTCTTCAAAATTTCGTATATAAAGGAATTTTTTTCCAAATTTCGTATATAAAGGAAATTTTGTCAAAATTTCATTTTCGTAGGAAATTTTGTCAAAATTTCATATTTAAAAGAAATTTTGTCAAAAATGAAATTTCTATAGAAAATTTTGTAAAAATTGGAATTTCTATAGGAAATTTTGTCAAAATTGGAATTTCTATAAAATATGTTGTCAAAATTTAAATTTTTATGGGAATTTTTCGCAAATTTGGAATGATTATATACCTCCCCTGGGTGTGTATGCTAAATGTGTTGATTTTGTAACTTATTGTGAACTGTTCACCGAAGTCGGTTTTGACCATTTTATCCTTTGTTTTTATATTGCGATCCTTTCTATAGCAATTTTAATATTAAAATGGTTTTTCAAAAATTCTCCTATATGGTATTAAATTTGTTCATGTTTTTTCCTAGGTTCCACTTGGTCACGGCGGTCATGGTAACATGGTCATAGTTGGCCATTGCAGATCACTTGAGAATTTATGAGGATTTCCAATTACACAGAGTAGTAGTGGAGGGCAAGGGACATTTTGTGGGATTCTTTTAGCCATTATTTCTACATATGTGTGATTGGGAATATTATCGTGTGTGCATGTGTGTGTGTGAGGGGGAAATGCGGTTTTCTTGTTGAGTTGGGAATAAAAAAATCAACCAAACATTTTTCCAGATAACATCTAAGAAAATTATTTCGATAAAATTTATTGCTTTTCTGGATATACATGCAGTATAAATTCGAATATTTAGCGTTATGTTAGCTTAAAAAATATCGACTATAAATACGATTATGGCTACAAAAATATATTTCTTGGGACCCCTATGCTTGTTAACCTTCCAAAGAAGTAGCTGGTTACGTCAATGACATTGCCCAGGCACCCAGGTGACAATTCATCATTTTGAAATTTCAAAAGGTATCGTAAAAGTTTCATTTAACACCGAAATCTATTTTAGCCATTGTTAACTATTCCCCTTAACAATAAAAGGGTCACCTTTAAGCCACATTTCCTTTGATTTTGTATTCAATATGCGAACAAAATATACAACATTTTGGGTGCGTTATCAGGGCTTGCTAGATGGTTCATTAGACTTTTCCCATGCGTGTTGACTCCAAATGCTTATGTGTTTATGTTTATTACCCCATATCTAGGGATTTTTCTCACGAAAAGAATAGCAAAACCCGTAAAGGTCATAAATCACGCAAAACAAAAATGTGCGTTACTTTCCAAAGGTCAAAATGTGGTTAAAAAGTCGTAAAAAATCAAGGCGAGGCAAAAATATTTGCACAGTTGTCCATGTCAGGAAGCAATGAAAACGGATATTTAACTTAATTTATTTTAACTATCAGTTATCTATGAACTCATATATTACTAGCATTCCGCTGGTGACAAATTTAATCTGGTACATTACAAAAAATCGCTCACAACAATAAAAACAAAACAAAATAAAAATCAATATAAAAATTTTCTGTAGAAAATTTTGTCAAAATTTAGTGGGTAAAGGAATTTTTGTTTTAAATTGCAATTTCTGTAATACAAAATTTGTAGACTTAGCCAAAGGTCCTTCTATAAGAAATTTGATCAACAATTCATTTCAATGGATTTTTTTTTCAAAATTCAGTCCTATAAGAAAATTTGTACAAATTTTAGTTTATAGGAAATTTTGCATACATTTATTTCATAGGAAATTTTGTCAAAATTTCATTTCTATAGAAAATTTTGTCAAAATTTCATTTTGATAGGAAAGTTTTGTTAAAATTTCATTCCTATAAGAAATTTTAGTCAAGATTTAATCGCCAATTTTTGTCAATTTCATGCCGATGGTAAGTTTTGTCAAAGCTTCTTTTCTAAAAGGTGGTTAAATTGCAGGGGCCGATGTTGATTTTGAATAAAACACAAACTATTTAGGAAATTATTGTAATTTTATTTTATTATGATATATTGGTATTACTCAATTATGTATGGAACAAAATATCGGCCAAGTGGGCGTCGCGACCTCGGTGGCGCACCTTCATCTGATGGTCCAAATTTTCGATGACGCTGAGGCTAGAGGTTCTATGTCGTTAATGTGCCGAATTATATCATCCTTTAGCTCTTGAATTGTTGCTGGCTTATCGACGTACACCTTTTCTTTCAAATAAAAAAGTCCAACGGTGTCAAATCACATGATCTTGGCGGCCAATTGACATCGCCATTACGTGAGATAACACGGCCATTGAATTTGTTGCGCAAAAGAGCCATTGTTTCGTTAGCTGTTGCCATTTCTTGGAATCATTTAACACGTTGTTGGATTGTGTTCTCTCCATGGATCAAATTGAGTAAGTCTGAAATAGAGAAATGTTAAATAAAATTCGGAAAAAACTTGGCCTTTAGGTGTGGTTCACATTCAACATCGGTCCTTACAATTTAACCACCCTATAAGAAATTTTGCAAATTTAATTTCGATGGAAAATTTTATCAAAATTTCATTTCTTTATAAAATTTTGTGAAAATTACAGTTCTATGGGATTTTTTTTTAATTTCAGTTTTTTTTTGGGAAAAATTGTCAAAATTTCATTTCTATTGGAAATTTTATCAAAATTCCATTCTTTTGGAATTTTTGGAAAAATTTAATTGCCCAAGGAATTTTGTCAAGATTTAATTTCTTTCGGAAATTTTATGAAAATTTAATTTCTATGGAAATTTGATCACAATTTCATTTCTATAGGAAATTTGATCACAATTTCATTTCTTTAGGAAATTTTGTGCATTTTGTCAAAGTTTAATTTCTGTAGGAAATGTTGACTTAATGTCATTTCTATAAGAAATTTGGTCAATATTTAATTTGTGTATGAATTTTTATCAATTGCATTACGATGGGAATTTTTTTCAAAATTTCATTCCTATAAAAAATTTTGTCAATTTCATTTCGATGGGATATGTTTCATCTCTATTGGAAATTTTTTCAAAATTCCATTCTTTTGAGAATTTTTGAAAAATTTAATTGCCGAAGGAGTTTATGCCAAGATTTCATTTCTATCGGAAATTTTATGTAAATTCCTTTTTTATAGGAAATTTGGTCCAAATTTCATTTCTATAGACAATTTTGCCAATATTTAAATTTTATATGAGATTTGGTCCAGATTTAATTTCTATGCCAAGATTTAAAATTTGTCAATGCACCATAGAAATTGAAATTTCTATAGAAGTTTTTGTCAAAATTTTATTTCTATAGGAAATTTCAAATTGGTGCTAATAGTTTCGTTATTGATTCAATCCTCTCAAATTTTGTCACTTTCATTTCGATGGGATATATTGTCAAAATTTCATCTCTATTGGAAATTTTTTCAAAATTCCGTTCTTTCGTTATTGATCAATCCTCTCAAATTTTGTCAATTTCATTTCGATGGGAAATGTTGTCAAAATTTCATCTCTATTGGAAATTTTTTCAAAATTCCATTCTTTTGAGAATTTTAGGAAAATTTAATTGCCGAAGGAGTTTTTGCCAAGATTTCATTTCTGTCGGAAATTTTGTGAAAATTCCTTTTTTTATAGGAAATTTGGTCCAAATTTCATTTCTATAGACAATTTTGCCAATATTTAAATTTTATATGAGATTTGGTCCAGATTTAATTTGTTTGTCAAGATTTAAAATTTGTCAATGTCCTATAGAAATTGAAATTTCTATAGAAATTTTTGTCAACATTTTATTTCTATAGGTAATTTTAAATTGGTGCTAATAGTTTCGTTATTGATTCAATCCTCTCAAATTTTGTGAATTTCATTTCGATGGGAAATATTGTCAAAATTTCATCTCTATTGGAAATTTTTTCAAAATTCCATTCTTTTGAGAATTTTAGAAAAATTTAATTGCCGAAGGAGTTTTTGCCAAGATTTCATTTCTATCGGAAATTTTGTGAAAATTCCTTTGTATAGGAAATTTGGTCCAAATTTTATTTCTATAGACAATTTTGCCAATATTTAAATATTATATGAGATTTGGTCCAGATTTAGTTTCTATTTAAAATTTGTCAATGTCTATTTTCTATAGAAGTTTTTGTCAAAATTTTATTTCTATAGGAAATTTCAATTTGGTGCTAATAGTTTCGTTATTGATTCAATCCTCTTCACTGTCATTACACCACGTCTTTAAAAATTTCTCCAACTGTATTTCTCAAGTATCGCAAACGTATCCTATCTTGTAAATCAATTTGATTTCAGGAAATGTTAACCGCTTATGACCTTAAACTGCGTCACCAAAGCCTTAAGGAAAGTGATATCCCCCATTGTATCATAAACATATTTGGTGGCCATGAATATTTCACCGGAAACAGTAGTAAGAGGAGGTGCCAAAAAAATCACTGTGGAAGACAATGATGAAAGGAAAGCTCCAAGGCGAAAACGAAAAATTAAGGACATTCACGCATAGTTTGTTGTTTTACGAGGACATACAATATTGCGAAGAACTTAACGAAGTTATAGTTAAATTTTACAAATTGACCGCAGTTAAATGAAAACTGCCGAATATAGTGATACGAAAGGAAAATTAATTACACTTCCATGCAATTATGTTGGCTTTGATGGTGTTGGTAGCTTTATATCTTTTTCCACCAAGCCCCTAGAGCTGGGTGTAAACACGGCCATAATAAAATATTATTCACTCAATGATAGGACGGAAAAAATTTGACTTGCAAAAATATTTAATATTGCGTGTCTAAGCAAATTAATTTGAAAATTTATAGTAAATCTCCTAAAAGTATGCTATGGATTTAGGCCCCTACATGTATGTCGTATAGAATATTTATTGGTGTTCTGAAGACTGACAATACTGGTGTGCTTTAAATGTCTTTAAAATAAGAGTGTGTTTCACACAAATTTACAAAATTATTTTGAAATCCTACCATCGGATTTTCCTTTTCATAAAAGATATATGTTTTGAAAATTGAATTAAATTTTCTTGTTTTCTATAGAAATTGTAATTATGGCGATATATGTGAAAATGCAATTTTGACAAAAAGTTCTCATATACATAAAATGTTGACACAATTTACTGTAGAAATAAAATATTGACAAAATTTTGATATAGAAATGAAACTAAAATAGAAATTTCAATTTTAACAAAATTTCCTTAAAAAAAATTAGACAACATTTCCTATAGAAATGAAATTTTATCTAAGTTTTGTTGTTTTTCATTTTTGACCATTTTGACTAATACCTTATGTTTTCTTTTATAAATAAGCTCGAGGTTGAAGTTTAATTTCATTTTCCTTTTTATTTTTATAATTCCATAGCTACCACAGCAACAGAAATGAGAGGACAACGCCAGTGATATTGGTTTTAACTTTATTTCTTTTGCTTAATCCCGTCGATTTCCGAAGGACAAAATTTTCACTAGGAATGAAAATTTTCACAAAATTTCCTATAAAAATGAAATTACGATGAAACATCCTATAGATATGAAATGTTCAGAAAATTTTCTATCGAAATTTTAATTTTGACAAAATTTCCTATAGAAATGAAATTTTGACAAAATTTCCAAGAGAAATGGAATGTTGACAATATTTACTATACAAAATTCCAATTTTGACAAAATTTTCGATAGAAATGAAATTTCGACTAAATTTCCAATAGAAATGAAATGTTGACAAAATTCCTATAGAAATGAAATTTTGGCAGAATTTCCTATAGAAAGTTTGATAAAATTTCCTATTGAAATGAAATTTTGACAAACATTTCTATAGAAATTTTGATAAAGTTAAAAAAATTCTTTTAGAAATTAAATTTTAAAAAAATTCCCATAGAAATGAAATTTTGATGAAATTTCCTATAGAAGTGAAATTTTTGCAAAATTTCCAAGAGAAATGGAATGTTAATAAAATTTCATATAGAAATGAAATTTTGACAAAATTCCTATAGAAATGAAATTTCGATCAAATTACAAATTGAAATAATATTTTGACGTAGTTTCCAATAGAAATGAAATTTTGACAATATTCCTAAAGAAATGAAATGTTGACAAAATTTCCTATAGAAATGAAATTGTGACAATTGATAGGATGACCCAATTTCCTATAGAAATTAATTTATAATTTTGACAAAATTTCCTTTAGAAATTAAATTTTTACAAAATTTCCTATAGAGGTGAAATTTTCATAAAATTTCCTATAGGAATGAAATTTTCATAAAATTTCCTATAGAAAAGAAATTTTGACCGAATTTCCAATATAAACGAAATTTTGATGTAATTTCCATAAGAAATGAAATTTTGACAATATTTCTTAATTTTCTTTTTCCTATAGAAAAGAAATTTTGGCAATTGAAAGGATGACCAAATTTTCTATAGAAATTAATTTATAATTTTAAATTATAAATTTTCTATCGAAATTTCAATTTTGCCAAAATTTCATTTCTATAGGAAATTTTGTCAAAATTGAAATTTCCATAGAAAATTTATAATTTAATTTATAATTTAAAATTATAAATTAATTTCTGTAGAAAATTTGGTCATCCTTTCAATTGCCAAAATTTCCAAGAGAAATGGAATGTTGACAACATTTACTATACAAAATTCCAATTTTGACAAAATTTTCGATAGAAATGAAATTTCGACTAAATTTCCAATAGAAATGAAATTTTGACAGAATTCCTATAGAAATGAAATGTTGGCAAAATGTCCTATAGAAATTAAAGTTTGATAAAATTTCCTATTGAAATGAAATTTTGACAAAATTTTCATTAGAAATGAAATGATAAAATTAAAAACATTCTTATAGAAATGAAATTGTAAAAAATTTCCCATAGAAATGAAATTTTGATGATGATTTTGATTCCATTTAGAAATGGAATGTTAATAAAATTTCCTATAGAAATGACATTTTGACAAAATTCCTATAGAAATGAAATGTTGACAAAATTTCCAACAAAAATGAAATTTTGACAAAATTTCCTAAAGAAATGAAATTTTGATCAAATTTCCAATTGAAATAATATTTTGACGTAATTTCCAATAGAAATGAAATTTTAACAATATTCCTAAAGAAATGAAATGTTGACAAAATTTCCCATAGAAATGAAATTGTGACAATTGATAGGATGACCCAATTTCCTATAGAAATTAATTTATAATTTTGACAAAATTTCCTTTAGAAATGAAATTTTGACAAAATTTACTATAGAGGTGAAATTTTGAGAAAATTTACTGAATAAATGAAATTTTTACAAAATTTCTTGTAGAAATGAAATTTTCATAAAATTTCCTATAGAAATGAAATTTTGACAAAATTCTTTAAATTTCTTTTTCCTATAGAAAAAAAATTTTGGCAATTGAAAGGAGACTAAATTTTCTATAGAAATTAATTTATAATTTTAAATTAGAAATGAAATTTTGACCGTATTTCCAATATAAACGAAATTTTGACGTAATTTCCATAAGAAATGAAATTTTGACAATATTCCTTAATTTTCTTTTTCCTATAGAAAAGAAATTTTGGCAATTGAAAGGATGACCAAATTTTCTATAGAAATTAATTTATAATTTTAAATTATAAATTAAATTATAAATTTTCTATCGAAATTTCAATTTTGCCAAAATTTCATTTCTATAGGAATTTCAATTTTGCCAAAATTTCATTTCTATAGGAAATTTTGTCAAAATTGAAATTTCGATAGAAAATTTATAATTTAATTTATAATTTAAAATTGTAAATTAATTTCTGTAGAAAATTTGGTCATCCTTTCAATTGCCAAAATTTCCAAGAGAAATGGAATGTTGACGACATTTACTATACAAAATTCCAATTTTGACAAAATTTTCGATAGAAATGAAATTTCGACTAAATTTCCAATAGAAATGAAATTTTGACAGAATTCCTACACTGTTAGAAAAATATGTTTTTCATATGTTCCGATTTAAACAAAATGTGTTTCGGGCACGATTTTAAACCACAATATATTTAAGTGCAAACATGTAATGTTCCTAAACTAACACTAAATATTTGGGACATCTATGTTAATATGTTAGAATATATTATGTTTGGGGTATGAATGTTTCATAAAAATCATATGTGTGAATACAAACATATATAAATTTACAAATTTCGACTAAACATACATATGTTGTGATATTTTATTCAAAGTGGCAGAGAGAGTATAGAGAAAGAAATAGAGATGGAAACCGGGAGAGTTGACGAAAGATATCAATATAACACAGCAAAAGAGTCAAAAGAGAACAATTTCTGTGAAACCGCTTGTATGTTGTTTCGGAAAACTGTTTTATGATAAGGCCAAAAATTTGATATGTTTAAGTCTAAATATTATTTAATTTGAATAAAGAGAATATACATTCTGAACCAAGAGAATATACATTTGAAAAACAAACAGCATATGTTTTCGCCTTGAGAGCAGCATTTTATGTATGTGTGGACATGTGTTTTGTTTATCATTTTGGCATTATGGCCACAATTTTTTTCTTGGTTTGTTACAAGAAATCAGGGGTCTTCATAAAAATAACGAAAGGGCACTATACTCTTTTTAGAGTATAGTGCCCTTTAGTGACAGTAAAATGAAATAAGGAGGAAATAGTGAAAAATTACACAGTAAAATGTAAAAAAACAAACTTTAGTTCTTCTTTATTAAAAAGTAGTCCACGAGGAGTTGACGGACACCATCAAATATAAAAGCGGGCATTGAGTTCGAGTTTTACAGCTAAAACAATTTAAAAAGTTTATTTTCTTTAAAATGAATTATTAAAGAAAAATAAAAGGAATTTTAGAGCGATGGTGTTAAATGCTAGTAAAAAACTGTTCACTCCTAAATAAATTTATGTTTATATTATAAAATTATGTATGTATGTTTATACTCGACTCCACGTTCTTCTTTTGTTAGTTTTTGAATTCCTTCCAAATTTTAAAGTTTTGTACAAAAACAGTTTTTTATTACAAGATTGTTATTTTTGCAATAAAAAATAATATTTTATCCAAAAATCAGTCAATTTCGTTTATATCAAGCACTGTTACTGACTATAAATCTTTAATAACGCATATTTCGAAGTTTCATTAAAAAAAATAATATAGTATAAATATAAATGTGTAAATTAAAAAAAAAAAAAACAAAACAACAAAAAAAATGTTCGGTCGGAGCAGGGATTGAACCCACGACCCTTTGCATGCAAGGCAGACATGCTAACCACTGCTCCACGTGGCAAACAAATGTATGTTTCTGTTAAATAATGTTATGTTTGCATGGGCTCGTGGGCGCTGCAAACTATGCTATATAAATGTAACTTAAAACGATAATTATCTACTGGTGACTATAACAGCTACGTAGCCCAGTGGATAGTGTGTTGGCTTACAAACTGTATGGTCCTCGGTTCGATTCTCCGTGCAGGCGAAAGGTAAAATTTAAAAAATTTATAAAAGGGAATAATTTCTTCAACATTATTTGTATTACAGAAAAAGGTGCCAATAACTAAAAAATTTCGTGGAAGTGAAAATTACGAGTATGTTAGGGAATGAGCACAATCGTGTTTGGGAAAAATTCTTCCAAGCATATAATATTTTTGGCTCAAAATGCTTCCAAACATATAATATGTTCACATAAAACAAACATATTAATGTTTCGGCAGTATGCAATAATATATGTGCTTCCTGCAAAATATGTTTGGAACATATGTTAAAGTAGCGATTTTTTTTGAGGGTGTATAGAAATGAAATCTTGGCAAAATTTCCTATAGAAATTAAAGTTTGATAAAATTTCCTATTGAAATGAAATTTTGACAAAATTTTCTTTAGAAATGAAATTTTGATAAAATTAAAAACATTCTTATAGAAATGAAATTGTAAAAAATTTCCCATAGAAATGAAATTTTTATGATGATTTTGATTCCATTTAGACATGGAATGTTAATAAAATTTCCTATAGAAATGACATTTTGACAAAATTCCTATAGAAATGAAATGTTGACAAAATTTCCAACAAAAATGAAATTTTGACAAAATTTCCTATAGAAATGAAATTTTGATCAAATTTCCAATTGAAATAATATTTTGACGTAATTTCCAATAGAAATGAAATTTTGACAATATTCCTAAAGAAATGAAATGTTGACAAAATTTCCCATAGAAATGAAATTGTGACAATTGATAGGATGACCCAATTTCCTATAGAAATTAATTTATAATTTTGACAAAATTTCCTATAGAGGTGAAATTTTGAGAAAATTTACTGAAGAAATGAAATTTTTACAAAATTTCTTGTAGAAATGAAGTTTTCATAAAATTTCCTATAGAAATGAAATTTTGACAAAATTCTTTAAATTTCTTTTTCCTATAGAAAAAAATTTTGGCAATTGAAAGGAGACTAAATTTTCTATAGAAATTAATTTATAATTTTAAATTATAAATTAAATTATAAATTTTCTATCGAAATTTCATTTTTGACAAAATTTCCTGTAGAAATGCAATTTTGGTAAAATTTCCAAGAGAAATGGAACGTTGACAAAATTTATTATACAAAATTCCAATTTTGACAAAATTTTAGATAGAAATGAAATTTGGACTAAATTACCAATAGAAATGAAATTTTGACAAAATTCCTATAGAAATGAAATGTTGGCCAAATTTCCTATAGAAATAAAAGTTTGATAAAATTTCCTATTGAAATAAAATTTTGGCCAAATTTCCTATAGAAATAAAAGTTTGATAAAATTTCCTATTGAAATAAAATTTTGGCAAAATTTTCTATAGAAATGAAATTTTGATAAAATTAAAAAATTCTTATAGAAATGAAATAAAAACAAGTATATACGGCCGTAAGTTCGGCCAGGCCGAATCTTATGTACCCTCCACCATGGATTGCGTAGGAACTTCTACTAAAGGCTGTCATCCACAATCGAATTACTTGGGTTGCGATAGCACTTGCCGATGGCAAGGTATCGTAAAACTTTTTAACACTGTCTTCTAAATTGTAAGTTAGCCCATACGGGGTATATATTAAACAAAAAAAGGCCGATTAACTACGTATATAATCTAGTTTGACAAAATTTTCTATAGAAATGAAACCTTGACAACATTTTCTATAGAAATAAAATTTTGACAAAATTTTCTATAGAAATAAAAATTTGACAAAATTTTCTATAGAAATAAAAACTTGACAAAATTTTCTATAGAAATAAAATGTTGACAAAATTTTCTATAGCAATACAATTTTGACAAAAATTTCTATAGAAATAAAATGTTGACAAAATTTTGTATAGAAATGAAATTTTGACAACATTTTGTATAGAAATAAAATGTTGACAAAATTTTCTACAGAAATAAATTTTTTACAAAATTTTCTATAGAAATAAAATTTTGACAAACATTTCTATAGAAATAAACTTTTGACAAAACTTTCTATAGAAATGAAAGTTTAACAAAACTTTCTATAGTAATAAAATTTGACAAAATTTTCTATGGAAATAAAGTTTTGGTAGATTACAAAATTTTCTATAGAAATAAAATTTTGACAAAATTTTCTATGGAAATAAAATTTTGACAAACATTTGTATAGAAATAAACTTTTGACAAAACTTTCTATAGAAATGAAATTTTGACAAAACTTTCTATAGTAATAAAATTTGACAAAATTTTCTATGGAAATAAAGTTTTGGTAGATTATTTTTGGCGATATGGACCAATTTTTGTGTAATAAGTCATCGGCTATATATAACTAAAGACCGATATGGACCAATTTTTACATGGCTGTTAGAGGCCATATATTGACAAAATGTACCAAATTTCAACCGTATCGGATGACTTTTGCTCCTCCAAGAGGTTCCGGACGTCAAATCTGGGGACGGTTTATATGGGAACTATATATAATTATGGACCGATATGGACCAATTTTTGCATGGTTGTTAGAGACCATATACTAACACCATGTACCAAATTTGAACTGGATCGGATGAATTTTGCTCTTCCAAGAGGCTCCGGAGGTCAAATCTGGGGATCGGTTTATATGGGGGCTATATATAATTATGGACCGATATGGACCAATTTTTGCATGGTTATTAGAGGCCGTAAACTAACATCAGGTACCAAATTTCAACCGGATCGGATAAATTTTGCCCCTCCAAGAGGCTCCGGAGGTCAAATCTGGGGATCGATTTATATGGGGGCTATATATAATTATGGACCGATATGGACCAATTTTTGCATGGTTGTTAAAAACCGTATACTAAGACCACGTACTAAATTTCAACCGGATCGGATGAATTTTGCTCCTCCAAAAAGCTCCGGTCGTCAAATCTGGGGATCGGTTTATATGGGAGCTATATATAATTATGGACCGATATGGACCAATTTTTGCATGGTTGTTAGAGGCCGTATACTAACATCAGGTACCAAATTTCAACCGTATCGGATGAATTTTGCCCCTCCAAAAGTCTCCGGAGGTCAAATCTGGGGATCGGTTTATATGGGGGCTATATATAATTATGGACCGATATGGACCAATTTTTGCATGGTTGTTAGAGACCATATACTAACATCAGGTACCAAATTTCAATCGGATCGGATGAATTTTGCCCCTCCAAGAGGTTCCGGAGGTCAAATCTGGGGATCGGTTTATATGGGGGCTATGCGTAAACGTGGTCCGATATGGCCCATTTTCAATACCATCCGACCTACATCAATAACAACTACTTGTGCCAAGTTTCAAGTCGATAGCTTGTTTCGTTCGGAAGTTAGCGTGATTTCCACAGACGGACGGACAGCCGGACAGACGGACAGACGGACGGACGGACAGACGGACAGACGGACGGACGGACGGACATGCTTAGATCGACTCAGAATTTCACAATATTTCGATGTGTTACAAACGGAATGACAAAGTTAATATACCCCCATCCTATGGTGGAGGGTATAAAAAAATCCCATAGAAATGAAATTTTGATGAAATTTCCTATAGAAGTGAAATTTTGGCAAAATTTCCAAGAGAAATGGAATGTTAATACAATTTCCTATAGAAATGAAATTTTGACAAAATTCCTATAGAAATGAAATGTTGGCAAAATTTCCAACAAAAATGAAATTTTGACAAAATTTCCTATAGAAATGAAATTTCGATCAAATTTCCAATTGAAATAATATTTTGACGTAATTTCCAATAGAAATGAAATTTTGACAATATTCCTAAAGAAATGAAATGTTGACAAAATTTCCTATAGAAATGAAATTGTGACAATTGATAGGATGACCCAATTTTCTATAGAAATTAATTTATAATTTTGACAAAATTTCCTTTAGAAATGAAATTTTAACAAAATTTCCTATAGAGGTGAAATTTTCATAAAATTTCCTATAGAAATGAAATTTTGACCGAATTTCCAATATAAACGAAATTTGGACGTAATTTCCATAAGAAATGAAATTTTGACAATATTCCTTAATTTTCTTTTTCCTATAGAAAAGAAATTTTGGCAATTGAAAGGATGACCAAATTTTCTATAGAAATTAATTTATAATTTTAAATTATAAATTAAATTATAAATTTTCTATCGAAATTTCAATTTTTCCAAAATTTCATTTCTATAGGAATTTCAATTTTGCCAAAATTTCATTTCTATAGGAAATTTTGTCAAAATTGAAATTTCGATAGAAAATTTATAATTTAATTTATAATTTAAAATTGTAAATTAATTTCTGTAGAAAATTTGGTCATCCTTTCAATTGCCAAAATTTCCAAGAGAAATGGAATGTTGACAAAATTTACTATACAAAATTCCAATTTTGGCAACATTTTCGATAGAAATGAAATTTCGACTAAATTACCAATGGAAATGAAATTTTGACAAAATTCCTATAGAAATGAAATGTTGGTAAAATTTCCTATAGAAATAAAAGTTTGATAAAATTTCCTATTGAAATAAATTTTGACACAATTTCCAACAAAAATGAAATTTTGACAAAATTTCCTATAGAAATGAAATTTCGATCAAATTTCCAGTTGAAATAATATTTTGACAAAATTTCCTATAGAAATGAAATTGTGACAATTGAAGGGATGACCTAATTTCCTATAGAAATTAATTTATAATTTTGACAAAATTTCCTTTAGAAATGAAATTTTGTCAAAATTTCCTATAGACGTGACATTTTGAGAAATTTTCCTTTAGAAATGAAATTTTCACAAAATTTATTATAGAAATGAAATTTTCATAAAATTTCCTATAGAAATTAAATTTTCACCGAATTTCCAATATAAATGAAATTTTGACGTAATTTCCATAAGAAAAGAAATTTTGACAAAATTCCTTAAATTTCTTTTTCCTATAGAAAATAAATTTTGGCAATTGAAAGGATGACCAAATTTCCTATAGAAATTAATTTATAATTTTAAATTAATTTATAATTTTGAATTATAAATTAATTATATTTTTTAGAAATGTAATGTTGAAAGAATTTTCTATAAAAATGAAATTTTGACAAAATTTCCTATAAAAATGAAGGTTTGACAAAATTTCCTATATAAATGAAATTTTGACAAAATTTCCTATAAAAATGAAATTTTCACAACATTTCCTGTAGAAATGAAATTTTCACAAAATTTCCTATAGAAATGAAATTTATCTAATTATACATATCTAATTGTCCATAAAGATCGAAAAATAATTGTATAATTAGATATAATGCATTTGGACGTCAATTGCCTGTTTCGGTATCAGGCTAACATGAAATATAAGAAATGAAATTTTCACAAAATTTCATATAGAAATGAATTTTTCACAAAATTTCCTATAGAAATGAAATTTTGACAAAATGTTCTAACGAAATTTCAATTTTGAGAAATTTTCCTGTATAAATGAAATTTTAACAAAATTTAATATACAAATGAAATTTTAACAAATTTCTTGGTGATATGAAATTTTGACAAAATATTCTAGAGAAACCTTATTCCATTCCAGAAATTCCATTTTTGACAAACAGTTTTTATACAACGAAAAGGAAAACTTGTGCCTTTTGTGGCATTCTTAAATCTCTAATTGTGTGCATATATTCTGGGAAATCACAGAAATATTAGAAGTGCTTCTTTCTGCCCTGTGATTACATTTCATTGTAGACTTCTTTATAAAGAGTAATAAAAAGTTAATTGGTAAAATTTGTTAAAGCAACAAATAAGCTTTGGTTCGTTAAACATGGTGATTGAGTAAATCTTTGTACAAATTTCGATTTTGTTTCACTAAGCTTTTCATCTCTTCTCCTACGAGTGGAAAGTAATGGGAGAAAAATAAACAAAATTCATTTTGACGCTTTGAGTAATAAACGAATTGGAAAAAGTCTTAAAAATTTTATGACGCTTTTGCAGATGAAATTTAATTAAATGTCGGCAAATTCTTTTCAAATTGTGCGGGTGACGGTCGAGTAGTAAACGAGTGAACCCACCAAACGTGTGATTGATAAGATGATTCTACTTGGAAGGATTTTTAGGCAGTGCAATTAAAGTTGAGTTGCTTTTTTTGTTGTTTTTTTTTTTCATTTGGGTACATCATCTGGTTCGTATCAGTTGAATTTAATACTCTTCGTGGATCACAAGCACGTCCTCAAATTTGTCGTTTCAGTTTAATGATGGACAGTGGGATAGATGGTGTTTTCTTTAAGTGATTAATATATATATGAGAGTTGTTTCTTAATCTCAATCAATATGACAGATGATTTACCGTTTTATTCTGTAGCTTAACTTGTGTAAGGTCACAGTTACAGTTAAACTTTATCCACTTATGGTTTTTACCATAACCACCTAGTTAATTAGAGCTTTCATACCGTGACGATCCGCTGGACTCCAATGATTATAGCGCCAATCCATAATTTCTTTAAGCTCAGACGTCTTCCGCCAGTGTTACTGTTGTCGTATTTTGCAACCTTTCTGACATCATGCGACTTTTTTAAAATATGCAAATACGAATGCGACTAAAGTCGCACAAAAGGGAAGTATTTAAATTTGAAGCAATTTTTATAAATGGGAATTCATCGCCGTGCGCCTTACGCGAAGCAACCGTTGTACAATGGCCCGCCTTGTATACAAAGGGATACAACCCCAGTTTCGACTAAATGTGTTTCTGCTGTGGATGCCTAAAGGGTGATACGGTCAAAATTTGGTCAAGGGAAAACGCGTGTAAATCGGTGAAATCGTTTATTTAAAAAATCAAATTAAATTTCTTTTTCAAGTTCAATTAGTATAAAATTCAGGAAAAATATTCAGTTAGGCTTTCGCTTTTCCAAATCCGAATTGCCGGGCCTCACGCTTGACACCTGGCATCAGATTTGGTACAGCCACCTTGTCCACCTTCTTCGCCGCAGAAAGCCAGTTTGCCTTGAAGTGCTGCTCGTCCTTAGCAGTTTTTTTGGTCTTCTTTAGGTTCCGCTTGACAATATCCCAGTATTTCTCAATTGGGCGGAGCTCTGGCGTGTTGGGAGGGTTCTTGTCCTTGGGAACCACCTGCACGTTGTTGGCGACGTACCACTCCATGGCCTTTTTACCGTAATGGCAAGATGCCAAATCCGGCCAAAACAGTACGGAACAACCGTGTTTCTTCAGGAAAGGCAGCAGACGTTTATTCAAACACTCTTTCACGTAAATTTCTTGGTTGACAGTCCCGGAAGTTATGAAAATGCTGCTTTTCAAGCCACAGGTACAGATGGCTTGCCAAACCAGATATTTCTTTGCGAACTTTGACAGTTTTATATGCTTGAAAATATCTGCTACCTTTCCCTTTCCTTTTGCCGTATAAAACTCCTGTCCCGGAAGCTGCTTGTAGTCGCCTTTGACGTAGGTTTCGTCGTCCATTACCACGCAGTCAAACTTCGTCAGCATCGTCGTGTACAGCCTCCGGGATCGCGCTTTGGCCGTCGTATTTTATTTATCATCGCGATTTGGAGTCACTACCTTCTTGTAAGTCGATAGTCCGGCTCGCTTTTTGGCTCGATGCACGGTTGTAGACGATACACCCAGCTTATTTGCGGCATCTCGGAGAGAGAGGTTAGGGTTTCGCTTGAAACTACCGGCAACTCTCTTTGTCGTCTTAGCGGCTTCCGGTTTTCGATTTCCCTACGATCCAGACTTCCTGGCTGTCCACAAATGTTCCCCAAACACTTTAATTACATTTGTAACGGTTGATTTGGCAACTTTTAGCGATTTTGCCAGCTTTGCGTGCGAGTAGCTCGGATTTTCGCGATGCGCGAGCAAAATTTTGATACGCTGCTCTTCTTGCTTGGACGGCATTTTGACAACTGAAGAGTGAATTCCAAAATCAAAATAGGAGCAACATTCTACACACACACCTTCAAAATGGGGGGTGTTCAGGCTTTTTAAATGCAAAATTGAAAGAAAAACGCCAAGTTTATATTGACCAAATTTTGACCGTATCACCCTTTAAGTACTTTACCGCAATGTGAGACGCCGTTTGAATTCGGCTATAAAAAAGAGTTCACTTCTCATCAGCATTGCTATAACAAAATTTTATTTTGGACCAAGTTTTTTCCAAAATAGGACCAAAATTCTCTCCAGTGGACTAAATTTCGAAGAAAAGTGCCTTTAAAATAATTTATTGTTGTACATAGTCATAAATTGACATCGGATTCAAAACACAAACTTTTCAACTTTTTAAAATTTGGAAAAGTAAACTTTTTGAATAGGCCCAAGTTTTAAATTCAATTTTGCCTAATAATAACTAAAGTTGAAATTCATTAAGAAGAAGTTTACTTCAACTTTCGACTTTTAAGACTACAAGAGATACTCATGTGGTTTATTTTGGTACACTCAAAAAAAAGTGAACTCTCTATTTCACTAAAGCCAATTTAACTTTATTTTAGTTCATAGAATAATTACGTTTGGAGAAAGTTTTCTTTACTCTAATAATTTTTTGTGTACGTTAGTTAAATTAACTAAACCCGAGGAAAAAAATATACTCAAATGAAGCATAAAGATTAACTAAATTCGTATCTTCCACAAAATAGTTCAAAATTTCTTTAAATTTGTAAATTTTACCAAAATTCGTCCATCATGAACTTCGTATGTCACTAAAGACATTCTTGCAATTTTGAACTCCAAGTTTTTCCTTCAAACTACAAAATTTTCTTTAACAAGTGAAAAAAATTAGTTATGTCTAATAAATTTTCTTGAATTAGTCGAAAAATATTTTCTTATTTTTATGACATCGGCGTGATGCCAACGTTTGTAATACTGTTTAGTTAAAATTTTCTACAAATATTCAAAATTTTCTAAAATTAACCGAAAGTTTTCTTCCTGGTGGGTAATAGGTACTTTTAGTTAAATGTGGTATCACAATGGACTGAATAGTCTAAGTGAGCCTGAAATTTAATCGGGCTGCCACTTTAACCTAACCTAACCTAACCTGGTGGGTTCACTGTTTTTTCAGTGTACAGTAGGTAACGCATATAAGAAACTCGGAAAAATACACACTATGTTATTTGCTTTTTGTATGCGTTTTTTCTTATAGACAATAATTATATATAAGTATGGTATTCGTTATTAACTTTCTTATATGCATATTTTTCTTATATGAGATGTACTTATATCCGTTACCTGCTGTATAGCGCCATGATGACCGATTTCGGAATTTTCATCCGATTTGCTGTAGTGTTGCTTTGCACCCATTAAATGATTCGTCAAGTGTGGTTCATACACAAAAAAAAGTGACCCCACCGTGGAAGAAAATTTAGGTTTATTTTAGAAAATTTTAACTAAAATAGTTTTCTAATTGCAACATCCCAGTAAAAAAAGCGTCGCCAAAAAAGTAGTGAAAATGTTCTTTTCGGATCCGCAAGTGGTGCAAAATTGGCGCAGAAGCGATGAATTTAACATGGGCTTGGCATAGGGCGGATGTCCACCATTTCAACAGCCGTTGCACTGAATTTGCTTTACTTTTTAAGGTGTGATGCAAATTCAGTGTTTTGGAAGTGAATTAAGAAAATATGGGATATTTTGACAAATAGATAAATTTAATTTTTTTTATGATTTTTAGTGCATCATTTAACATCAAATATTTTCAAAAACTCGCAAGTTTTCTAGAATGGATTTAACATTTTTTCAGCAAAATTAATTAATTAATTTTTTTCTGTTGTTTAAGAAAATTGCATATGTTGGAAGAAAAAATTGGATTTAAAAATTGTTAAAATGTCTTTAGCGCTGTACGAAGTTCGAGACAGGTACAATTTTAGTAAACTTTACTCATTTGAGAGACTTATGAACTCAATTTAAGCAAACTTCTGCCATTTTAGGAAAATATGAAGTATTTTATTTTTTAGTAAAATTGTGCACTATATTTGTATACAACTTTTTTTTCTTTTTTTAGTTTACGTCATTAAAATTAGCAAAACATTATTCAAATAAGGAACATATCCTCATATTGTGCACAATTTAACTAAAATCAACTAATCTTCATGAACTAAAATAAAGTTAAGTTGGCATTAGAGTCCTTTTTTCTGGGTGTATCGGTTTATATTAATATATAGCTCTCATATAGCTGAATTGCCCTATTCCATTTGAGAAATAGAGAAGTTGCAAGTTTTTGGATTTTTTCCCAGTAAAAACTTGCAAGAGTTAGCCCTAAACAAATCATAGTGCAATATATTTTACAGAGGTAATTAGAAGTGTAGTATAAAAAATAAATATTTTTATACCCTGCACAATAGGATGGGGGTTATATTAACTTTGTCATTCCGTTTGTAACACATCGAAATATTGCTCTAAGACCCCATAAAGTATATATATTCTGGGTTGTGGTGAAATTCTGAGTCGATCTGAGCATGTCCGTCCGTCCGTCCATCTGTTCAAATCACAAGCTATCGACTTGAAACTTGGCATAAGTAGTTGTTATTGATGTAGGTCGGATGGTATTGCAATTGGGCCATATCGGACCACTTTTACGTATAGCCCCATACACGCAGAGAAGGAATATGATCACCTCAAACATGTTTCAAGAGCAAAATGTTATTTTTGTATGGTAACCATGTAACATGTTTGTCACTAAAATGTTATTTTCTCGTCAAATATAACCTGCTTGCCGAAATCAGATACATGATTTCCGAGAAAATGGTTGCGAAAATCATGTTACATGGTCACCACCCAAAAATAACATTTTGCTCTTAAAACATGTTTGAGGTGATCATATTCCTTCTCTGGGTGTATAAACCTACCCCCAGATTTGGATGGCAAAGCCTCTTGGAGGAGCAAAATTCATCCGCTCCGGTTGAAATTTGGTATGTGGTGTTAGTATATGGCCTATAACAACCATGCAAAAATTGGTCCATATCAGTCCATAATTATATATAGCCCCCATATAAACCGATCTCCAGATTTGACATCTGGAGCCTCTTGGAGGAGCCAAATTCATCCGATCCGGTTGAAATTTGATATGTTGTGTTAGTAATCTACCAAAATTTTATTTCTATAGAAAATTTTATCAAAATTTTATTACTATAGAAAATTTTATCAAAATTTTGTTTCTATAGATAATTTTGTCAAAATTTTATTTCTATAGAAAATTTTGTCAAAATTTTATTTCTATAGAAAATTTTGTCAAAATTTTATTTCTATAGAAAATTTAGTCAACATTTTATTTCTATAGATAATTTTGTCAAAATTTTATTTCTGTAGAAAATTTTGTCAAAATTTTATTTCTATAGAAAATATTGTCAAAATTTTATTTCTATAGAAAATTTAGTCAACATTTTATTTCTATAGAAAATTATGTCAACATTTTATTTCTATAGAAAATTTTGTCGAACTGAATACGCCATTTTCGGCACACGTACTTGTGGTCCTCAAATTCCTCTTGATTTCCAATTGTAGGTAAATTGGATAAAAACTACGGATTCTAGAAGCCCAAGAAATAAAATCGGGAAATTGGTCTATATCGGGGCTATACCAAACCATGGACCGATAATAACCATTTTCGGCACACCTCTTCACGGTCCTAAAACACCTCTAGATTTCCAATTTCAGGCAAATTGGATAAAATCTACGTATTCTAGAAACTCAAGACCCCAAATCGGGAGATCGGTTTATATGGGGACTAAAGGGTGGTTAAATTGTAAGAGCCGATGTTGAATGTGAACCACACATAAACGCCAAGTTTTTTTTCCGAATTTTATTTGACATTTTTTTCTCTATTTCAGACTTACTCAATTTGAACCATGGAGAGATACACAATCCAACAACGTGTTAAATGGTTCCAAGAAATGGCAACAGTGGATGATCAATTTTCGAAGAAAATCATCTTCAGTGATGAGGCACATTTTCACCTCAGTGGATTCGTCAATAAACAAAATTGCCGCATTTCGGAGAAGAGAATCAAAGAGTGATTGTCGAAAAACCAATGCACCCACAAAGAGTGACTGTTTGGTGCGGTTTATGGGCTGGCGGCATCATCGGGCCGTATTTTTTTCCAAAATGAGGCCGGTCAGGCAGTTACTGTGAATGGTGTTCGCTATCGTGGGATGATAACGAACTTTTTATGGCCCGAATCGGAAGATATGGATGTGGACGATATGTGGTTTCAGCAGGACGGTGCCACTTGCCACACAGCTAACGAAACAATGGCTCTTTTGCGCAACAAATTCAATGGCCGTGTTATCTCACGTAATGGCGATGTCAATTGGCCGCCAAGATCATGTGAATTGACACCGTTGGACTTTTTTATTTGAAAGAAAAGGTGTACGTCGCTAAGCCAGTAACAATTCAAGAGCTAAAGGATGAGCGTCATCGAAAATTTGGACCATCGGATGAAGGTGTGCCACCGAGGTCGCCCATTTGGCCGATATTTTGTTCCATACATAATTGAGTAATACCAATATATCATAATAAAATAAAATTACAATAATTTCCTAAATAGTTTGTGTTTTATTCAAAATCAACATCGGCCCTTGAAATTTTAACCACCTTTTATATCCCCCGTATGGACTAACTTACAATTTAGAAGACGGTAGTAAGGGTTTTTTAAGACACCTTGCCATCGGCAAGTGTTACCGCAACTCAAGTAATTCGATTGTGGATGACAGTCTTTAAAGGGTGATACGGTCAAAATGTGGTTAATATAAACTTGACGTATTTCTTTCAATTTTGCATTTAAAAAACCTGAACACCCCTCATTTTGAAGGTGTGTATGTGTAGAATGTTGCTCCTATTTTGATTTTGGAATTCACTCTTCAGTTGTCAAAATGCCGTCCAAGCAAGAAGAGCAGCGTATCAAAATTTTGCTCGCGCATCGCGAAAATCGGAGCTACTCGCACGCAAAGCTGGCAAAATCGCTAAAAGTTGCCAAACCAACCGTCACAAATGTAATTAAAGTGTTTGGGGAACGTTTGTCGATAGCCAGGAAGTCTGGATCGGGGGGAAATCGAAAACCGGAAGCCGCTGAGACGACAAAGAGAGTTGCCGGTAGTTTCAAGCGAAACCCTAACCTCTCTCCGAGATGCCGCAAATAAGCTGGGTGTATCGTCTACAACCGTGCATCGAGCCAAAAACGAGCCGGACTATCGACTTACAAGAAGGTAGTGACTCCAAATCGCGATGATAAACAAAATACGACGACCAAAGCGCGATCCCGGAGGCTGTACACGACGATGCTGATGAAGTTTGACTGCGTGGTAATGGACGACAAAACCTACGTCAAAGCCGACTACAAGCAGCTTCCGCGACAGGAGTTTTATACGGCAAAAGGAAGGGGAAAGGTAGCAGATATTTTCAAGCACATAAAACTGTCAAAGTTCGCAAAGAAATATCTGGTTTGGCAAGCCATCTCTACCTGTGGCTTGAAAAGCAGCATTTTCATAGCTTCCGGGACTGTCAACCAAGAAATTTACGTGAATGAGTGTTTGAATAAACGTCTGTTGCCAAAACAGTACGGTTGTTCCGTACTGTTTTGGCATCTTGCCATTACGGTAAAAAGGCCATGGAGTGGTACGCCGGCAACAACGTGCAGTGGTTCCCAAGGAGAACCCTCCCAACACGCCAGAGCTCCGCCCAATTGAGAAATACTGGGCTATTGTCAAGCGGAACCTAAAGAAGACCAAAAAAACTGCTAAGGACGAGCAGCAGTTCAAGGCAAACTGGCTTTCTGCGGCGAAGAAGGTGGACAAGGTGGCTGTACAAAATCTGATGGCAGGTGTCAAGCGTGAGGCCCGACAATTCGGATTTGGAAAAGCGAAAGCCTAACTGAATATTTTTCTGAATTTTATACTAATTGAACTTGAACAAGTACATACGGCCGCAAGTTCGGCCAGGCCGAATCTTATGTACCCACCACCATGGATTGCGTAGAAACTTCTTCGAAAGACTGTGATTTAGTCCATACATGGTATATATTAGACAATAAAGTTATGTATAGTTAAGTCTACAAATAATTACGAATCGATATGGACTTTTTGTACGTAGACAGCAAGAATTGAAATATGGGGGTCGCTTATATGGGGGCTATATACAATTATGAACTTGATATGGACCAATTTTTGTGTGATTGGGGATCGATTTATCTGAGGGCCATATATAACTATAGACCGATATGGACCTAGTTAGGCATGGTTGTTAACGACCATATACTAGCACAATGTACCAAATTTCAACTCACTCGGATGAAATTTGCTCCTCCAAGAGGTTCCAAAACCAAATCTCGGGATCGGTTTATATGGGGCTATGTACGATTATGGACTGATATGGACCACTTTTGGCATGGTTGTTAAATATCATATACTACCACCACGTACCAAATTTCAAGCAGATCGGATGAATTTTGCTTCTCCAAAAGGCACCGGAGGTCAAATCTGGTGATCGGTTTATATGGGAGCTATATATAATTATGGACTGATAGGAACCAATTCCTGCATGGTTGTTGGATACCATATACTAACATCACGTACCAAATTTCAACCGAATGGCAAGAATTTTGCTCTTCCAAGGGGCTCTGGAGGTCAAATCTGGGGATCGGTTTATATGGGGCCTATATATAATTATGGACCGATATGGACCAATTTTTGCATGGGTGTTTGAGGCCATATATTAACACCACATACCAAATTTCAACTGAATCAGATGAATTTTGGTCTTCCAATAGGTTCCGGAGGTCAAATCTGGTGATCGGTTTATATGGTGGTTATATATAATTATGAACCGATGTGGACCAATTTTTGCATGGTGGTTATAGACCATATACTAACATCACGTACAAAATTTCAGCCGGATCGGATGAAATTTGCTTCTCTTAGCGGCCTCGCAAGCCATATCGGGGGATCGGTTTATATGGGGGCTATATATAATTATGGACCGATGTCGACCAATTTTTGCATGGTTGTTAGAGACCATATACTAACACCATGTACCAAATTTCAGCCGGATCGGATGAAATTTCCTTCTTTTAGAGGCCTCGCAAGCCAAATCGGGGGATCGGTTTATATGGGGGCTATATATAATTATGGACCGATGTGGACCAATTTTTGCATGGTTGTTAGTGACCATACACTGACACCATGTACCACATTTCAGCCGGATCGGATGAAATTTGCTTCTCTTAGGGGCCTCGCAAGCCAAATCGGGGGATCGGTTTATATGGGGGCTATATATAATTATGGACCGATGTGGACCAATTTTTGCACGGTTGTTAGAGACCATATACTAACACCATGTACCAAATTTCAGCCGGATCGGATGAAATTTGCTTCTCTTAGAGGCCTCGCAAGCCAAATTTTGGGGTCCGTTTATATGGGGGCTATACGTAAAAGTGGACCGATATGGCCCATTTGCAATACCATCCGACCTACATCAATAACAACTACTTGTGCCAAGTTTCAAGCCGATAGCTTGTTTCGTTCGGAAGTTAGCGTGATTTCAACAGACGGACGGACGGACGGACGGACGGACGGACGGACGGACGGACGGACGGACGGACGGACATGCTCAGATCGACTCAGAATTTCACCACGATCCAGAATATATATACTTTATGGGGTCTTAGAGCAATATTTCGATGTGTTACAAACGGAATGACAAAGTTAATATACCCCCCATCCTATGGTGGTGGGTATAAAAAGAAATTTAATTTGATTTTTTAAATAAACGACTTCACCGATTTACACGCGTTTTCCCTTGACCAAATTTTGACCGTATCACCCTTTAGTAGAAGTTTCTACGCAATCCATGGTGGAGAGTACATAAGATTCGGCCTGGCCGAACTTACGGCCGTATATACTTGTTTTTTATTTTAATTGAATTGAAAGTTTTTAATTGGCTGACGGAAAAAAAATCCTCTCATTTTTACTTTAGTGCAAGTTTACGTTTTACTGGATTTTATGATACAATAAGTTGGTAAAATATCTTTTTTGTTAAGGGACTGTTTCTTTATTGTTTTTGTGTTGATTTATAGAACATTTTTTGTAATAGAAAGACTTCACAAATGTATGCGACTTTTTTATCATTATGCGACTTTTTGTGTGACCTTTTTTGAGTATGCGACTTTTTGTGCGACTTTTTCAAAATTTTCTAGGGTAACACTATTTTCCGCTACTCATCGACACCTAACCTATCGACCAAAATAAGTTTCGCTGCTTAAGGGAAATTCGGTTCAATTATCCACGCATCACTTCCCCTACTGAAGCAATTATAAGTGATCAGATGGACTAATCGTGCTGATCCTAGGACCTGGCTTTTGTACCAACAACAACAAAAAATTCAATTTCAATGTTGATCTTGAACAAGTACATGATTCATGTGCCTCACTCGTGTTCCAGTTTATTTCTGGATTCTCTATAAGCTATGCAAGGGATCTGAGTAGTTCTGAGATTGTTCTAAGGACCGGCTTTTGTTAGATATAGTGGCAGACCGTTATTTTAGGCACACTTAGTCCACTCAGTCCATTGTGATACCTACCACAGGTGGTGAACTTCACTTTTATCAATTAGTGCTGCCCGATTATATCCCGTATTTCTGATATGTTCATTTTCATGTCATATTATAATACCCCGACTGGGAATGGTAGTTGAAATTATAACGTCTACTACGGACTTTCTCAAAATTCTCAAAAGTACCCTTTTCTAACAATGGAGTCCAAAGGCGAGTGATGGAACTGTAGACCTGACTCAAAGTTCCCAGTAGAGGAAGTGTATGCCCGAACGTCTCAGTGATGAAACTGTAGGTTCAAAAGTCTCCGTATCAGTGGTGGAACAGTTAGTCCGCAGGTCTTAGTGCTGAAAGTGTTGACACGAATGCCTCAGTGATGGAACGTAAGTCCTAAGGGTCTCGGTTATGGAACTGTGGGACCGAAGATTTCAGTGATGGGACTGTATCCTTTTCCAACTTAAGATTCCACTGTCCACTGCGGGTCTGTTACTCAAAGGTCTCACTAGAGGAACGCAGGTCTTAATGGTGAAATCTTTCGTTTGAAGGGCTCAGTGAGGGGACTGTTGTCTCAAAGGTCTCAATCATAGTGGTGGAACTGTAAGACCGCAAAATTCAGTCATGGAACTGTAGACGTGAAGGTCTTAATGGTGAAAGTGTTGTCTCGAACACTTCAGTGATACAACGTTAATACCGAAAGTCCCAGCTCTGGGACTCTTGCTCAAAAGTCTCAGTCTTCATTAGAAAGGTCTTATAGCGGAACGGTATTCACGAAGCCTCAGTGGTGGAACACTCAGTCGGTTGTGAAACTGATGGGGAACTGTGTGCCGAACGCCGCAGTGGTGAAATTGGAAGTTGGCACGAATACCTCAGCAATGTAACTTTAGTCCATACGGAACGAATGTCTCAGTGGCGGAACTGTAGACCTTAAGTCCTCAGTCATGGAACTGTAGACTTCTAAGTCTTAGTGGTGAAACTGTTGTCTCGAAGACTTCCGTCTTTAACCCCATAGGTCTAAATAGTGAAACTATAGGCCCAAAAGGTATTGTAGGGGAACAGTATTCACGAAGTCTCAGTCAGTCTAAAGGGCGCAGCTGTTAAACTGCCGAGTAAATGTGTGCCAAAGGCTTGAGTGGTGAAAGTGTCGGCTCGAAGGCCCCACTAATGGAACGTAAGACCCATGGGTTTCAGCGGTGGAACTGTAGGAACGAATGCCTCAGTGGTGGAACTGCAGACCTTAAGGTATCAGTAACCGACCAGTAGATTTAAAGGTCTTATGTGGTGGAACTGTTATCTCGAGGACTTCAGTGATGGAACTTTTATCCCAAAGGTCTCATTAGTGAAACTCTAGGCCCAAAACAACTCAGTGGTAGAAGAGTCGGTTGAGTTACATATCATTCGTGCGTTGATGGAAGGGTTAATATTTTTCAGTTTGAAGCACTCTAACAAAACTGTTGCTATCAAAGAGAAAATTCAATTCTTCAATCAACGGACGCATAAACGCATGGTATGTAACTCAACCTTTAGTCCCAAAGGTTTGGAACTGTGCCAAGGTCTTACTTGTGGAACTGTTGGGGAAGTTTAAGTCGAAGGTCTCAGTGATAGAACATTATACCCAAACGATTATATTGGCCTCCATGAAAAAGTCAATTAATCTTTTAGAGTTGATTTTCAAAACATCAGAAGTTCATTAGTCGAATTTGAAGATTAGTAATAGTACGTTTTAATTTTCGGGCACAAACCTTTCGATTCGACCTTCGCCCCACTGTACCAAAGTACTTCTAATACCACTTAAACATTTTCAACTCTAGTAAAACTCAAACGTATTTTTTTATTTAAACTTTATCTCACTGCTTGTCTGTTTGCATTCGTAAAAGTTGTCCACGTTTACAGTTCAAATAAATTGTCCTTCACCTGATCTAATGGTCTCTAATCAAAACTGAAAAGCAGAAAAGTTCATTGGACAAGTGTATGTTAGTTAGAGATATTGAGGCGACCGCATGTCCTGGACGGAAGCTGTAGATAAGATGCAATAGAATAACAAATGTACTATCAATACCACATCCTTGTGGGTAAACCTAGGTATCAAAAGAATTCCTAGTTTTAATTAATTGGAAGAAAAAAGCAATAAGAGCGCTAAAATTCCTTCAAACGCAGGTGTTCAACTTATCCACCATGAGAAAACAGTGCAAACTAAATTATGGACCATAGTGAAGAGAAATCGCAGGATGAGTACCCAAGAATTTTAATACAATTAAGAATTCGATAAGCAACGAGTGTATTGGTATAGTAAGACAATTACCATTTCCAAGGTGTTTAAAGCATCTGCTATTGGATTTTCTCCTCCATCGATTATTCGATGGTTTGCATTGCAAATAACATTTGGCTCAATAAGAAATTCAAATTTATATTCTTTATTGATTCGACAATTTCTCCTCCAACTAAAGTAAATCCTTCCTCTTATAGCATATTGGAGTACCTTTGATTGAGCAATATTCTCCCCTGCATAGTTCCACTAATGGCTTAAGTCAATCGCATCCCTTGACTATTATTAACCTTAAGGTAAATTGACGCCATTAAACGCCATTCTGTCCTATGTGAATGTGATTGAGGCCTTAGCCATAACGACATTTGGCATGGCATGGTGGAATATTACAATGGCTGAGAAGGTCATGTACGACCATGTTAATGACATCTGGAATTACATTCATCCCTATAGATGGTTGGTGAAGGCAAAAATGAAAACTAAGTGGCCATAATCGTATGTGGATATGAAATCAACCGGAATGCATAAAAACGCCATTGAAATGTCACAATCACAACATTCAACACAATGACACAATAATAACAGCCTACCATCTAGCTTGACTGTTTGACAGTTAGTCGAGTTATTGCAATGACTTGGTAAAAAAAATCAAGCCGAAACGAATTTAAGACACACTCCTTCATGAATCCTGTTTTAGCAAAATTTCTTGCAGGAAATAATTTTCAACATCGGATTAGGGGTGTGTATCTAGGGAGAGTGAGACATCGCCCCAAAAATTCGGATGAATTTCGTAGAAATGGAGAAAATTGGTGTTCGGTAGTAATCTATGATCTGAATTACTCAGATCTCAATTACTCATGCAACGTATTGTGTTAATACGTCCAATCTGAAGGCCATAGGGTCTCGGTAATAGGACTGTCTCAGTAAAAGAACTGTATGCCTGAAGTTCTCAGTGGTGGAAGTGTCCATCGGATGACTCAATGGTGGAATTGTAAAGTCGTGATGGTGAAACTTTTGTCCAAAGATCTCAGTAGAGGCACTGTAGGATCCTGTTTTAGCAAAATTTCTTGCAGGAAATAATTTTAAACATCGGATTAGGGGTTTGTATCTAGGGAGAGTGAGACATCGCCTCGAAAATTTGGATGAATTTCATAGAAATGGAGAAACTTGGTGCTCGGTAGTAATCTATGATCTGAATTACTCAGATCTCAATTACTCATGCAACGTATTGTGTTAATACGTCCAATCTGAAGGCCAGAGGGTCTCGGTAATAGGACTGTCTCAGTAAAGGAACTGTATGCCTGAAGTTCTCAGTGGTGGAAGTGTCGGTCGGATGAGTCAGTGGTGGAATTGTAAAGTCGTGATGGTGAAACTTTTGTTCAAAGATCTCAGTAGAGGCACTGTATGTTCGAAGGAACTGCCGGCCCAAATATATAAGTCGGGAAACTAAATGCTGGATATCGAGGTAATGGATCCGTAGACCTTAAGCTCTTAGTGATGGAACTGTAGACCCTAAAGTTTCAGTGGTGTTACTATTGCCCTAAGATCTCAGAGGCGGAACATTATGTTTGCAGTTCTCAGTGGTAAAACTGTTAGCCCGAAAGCTTTGCTTATAGAACGATAGTCCCACAAATTCTCTGTGGTGGAAATGTATGATCTGTATGCCCGATGATGGAACTGTATGCGTGAACGTCTTAGTGGTTGAACAGGTGGTCCGAAGGGCTCAGTGGAGAAAATGTTGGTCGAAACGACTAAGTAGTAAAACTGCTGGCCTGAAGATCTCTATGTTGGGACTATTGCCAATAGGCCTCCGTAGAGGAACTTGATGACCGAAGGTTTCAGTAGTGAAACTGATGACCCGAAAGCCTCAGTGACGAAACGGAGAAACTCTCTGCCTAAAGGCATCAGTGATATTATATTTGGCCTAAAGATCTTAATGACTGAACTGTATAGGCGAAGGTCTCCGATGAGAAACTGTCGGTCAGAAGGTCCCAGTGGTGGATCTGTAGGCCCGAATGTTTCGGTGATGGGACAGTAGGTGCGGAAGAATCTGTGTGCCTGAATGCCTAAGAGATGGAACGTTTGGCCCAAAAGATCTTAGTGACTGAACTGGGCGAAGGTCTCAGAAGAGAAACTATCGGTCAGAAAGTCCCAGTGGTGGAACTGTAAGCCCGAATGTTTTGGTGATGGGACAGTGGGTACTCTCTAAGAGAGAAAATCTTAGGCCTGAAGGTTTCAGTTTTGGAATGTTAGGCCCGAAGGTCTCGACGATGGAACAGTCGCTTCAAGATCCTTAGTGATGAAACACGAAAAAGTGATGGAACGTTAGTCCAACAGGTCATAGAAGTGGTACTGTAGGTTCGAATGTTTTAGAATGCCCTAAGATCAAAAGGCCTGAGTAGTGACACCGTAGACCTAAAGGTCTCAGAAATGGAAAGTTAGTGCTAAACGTGTCAGTGAGGGAACTGTATATTTGAAGAACTCAGGGATGGTTCTATAGGTCCGAGAGTCTCACTGAAGACACTGTGGGACTTTTGCTCAAACATCTCAGTAGAAGAAATGTATATCCGAAGGTCTCAGCGATGGACCAGTCGGCCAGCAGGTGAAACTGTTTGTCGGAAAGCCTAGTGATGAACATTTCGTGAGTGACCTAAGCGTTGAAACTGTTCGTCGGAAAGCCTAGTGATGGACATTTCGTGTGGGACCTGTAAGCCCGAAGTTCTCAATGATGGAAGGTCGATCCGAAGGTCTCAGTGATTGGAACGTTATTCCCAAAGAATTAAGAGGCGGAGCTGTAGGTCCGAACAACTTAGTGGGGAAACTGTAAGCATGAAGATCTTTGCGTTGGGACTGTTGCCCAAAGTTCTGAAACTGATGTTTCGAAGGCCTCAGTGAGGGACAGTTAGTCCCAATGGTCTCAGTGGGAAACTGTATGCCCGAAGGCCTCAGTGATGGTTATGTTAGGTATAGTGGCAGCCCGGCTCACTTAGACGATTCAGTCCATTGTGATACCACGGTGTTGAACTTCTCTCTTATCACTGACTGTGACCTCATTCTTACAGCCGGTTCCGAATAGTGTTCCCCATAGCGGTGGAATCACTTAGAAAAGCTTTGAAACACTCAGAAAAGAGAAACTTTTTGGTTGAAACAGTTATTGAACGCACGACCCTTTGTAACAAAGCGGGCATGCTAACAATTGTTGTAACCACGTTGGCTCCCAGTGACG